>NC_061771.1:2417500-3042500 GCF_022458985.1 Mugil cephalus
CTAAAAATGTAAATCGAACACATTTAGTAGTATTTTCCAGAGCAGCTGCTCACGGTGAGGGATGGAATACAAGTAAAGGATTCACTGTTCAGTTTCAGCCCTTTTAAATATTTGATATACAGCCACAGAGCTCACATGTTAACAGTTTTGTAGTATATATAGTTTAATCACAACCACCAAGCCCAAAGCAGGTGCAGAAAATGCAAGTTAACATGGTGGCATTGATTTATTTTTTTTCACATATTTTTTGTTTTATTTTAAATAAATTACTCTTTTAATAATTAAACTTCTAAATGTTTTCAAACTGAACTGAATATATCATCTTATTGGCTCATTTAGTTAAAATTGGCTATATTTTGAGCTAGAAGAGCAATTATTTTTAGGCCATTTTCATTTAATATTTTGCTGAATAATTTTGAAGGATTTTATTTTATACTAACCACAAAGAATATTAATAAAAGCTGAATACAGTATGATAGGTTCTCTATTTAAGCTGTTACATGCATTAAATGTTTTGGGGTATTTTGAAAATAGATTTGTGGGTTTTTTATGTTTTGTTTTGTTTTGTTTTTATATATATATATTTACCAGTATTTACTGTCCATTAAGGTATCCATTTCAGGTTTGACTGGGTTCATCATTATTGGAAAAACAGGAGAGCACTAGCCGTCCTGCAGCAGCTTCAGCAAACGCAGCTGGTTTGGTCCATGCCAATTGTTTCTGACACTGATGGAGCAGAGATGTTTTTACTGTACTGGCTCCAGAGCCACGTTTGCTACACTTCTTAGTTGTGGCATTGTGCCCAGTGTTCACAATGAAACAGACTCTCATCCACACAAGCACTAAGCGTGGTGCTGCATACACACATTTACATACATCCACTGCTCTTAATTGCAATGTTGGAACAGTAGCCCTCTGAAGTTTTTTCTAGGGGAAACTGTTTTCTAGCAAAAATAGCAGCGTTTCGCATCGACCGTAACCAAATGTGACACCTCTGACTAAGCCAGGAAGGATACATTTGGGAAGTAGAGAAGAAGGAAAAGAGACCCCTGTGATCCAGAAACCCAAAACCCCATTGTAATTTAGTCATTGGTAGAAGGCAATTAGTGTGGGGAGGGCTGGTCTTTGCCAGAGCAAGCAAACGAATGACACACTCAGAGTAAACTACGTTTTGCAATGAAAGCACAATTTTGCTGCACTAATAGTGTGTCAACAGAAAATGCCTGGAATTTTTTAAGCTAATAGCAAGAGCAGTATGAAATTTAAGACAGTTTTATCTTTGTGGAAAGGAACAGTTACGGCTGTATTTTCTGAAAGCAAAGACTGTGATGAAAGTTTAACAGGGAGGGAAACAAATTTAGGATTTATTGATGCTTGCCTTTCACCCAGAAGATTAAAAGAAGGAGGGTGACCGCCTTATTATTAGCCTCACGTCCCATAAATGTAGATTTATTCCCTAGGCTGAAAGTCCAAACTGTTTTTGGCTGCAGCAGCTAGATGTTATAGAGCTCCAGTACTCTATATACTGTTTGCATCTGGTTTGATTTGGTCCAATTTATTGCTGATAGCTGGATGAACAGTTTGGTGAACTGGTATAAAAATGGAAACAAATTACAGTGGAAAGGCCAAGGAAAGCTGGATAAACTGGGACAGAGGTGGAGGTTTCACCACTGTAAATCCGCTAGGTAATGTGCTTCCTGCTCAAATAGAAGTGGCTGTGTAATTTATGTCAAGATTAATACCCCACCGACCCCCAGTGTGTCATTGGTTCTGTATATATTCCTTTATATTTGCTCTGGCAGGAGGTTGCCTCTCAGCTACAAGATGATTGGTAGGCCAGGAAAATTGACTATAATTATCAAATAGGCCACTTAATCTAATGAAAATGGCTTCAGAAAATACTTTGACCTCTTACTGCAGGTGGTTTTGTCTTAACGTCTTGCAGCTGATTTATGCTGCTCCTGATTCTGATGCAGATGAACTTGATCATACCAAGATTTCTGAAATATTAACTGTTCCTCCCTTTCCTAATTTGCTCACTGACAATGTGTACAGTATATAAAATCCTTTGTGTTGGCAAGAGAGGTGTCATTTCCTCTGAGGTCACTGGCCATGGCAGGGACCTAAACACCAGCCACTGTTATTCTTCTCCTTACATCAAACTCGTCTGTTTGTTTGTTTTTTTCCTCTATATCTTTGTTTGGGATCGCCTCGTTCTTTATTTTTTCACGGGGCTTGTTTGTTATTAGAGGTCTGAGTAAATTTAATTTCCCGCCCACTGCCATGGAAAGCCCTCACGGAAACCCAATACTGCCTTTATTTTTAAAAGTAGAAATGTGCTGGAGAAAAAAAGTCTTTTAAAGAAGAACTGCTGAAGTCTTCTATATTTTTTCATAAATATCTATCTGGCTATATTCATACCAATAATTCTGATACGACTACTTTAATTTTTTACACCAAAGGGCTTTAAATGAGAAAACTGACAAAAGAGTGAATTTATTTAATGAGTTAGTAATGGAACAGCTAAGTAAGCTGACTAGTTTGAAGCTGCATTTCACTGTAACTCATGAGTTCAGGATTATGGAAGTAGTGTATAGGACCCCTTGTGGCTAACAAATCAGCAAGCTAACAAACAGGCAATATAATAGAGGATACGCAAGGGTAAAAATGGGATGCGATCATTTACGTCAAAAATATTGTAAAATTACAAATTAAAACTTGAACCAAATTACCACACTATACCCTGTTTGCCTGTCTGCAAGCTAACTGGTCATCAAGCAAATACCTTATTTGATTCAATTAAATTTTTAATTGACTGTAAACTTTTGAGCGTAGATGTTGTCCCTGAAAAGTAGGTCTTCAACATCGGTTAAATGTTATCTGGATAATTGATGCCTGCACCGGAAAACCTGAATTTTAGTATTCATTTTTCCCCCTAACCTGCGCTCGAAGCTGAAATGTGTTATAGTTATGTTTAGGCACATTCAGTATTTGGTTAGGGTCAGTGGTTGTGGTCTTGGTTAAATAAGTGACTTAAAGCACAATACACAAAGTGTTTAGTCAATAAATATTTGACTGAAACCTTTTCCTAAACTCAACCAAAGTGCCACTAATGCCTGGACATTAGCGTGATTTTTCAACCACCATCCACCCCAAGCAGCTCCTCAAAAGCAACTCCATGTAGTACATAAATCTGTAGGACTTCCTTATCCACACTGCAATTACTGGAGAAAGTAAGTAACAGTATATAATGACAAACGATAGGAGGCAGGATTTAGAAAAAAAAAAGAGAAAAAAAAGACTGTGCATTTAAAAACTCTAGCCACAAATTACTGACAGGACCAGGTCTGCATCGGCTACTGATAATACTCCCAGAGCTCCTAACAAACCAGAGGAAAGACAAGACAGAAGAAGACAGCGCAGGGAGCAAAACCCTCTGACCGAGCTCTGTTCCTCTATACATCTATGTCTTTCTTCACTCCATGCCTTCTGTCTTTCCTGGGAGACAGGAGAATCGTCTCCTATTGGCCATCCCTCATGCTCCAATTCTGCTTTTATGTCCGGCCAACAACTTGTCCCGGCTGCATAGAAGAGAGTACGAGACATAAAATACAACCAAAACAAGGGAGGGGAGGGCGAAGGGGAAAGAGAGAAGGTGAAATGCATTCTCTGGGTTCTTTTATATCATCCAGTAGACATCTGGAGACCTGGGACATAATCATTTCAATATTTGTAAGTGTCTCTCAAGGTTACAAAGCAAGAGACAGACAAAGAGAGCAAATACGAGGCCAAGATTTCCTCCATGTGTCATACAGGTCCAGGTCTCAGCTTCAGGAAAAACAAAAAGGGGCCCCTTTTGGAAATTAATTTTTGCCAAACAATCATCTCATAACACAAATATTACCATTAATGACTCAATTTCCTTATAATTTCCTTATCGACCCCCATAATTAGGCCCATTTGTTTGCTTTGTCATCGTCCAGTGATACGGGCCCTTTGTTATTAGAAGCAGCACACGGACTCATGTGGGAATCTGACAACTTACTCAGCTGGGGGAGGGGGCCCCCACAGCTGCCGAGGAGCCCTTGCAGCACACACACACACACACACACACACACACACACACACACACACACACACACACACACACACACACATCGCACACTACCACCAGAGAGGCAGCTCTCATCCTGCAACCCTAAGACCCAGCAGCAGTGGAAGCTTTTTAAATAACACTTACGGGCAGCACGCTGAGTCAAGAGCCCTTCTCTGTCTTTATCTCTCTTCCTCTCGCTTGTGCTTGAGCTCCCTCACTTTCTCCCCATGTCTCTCTGCCTCTCTGCCTCACACACAAAGTCACCCCCCACCTCTCTCTCTCTCTTCCGTCCATCTCGGTAATGGGCGTTCAGGAGCTAAATCAGCTGAGGCCAGCACTTTCCAAGCTTCTCTCTCTCGGTTGGACAACAAGCTTAATTAATTGGCTGTATTGTCACCGCAGCAGCAGGACTAGAAGGGGAAAGGGTTAATAAGGTAGAAAATTTGTTAGAAAAAGGAGGCAATGGCATGGATTGGACAAGACATGGTCGCTTTCTTTTCTTTTCTTTGTCTTTTTCTGGAAGGCAGAACTGGAAAGCATTGTGTGTTATTGTTATTAGTATTAGATAACTGTGACAGAGAGGAAGAGAAGCGCAGAGAGAGAGGGAGAAAGTGTGGAGTCGTATCCCCCTCACCCCACTTTATGTCTTATCTGTGAGAGGTAATGAGTGATGGATTAACCCGGGATCACCCCTAGCAAATTGAGATGACCCTACAAACTTTCCCCTTAAGTACCTTCCCAGAGGTCTACATTCCACCCGGCACAACCGAGTCACGCCTGCGTGTAGTTTTACTCTCACTGTCTTGAAATGATTCATTCAGATACACTGAGGGAGAAGCCTCATTTCGGATGAGGGCCAAGCAAAGATGCAAATAAACAAATAAAGAAGTGAAGACAGAAAGATTACAAATGCAAATTAGGACAAAATTAAAGTTGTTAAGATATATGTGCAGGGATTTGATGTGCACTCAGCCGGTATTTGGCAGTGGCATCTATTATGTCCAAAAATGTGAAAATGTATCTTATCCTGCTTTTCTTGTAAATTTGTAATGACATTTGGTTTGGCATAATTCAATCCACGTTTTTTTTCGAAACAAACAACCAAAAACTGTTGTTTTTTAGCTTCTTTTCCCCTTTAGCTCAAATAATAGCACAAACACAGTTTCACATTTTCAATAACTGAAAACTGAAAACTGGCACTCTTAATTAGACATCCTGCACAACAGATTGCCTTCACAGAGACCTGCTCTAAACTTTATTGTAAATCTGTCTACTTTGTGCTGACCTCTGCTGACTGAGATCTCTTTGTGCAACGGTATCAAGCTGATGTCTATTTTCCGGCTTGTTTGGCCCGACAGACTGCCACCCTTGAGAACAAAGATAACAATCTGATGTGTGACTCTTAGCTGCATATATTACCATCAGTTACACAAACAGATACAGGCCCAGACACACACATACAAACACAACTGTGACTTGAAGGCATCCATGACGACCAGGAGCTACAAACCGCTGGTGACATGCTGCCTGCTCTGCACACACAGACGCAGAGCCTGCGCCATGACTTATATGGGAAAGACCAAAACATTGTTGATAAATTACTGTCGGCTCTTCAACAGCTCATACACAAGGAATTCCAGGGAAGGTATTTTTTTCTGGCAGTGTATGAGCGAGTCTGACGCAAAATGAAATAGTTTGACTCTGCTTGATTTGTCACAGGTGCTTTCTCTTACTGTGTCTGTGTGTGTTTTGTGTATTCAAGAAGAGAAAGACAGTGTGTGAAATAGGTGCAGAAAAGAAGAATAACACAGTTTGAGCCCGTGCATGATCAGTTCTATCCATCTAATGTAACCAAATAGTCAAATCTTTATTGACATTTACAGTGTCGGAGTTTACAACATCATTAACCACTGCAGGCGCTTGATTCCTCAGGGGCAGGTTCCAGCTGCTTGCACTTCACTCAGATGACGATAGAAATGTGTTACGGAGACAGCGGGGGGCGCTCTGATCAGTCCAACACACTGCTGTATCGAGGTGTAACTTCATCCAACCATTAATCACCTATCGCTGTAAGTGTTAAGGACCTCTGCTTTGAGCACAGCGTGCTCGCTCTCGTGCTAGGTGGTCCTGTCGGCAACTGTTGCCAAAGAAATTTTTGCCAGGACCTTGAATCAAATGCTGAGCTGCTGCTTACACAAAAGCCTCCTTCCCTTTTATTCCTCTCCCTCTCACACACACGTAAGAAAGAGTATCTGTTTTTTATTGTTGTTGTTGATGCTGTTCGAGCCCCATCAGCTAAAAAATTGGAGGAGTTGTAACAAGCAGTGCCAAGTCTTTCATTTTTAAGTGTGAACAGACTTGGGTAGTTTTGTAATGTAACAGCACATGCTGCACCGGCTCAGCTCGTTGTAATGTGTTTCTTCTACCTCGAAGAACAAGAAGTAAGGTAACATCTAAAAATCACTTTCATTAATATTGCATTAACTAATCACTGCAAACACAGTGCAGGGGTGTGACCATTTCTTTTTCTGCTTTCTGTGTTGGTACTTCCACATTATATATTTGCTTTGGCTGCAAACGCTTGCCCTACTCTCACTGTAACCTGCTGCCACACAGAGGTGCTGAGGTCATCATCCCTGATCCTTTACAGCACACCTGGCTCCGGCCTCAGGATCAGGTCTCACATACAAACACGCTCACCGTCATTTAGCTCGAAAAGGCTGCTAGTGCTTTCACATGCGCAGGACCAGGCTCTCCCTCCCCTCTCTCTCCCTCTCTCTCCCACACACACCCACACAGACACCCTCACACAGAGTTTTCCTGTACTGTTTACTGGTCCCTTTTATGACCCCGGTTAACAAGTGAGACCGCTCTGCTCTGTCTATAGTGGCAATGAATCAGGATTGAGCGTTACAGTGTTTAGAGCTGATGAGAGCATGAATGGGTGACGCTGACTTGTGCATAAACTGGTGGGCTTAAAAGGGAACTCCACTTATTTCATACATTAGTTTTATTTACAGGCCTTAGCGAGTACTCCTGGGTTTGCAAGAACAGTAAGGCCTTTTGTGGCTCCAGGGGGAAATTGAGCTGTAAGTTAAGTTAGCTGTTTGGATCTGAAGAGAACAATTCTGAAAATACAGCAGAAAATTTTTGAATGCTTGAAGAAAATTTACTAGACCCCTGCGTCTTGTTCTTCATCTCAGTATGAGTGTAGGGATCAAAGCTACATTAGGTGCAAACAGCATAACTCACCTGAATGTTTTTAAAAAAGCGGTGACTGTGACGTTGCATCGTGGGTAAAGGAGACACCAGATTTTGCTTTAAAAATGTCTGAGTTATTGGAGGCCAATAATTAATGGTGTACAGACAAATAAATAGCTGATTGCCAAAAGTGTCTATAGGGAATTCAAGACTATTTGTTTTTTTTTTACACCACGGACACTTTCCCCAGGGACTAGGAACTTTTGGAAAAACTCACTGAGTTTTGACCAGAGGGACTGGGGTCGAAATTGAGTATCACTGATTTTCTATTATTTTTTTTTTTTGTTTTGTTTTGTTTTTGCACACTCAGGTTTTATAAATATGCAGCAAGGCATACGGCTACAACAAACAATAGACCAGTTGCAAGGATCTAACAGTTTAGTTGATAGTGACACATCCAATCCCAAAGAACCTCTCAAGATTCAAGATTTGTCATCGTCAAATACTTTGTAACAATGTCACATCATTCCCAGTAATGGAGTTCTCTGTGCACGCAGCCTACTCAACTTCACAGAAGAAAAATAGAAAAAATAACAAAATGTAAATAGATCAAATATAAAAAATAAAAATAAAATGGAAACTGAATTGAAGTTATTTTCCGTGCTAGTGTGAGTGTTGTCCATACAAACTGTCCCTGAACCTGTTGATTCAAGTCCAGGTGCTCCAGAACTGCCTGACACACGACTGGAGTACAAATAGCCCCAGATGCTTGATAAATTTTTTTTTTTTTTTTAAAGTTCTGGGTTTAAAAATTACAGGTACTGACTACAATATATGAATGTTAGAAATGATATCTTTGAAGTCAGCCTTTATGTAACATAAATCAAATGCTGAGTGCAGCAAGGTCGACTGTGCGTTCTCACATTTATAGAAGCAGTGAGTCAAATTCTGCAAAAAAATGTTTGGTGTTCATTTCCAGTAAAACAGGGCAGTGGGTGTCCTCTCTGATTAGGCCGTGTCACCTCTGTGTGACAGCAGATCTTCTGTGGTGTACATGTGAGAGACACTCAGGCTGTGACTCATCGAGCTGATGAGTGAGACACTGAAGTGTCTTGTGTCTAATGTGTGAACACAGGCTGATGTTGTCTGGCGTGGCTTTTAATTACCCCTAATCATTTGCTACCCACTTGATCCAAACCTTTCCATTACACACAAATACCTCTCTCTCTGTCCCCCTCTCAATCAACCCAAACCCACACACACCCACACACACTTGAGCTGCGGTGCATGCCAAACCCACAGCACACACAGATCCTCCCTTGGCTAAGACAAGCTTTCACTACGGCATCAAGTCACCAATTAATTCATTAACAGATGTCTCCCCAGGCACTGAATGGCTGCTCACATCCTGGACAGAATTACTGTTTGCATAAACACCCACTGGCAGACAAAGAAGATTAAGAGACACACTCTAACACATCTCTTTCTTTTTTCCCCCCTTTTGCTCCTTTCTCTCTCACACACACACGCAACGTAATGTCGAGGCCTACGAAAAAAGACACATGGAAACACACAAACAGGGACACGCAAAAATATAAACTGGCAGAAAACACAGACGATGTGTCTGGGGGTGTCTGTCTGTCGCTGGGAGCAACCCGCTGAGTAGTGTGTGTGTACACAAGTGGGTGTGAAAGTGTGTGGAAGCCTTGGAGCAGCTGCCCGTGTAGTGCTCGCCTTTTGTTGAGCAGCTAGCAGAGCTGTGCAGATGTTTTGGGGCCATCATAGTCACATTTGAACATAGTTTTTGATAAATTTGTAATGCATTTAACTCTTTGCACCCAAGGCAAACAGCCTTTATTATGACTCTCTAGGTATCAGAGAGCTCGTCATCCAGTGAAATTAATGGAACAGCTGTCAATCCTCCTCCTTGCTTTTTAAAGAGATTATTTAGATTGCTGAAAGCCATTAGTAGGTATGTGCAGTATGTCTAAATTTCTCTCCTGAGAATACACTTGAAATGTGCATACTACTACATGCTTATATTGTACTGGTTCAATTTACACTATGTAAGAGGTGTGTTTGAGTGATAAGAAGAAAAGGAAAGATTTACACCAGCTGCTGATAGAGTGTGGCAAGTTGAATGGAAACATTTCAAATGTGATACACACTCACACCTAGTTTCAGTCATGGGTATAAAACTGTGATAATTCTGATCATACAACTAAACTAAATAAAGACCTGAGTTTCTGACCTGGTTGGATGTTGTGATAAAGCAGTTACAGTCCACAGTAAGTTCAAGCTCCAGTAATGGTGACAAGAGGAAGTGAGTGCAGGCCAGAAGCCAACAGAGTAATGCAATATGGCTTCCTACCAAACCGTTTCTCAAAAACAAGACAAGCTTCCATCTCTGGTATACGAGCACAGAGGCATGGCGCGCACACATGCACACAAGCACTGGCTCAAACTGCGGACTCATACTGTGAGGAGGATCTGTGTTGCATTACGTCTTGTAGCCGGAGCAATGAAACACAACCACAGCCGCAGAAATGTTCACTTTGCCCAGAGGACCTTGAAGTGAGCAACAGATACGAGAGCTGTGAAACGGATTTTTGTCCTTTCTGACAACTTAACAGATACTATGGCCCCAAGTGGTGTGACCTGAGCTTTGTCAAAGCCAGATAAATCGATGTAATGAAAATTATCTTTTTCCACTCAAGAGTAATTCCAAGCAACATGCAGAAAATTCTTTAAAACACAGCTACAGATGTATTGTGGATCTAGTTAACGGTGGAAGCATTCTTTGCGTTTCTCTTTAAGCCCAAACACACGCTCTCTCTATGCTTTACCCATAGATATTTTTTGATATAAACTACAGTAATTTCTCATCTTCAAAGGGCTGTCAGAGTGCATTATCTGTGCAAAACTGGAATTCCATCAAAATTGATCTGCTCCTTGAACAGGCCTCATGACAAGCAACAACTAGCTCCAAAATTCCAGCTCAAAAGGGCTGCTGCCAAAGCACTGACATTAATAGCTTCAAGATCTCCCATGCTCTAACATATTCAATGGAATCTACATTATTTGTAATATCCAGTGCTTCCATTTGAGGCAAAAAATGATTAGTATTAAGAATGATGTCACTCCTGGGGATCGTGTAGGCTCTGGTTGCAAAAGTAGCAGTTTTAATAAAGTCCTTTGGTTGTAATGATTTTTTTATTAAATCATCGTTATTGTTCAGTACAAATACTTTGACATATTTCTGGGCTGGAACCTCTTAATCGCACATAAATCTGAAACAGAACAAAATTAGGCCTGCAGGGTATTTCTGATCCAGGAGGTAGTTCAAGGGCAAAGAAGCGGCCTCCTGTCACGAGCCGTGGCAGTTAATCTGTTTTCAGTGTTTAGTAAGGTAAAAATCACACCTCAGCACTGTGATCTGCCCAAACAACAAAGAGGAGACATACAGAATAATAAAGCAGAACTGAAGCAACTCCTCATCTATGGATTTTTCATTGTCAGTGGCTATACTTCACACAGTGGGGTGACTGGACTCAACAGCTCTGAATACAAACCAAGGCAAAGGTGAAAGATCACACAATCAATTCTTTCAAATTCAGCTTTTAAATGCCTGCAATAAATTCTCAGTAAAATTAGCAATGAGCTACGTGACAAGAATCTAACCGATTATGGTGTGAGACTGTTCATCACATGCACGCAGACTATGGTCTCCTGAACCTACAACAAGCTTCGGAAAGATTTTCATTATTCCAGCCCTCTCATTGCATACTTTACGTGTATGTGTTTCTTCTGGCTATCTGTTTTAGTGTTTAGCCTCAGCACTTGATATACCGCACCGTCAGTACTTGCTTACAGTATGTGCTGGCATGGTGGCCATGTTTCTGTCTGCTGGAGAGATACAGCAGGTCTCAGAATCTAAAACAGATTCCGGGTGAACCAGTCGTCTGGAGCGTGCACAACTTATTTTCGCACTGGTTTACAAAACGAGCCATAAACACTGATAAGAGCTGGTGGAAAGAAGTTCTTGAAGTGAGAGAAAGGCCGTTCCCCCCTGTTTGAACTCACGGCTAAAGACCTGAAGAAAACCGCTTGCGTGCATGCATGCATGCCCAGCCGTGTGCGCACGTCAGGAGAACAGAGGAGAGCGAGGCGTTGGAGGTGAGGAATAGTAAGACAGTGCAAAGTACAAAGCTACTCTGACAGTTTATTCCCAGCTTTGTTTGCTGTGGCTGAGACAAACAAGTCATCCTGCCGGCACCTTTGAAGATGAAGGATGCCGGTTTGTAAAAGTGCACGGTGAGCTGTTTGAACATTAACCAGACCTCCAGCGCCAAAAGTGCCAAACAACTGACTCAACTGACTTAATGCATTTTAAATCGCTTCATATGGACAAACATTCAGAATGATACATATCTGACAAACATGACTAAACATCTAAACAACAGTGAGAAACAAATATCTGACAGAAAACATGCATTCATCTTCATTAGAGCGTGATGTTTGTTTTTGTAATTTCACTCAATATTCATCATCGTCCGACAGACAGAACACATCTGCCTTCAATCAAACACTGTTGGACATAAATGTGTGAGATCACGGCATTGTACTGTGGACTATCTAGGGCACAATTCATATTTCTCAATTTTCTATGCTGGATTTCGTCTTAAATAGACATGGAAAGTTGGTGTGGAGGGAAAAGAAAAATCCATTTGGATTCTGTCAGGGAAATCTCTACAAAATCCTGAATTTCTGCCGTTACTGTAGCTGGAAAAGTTTCTGCTATCACACTCTGCTGTTGTTGCTCTGGAATGATCTTAAACCTCATTAAAGCTTGGGCAGTAATCCATGAGAATAAGGAAAAATACACCACCAAACAGCAGAATTGGAGCAGCTGTTTTTAAGCATTAACGCATGTTTGCTTGAACATTTTGCACTCAGAAGACCTATTTCATGCAGGATGTTTTTCACCCACATATCACGAGGAATAAAAACCCCTAATTTAAGCTATTTTTTTCTTCTTCTACACAAGCAGTTGTGGGTTTAAAACTCAATTATTTTAATGGGAATCAAATCAGCCGTGTCAACTCTTCTTGCACAGCATAGCTGCCGTTGTCAGTTAGATGGCTCTGAACAGCACCTGGGAACATTTGAGCGTACTTTTTGCTTCCTGCGGCGTAGATTTCGATAAAGAGGGAGAAAATAAGCAGCAGATCTGTTCAAATCATCCAGATGAGATTAGCATACTATGTAATTTCCACAGGGAATGGGGAGAGGGCTTGTCTTCATCACTTTCCAAAATTCTATTTCTGTTCCTCTTACTCTTTAAACAGTAGTTACAGAGTGAATTTTCTTACAACAAACAGTTTGATAACTAGTGTCACCATAAGAAGGTAGAAGTTCATAAATGCTGATAGACTACCATCTGAGTCACTTCCAGTTATTACCTTGCTCTCAGAGTGCAACAAGCAGCGGGGACCTGTACAGCTACTGTTCCGCGGGATTCAGTTGTCCTGAGTCTGTCTGGAATAAATGCAAACTATTCTGGGCTCATTCATGGTTTTCACTGTGTAATAAAAAATTTAATGTAAATTTTTATGTACAGCAAACATTTTCCTAAAAGTACTCTGAAAGTGGATGTTATTTGAAGATAAGATAGTAAATCCCACAATACAATGTAGTTAATCTTTAAGAGTGACAGACTCATGCAAACAGATATAAATGAGATCAAAGCAGCAACACTGAACAAAAAGGCTACATCAAGCAGAGAGAATATATTCCAGTTCACTAATATGAACCACAACAGTAGTGTCGGGACTGGATTTTCTTCCAGCCACTACACCTTTTATGACTGGCACAATGAGGGTGAATGGAAAGGAACAATTTTGTTCTCCCCTGTGACTTTCTCCCTCACACACTTTCTTCACCTCTCTTGCTTTCGTACTTCTCTTTCGTTTTCATTATTATATCCTTGCCCTATCTAAGCCCCTCCCTCTGCCCCGGCTTCTCTGTGCTGTGAAGTGCCGGTCTTCTTGATCTGCATGCTTTCAAGTCGCCGTTCTAATCATTCAGAATCTAGATACTTTCTCTGTTCTTCTTTGTTTTTTTTCTTCTTTTTTTTTTGAACCAAAACATGTCAGCAAACTGTGCGAACTCAAAAACTGTAACACGGATGAAAGTTGCGTTTACAAATAATTTGCATTGAAACTATTTTTTTCACCCTGACCGCTTTTTCTCATACACTAAGCGAAACAATGTCGCCTTCCTTTGTGGGAGAGCTGACTGTGATCCGTGTGGAGGAGCTCTGAATGTAGCCTGAAGCTGACGGGAGGAGTATTCTGACAGGTGACAGTGCATCCACTCATTCGCGCTGAGTTAAACAGACACTTCCTTCTATCTTTACTGCAGTTTCACGTCTAAACAGTGGTGCAGGTTATTGAGCTCATTGCATTAGAAGCTTTCCCTTCACTGCAGAGAGTCAATAACCCAAATGGATCGAGGCGCGTGCTCAGGAGAACGACGGCTCCCTTGAAGATCTCAGTGGAAGTAATCAGGAAAGTGCACCAAGATAAAAACAGAGGCCGAGCTGGACGTTTTTTTCTTTCACTCTCTCTTTCTTTTGGCAGGAAGTGAAGATTGGGGGAATATTGGAGGAGTCAGTAGTCAACAGTTCCACTCAGACAACCAGATTCTCATTAGAGGCCACTGACAGTCCCAACTCTCGCATGTCACATGGAATACCTTGCATCAACCACACCTACGTCCATTGTTCTCTGGCCTTAAACAGGTGTGATTTTTTTCTCTTTGTTAAGATTATCCCACGCAAACACACGCACACATACACACACAAGCACATCCATATCCAAGACCAATGTTGACAAAAACCAGGATACCTGGCAGGATACCTTGCAGACAATAGAAAAGATGCAGTGAGTGACAAAGCCCCTGTGGCCCCAGTGTGAGACGTATTAATTATTTCTATAAATTATATCAGTTAAATGAAGCTGTTCATTTATAATTCAGAGATCGTGTCTTTTTTCCTCAGCAGCATATTTAAGTGCAGACCACACTGATGTTCAAACGTAATCATTTTAAAGAAAATATAACATAGCTTGATACACAAATTTTTATTTCAGCTGCCTTGATTAAGGAGTACAACTTATTGGTATTATTCAGTTGCCTGATGCTTGATTTATTGTACTAAATATGGGCATTGAGGGAAAACTATCACTTTTTTTTTTTTTTTAAATGGATCCACAAAGGTGAAATGTATATTTTTTTTCTAAATAATAAATCATTTAAAGTAATATTACTCTAATGATTGTTGGACGTGCTGGAAGATGTAGTCGCCTCCACATGACAAAAATACTTCCTTTCACACACTGTGCACAGTCCAGTATGCAGGCATTCCCACTGCACTTCTTCTGTTGATTTTAGCAGCATGTCCACATCTGCCACAGAGAATGTCTGCGAGCTTCAGAAACGAACAACACTAGCAAAACAAAGGCGCTTTTAAACAGCTGCTCTGTGTCACAGTGGCTGACATGTGCTGTGACTGTCAAACAATGTAATTGGTTTGTGTTGAATGTGTCTTTCTGTGATTGCAGGGAGTCACGCTGCGGTTTCAGTTTTAGTGTCTATCATCAAACATCTTTCTACTTTCCATTCTCTGGCTGTCCTTTGTCATCTTTCTTTCTTCCTTTCTTTCTGTACACCTCTTCAGAATGAGCTGCACAAAGACCAGATCACGGCAGCTTTCCGTTATTTGGCAAACTACATGGTTTAACACTTTTCGGTCTAATAATTAAAAAAATAAAAATACAAACAGAAAAAAACAATGCTAAAAGACTTTTGAGTTTTTGTGAAGCCAAATATAACATAGAGCCTATGAGTGGATAGTTAATACGCATCCGGGTTCAAGATTCATAGCAAGATTTCATGTGAAAGCAGCTTTTCCAAACCTGGACAGCTTTAGAGACTTCATCCAGTAATTCTGTTAATCAGTGCGAATTTCACAAATCAGTATTTCACAAGTTTCTAAAGCTTCTCTTACCCGCAGCCGGTAGATTCTGGATTATCTGCAATCTACAAGCTCTCACATCTGTGCCAGGTTGTAATAAAACACAACTACTGTAACTTTGGTCACTTTGATCTCTCAGCAGCTGATGAAACATGTTGGCTCTCAGACATAAAGAGCAGAAGCACAGATATGATCAGAGATTCTTTTTTCTTTTTTTTTTTCCCTTTCCTATAATCCTTATCATGACATATATTTAGGAGCCTTTCAGGTTGTTTTTCAGCTAGCTCGCTTTCCTCTGATATATATTTTTTAATTATTATGACATAATTGTTATATTGTTTTGATTTTTTAAAAAAAAAATAATTCTGTTAATGCAAAGCTAAAATGAAACTGAATTCCTCACGCTTACAACAACATTAAAACGGTCTTTATATAACAGCAAATTGTATTAACCAATAATAATAAATGTAATATATTTTATTTCATAGGACCTGATATTTTGACACTTCACATTTAGGTGTGGGAGATATTTATGTTTGTATTTAAATATATATATCTGCGTTCAATTACCGCTGCGGTGAGTTTCTTTTTCTTTTTCTTTTTTCCCCCCTGGATTCTTCAAATAAATTAAAAGGCATTGCTTTATAGCAGCGGTGAAGTGGAGCTATGAAATGAAATGTGGCTGTGGGTGATTAGGCACAGTGGTCCCGTTTGAGGTGGTTTAAAAAACCTCAACTGTGGCCTGCAACAAGCTAAATGGACTTTCCGAGTTCATTTTCATTTTGCGCGTGATTTAAAGCCAGTTATGTTCGTGGACCTGCGCCAGCATATTAGAAAGAAAAGAAATATGTCTTTGCTGCGGTTCTGCTTAATGTTCGCGTTTGAGTTTTATAAAATGAAGCTATAAAAATTGTCACCGATTGGTCATAAAAAAATGTAAATATCTCATTTAAAAAACATATTTATTGTTGTTAATAAGCCTGCGGATTTTTTTTTTGATTTTTTTATTTTTATTTTTTTTTTTATTTTTTTTGCTTTACCAAAATATATTCACCAATCCTTTATCTTTTGCTCTAATTATGAAATGACCACGTTCAGAACCACGCTGTCCTGCAACCATGTACCGTATCCTGTTTGTCACATAACTCGGCTCAGAATCAGACAGTGGCTCCAAGATGGAGTGGATGGACTTACCGACACACTCGTTGGCCTCCCTGGCTGTGGCTCTTTGCCACGGTCTGTCGTAGTGGAAAGGCTTGCACCTGTCGCACTCCGGCCCAGCGGTGTTGTGCTTACACTCGCACACCAGACTTCCATCGCGGTCCTTCACGCATCGAGACGCGTGTCCGTTGCATTTGCATCTCCCTCCGACTTGCAGGTCTGACACGGCGTAGAAGTACGAGTCCCGGGCCAGCTCCGAGTCGTCCTCGTTCTCGTCGCCGAAAGTGTGCAGCCGACTGAAGATGACTTTGATATCAGTTGCTGTTACCCAGTCCTGCAGCACCGGCGAGTTGTCAAAGTCGTGCGCGGATGGTCTGCCGTCCAGCGTGCTGAAGGCGATGAGCCCGCCGGTCAGAGGGTACATGTCGGTGTGGGAGTCGGTGCAGACGGCCTCCTGCTCGTTCTGCTTTGTGATAACAGCCCTGTTGGGCTTGTTGTACATCTTCCTACATTGGGTAGAGTAAAACTGAAAGGGTACCCACGTTTTACCATAGTCCATGGACTTGTAAATAACCATGGATTCGGGTCTGGGCGAGCAGAACTGCAGGCTCACATAAGTGACTTCAAACTTCTTGCCGAGGGACAGAGTCAGGGTGACGTTTTGCGGGTACTGGACGAAATTCTCGGACTGCCAGCAGGTGAGGTTGTGAGGGTTATTGAGATCTGTTAGATACGCCGGTGGGTGGTATTTCTTTGGGTCAGAGGCGTCGCAGGTGTGACAGTTCCTGGTTCTCTCGTCTCCTTTCTCTGCAGAAGTCACCACGCAGTAGCGGCTCGGCGTCTTGCCGCAGGTGCTGGACACTCTCACTTCCTTCCCGAAGGCGGAGTTGACGAAGTCCGGGATGCAGCGCCGCGGGTTGCCGTGCTCGTCGTAGCAGGGGTCCGGGGGAGAGGTCTGCGCTGCGAACAGGCTCATCCCGTAGCCGCCAAACGCGCTCCTGCACGACAGGGACACGGCGAGCAGCACAGTCAGCGCAACATCCACAGCCCTTATCATGGTAGATCTGTCGGCCCCCAAGTGTCTCTGTAGCTGGGGAAGAGAGGGGAACACAGCAAGCGTGTGGCAAGGAGAGAGAGTTAAATTCTGGTGATGACAATTAGATAGTAAAATCTGTTTTCAAACTAATCTGTTGATAGCCGCATTTACTGACATTACATGCATGCCAGCTTTTCTAAAAAACAAAACAAAACAAAAAAATATACAAAGCTGACATTACCTGAGAATAATTTAAAATAATGTTAAAATACCAGCGAAGTTAGAAGCTAAATCACAACTCCTCCTGTTTTGATGTTTGTTTCTTCCAGCCTCCTGTGTAATAACAGAGGAGCGGTGGATTTAAGAGTCGTTTGTGTCCTTATAGCAAGTCCCACTCCTCCTGCCGGTCTTTTCAAAATCTCTCTCTCTCTCTCTCTCTCTCTCTCTCTCTCTCTCTCTCTCTCTCTCTCTCTCTCTCTCTCTCTCTCTCTCCCTCCCCTCTCTCGATCTTTCACTACCCCCCCTCCTCCCTCTCTCGCGGATCGGATCTAGCTTGGCACAACTTTAGGTCAGTTCATCTTGAAGGGGATGACACCAGGCGGAACAACGACGTCCACTGGTGGCGCATCAGAAGACTGGCGTGCGTACAGGCGCAATTTAAAGAATAGCCGGGGAAATCGTGCCGGTTATTCCACATCTGATTCGATTATAAATCCATATAAGAAAACGAAGCGAGAGGCGTTTCGCACTAAAAGGGCCGTCGTGCAGTCATCAGATTATATTGTTCATTCCCAGTCGAAATTTGTTGTTTTAATTATTAAATTCAATTTAAGTTCAATTAATTAATTGGATAATACCAGAACTGTAAATAAATTCTACTATAAGACCATATGATCATGTGAAGATGAAAAGCAGAGCCTGAACTGACTATTCTATTCATTTGTGGAATTCCTTCAAAATAATATATTGTAGGTGTGGGTACCTTTAATCTTGTCTGTGGTCATCAGTCTCTGAGGAGGAGGAACTAAATGGCACGCACCAGTGTTTCTACTTAAATGTGGATCAGCTCTTGGCAAAATGAAACATCCGCAGGTTAGGTTTTACTGCACTAATTTGCAGAATGTGTCCATCCTGAATTGTCGCTTCTCTGTAAAGTCCGACAACTGCTCCACGAGACCTGTTGAATGGTGGCAGCAAAAGTAACCGCGCCATCTTGTGCTCGTAGAAGGAAGCACCCACTGCAGGCAGAGCGAGTTGTATCTTCTGTTTCTCCCAGGTGGTGGAGGCATAACACCATGTATTTACTGGAAATCTAAGTTATGCTCATTTAGTGCTAAGGGAGTGAAGGGGCCTTCTTCTGTGGACCACATTTATTTTAATTGGGGATGATCTAAGAAATAAGAACAAGGAGTGATGCAATATATTAAAGTCTGAATTACCCATTTTCACTTATTCTTTATAATACTTGAACTTTTTTCTCTTTACCAGCTTTACCTCAGTATGTTACTGGTGAGCTACAAGAAGTTTCTAATACGAGTAGGAATTACAGTTACACAAGTTTTTGTCCCTCGGGCTCTATGATCCACAACTTGGTTGTGAAGCCCTTATAATACACTATAACAAGTTTATGGTTTGCAAAATAATTGGATGGTTACAAACGAAATCAGCATGATAAATACACTATTTATGCAACAATATAAACTCAGAAACTTTGCATCTACCCAGGTCCTTCAGCAGCTACTCATACCAAGTCACAACTGTGGCACCAACAAGTACAACGTATGAGATGTCTGGATCACAAGTTTTTGATGAATGTTGATGTACACCTATCAGCTATAACATTATGACCACCTTCGTGATATTGTGTAAGTCTCCCTTGTCCCTTGACTCATCAGATAATGGACAAGGGCCTTCTGAGGGTGTCCTGTGGTGTCTGGCAGACTTAGACTGATATTGTAGAATATTTTTGGTGCTGACCTCTTTAGAATGATTCATTGATTTTTGTGAATAACTAAAGCAAGAAAAGACAAATTTTAAGTAGCCAAGATTTCCAGTTACTTTTAAACCTCTGTGATGTGGTCGTCATGTGATGTTGATGCATGCTGATTTAAACCTACTCAAAACAAAGCTGATATTTTACTGCTGCTCCTTTGCTTCTCTGTTTCAGTGGTATCGTCTATTTACTTTACACTCAATTTTCAGTTAATTAGTTACGTGCATGATAACAAACGCTTTCTAATGTACCGATCTTGCACTAAATCTTATCATGATGAAGGTCATGGCAACCAGCATTTGTTTGAAACGAAGAGAGCAACTGATTCAACAGTGCTTTCATATTGGAGACTGTGGTTTGTGGTACATTTAAATTGTATTGAAATGTACCCAAAACATGTTCTTATTATTTTGACCTTTCTTGGACTGGTTCAACATAAACTGAACATTATAACAGTCACAAAGGGAGAGTGATTGCAGGACAGGTAAACTAGAATGGATTCATTTTCTCCAGTATACGTGATAACTGTCTAATTAGGGCATACCTACACTGATCAGCCACAACATTAAAACCACTAACATGAGAAGTGAATAATATTGACCATCTTGACAATTCAGTGTTCTGCTGGAAAATTTTTGGACCTGGTATTCATTCATGTGGATGTTACCCCCACCCCTCCAGCCTGTCTATTGTCTTTTGGTCTGTTTGGGCCTGTACTTCTTGACTGTCAAATATTTTGCTGTAAATTCTGTCAGTTATTTTTTTTACTTTGTTCACCTTTGTTGAAGTTATTCAGTCGGCTGCTCAGTGCACGTTCTCCTCAATTTGACCCTGGTTTTGTTCTCCTTCCCTTTATTTCCCCTCATTGCACGTTGCTTTTCTGGTAAAGCCTTGGGTACAGGCTGTTCCTTAATGTAGGCTTGCTTCATTGCTGCAAGGTTGTGATTGGAAGATACGGGGAAAGCATGGTATCTGTGGTCTGTACCTTAAAACATATAAGTGGAAACCACAAATGCGATATGAAAAACAGTGAATCTTGTAGAGTCTTGTAATCTTTTCATCATAAAACATAATATTTCCCAAAACTATAAAAATCAAACACAGTACAATCAAACAAGACAAGATAACACCAAATAACAAATTATTTATACTGAATCTCTGTGGAGTTTTTAGATTTAGATTTCAGCAGAAGCAGTTCAGTTGTATCAAGTACTGCAAGTGTTTACTGTGTGTTTTTTTTGTGGCTTGCCACCACAGTTCCCTCACTTTAAGTAAAGGGGAATTCACAGTCAAACTAATAGATAACATGTAAACGACACGCAAAGAAGGTGTAGGAGGGAGGGGGAGGCAGGGGGAAGTGGGGTCGGCCTTTTCCCGACAGAGGGTGGATCAGGGTGAGGGTGAACAGAAAATGGGGAATATGGGTTTTACAACCTTTCTCATATTAACAGATCATTGAACACAGAAGGGGTTGCACACAGTAACTTTTTTTAAAAAAAAAAACAAGAACAGTTATTTGACTCATCTTTAGCTCATGTAATTTCTGTTGAAAGCAAAAGTCCTCATGCAATATATTTTTTATGGGAAACAGCATATTCTTTTTATGGTTATGGTTTCGTTTTATCTCCGGACCAACTCTTTTTTATCCGAATACAAAACAAAACCACGGGTGAATCAATACGTTGATGGATTAACGTGTTCTTGTGTTAAGAACAAAAGTAAGTTGAGCGTCAGCAATACTCATATAGCTTTGGAAAATAAGCTCGCAGTCTAACAAAGACAGTTCACACACAAGCGTGAAAATAGCATGAAAACAAACATGTGAAACAGATTACTTCCTTTAAGGGGCCAACATCCCTTCGAAATCCACATGCAACTTCTCAACTTCTAACACACACACACACGCACACTATCAATAGTGAGGACAGCCTATTGACATAATGTCCTAACTCTGTCTCCACTCAAGTAGCCAAACCTAATCTTAAGCTAACTGTAGCCTCTGCCCTAAGACCAAGTTGTTTTAATAGGTTTCAACCCTGAAAACATTGTGGGACGTAGCAACAAGGGCCTCACAATGTTACTATTCAATGAGAAAATGTCCCCCACAACTTAATATACACAAGAACACACACATGCACGGTACCAGCAGCCTCCGTCATTGTGCTCACATGCAGTTCACTCATGCACTTCCTGTTTGCCCTGTTTGTCAGCCACAGTGTGTGAGGCGCAGGCAGCTTTGAGCGCAGCGGAGAACTAGAATCAGCTTCCAGCGGATGATCCCACAAAACTTTTTTCATGGTACCCCTCTGCCTGGCCCAGGATGTGGGTTTGTCAGTGCCAGCTACACTGTGATGTGCTTGGTGAATGAATGGCAGTGACGCTGAACGGGAGACACTCTGCCTTGGACTCTTTGGAACCTTTAGACGCGTACAGAGACAATGGAGACTGGACAGTGAACTGCAGGTAAGACAATCATTCAGAGTTCTGTTTATTTTACTTTGAATTGCTGATCTGTAGTCGTGGATGTAGATAGCCATCTCAGTCAAATGAGCTGTGGACAGAGATAGTGTTCTCTGGTAAATTTTATGGATCAGTGACTCCGTGTCTACCAATAGACTATAGATTCACCATGCTCACAACGAAATGTGCACGTTGAACCTGAGAATTTATGACAAACTGATGCTGTTTCTGTCAAAACTATCGATTGTCATTTTTCTGTGACTCGTGTAAAAGTGTCGTGAACCATCAGAGCTCATTTCTCAGTAGTGTAAAATGTTTGGGTGTTTTTAGTTTTCAGTCAGAGAAACTGATGGCAGCGCCAGCGTCACAGTGATGACAAAAGCAGAGCTATCATTCTGACAGTCCCCCTCTTTGAACTGACAGACCCCCCACTGTACCATTTTAGCAACTTCTGCTTTTGTAGGCTCTTTATGTGATTCATGCTTTAAAAAAAAACAAAAAAAAACAGTGAGGAAGTAGAGATGCAGAAGCACATGCTCAGTGCCTGGACATAGCCTCACTTTAAATGTCTGTGACAGTAAATGGGAACAATAATTTTAGCTTGTGTGATCAGCGGATTTTAGATCGGGTTCAGCACTATAACCGGCATGATTCCTGTTTCTTTGTTTTTGCAGAGCAGAAGGTGTTGGTTAGATTTTAACATTTAAATGTAAAGGTATCATTTAATTACATATGTTGTGTATTCATTTATGTATTTTTTGGAGAGATGTAAAAGCTACACTGAAAAGTGCAACCAGGGATGCAAGTGAAGAACCTGTGCATTTTCTGTGATGCCCAATTTCAGTCTGAGAGGAAAGAAAGAGGTCTTAAGGTACTCCACCCAATAGATACACTACTAAGCCAACGCCTGAACTCAACATCCTTTTTACAAAATGAACGAACCTCTTGTTAACCACAGGAGGATTTATGGGTATATTATAATCACAAATGGTTCCTTTGGTTAACAAACCAACAGAAGAAGAAAACTGTACTGAATTGTCTTACTGGTCGACATCAAGTCCCCTGTTAAAATGCCTGCATTCCTGTCACATTGTCATTGTCAGACTTAGGATGGACATTTTCAAAACTGATGCACGACACTGCGCATTCTTTTGCAACTCAGTTACTGACAGTTCGGTCTGACGTTTGTCCATGTTGTTGCTAATGTTGTTTCAAGCTAGAGCAGCTTCAAGCAGGTCTGAGGAGTGGGCTACAGATGTCTGAAAGGTCGATGCTGCACAACCCTACATTTGTTCATTTACAAAATGAACATCGAACAGTTGCCACTGGTGACATGAGTTTTATACAGTCTGTGTCTGAAGCCACAAATGCTTTATATAACTTTCTCTCAATCGTGTAGGTGTCTTTCAGAAGAGCTGCAAACAGACTGCAATGTGTAAAGTGACCACAGTTACTATTTAGGCGTCAAGCTGATCAAGTCCAGGTGAAGCCTCAAATAACTTTCACATGTTTTCACAAGCTAACAAACTTGTCAGATCTGACTGTTCGAAGTCAGCAGATCATTGATATTAAAACATATTCCTGTAATCGAGTATCGTCTTCGTCTCCTTCGTTCATAGAAAAATATATTGCATGTTTATATATTAAAGCTGTGTGTTTGTGCAAGGTGTTTGTGTCAAAATGTGTGGTTATGTGTGTGATCCAGACTTATGTCCTTGTCTTGAGTTTCAAATCTATTAAGGTTCATGTGAGGCAAAAAATGGTTACACTTGTGCAAAATAAATCACATTTTGAACATATTCTCTATGGCCACATTTCTCTTAGAAATTAGTCCCTGTAAACAATTTTTCTCAAAAAAAAGAAAAAGAAAAAGCAATAAAACTCCTCCTTGCTTGCATCCTGCCTGCTAGTCGATGAAAGACTCTCATTGCTAAACCACAGGAAGGGATCCTGTATTCTTCTTAGAAATTATTCAATTGCACAATACTTTTTGAACCATCATACAACCATCACCTCCTGTTGAGAAATAAAAAATGTTGGAGTTACACCAGAGGTCATGCGTCAGACTCGGTAGGAAAAAAGTGCAACATCTTGTTGACTGTAGAGGAGTGAATTAGATCTGTTTCCACAGATTTCAGATGAGAGGAGATGAGCAGCAGTATCACAGTATGTTGTCATTCAGGATCCCACTGCAGCACCGTGTTATTCACAGAATCGCTTCCTGTTTGTTTCTTTACGGCTGTGGTATCAGCAGAATCTTCGAGTTCACCTTTACGACACGTTCTTTGAGGTCACCACCCCCGTGTGTGTAAAAACATGCACATACACTACACACCTGCTGTTGAAAAAAAAACAAAAAAAACATTGATTTAAACCCTGAAGAACCCTGTATTATCATCCTGTGCTGAAGTGCTGTTCAGTGTAAAATAGAGCACACAAGGACTGTGTAAAGTTTGTGCAGCAAAGCCACCAATGGCACCCTCTTGTTTTGAGTGAAGTGCCATGACCTGATATTACAGCGCACAATATTTGCATTCAGATTTTCATATGTTTATCAGAGTTTACTGAGGAAGTGGAAACCAGAGGTGGTATAAAGTGTCTCTCTGTTCTCTAAGTGACAAAACAAGCCTTGCATTTTGGTAATGTAATTAGCTCTATGGGAGTAAATTGTTATATTATTAGTAGTGAAGTGGATTCTACAATTGCACACAGTTAAGGTCCCTATAAAGAAAATATGGACATTTAAGCAGTCAAGGAACAAATTGTTCACACGTGATATTAAATAAAAAATGACTATCAAATTTATCTTTATATTTTGACTGTGGAAACAGCTGTTGGTGAAACAATCGGATTGCAGGGCCAAAGTGAACTAAAAGGTCCTTACAGATGAAACTCCATCTGAGTGGACTCTGTTTGCAGCTGATGAAGATAAGGTGACATGACTGTAAGCTACAAAGCAGAACACTTTGATTGCTTTGTCAGCTTTGATTGCAAGATTCATTGCAATGGGAAAAAGGTTTGTAATGGCAGCCAGATGTGTTTTATTCCATTTTACAGCAGCTTAGTTTATCAAAATGGAAAGTTCTCACCGGTAGCAGTTGTTTGAACTGAAGGGAAGCACTTAATTACAGTAGAGATTCGGAACTGGACCTCTGTTATTTCCTAAAGCTGTAAGAGGCCAGTTCACATCCATTAGGGAGACGAGGGGGAGGAAGACTGGACGTGAATATCAAACACTATCAATTAAGGGATCAGTAAAAATGACTTGCACGCATATTGTACACACACACACACACACACACACACACACAAACACACAAACAAACACATAAACACACATATAGACAAATCTCCTCCCTGGTCTGTGGGAGTGTATCTAAGAGTCCGATCACACCACAACAATGGAGAGGCACCTGCTTCCTCAGCGAAGCAGGGAAGCTATCTTCCTGTTAGGAAGCAGTTGGTAATGGGATCAGTGGGACAGATGGGAAGCTGCCTGTGAGGAGGTGGAAGGAGAGGAAAGAAGGAGGACAACATGAGAAAGAGAGACACAGCCTGACACACAACACTGGAAAATGAAATGTTGATACTTTTAATGCTCATAATCAAAGTGCTGAGTTTGAGACACCATCTGATACGAAGAATAAAACACAGACAGACAGACAGCATAAAGGGATGAAAAGGATTTTCACTAGACAATCTGATCTGGAATACCTGAAACCAACCTGAAAAAATTAAAGCTGAGAAGACATTATCTGGCAGTCAGCTGCTTCTTGTATCTTCATGGTGACCATCAGAGGGAAAAGGTACAGAATGACAGAAGGAAACCATCCATTCATGAATGAAATATTGATATCACTTGGATTGACTGAGGTGCTCTTATTGTCAGTCAAAAGCTTAGAGAATGCGATGAGAGGCTAAAATAAAATTGCCTTCAGTGTTGTTGTTAAAGAGAAAGGTTTCCCAGTTTAATGGCAAATAGCTGACAAAGCGTTTTGGTTTAAAGGAAATCTAAATTTGATGAGATATGTTTGTGTCACTCCTAAGTGGCTTCCATTCACCTCTTTGTATATCCTACATATAGCTGGCAGAGATGTTTGCTTGATGGAGACCATGACAAATTAAACATTGCACTATTGTAGTATTTGATGTGTCGGCAACCTCTTATTTAAACCTTTTCAATCAAACTATCCCAGTTTGGTCTCGGCTGGCTCCCTGTCACTTCTTTTGTAAATTGTTGCATACCACAGAAACACTGCTTGTTATTGTCTAACCATTGCAAGTTGCAAACCATGAAAAAGTGGAAGTGACTTTGTTGACTCTTAGGGAGATACATCATACATCCTCTTATGAAACACCACAGACACATGCATTTGCAACACGACTAGCTGCTCTATGTAAACAGCTATGAAAATGCTGGAGACTAGGAGCTGAACTTGGTTAATATTGTAGATTACTATATACAGGGCCATGGCCACGGTGTAATCTTTTTACTACTAAAACCACCTCGTCAAACAGATCTTCTGTTAAACTTTCACTGCTCTGTGTTCGGTCTTTCCCTCTTTTATTACTTTTACATGTTTCCATTGAACCCCGTCCTGGATGCAGGAGTCATCACAGCTCTGACATATTACTGTAGTTCCTTCCACCCACACTGGGCTCTCATCCAGCTCTGTCCGACCCTTACAATGACCGGACCACCTTAGTTTGAGTGTCCAACATGCTTGGATCTGTGGCCCCGCTCAGTGCCACCCGGGACACCTCTTAGACACAATGCGTCTCCGGGGAGGAGGGGCTGCTGAGAAAAAGAAAAAGGGGCTATGAGGTTGTGTTGTTTATGTCTGGTATTGTCGTTGAATGGTGATGCTGTGTAAAGAAGTGAAGTGCTGTGGGATAATTGAGTTTCATTCCTCTGGCCTCTTGAACTTGGACTTGCATGGACTTCCTGGCCCACTTCTGTGATGAGGTTGGAGGGTCGGATGTTTGTACAGTAGGCCTTGTGTTTCAGTACAGTATGTGTCTATTTAGCTTTGTGTCCGAAAATATGGGCAATTGTTTGTGTGTTACAATAAGATATATTCTCTTCAGGTTGGTTGTGCCATTGATGGTTATCTGTGGGTATTTTCAGTGATCCAGGTCATGGAATACCCAAAAACAAAGTTAAAACAAAGACAACTGAGTTTTCTTTAAAACTATCAGGAAGTTAGTGCACACCAGAAACTCACATGACTAGAGTCTCACATGACTAGGGTCTGCTAATGACTCAATGCTCACCTTGCTGAAAACCGAGTGGCAGCTGAAGACGGAACTTGCCTGGCACTTGTCCAAAGCCTGAAATCATCCCAGTATAGATGAAGCCCATATTAATACTCTATACCTTGCTTATTTATTTCAGAAATAATAAGTGTGATGGAAAGACACAGTGGTGTTACTGGGTGGCTGCCTGTTGCATAACTTTTTGGCCAGATGCGGTAGCTTGTCCAGCTTGTTCTTTTTTATATGTTCTGTATGGATGAGCTTCGGAGAGGGTGGTAGTCAGATTCCTGTAGCTTAGCTTGTGTTTCTCTCTGTTTTCAAGCAGCTGATTGAGCCCTCTGAAAAACAAGTTCATGTTTTTTTCCCAAAAGTGCCAAACTGCTTTCAAGGGTAGAGCGCTGGGGTGAATGTGTGTTCCAGATATTACTCACCTTATGGTGACTTAAGTCTGTTTATATGCTGCACTAGGTAGATTTTCCTCTCATGGATACTGCTCTGTGGTTTTGTATCATGTACATGAATCATATATCTGTGTGGGTTTTGATATTAAATGCCATAAATTCTACAGTTATTTTAATCAACATCACCACATAAAGCAGATCCTTTATTTTTAAAGTGCATACTTGTTTTAAGGTTTGAGTAAGTCTCCAAAAAATGAATTGAATGTAGCATCCTCAGATTACGCACGTTGTGTGAGTACGTGTCAGATAAGGTTATTAGGTGAGTAGGTGTGCAAAGAGCAAGTGAGTAATTCATTAACACTATTTGCAATCTGTATTTCTGGCTCTCATGAAGCGGGGAATTTGTCACACTGTCAAGGGGAAATTTTGAGAAATGCATTCAGGCATTGATGTTATTACTCATTTCTGTCACTGTCTTCGCTCCACAAGTAATCTCATTGCAGATTTCACTGATAAACATAAGAATAAACATGAGATAATATTTTTTTCCTTTTTTTTTCTGCCAGAGCAAATTTGTTTTGTTTTGGATGTTCAGAGGAAGAACCAACAGTGTAAACATAAGATTTATATTTTCACTTATGAGTTAACATCCAGTATTATTTTTTCCATCTGAAACAAATGAATTAAAAAAAAAAAACAGATTAAACCATATTAAAACCAGTTGCTTGAACATTATACTTTTTAGGTTGCAAAGAAGGAACCGATCAGCTGCTTGGTTTATAAAAATATATGTCTTTAAATATATCTTTTTTTCCCCTTTTTTAAGGGAAGTTCTGTTCTGTTTCTCAAATTTGGTCATTTCCTGGTACATCCCCAGTGTGTGCACAGACATATACTACATTTCCATGCAAAAAAACCCAATTATTAAAAAAAAAAAAAAAAAAAAGGTTTAAAAATACATCAAGCGGAAAAACGACAAATCTTTACCTCTGACCAAGTCATAATGAATATTTATTGAATGTTCCAATGAATTCCAGCCAAACAAATCTGCAGATTTCAAAGATGTTTTAATTTATTTTTACTATTACTATGTTTTTACCATATCAAGATATTTTGAGGATACAATAGAAACTAAAAAACTACTAAAGCTTGTCATAAAGATTTGTGATTGACTTTGTGTCAGTATTTTCCAGTCACATTACTAAGATTGTTGCTAATCTTGTAAAGACAGAGTGAAATCTGAGGAGAAATGAGAGCAAGAGATTGAGATTTAGTGGCTGTAGGTGCACTTACACTAAGAGAAAACAAACAAAGTGCTTGATAAGATGTAATCCCTGATAAATGGTGATAGGCCAGGATGTGTTAAAAGCAACGTTTTTTAAATATGCTTCTTCTCAGCTCAATTGTTCCCCCAAAACTCCTGTTCTGCAGGGGAATTTGTAAATCATGAAATGTAGTACTATCAGTGGAGAACCGTTCTTACTAGTTTAACTTCTGTTTTTGTTCAAAGATTGTGCTTGATTTTGGAAGCAGCATAAGTGTTTGGCTCCACTTATTTTAGGTGGCAGCTTTCAGACTGTGTCATTAACCATCTGTGACCATAAACTTTGTTTATCTACACTACAGACAGACAGGTCTTAAAAATTACCACTAAGTCATTTTAAGCTATTGAAGGGACGCCCCTGTTATTTTCATATGCATGTATCGTATGATGAGATGTGCTCATAACAGAACTGAAACAGCTTGCCACACCTGGGTTACCCTCAGTTGTCGCATGAAAAACAGGCAACATGTTGATAACTGAACTTTGTCAAGTCTTTATGAGTCAGTGGTTCTTGCAAAATTTTGGACACATTGAAATGATATGCCTTCACAGTCTATTGTTTTCATACCTTTGCTAAGTGTGGTGTTTAATTTAAATCGAAAACCACTGCGGCTGATTTTTCCTTTTAAACTGCTATAACAATCTTGTGAAATCTGTGAGCTTTTGTGTTTTAGTTCACCCAGTTGTGTAATGGAAAAAAGCCGTTAATCCAAAAAGAATTCTCATCCTTGTACAATCAAATTACTAAAGTTACTGTAACAATATTATCATTAATACTTTAATTACTCTTTTTTTTAACTTCAAAATTGTCTTACATTATTATTACATGAAGCCATATGAATATTGAGCATTTAAACAATACTGCTACTCAACCCATCTTTGAGCTATAGGTGTTGAGATGCAAGGTATATGTTGTTGGAAGGTACATTCAATATTAGACGGACAAACATTGCCAAAGAAATGTACTGCTGTCAAATGCAACTCTTGAACTCATGGTCAGGACATGGGAAGCCGTGTACAAAAAAAATGTTTGAGATTCAGAAGGTAACTGCACACAAGTCGTAAGAAGAAGACTGTTGTTACTATTGGCCAGTAAACAGCACTGTTTGAAGACAGCATTAGTACATAGAGTAAACAGACCCTTAACACGATGGACATTTTGACCTATTAGAATAGGGAAAGCACAGGTGTATTAATGATGACTCCACTAAGTGACCCTGTAAGGAATGAAAGTGATTCAGCATTTACAAAAACTGGACCTCCTCTAAGTGGAATGCAGCCATCCTTAATACATCTGTGCTACCTTCAAATGGAACTTGTGAGGTTGTGGTCGTGACATGGGAGGTTATATTTGAACATGGCAGGCTTTGAAGGCAGCAAAAATGCTTGTTGGTTATTTTTACCTGCTTACTAAACTAGCTAGCAAGTAATGTTAACAGGCTGATGCACGTAACTATCTGGGTATGCTATTTGCAGAATAAGTGTGCACGTCTTCCAGGTGAAAATCAATCTTACTTCAAGATGGGGAAAAGTTGTGTATCAGGAAGGCTATATTTGTGCATAACCCAAAACTCATTTTAATGTACATAACAAGAACCAGAAAGCAGGTAAATGTCTACTGGGCCAAACAGTGATGAATCATACGCGTCATCAGAGCGCTATTGAGCTGCTTTGTTTACATCAAAATGGCACTAATTGGTTGTATAGCAGGACTGTCCAAGTGAGTACAGAGTTATTTATCTGTATCTTTGTATAGGCAACAATTGAGTCACGCTATAGCACTTTTCATGTATTCAGATATAACACAAACTGTTACAAACAAAAAACAAACAGAAACAAAACCCCACCCATTTATACACATATAACTGGCCTGGCTACATCAGGACAGCAGATTAGTAGATTAGTCTACTGAAAAAGTAATGTAACTATATTTTTATTTGCCACCTATTTAAGTTTAAACTGTAACTTAATCTACCAACAAAAACAGTTATTCATACTTTATTTTCTAAATATGCAATATGTTACCTGTATTACATTGCTCTCCAACACTAAAGGGAACTATGGGACTTAAGGGAACCATGGAAACGAAACAGTAATACAAACAACACCATGTCTGTTTTTCCTCCGTTGTAGAAATAGCCCTTTATGGTTTGTGTATCTTCTTAGTCTCATTTTCATACTTACCGGGTGACATGGCTCTATGCAAAACAGATGCGATAACAGCACACTGTCCACGAATAGAGAGCAGCTTCTGTGTGTGCGGGGGTAAGGATTGCTTGGGAATACTTTGGAATTTGAAGATAATATTCAACAGAATGCACGAACAAGGGCAGAGCTGTGTATTATATTTTGATGCTTATTATCAGGTCTGTCTCCTGATCCCCTGCAAAACCTGAGCGGTGAAGATGCAGCACACCTCATGCACAGAGGACCGGATCCAGCATGCTCTGGACAGGTGCCTGGATGGACTGAGACAAAGCCCGACAGCAGCACACCACTGGAACGGTGAGACTGCAGCAGCAACACTAGTCACATTAGTTATCCTGAAAGGAGTTGGTGTAGAAGTGACATATTTAAATTTACTTTATGCATGTGTTTTTAACATGATTACATTTCATTTTTATCATCATCTTTAAATTCATGTGTTTAGAGAAATGTCTTATCTCATGGCTCAACATGTACTTCTTCAAAACCACAAATTAACGGGAAACAGGCAAACACATATGCCTAACTCCCAATATATACACCTTCCTTTACTGTAAATGTATTTATTATTACAGAAGTTGTTGATGTGCATGTTCTTGCCAGACCCGTGTAAAATGCGTCGATGTCCTTCTTTCCTCCAATGCCCAAATCATGCTGCTGTTTTTTGTCCATGACATTAGCTGCGTCCACAATTGCTAAGGTTGTCATTTTTCTGAACATTTTTGACAGATATTAAGAGGGGACACAGAAGGAATCTCTCCTAGGCATTACATTTAGTATTCCAATATAACAGGATTTCAGTCAAATGGCCTTTTGAGGTATCGGCTGAAGTCCTTGTGTTGCACCCTACTGGTTCACTGGAGAAGATCAGAGGGACAGTTAAAGGAGCTGATGTTTTTTTTCTTCTTCTCAATACATTTCCTGGCTTAACAAGTCAAAATTTTTCTATTTGGTTTGATGTAGGGCTATTGTTTGTTTGTAGCTGGTTAATCTAAGACTCATGCTATTAAGTGCAGTCAAAAACCCTTTACCATGAAGGCAAAAGCAAAACTTATTCCCAGAAAGATCTACCCCTGTAAACAAACATGTTTAGAGTGTTGAGTTAAAAAGAAGTAGGTTGTTTGTTCACACTTTTTCAACACAAGGACAGTGTGTGACAGACACTCTTCTGGCACATGGTACACAAGTGTAGGTTGGAGGTTGTTGTTGGTGACACTGTTGCTGATCATTGCGTGAACATATTTATTGGGTGTTGGAGGAAGTTGTATGAATAGACAGCTGGGAGGAAGTGGCGGCACAGACCGCAACGTGTGAGCGAGGCATCATGAGGCAGAAGATACTGTGGTGCTGGGTGTGAAAAACAGGGCGGAAGGTAGAATGACGCACGCCCGTACAAACACGTCTTATGCCCGGATAGACAGTGATGATGGGGTTTAGCATAGAAAACGTGCAAGCTCAAGGATGTGTTTGTACTTCTTTTTCATGGAGCAGGCCTCCGTGGCAGACAAGCGTCCAGAGATGTGCATGTGACGTGCTGTACATATGTGAATGTTCATGTACACATGCTGTTGTTTTCTAGTAGCGTTTAACTTGATTAACAACGGAATTAGGTTACATTTTAACAGGATAATCTAAAACTTACATGTACTCATCTGCTGATGTCCTTTACTATCACACAACTTTTTCGAGTGTGAAAGACCTCAGCTAGTTGTGGCTTGAAATATCATATGCTGTGCTCTCTTATGTTACTTTCTTCGCATTTCTCTTTCACACGGTAAAACTGTCAACTTTCTGGAAAACAGAACGTTTACTTGAAAACCCACAACCATAGTATTCAAAAAGGGAAAACACACACATCACGAGAAGAATTATTTTATTTGTGGGCATTTGAAGTGACTTTCTATTGCACAGTCAATAATCAATTAGGAGTACACTGTTTTGACTGTTATTCTTATGTTCCTTCATTTTGGAAAATTTAGGCTTTTTACCCTCGGAGAGAATCAATACGAAACATGCAAACTTGCAATTCTTTCATGGCAGCTGCAGAACAAAACACCCATGTCATAAGACTGTGTGGTGTGTGGCATGAAAGTGTAAACTAAGTCTTAATCCACTAGTCTGGTCTGTGGGCTCTCATGGTGCTGCTGTTGCCTGACTGTGCCACAGTTTGCTGACTACCTTGATTCACAAACCACAGCCTCCCGTAACCTGGACAACATGTTATTATAGGTGAAATGTTTAATATCCTGTGCACCAATTATAAGATCCGAGACTGCCAAAGTAATTCCTTTATCTCTCCCACCCACCATTGTGTCTGTCAATAATATAATGCGTGACTCTGTAAACGTTCACATCTTAAAAGTCCTTTTATTTTATACGTGGATATTATATGTTTTGAAAATATATGTGTTTATATGGAAATGTGCTTATTTCAGTGCTGATGTGCTCAGCGGGTCAGTCGATGAACCGCTGGAGCCTGGAGGAACTTGTGAAGAGAGATCCTGAGAACTTCCTCATCCTTCTGCAGCAGATCATCAAGAAGACCAGAGAGGTGAGAGCACAAAGATAATGCACTTTGTGGGATGTATGAAGTGTATTAATGTTGTAAAAATAAGCTATGATATTGAATGATGTACATAATTAACCACAGCTCTTTGTGTGTCTGCCCTGTCTGTTTCTCTTTGTGTGAGCTCAGGTCCAGGAGCAGTGTCAGTATGAGCTGGTGGCTCCCCTCGCTATCATGTTCTCCTCCACTCTGCTGCAGGTACATATTGTTGTCATTCAGACACTGTCAGAATGTTTAACGTCATGTGCAATATTCTTCATTCAAAATTCCTATTAGTTCCTCAATTCAGACCACTGTGACGTTATTATAGTGACAAATGCTTCAGGGACAATAACAAAAGTGCTGTTAAGCACAACATTGACACAGAGTTGCATTTTCCCTTCCTAAATTCAAACTGTCCTTGTAACAGTACAGAAAACATGTCACCAGAACATTTTAATTCATGTGCTACTGGTTAGATAGCTAGCATTTAATATCCATACATGGACTGACTGATGCTGGTCACATTGACTATTCATTCATTGATTACACAGTTTTAGATGAATTTATTTGCACACAAATTTTGAGAGAATAATGGATGCGTAATCTCAGGTTTACAAATTCTCTTTTTTGCAGCAGGAACTGAGTGCCCCAGAGTTGTCAGTTTGTCTTGAAACTTACAGCTTTGATGTTCCGCATCAACTTGAGTAATGCACTTGTTAATAATAATAATAATATATTATTATTATTATTATTATTATTATTATTATTATTATTATTATTATTAATAATAATAATAATAATAATAATAATAATAATAATAATAATAATAATAATAATTATTATTATTATTATAACCCTTAAACTCCACATAATGGAACAAATTGGTCTATTTTGTCACGGTGACAGAAATCATTATTGTTATTTAGTAATTTTCTCTGCCTCCCAGTGAGAAGGTCCGGCTTTGATTGCCACTCGGCCCTTTCTGGGTGGAGTTTGTATGTTGTCCCTGTGTTTGAAATACAGGATTTAAAAATTTATTTTGATTCCAGCCCGTGAAAGATTGTAATAACCATAGAATTTAGAAAATAATGTTTTAAAATGTTTAACATAATAATTGTATTATTTATGATAAAAATAATGAGTTGTCATAAATGTACTCCACTAACAAAATTCCTGAAAACTGTATCAGCCTCCACAATCAGGAAGATAAGAGAGGAAATATTCCATCTAAGAAAAATATGAAACCCTAGAACCTCAACACATTTCTTCATAGTATTCGTCTAGAAGACAATAACAATTGTAATATTTGTATAACAGCTGCAGACCAAAACATGTCATAATAACAGTTTTTTTGTTTGTTTGTTTGTTTGTTTTTTTTTTTGTAGACGCCGTACTGTCCTCCAGACACGGAGCTGCTGGAAGAAGCCATTGAGGTGTTCTGTGAGTTCCTCACCTGGCCTGAGCCTTACTGCAGTGTTTGCAAAAAGCTCCTCTCCACACTACATCTGGAGATCAAGGCTCCTGGTAAATATGGGCGATATGAATTATTTCAATTGTCTCTCAGTCACATATATTTATGTGACTGTTTATAAAAAGTACTCTAATTCCCCTTTCACAGTGTTGTTTTTCCATCCAATGTGATCTCTCTCCCCCTAGTGACAATATAGAGAAATGCATTTACATGCGTTCTGTCTGTCAACAATAGTGACGGTGATGATAAGGTTTAACAGACACTTCTTCATTCAGAGGTGACATTGTTATAGAACGGATATAGTTTCAACATTTACCAAAAAAAGAGAGAAAAAAAGCAGAAACTGCACGAGAATACTCAAACAAGAACACTGAAATTTACGGGAACAGTCAAAGGAAGTGCCAAAGGACAACAACTAACTGAATGTTTGCCTTTAAATGACCTGGGTGAATGAGGACAGGTCAAAGACAGAGCACACTTTGTGTTTAGTTATTCAGTTCTATTACCTTTGATGGCCTGCATTTTATAATTCAAATGCTTAAAGTATAAATGTTGAGACATAATGGACAGAGATGCCAATAATGCTCCATTTGCCTGTAGCTTGTTAGCTTGTTTTTGTTAAAAATTTGCTTTCTGTTTTCGTCACAGGAATATCTTTTCAGAGACTGGTGAGAGAAGAGCAGGGCCTGAACACCAACCAGTGCTCAAAAACCATGTAGGTCCACGCTATATCACTGCTCACTTCATATGTGATAGCTAAAGCCTATAGAACTATAGAACTTGCTGCAGATATTGTACTGTGCTGTTTGTAGTAAAGTGAAATGGTCTTCAGCTTCTACGAGGTCAGCTGATACTGTTTCCAAGTAAGCGCTGGGGATGTTCTGGCCATATTTGACACATTATTTTCAGTCTATATCTAAGTGTGTGTTGTCTTAGCTCTTTCTGCTTTCTTGTTAAAACAGAAGTCTTATCATATCATCTGTAAGTACATGAATTTTCGACAGAAGTTTGTGCAACATAAAAAAGTTTGTATAGGAAAAGGCAAATTGTGGTGCTTGTACTAAAGTAATCGAGGTGGCCTAACTGGAAAAGTCTTGTAGCATGTACTCAATACTAGCTAAGTTGAAATAAAAATATCCATTTTTAATTAATTTTTTAAGTTGTGACAGCACATCATTTGTTGAGTGTAGCGTCCTTCTTAAATTACATGTATGTAGGTAGTCCTTTCATCACCTTGTGTAACCTCATCACCATCATAACATCCTATGCGTCTTACTGCAAGTGAAAGCTTTAACCGCTGACACCACCTGTCTGCTTCCTGCAGGACTGTGCTGCTGATGAACCCGAGTGAGGTTCCTGCTGACTTTCTCACCGTGGCTGAGCAGCTCAGTCGCATTCAGCATTCACAGAAGGAGAGCTACATCACATTGATTAAGCACGCCTTCCAGTCCACCCTAGGCACCAAGTACCCTCTTCACGGCATTCACAAAGTCCTGCAGGTGTGTGCTCAAATTCTTTTAAGTTGGGGGTGGGGGTTACATTTTACATTTTTTCATGAAATATAAAAGAATTAGTGGTATTAAGGTTTGATTTTTCTTGGTAAATATTTGGTCTGGGTTTTTTTTTCTTCTTCTTCTTCTTCTTTTTTGTTTAGGAAGAGCTGATAGGAAAAAGTTAGCACAAGTACTAATCTAGTTTTAACTTTAAATTTCAGACAATGCACTGCTTGCGTGAAGCTACACTAGCTCAAATGTCAGCATATTAGATCAACTAAATTTTAAATTTGTGTTACAAAATGTGCTTTTTTCAGGCAAAAACTGTGAATGAATTGGGTGAGATCTTCTCCTTGGTAAGTGATGTCTTAGAGACCGCTGCCACCACGACTGACCCACTGAAGGGACGGAGTCATGTCATCCAGGAACTGGAGAGACTGAGGGAGAGGATGAACATTCCTGCATCCAACGGAAGAAAGTCTGATGGTAAGAGTGCTGATTTAATCAACTGGGAGATGGCAGTGTAGTACATGATACTCATCATTATAATCTGTTTCTGTTGCCCCTCTCAGGAAGACTACAGACGCTACCAGTGCCCACAGCCAAATGTTACATGTTTCACTGGGAAAAAGACAATTTTGGTAATCTATCCAATGTATATGTGGGAATTCTCTTTTTGCTCTAAGTGTGCAAAGATTGTCAAATCCATATGAAGCAGTCCCCCCATTTATGTAATCTAAACACTAAATATGATTGTTGTTCTAATTCCAGATGTTCTGAACACCCTTTTGAATAATGAATTTGATGAGCAGCCTGCAGATGACGAAGTTGATATCGATGATGATGATGATGATGATGATGATGACAATGATGATGATGTGGAACTAGACGAGGGGGAAGAAGACAAAGAAGATGAGGAACATGGTTTGGTATCACCATCAATCTCCATCATTCCTAATGACTACAGCGGCAGCCATCGTGCCTCCACCTTCTCCACCATCTCCTCCCTGTCCAGCGCATCCAAAGACTCCATGTTCTCCACGTTGTCTGTGGCCTCAGAGTCCTATGCTCCCTCCCTTTTCTCGGTTGCTTCGGGAGTTGATAGTGACTACTTCGAAGATTCCGATGACTACATCTGTTCCTCTCCCGTTGCTGAAAAATGTTCACCGAAGACAAGCAAAGCTTCGGCTCGACTCAGCCAGCACTTCCAGCGGTTCTTCACCAAACCCAAGAGCCCTCGGTCACTTTACCGGGCCAAAAGTTTAGGAAACACTGCATCAAAAGACATTTTAATGGTGCGAGAAAAGCGTTCCAACTCTCTACCACAGCAAGTCAAATTACGCAGTCCTGAGCCCTTACTTGCACCACAAAGTCAAACTCTCAGACACGTGTGTTTCCGAAGGCGGCCTATTCTAAGCAGCGATGAGGACAGTAAGAATACTACGCTTAGGGTGGTAGTGTTTGGTGCTGATCATGTGGCAGGAAAAGTGGCCCGAGCCTACAATAGCCTGAGAAGGAAGGAGAGTGAATGTCCACGTCTCAGCAGGGCTTTCAACATTCAGTTCTACTTTGTGCCTGTGAAGAGGGACTCAGGAGGAGGTCGGAGGTCTTCGATGTCTGTGGTTCAGACTGTAACAAAGGGAGCATCACCACCTATCGTGAGTAGAAGGACACTGAACTTCAAATACTAGTAGTGAGACAGTAGTGTACAACACAAACTGTCAAAGAGCTCATCATTACAGTAAAGGAAACCAGTATTTGAGTAAATCAAAATGCACCTATGTGAGCTGCAGCTTCCCTGTTTAGTTTTAAGTGTCTCTTTTGCTCAAACAGGATGTTAACCACATGAGCACAGGGGACAGCACTAACGACATTGCCCATCTGCTTGGCATGTTGGACCCTTGGTACGAAAGAAACACCCTCAGCCTGCTTAAGTTGCCTACCAACGTCGTCTGCCAGGTACGACTGGAATGTAACTCTTACATCACCAGACCCAAACTAACCCTGATCCTTATCATTCATTTTTCATTATCATACCCTCTGAAATGCATGACATGCTTTAAACATTACCAGCTTACATTATCTGACCTTTCAACAATACCCAATGTTTCTACCTGCTTATTTATTGTGTAACTTTTTTCAAATGTAAAATTGTTGTTGCAGCAAACATCAAAAACAGAATCAGAGTCCTATGATAGCTCATATGAGCAGCGTCTACCCATTCTGGCCGAATTGGTCCTGTACTACTGCCGTCATGCTGCCCGGCCAGCTCTAATCCAGCTCTACCAGGCCGAGGTCAGACACAAGTTTACACAAAAATGCACTCACTCTTGTAAATCGTTTTTTTTTTTTTTTTTCTGTCTTGCAGCTCATTTCTTTAGCTATAGTCCTGTTCTGGCATTGACACTGGCATTTTGTGATTGAGAATCTGTCTTGTTATAGCTGACTCTAGCTTGCGGAGAAAGGAGGACCGAGGTGTTTGTCCACTCTCTAGAGCTGGGTCACACCGCAGGAACACGAGCCATCAAGGCCATGGGTGAGTGTGACACATATATGTATCCTAGCAACCTCTCCACAGTTCCGTGCAGTGAAATGCATCATAGGTTATTATGAGGTTGAAACTAATTTTATGGCAGGGGAACATCAGCCATTTCTATATCATGAGTCACTTCTACATTTCTACTTTCATTTGTCATTGAGTGTTTATTTCCTTAGAGAACTAACATTTAGGGAAAGCTGTTTATGTGCAATGTTTGGTAGTTACTGTGGAAATGACTTCTCCGTTCCTCATAGTATATTCAGGAGCTGCAGCAACATTACTACTATGCGTAAAAAACTATTTCACCAGTTGTTGAGTTTTAAAGATGCAGTGATAATTTTCATGCTTCTTTAGTGTATTACTGTACACCCGCATGGATCACCATTATGTGTGTTCTTTTCTCACTTAAGGTGCTGCCAGTAAACGGTTTGGCATTGATGGTGACCGAGAAGCAGTGCCTCTAACGCTGGAGGTGGTGTACAACAAGGTAAGACGGTGTTTCACTTTATCCTCTTTCAAACTTTATGTCTTGACACATTTTAAACCATTTGTATTCATATCTGTGTCATTGTCTTATCAGAAGATAAAACAGGCCTATGGAGTCATCCTTAACAGAATTTAACATCTTGCAGTTATACTTTGTAGTCAACAGGGAATGCCCCACAGTCAATGGAAGTTACATCAAGATGTAGTGATGAAACACACTAGGGTGCAATGTGTCCTGTCTTGACAAAGCTTTGTAGTTTATCTGATGTGAGGCATAAGAGGCAAAACACCATGTCTTCACTTAATATTGTACTATCTTAACTATCTATAATTTCCCATTTGTTTCATTATTTTTTGTTCTTGTTGAAATTTTTGCTGTGCCTGATTGCATTTATGATCTAACTAATCTGACCTTCTTTCTCACCTCATCATTCAGGTGGTAATTAGTGGGAGAAGCCAGTGGAAAAGAGAAACCAAAGTCTGTACTTCAGTAAACTTAATCAAAGCATGCAAGAATCCTGAAGAACTGGGTATGCTGCCACTTGTTGCTGTGAACTTTTTGTGCTTGACTAGTGGCCCTAATAGCCTTATTGAGTACTTATTATTATTATTATTTATTCATACACAACCCAAGGTGGTGATGAATACAGATGCCTAGATTAGGTAATTGTGTAACTATGTGTAATGACTCATTTGCCTAAAACTGTCCTTATCAGACTCAAAGATGGAATGTCTGCAGCTCACAATGACTGAAGTCCTGAAGAGACAGAACGGTAAAAGCAAGAAAGGCTACAACCAGGTGAGCTGGATGTGACATCAGCCTCTCTCAGTGGTTTGTGGTTAACAAGGCGCAGCGGTGCTCTGCTTTCACAAACAAACCTGCGACGCATCCTCTATTTAAAGACGGAGACCTCAAAACATCCTTGCAGGCATCTCACACTCTCAACATAATTTCTCATCTCATATACAGTATGAACGTGTGGGAAGCTTTTCAGACAAAAAGCCACAATAACAGTGTGCATTTGCCAGTATAAGCTTTTGTAGCTGTTGACCTACTTAGATTTGGAGCACTGATTTATGATCATCATCACAAACACATTCTAGACATATTTAATAGCTCAAGGCTTTCTTTACAACTCAGAACTACCAAGACAAGCTCCAAAAGGGAATTATGACATGATAAAACAGTTCATATTATTTGAGACAGATTCCACAATAAAAACCTTCTTGATTTTTGTAAAGTATGCATTTATGAGAGGCAGTGCATTTAGTCTTGTTCTGTTCCTTACCATTGTAGCAGCTGACTACAACTGAAGTGAAGGTGGACAAGGTGCAGGTCAGCGGCGCTGGAAACACAACTTTTGCTGTCTGTCTGGACCAGGATGAGAAGAAGATACTACAGAGTGTCACCAGGTGAGCGAGAAAGACAACAAATGCACAGGAATTGATATAGATGCAGTGTCTGTACACCGCTAGGTGTCTGATTGAGTTTTTTCAGTGAACCCTGTGACTCTGTCAAGTGGTGGCCTCTAAACAGGTCTCCACTCTCTTCATGCCTTCACATACAAAGAAAACATATGCCAGCAAGGCCGTATGTAAAGATGCGCTCACACAAAAGGTGATACAAGCATTTACATTGAGAGGTAGCTAATCCAGTGTCTGATTGTCTGGTGATTTTGAACAAGATAATGTGTGTGCGAGATATGTCATTTTTATCCATGTTTAGGTAAAACTGAAACAAATTATTTGTTAACATATCAGATCATAAACAGATCTCAATGAGGAAAATAATAATGCTGCATGTCTATACTGATATAAACTGGATAATGTGTTACATTGGTGCACTAATTTCATTAACACCAGAGCAGCTGAAACTGATTAACAACCCCCTCTGCTACTTGACTGAGCTCATCATTTTCTCAGAAGTTATTTTGACTTGATGCTATACTCTGCTCTGTTTTGAGCAGTGTAGAATTAATGGTATGATCAGTCTTACTTTGGGAAGCAACATATGTGTTACAAGACCTTCGTATGAGACAAGTGTCAAGATTAATTATATCCTATCCGTCTAAAAATGTAATTTTATTGTCAGAATGTTTGTTAGGTATGTGGCTTCTGATAACTGTGTGACATATTTAGTTCAGTGACCTAAGGTTAAATAAAAAGTTAAAACCAATGAAATAAACATGGACAGGACATGCTGCTAAACATGCTGGCGAAACCCATGTGACACAGATGCTGCAGGAAATGTCATCGACATGGATATATTCTTTCTTGCTTTTATTCTTTCTCTAGTTCTTCTTGACCTGCATTATCTGCATCCACAAAACAAAAATTATTTTTCTCTAACCCATGTGTCTCCCTCTGTCTCACAAAGGTGTGAAATATCAGTATGCTATAAACCTGACAGCTCCTCTGACTGGAGGCTAAGAAAATCACGGACCTCTGCTCAGATACAACCTCTCCACCCAACCTTCTGCTCCCTCCTCTGCCTGCCCATAGTCACTTTCAGCGGAGCTCTTCCCTGAGACAGCTGACCACCGGTTTACGTGAACTGAAAGGACAGATTTCCTGCACATATGTTGTGAATAACACACAATGACTTCTATATGCAGAAAAATGCACAGTTTCCTTGAAGATTTTGAGGCCATGTTGACATGCTGGCCGCCTCAAACAGCAACTTTAAAATGAACTGAATAGTTCACAGGATGTGTCTTTGTCTTGTTTTCTCTGTAAAAAGAAAGCATTCTTTGTAATTAAGGGAACCATTCAAATTTCCTCCCTCAGCTTTCGTTTCCTCTTTTTGCATTGACAGAGAAAAATCAACAGGGTTGCATTTTAGGTGAACTGGGGACATCGTTATGCTGTAATAATAATAATTTAAATGATGTAAATGTTTTGGTTAAAGTTGTCAAACAGACTTTTTCTGGTTTAACCTACTTGGACACTGTACTATGTTGAGACTCCTTGAGCAGGTAGTACCAGATCATGTAACAATGGACACTATGTGTATATTTGTAAAATACTGTATTGCATATCATGAGTTGATCATCACATCATTTTATGTCTGTTGTATATTATAATAATTTCTCCAAGGGAGTTAAACTGATTACTGTTTAAAGTTGAATTATATATCTGACCAGCAGGGGGTGCTATTGTATTTCCTTTTAGACTTTGTGACACTTGCAATAAAGTTGAATTATAGCCCATGGTGATATGATGGCCAAGATGGTGCTGAAATACATTTGGATGCATATTTTCTTGCGTACGAAGGTGAGGATTAATTGCACTACCCTCAATGACACTATGACATCAAAAATCATATTTTTCTTACTTTTTGCTGTAAATGACAATATCCTGATCACTTGACTGAAGCTGTAGCATATAAATTTATTTCTATAAGATTGAGCCAAAAAAAATGTACCTATTTGTTTTATAGTCATGTAAGTGTAACATCAGTCGAAACATTTCTGCTTTCATTATAAAAATCTTTAATTTAATCAAATTTAATTGTCTGCTCTCATTTAACAGAAGAATCTGTTTATAATTGTGTTATTTTGAGCATTTAACTTAATTTAATTTTAACTTAATTATACTTCTTCTCTACACTTCAGAATCGCAATTATTAAATTTACATTCGTCTGATGGCTTATTAGTAAAGATAATACACACAAAATGTGTGTACAATATCAGCACATGTTACAGCATAGAAGAAAATTAACAATTCTACAATTTAAATTAACCATCAAAATTATAATAGATCTATCTATCTATCTATCTATCTATCTATCTATCTATCTATCTATCTATCTATCTATCTATCTATCTATCTATCTATCTACACTGACACGAGCTCCCGTACTGGCCGGTGGCAGCAGTGGGCGTGGCCAGAATGTCGGCCTGTCAGACTGTCACCGACACAGACAGAAAGAGAGAATTAAGTCATACAAATCGGGCGGATGGAGATATGTTTATGACTTAAACTTGGGTAAGTTTTCTCAGAACGGAAAACCTATCGATGTTTTACCATCTGCTGACATTTTTTTTAAAAAAAATGTATCTGTACGTTATCGTTTTCCATCTATTTACTCGCGGAAAAGTTCATGTCGACGATGTAGGCTGCTGACTATATCAGATGCTAAATGTCGAAAGTCTTTTTTTTTAGATATTAATTCTGCTCACCATGAACCCGAGTTTTTTTGATTCCACGTTGTCAATATGTTGTTAGGAGAGTGTTTATGTTTTTGGCTGATCGTGCCTCTAACCCTTCCATGCGTGTGTAGGATGTGGCAGTAGTTTACTGTGCAGCACCTGAGTGAAAGACTGCTTTTGATGTGAAAGGCTTTTTTTTTTTCACTCTATATTTTATTTATTTATTTATTTACAGACTCTTTTCTGTTGCAAGTGAGGCTATTAAAAATCATGCTCTATGACACGGGAAGGCACCGGGGCGGCGGTTTATTTTTTCCCCTCCTGAGATAATAACAAGGATTTGATAACAGTGCCGGATCTCATTGAAGCCCTGGCTCTCTGTTGTGTCCATATGCGTCTAAAAGCACTGTTGTATTTCCTCTGGCTTCTTTGTTTTAGATCTGAGCTTCCTGGTACCACTTTGGGGCTAAGTGGCTGCAGCGTGGCTCCAGGGTGTGTGTTTGTCTTAGTGTAACTCATCTTTTTTGTTGAGACCGTAAGCTAGTGATTATTTATGGGTGGTGCCACTAATATTTCATGAGTCAAATAATATAAAATAACGCTGTAAAAAGACAAAGGCTGTAATTTAAATACACACAACGAGGAAAATTAGATCTTTTGTAATGGTAACTTTGTCATTAGTGTGGTCACCATGTTGAAACCTTCTCTGACCTCTCAGTAACTCACTCAAATACTATTCCTGGAATGAGAGAAAACAGTGAGGTAAATCACAGCTGATCGGGTGAGGCAATGAGTAGGATAGAATTCATTACATTACAGCAACATAAAAAACAACAACAACTCCGTGTTGGTAACCTGTTGTTAATCACTGTAACTGACAGAAGGCATAGCTGACAAACTTGTGTCCGATAAAGACAACAACTCCAGCACCAATACAGAAGGAGTGTTTCCTTTCTCCCTCAGTAACTATAAAGAACACAGGATGAGCTCTGGAGCCAAAGGGAATTTTTTGAAGAGGCCATACAACATTTGTTAGCATTTGAGAAATGCTGGTGTTTTTCTGACCTCGTATAGTTGGTCATTTTGATGTAAAGTAGCAAGTTAGTGAAATTTACCTTACCCAATGGTGTTTATAAAGGGCAATTGGATTTGTAGAGTTCTGAGAAGACGTTTCATGCACCATTCCCCCCACCACCTCCACCTCCAACAGGTAAGTATCCAGCAGAAACAAGTCTAGCAAGTTTCTGGTGGGTTTTTACCCACAGAGTTTCCTCTTCAACCTCAGCTTCCCACAAGTCTCTTAGAAGCTACTCTAATGAGTGGCGAGAAATTTACTTGATGTCGCTAGCACAAACTGCAAAAGAAACATTGCACTAATTTGTTAAATTTTCAAATTCATTCAGCTCTTTCTCAAAATTAGATTCAATAGATAGGCCGTGACTCATTTTGGCACAACATGCCATTACGGTCCGAATCATGTGCCATCGTTGTCCTTTCTCTACAAAGACCTGTTTGTTCTCCATGACTGAAAGCTCATTATGTGGACTCACTTTGACACCAGCTATTGTGAAGTGTCCCACTACCGTGTAAACATTTGTCAAAACAGAGTCTTGTGTCCCTTTTGCTCAGCCACTGCCTATTGTCTCTTCTTACGTTGATGTCCTCTTTGGTCTCTCCGTCCTATGATAGATAGCTTTTTCTTGTAGCTAGTTGACATCCACAGTGAGTGGTTTCTGACGTAGTACAGTAATTATTACACACTTCTCACCCAACCAACCTAAGGCTCATATCATACTGCCACAACGAGAACACTTCCTTATAACAAGTCAGTATCATTTAAATATGTAGGAAGCTGCTCTTTAGGCTAAAGCAGTTTCATAATGTTGTCATTTTTGAAGAAGTAGCCCAGAGACATTCTCAGAGACACACTGAACAAATCTTTGTTCCGTAGATCAAAAAATTCTGGTGGAAATGTCAACCCACATGAGGCATCCAGTGTGTAGACACAGTGCATTATTTGTCTACTACAAAGACGTATTTTGCCTTTTACTGGAATTCTGTAGTTAGGAAATCAGTTTGGCAGACGTGTGCACTACTTCCAGTACTTTGGTTGTCTGCAGATTAATGTGAACATAGTTTTCCCTTGGCAGAAACTCTTTCAGCATTTTGCAGTACATTTACAGTAAATGTGCTAAGAACGCAGATTAAGAACTTGTTGAGTAATTTCGGTTGTGGGGAAAAGCAGCTTAATAATACCAAATTTCTCTCTTTTATCCTTTGTTGTGTTTAAAAGAGAAGGGGATTTAATATAGTCCTGCCATGTCTTTGGGCTCTGTTGAGAAATAAATTGTCTGCTTCATCTTAGCCTTAGATGAAGCATGCCATAGATTGTAAGTCTTACTTAGTTACTTGACATTTTGCATTACACATATTTCCATAGTGGAAACCTAGACACATATTCATATAGTCTGCCCCTTTATGTAGGTGTTTGACACTTGAGTACTGGGCCATTTTCATCTCAAACCACACTGTAGTGTTTTTCTGGAAAACTGGACTCAACTTTTAAAATCATAACCTTTCCCAAAAACCACTCTTGACTACGCATACTGCAGACACAAAATTACCAACTGCTGCAGACTTTCTTAAATTCAAGGCGCCTCCCTTTTGATTGTCCTGAGGGAATATAAAAGGAATACTTCTTGGAATCTGTGTATTTGGCTGTGGTTTCGCTGGAAAGCTGTGCTTCCAACATAGCTAAGTGTGTTTGTGCTACTGATCATTTCACTGTGACGCACTTTGCACTTCCTGCTTATAGTGGTCGCATCACTTTACACTCATTGACCTGCTATTAAAGTTTACTACATTGATACAGTGTTGTCCGAGTATGCCCGCAGTATCCAAATACCCACACCTCCTGTGTGGTGAGACTATGCATTTGTCTGCTAATCTTTTCTCATCATGTCTGGAAAAAAAAATGTTTTTCCTTGGTATATTTTATGTTTCAGGTATATCCAGAATATTTATTTAAAGATTATGCTAATGGATTAGATGTCAAAGGTCAGTTGCAGTATTTAGTGCACTCTAAAACCAAGTTTTCACTGTTAAACTGTCCTCACTTTCCAAAAATGTCCTCACATTGACAGTCTAAACCTTTAACTAATCCTCAAGAGGATAATTCACTCACACACCTCTTCGGGAAAACCCCTTTATAGATCTATCTTTTCCTGTCTGTCCTCCTCTTGCCTAATGGATCTAGCATATAACCCCAAGCAGCATAGACGTTTTTTTTTTTAGTTTTGTTTTGTTCTCCTGTCCGTTGGAGATTTTAAGCAGTGATAATCCCTGGTCAGTCAGGCCATACAGGTTTACTCACAACTCAAACATACTCATTCACTGACCAGAAGGACTTCCTCATATTGTCCAGTATGTCAATGTTGATGCAGGAAATCACTTTGACTGATATTCCCTGTTGCGCTTTCTGAATTTAATGTTGTCTGTCTGAGCGATTCCTTTGGAACTTTTACTTGGGTTATCTCTGTAAGTGTATCTTGATGCACTGAGCTGCCTTAGCACGGTTATAATTATAGATGACAAGCTGTTGGCTGTGCTGCAAACACATCGACAAAAGAAGGTAGCAGTCTTTCAGCTTATACTTTCTCTCCACATTTACAACATACGATATGCCAATTCCAGGGAATTCTATCATGTTGCTTTTACCATCAGCCCATCTCATACACAGTGGCCAGCTCTACTGTGAATTTTCCTGGAAATTCATGGAAATTCGAGCGCTCTCACTCCATACTTGTTTTTCAGGTGTTACTTGCTAGTTACCAAGTGGATATAGTCTACAGGTTCTTTCCTCACTGTTCCTCTTTGACTGGGTCTTCATGTGAGAGATGGTGAAGGCCATCTGTGTTACGTGACCCTGTGCTATCTGAGGTTGGGGATTTCCAATCAAGCAAACGCACAGACATACACCCCACCCCCGCTACATCACCTAAACAGTAAATACCACCTCTGTGTTGCTCTATGAACACACTTCCACATAGTGGTTGTCAGGTCCTTCCTGTTTTCTGAGACGGCCGCAGTGTGCCTGAACGGAAATGAGTGCTCCTGGTTTCTGTTTGGTCGCATTGTTTGAAGCTTCAACTGACCACTGAAGTGTGTTGTCGGTGGCCACTTGTGTCGAGTGGTGCCAAGGCGTACATCAGGAACTGATTCATATTAACTTTAAATAGCCAACAGAGGAAGTCTGATACGCTGGCATGTGGCACTTGTAATAAAATTTGCCTGTTTACCCTTTATTTGCAGTTTTCTGGGTCAATAGGTGGAATCTGCTAGGCACCGTAGGACTTGGGACAATATAACGAAATGTCTTGAAATGATTAGAATGATTCCAGTAGTTACAGATGTAGTAAAATGCAGAAGGTCTTGTTTAACGAATACATCTTTTAAAAATTCTCAAATGTCCAGGCCTTCGCAAAACTAACCGCAGTTTGTTTTAGACTTCCTGAGAAAACGGTGCTGTAACTATAAAGTGGAATCTCCCAAAAGCAGTCAGAGTTGGTGATGTTCAGAAGTATAATAGCACATTTTGGGCTTATTTGTAGCAGTCATTATACCATAACATCATTGTTTTTTGTTTTCTTTTTTTCTCTTCCTAGACTGTGTGGGATTTGTTTCTCAGAGTAGCTGTGGATATTGTCATTTCATGTTAGTTCACCTTTTACATAGACGGCTTTGTGTGACTGCAATAAATCACGTTGCTAATCATTCAAATTCCTGCAGTTGCAAAGTATTTAACCTGATTGTGTTTAATGATGTGATGATGTGTTTCTGACCACTAGATTTCAAATTAACCTTCCATGTTCTGGTGTTTGTTGGAGCAGTGGTTTGTTTTAGTATAAATAAAGTATAAATAATTCTTGTGAGAAATACACAGAGCAGCATGTGAACAGTGAACCGTTTTGCAGTCATGCATTGACAAATTTAAATGTCAACAGCCGTGTTCAAAAATTCAAAAAATGTTCAAACTAAATAAAATAAAGTTACAATTTTTAATAGGCTACTGAAATAGCAGGTCAGAAATGTGAGGATGAAGTACATGTAAATTGGTGTAATATCTTCAAAAATACTTATTTTCAATGTAGTTTGATGTTTTGACCATACCGTGTTCTTGGTATTGAACATGTAAAGACTGACATATGCTTAAGAAGCTATGGTGATGTTTTTAGAAGCTGGAGTTTCCAAGCTATTTACATTGAAATACTGAGAATGAGGTGATGGAGCTATTTATAATGTTTTAAAAACCTATGATACTCTCTCTCTCTCTCTCTCTCTCTCTCTCTCTCTCTCTCCCTCTCTCTCTCTCTCTCTCTCACTCCTAAATATAGAATGTCATCTGCCTACTCATTTTGACAGAAAGGAAGTGCAATGTATGTGTTAATTCCTGCACTACATTAATAGCTTCTGTTCGAAAGGTAGTAACAGAGACATCTGCAGCTCTTTGTGTCAGAGTCCATGTATGCACATGAAACGCTTGTGCATGCTTGGCTAGTTCTGCATATCAATACAGGCCAGTGTCTTTTTGTTTCTAGGTTTGTATGTATCTAAGAGAAACACAGATAATAGAAATGGGAACAGAAAAATATCTTTAAAGACTTAGATTGGAAGAAGACGTAAACAGAGAAAAATGGAGAAAGACAATGGGGAATGAAAGAGTGATTATAGACTACAGACATCCGGAAACTTGTGGTTAAAGAGGCAGCATTCAGCTGCTGAGGCAGCAGTGTTAACTCTGTTTTTGAAAGTGCTGCTTTACTCAGAGGATCAAGGCTAAATCCATCATGCTGAGACCTTTCATTGTGCATGCACAGCCTGTGGAATGAGCCCTTGTTCAATGTGTGTGTTCCTGCGTGTAGGGAGAGTAAAAGATGAGGGAAATCATTCTGAAATAGAGCAATGAGTTTAATAAGTTAAAGTTTATAAATGTTTGAAAAGTCCAACACCTGAATCAAATCCAAATACACTGAACTAACAAAATGCCTCAACACTGCACCCTTGTCTTTGTCCCTGCCCCTTCACTGCGGCAGCTGACACACAAACAGTCCTTATCTCCTGTCACTACTTAGCACAACAGAGGAAATACGTTCACCAATGAAATGCCGTGCTCGCTTGACTGTGACTCGCTCTCACACTCGCTCACAGTCTCTTCTTGTCACATGTTAGTTTCAGTCCAGTCTGTGTAGTGTGTGAATGTAGTCGAGGACTTGGATATTGGTTTGGTGTGTGCCTTCGTGGAACAGGTAAGTTCATAGGATGATATCTCCAATTAAAGCTTGGAACTGCTTACTGCTGGCCTCTTTGTGAGGTGCAGGTTTGGACATTTTGATAGAATTTAATCGGTAGCAAAGAAGTAAAGAGAGAAAGGTTTCTGTCTGATGATCGCGATTCTGTGTTTAGATTTACACCAGAGTTATATGCAGCATCATAATCTCACACCTTGCTCAACGTCGTCAAATAAGAATGATTTCTGTTTTCAGTGAATTGAGACTAAAAGAGAAGATTTAGTCCAACAAGGAGCATGCCACTTCCATTACTCTATTATTTGTATTTTTGAAGAAGCATGTATAAATATCACAGCATTAATTAATCATTTACACTCAGTGCTAACTGTATTGTTTTGGTCTGATATGTCATTCATCTTCATTCATTTATCATGAAGCCTCTAAAACTAAGTTAGTACAATAATTGGTCATTTGTGTTCCAGTCACGATGAATTTGTTTTGTGGGAGTTTGCGACGTGACTCACACACCTGTGTGGGACTTGGATAGTGGCTTAAGTGGGTTGTAATATTCATAGTATCACCCTTAGCACTATTTATGGTTTGGCGTAGAACCACTGCATCGTCTTCCATTTGTTAAGCATAGTGAGTTCTCTGATGTGTGTGTGTGTGTGTGTGTGTGTGTGTGTGTGTGTGTGTGTGTGTGTGTGTGTGTGTGTGTGTAGCTGTGGAGAGAGCCTACCCCCTGAAGTCATATTAGAGTTTAAGGGAGAAAAAAAAAATATTTACGGTAACAGCTGTAAAAGGCCTAAATGGGTAATCGTGGCTCTGTGGATCTAAGATGCTTGAACGTATTTTGAAATACAATAAGTCCAATAAGAGCTTTAGACTGTAAAAACTAAAGGAGATGATGTTACAGAGCCTATTCATAAGACATAATAATTGTAATGCTTGGAAGTAGGACGAAATAGCTTAAACGAATATATGGAAGTACCATGTTTCTGAGTGGTTTACCAAACTTTATTTCAATATTTACTATTCCGTAGTTTTCAAATGTCGTAGTTCATTACCACATTACGAAAAAAGTCACTACCAAACAAAAAAGCCACACACTCGTTGGTATTTCGTTGGAAAGCCTTTAGCTTTGGGTACAGCACACATTCACTGCGGCATTGTTTTGATAAGCTTCCACCCAGTGTTGCATTCTTTTTTCCCCAAGATCTTTTATTGATGATGGGAGAGTCTGACCACTGTATAAAGTCTACTCCAGCACATCCCAAAGATTCTGTAATATAATTTTATACATAATTTTGTTACCTGTCCACTGACAGTTCTATTCTGTTCTGTGATGGGTGCACCACTTCATCTGCATTTCCAACCACATGGTTCCCCACTATCCTTCCAGTTTAAGTAGTTTCTGCTTCAGTTTCTTTAGATGTTTTCTCTGCTTGATGCATGCCAGTAATTTGACCCTTCTCTAACAGACTAACATCGTTTCCACGAACATGTGATGTGTCTTTCCACACGGTCGTTTAAGAAATGAGAAGCTACTCGTTGTGTCAGTTTGGGTTAAATAACTTGATGCCAGCTGAAAGATAAGCACCATGCAGTAATTATCCAGTAGGAGATGGCTTTTTTTTGCCAGGCGGTGTATAATATGCTTTGTATTCTAATGTGAGGATCAGAAGAATGTAGCAAAAGTTTCGTTCCAAATGCAATAACACAACTGAACAAAACTGAAAGACTCCAATATGTGAGTCTGATATGTGTGGTGGCGTGTATATGTGTATATGGTGGTGGATTTTATTTTTTGGTAGGTGTGTGTTTGTTTTCTCGTTGTTGTGCAGACTGTGGAAACAGTTTTCCTGTGAAGGACAAATAAGCATCTTTCTGTTCAATACACATTGTGCAATCAGGTTATGTAAGCAAATTTTATTTTAAAAATGATAATAAAAAAATAATTTTCTTACAACAAGAAGGTTTGAATCTGACTTTGGCTTTTCAGTATGGAGTTTGCATGCTCGTTACGTTCATTGGTGATTCTAAATTGGTGGTAGGTGTGCATGTGGGTAGTGAACGGTTGTCTGTGTCTCTGTGTTATCCCTGTGATAGAATGGAGACCTGTCCAGGGTGTACCCTGCCTCTCACCCAATGATAGCTGGAACAGCTGTAGAGGACAAGCGGTTATAGAAGATGATAGGAGAAAGCTAGTTAAAACATGCAGACAAATGCAGACTTTTGGTCTTTGGGAAGCTTATGAACCTTATTTGGCAGCCTTTGAAAAATGATGGTATTTGCATTTTATTTCCATGACAGAAGGGGTTAAAATTTGACACTTCAATTAGCCGAAACAAAAATGTGAGCTAGAAAATCCATGTTTCTCACACAAGTGCAAGTGGTGAATCATTTAGAGAGCCACCCAGATAGAGGGTGTATTATTGTATGCATATGTGGTATGCCACTGAGCAACAAAAAGTACTTCAGTAACTCCACTGAACATGTATGTGTAATTTTATACTCTAGCAAGCAGAAGAAAAAAAAGTTACACACCATACGTCTGTGGTGGCGTGAGAGGCTGTCTACCCATTGGATGCCTGATTACGCTCAGTAGAGAACATTCGTGACACATCCTTTCATGTCCTTTTTTGTAGCTGATGCACCCACAATGTGTATAAGACATCACCAACAAGGCCCACTGGGATAACCTGAGCAGCATGTTCAGCATGGAGCCAACAGGTACATGCAGCACACATACTCATTGTACCCAGTAACTGATCTACGTGCTCCACCCATTTCCCTCCCAGATACATGTATACACATGTGTCTGACTTTCAAGTGACTCTGTCAACAACGTAGAATGGTCCTGTGTTGAACTTTAAGTGAAAACCATTTGATACCCCAACATCTCGACTTTATTATCAGCTGGCTACTCCCCCACAGTTCCAGAGCCAGAGATCTACCGCAGCGTCCAGGCTATGCTGCCCAGAGGAACAGACAAGCAGCAATCCCCAGACTGTTTCAATAAAGGTACAGTCCACTTCACTGTGTCAAATAATGAGCTAATATACGTAGATTTATTTGTTAGTATGTGACAGTGGTGATGAGGTGTTACGTTTGCTCTGCTCACATCTAATATAGTCTGACATCCTCTGATTGTGTCACTGAGTGAGTCTTTGCAGTCAGATGTGTCGTCAAGGTTTTATAGTACAGACTGTGGAATCATATTCAGAATGGTTCAGTAAATCTAAAAAACTTACATGTCACAATGCTAATTTCTGCTGAAGACTTAAGTTCCTGCATCCAAACCTATTCCACCTTGTAAACTTTTCCACCCTGACCAGACCAAATGTGGTAGACCTTGGAGTATTTATATTGACATTTTGCCATGTCAACAGTATGAGAGCTGTTCTGCTGTTAGTCATCGGACATATTTAGGATTAGCAATGGAGAAAAGTGTGACACATTTAGCAAGTTGGTTTAGCGCTGTGGAAATCTTGCATCTGCGGCTGGCTCATGTGTGTGTGTGTGTGTGTGTGTGTGTGTGTGTGTGTGTGTGTGTGTGTGTCTGTGTGTGTGTGTGTGTGTTTACAGGAATGCTGAGATGGACACTTCATAAGAAAGTTAAAAACAATCCTGCTAACAGCTTATCTCTGGTGTGGGTGCTGATAAAGGAGCTAGAAAAGGTACTTGTCCTCTGTGACAGCATTGTGAACACTTTCTAACTGTAATTTAAAACCAACATCAACTAGAACATCACCATTTGATGATGGTGAGCCCTGATACAGTGTGTTTTCTCTGCAGGCTGAGAGATGGGACTCCCGCAAATGCATCATCCCTTTGCTCCACACACTGATGTATGCCATATTTCAGGTACACTATGCCACAACAGCCCACTGTGAAAATCGGCTCCAGGCTTTTCCCCCTCAGTTCTTCCGGTAGATTTTAGGAGTAAAGCTGTTTCTGTAAATGTCTAAATATATCTGGTCATGCAATGTAGAGAGTTTCAGTTCTGTTACTAGCCGTAGTTTTCAAACAGGAAAAATACTGTTAAACCCTGGAGTGAATGTCAACAAGGAAGCAAACTTATTCAAACCTGGGAACATTTTTTTGTCATTATATTTGAATGCTATGCTAATAGCCATTGATAGAGATGAAAGAAAATTAGTAGTTTGTTTCCTTGTTCATATTTCTTATGCAATGTGTTTTTTTTTTGGTGACATTCCAGACAGCCTACATTCCAGATGAACTGTACAAGCGGGTTTATGACTTTTGTAAGAGACTACTCACCTATCCCCATCCCTACTGCACTGTGGGCCTCAGCTACACAAGACAGATAAAAACTGAACGCTTCATTCCAGGTATTAATTCTCATATTCTATTGCAGACTAAAACAAGAACTCCAAATCACCAGAGCTTGTATTCTGCTTGAGGAGCACCAGCAGCTAAATCAGTTTCATCTTTGACAAATGTAGCACTCACAGCACAACAAGCTGGACGTCAATAATGACACTAACAATTATTTATATTTTATATAAATAAATATTTTATTATTTATATATATTTGCCATATGTTTTGATTGTTTTACTCTCATTCAAATACCAATCCCTTAAATAGTAATTATCTCCTACTCATAGTACTGGTAAGTATTTTAACTAAACAGCAGATGTTAGGAAGACACAGAAAAAGCTTAGAAGCAGTCAGACGAGCAGAGTTGATTTCTCTCTAGACACCACCTTTTTGGACAGCGAAGTGGTGAGGGAGCAATTTCATTTAAGTGAGGGAGCATGTCTGCCTCCATGTTAAATTAGCTGCCCATTCATCAAGCTTGCAGCATACAGTAATTAAAGGCTAGTTTGATCCACAGGTCTCTTGTACCAGAGGATGGTCACGGCTGAGCAGAGACTAAAAAATGATCACTATCCCTTTCAGGAAAGGTGAGTCATGTGCAAACGATGTATGAATAATTGGCTCAAAGTTCAGTAAAAACCTCAGGGAACTGACAGCTTGTGAAGACTTTATTATTATTTACTTGTACTGCTTCAATGTCATTCAAACTGCCTTCCTTGTCCACCAACCAAGTCTGTGAATATCTGCAGGGTTTTTGTTTTGGCTGAACCAGAGGTTTTCTCTGGTTCCCTGATGAATGTGCTGTCGGGAGATTTTGAGGCCGCCACTTCTGCTTCAGAGGAATTTCTAAGTCCTCTAGATCACATGCGCAATGTGGTCCAACACACCATACAGGCTGCTTTAGGAGAAGAGAAGTGCAATGGGCCAAGCCTGGCTCAGGCTCTGAAGGTCTGTGTAATTATTCAGTACTCTGGCTGACTTTGTAAAGTAAATGTGCATGTTTCCTATATGCTATTTTTGGATTAGACTTTCTCAGAATTTTCAGTTAATTTGATTGCATAATATATATATTGATATATTAGCAACTTCCCATGTCACTCCTTTGTGGATGTGCAATTGCCTTGTTGTTTCCACCACCTAAGGGAAAGATAAATGACCTCTAAGTGCAGAGAAATCATGTGCATACTCTTTATGTCACTACATGCACAGTGAAGTATATTGGGAGTTTTTATTACAGATACCAGAATGACTCAAAGAGATGAAAATAGAATTACTTAACAGGCTAGGATTGTTTCTTGAGCACATGTCCCTGTTTAGAGGGACATGTGAAACATCTGTAATGAAGGTCTGTTATTTTTGAGTGGAAACGTCTCCTGGCACTGGCCCTAACATAGCACCTCAACAGGAAACACACAAGGGCAGGCATACACTCGTGTCTGACCCCTCACATCATGGCTATGAATACACAGTCTGTATATGTTTATCTTCCTCTGGGTATGTGTGCTCAACTGCATGCTTTTTGCAACAGCACATGGGTCAAGACATTGAGCCGTGCTTCCAGGCAGTGTTGGAGACTCTAGAGCAGTGTGTGGAGGAGGGCAGCAAAGGGGAGGGAGGGACGCTGAGGAGCCATCTTCACCAGCTGTACAACAAGATTGTCACTGACACAGACCCAGGTAGGAACACTCTTAGAGATAAATACAGGTGCAAGATAGAGTTTCGGTAAGGCACAGCTGCTTAGTTTGAGTCATAAATCAACTTACTGGTTGAGCTTGACATTGTTAAAAAGGGGAGAACCGCAAAAACCACATTTGCACATGGGTGTGTCAGAGGCTGGTGCCAAACGGTAAAAGACAGCCAAGAGAAGAGAAGATGAGAAGGTTAAATTATCTCTGAATTATCTGGAGTAGTAACAGTCTTCGCATTGATACTGATAAAATTGAATAAATTGCATTAAATGACATCCACTGCAGTTTCTAAAGTGGTACGGTGGTTAGGACTGTGGATGCATTATTTGTGTGAGATATAGTAGTCTTATCTGTGTCTTTCCACTGTATCTCTACAACAGTATATATACAACAGGATATTTTTTAAGCCCATTTCAGTCATCCTCAGTACTTATTAGGCACACACTGTCTGATGGACATGTTTTTAATGTAAAGAGCAGTGCACCTTGTTTCTATCTAGTTTCCTCCATTGCCAAATCCGTCTAGTAAGTTGTATGTATTAACATGTCTGGATGTCTTCCTCTCTCTCTTCCTCCACGTATATTGCAGGTCCATTGTCTGGTGGACCACTGTGCGACTGCTCCCTTCCTAACCCAGAGATGAGCTTCCACCTGTGGACAGAGGATCTAGATATCTGTAAGTGACTTTTGATGTTGTGGGAAGTCTAGAGGAAGTTGTTACTACCAAACAGCTGAAACAAACTAGGCTGAGGCCAGGATGATTTACTGAAAATGGAGAAACTGACTGAATGTATGGTCTACATTTAATCAAACCTACAATAGAAACACTTAATTCATACATGCCAAGTTTTGTAATTTGCCAGTGATTTTCTTGAGAAATAAGTTTTGTGCTGAGGTGCAACAATCATTCAAGGAAATCTCTTTCAAATCTAAGTTCATTCGCCAACTCTAGACTCATTTACCAATTAGCACTAATTCATTTGTGTACCCTGATAATGACATTTGGCATATACCATGGGGCTGAAAGTCATTCTGAAATATTTCACAAATGACTTAAGTGTAAGTCACTGAGACAGTTTGAAAGTGTGAACGTCGCTCAAAAGTATAGGCTGGTTTACTCAGTTTGTCAGAGCTGCACTCTCATTGAATGAGTCCTCAACTTGACTGTGTACATTTACAGTGTGGTCTTCATATTCAATGTACTTAGTAAAACTGCAGTGGCTAAATGTGATTTTTGAACTTAGAGGTAAAGGCCTTTTCTGTGTTATATCCCAGAGAGATTGCTGTTTCTTAGTACACACTGTTTTCTGTACATAAAGGACAATGACTGTGTCCTGTGTAATGTCTACAGCCCTGCACTAACAAGCATACATTCTAAGGAATCACAAGGCAGGCACTCATTCAACTCTTTACCAGTGAATAGATAGTGAATAGATTCTTTAGATGGAAACATCGTTAATGGCTTCCGGCCCTGTGGATGGACTGTTCCCCAGAGGGCCACGTGTGCTCTACAGCTGCATGACAAAACAGTTACACGTCAACTCATGTCTGCAGTCTGTTTATAATGAGGCAAAAGGCTGCATGGGAAGTGTGCAATATGACAGCCGTCGGTGAGTTATCACAAAGGGAGCAGTGGTGACAGTGACTGAAGATAAAGAACGGTTCTGTGATATATTTTTGTGCTCTTCTATGTACTTTATGGCTTCATGTGAATGTCTTAATTACTTTTTGACAGGGCGAGAACTGGCCAAGTGGTTGAGATCCAGTTCCGTGTCAGAGCAGTTCTCACTCATCCAAGAACAGGAGGACTTTGAGCTCGGTGAATCCCCCAGTGACCAGATGCCATCAGACATGACTCGCTTTTCTGTCATGTCCAACGACAGCGGGATTGAGAGAGATCTGCCCCCGAATACTGATTCCTTATCGTCATCTCTGGACTCTATCAGCATCAGTGCATCATGGGAACAATGCAAAATGTAAATATAATACTTGTTCCCTTATAATAGTTGAAGATTAACCTCTTGTTCTGAATGGTTTAATATGTTACTATTACTATGAAAGTTTTAAGCAAACATTAAAAACTTGTTTGCTTAATTTGAAAATGTCAAACATGCTCATAATTTAGCATTTATAAACTAGTAGTATGACATTAAATGTTCACAGGGAGCAAGAGTCGACAAGACTGTCACGACGTGGAGGCATCAAAATGAAACCATCTGTAAAGGACAGCATGGTGCTGATGCAGGACACCCTGGAGGAGCATGCAAGCCCCGGAGGAGGAGGAGGAGGAGGAGGAGGAGGAAGTGGAGGGAGGGGAGGAGGAAGGGGGGCCACTTTGCAGAGGCGGGCAGGAACCAATGCGATGCAGAACTCCTTCCTCAAAACGCAGAGACACTTTACTGCCAGGATTGTCATCATGGGGGGTGACAGGGTGCTGGGTCGCCTGGCTAAGGCCTATTACTTCTTCAGGTGATGAAACTCTTCATGTTGCTAGCTCGATTCACATGTTGATGAAGCTTCTTTGATGGGATGTATTTGTTACATTGCTTTATTGTACTGTAATGTGGTATATTTACAGGCAAACAGTAAACAGTTCCTACAGAAAAAAAGCCCATTGCTGAGATGCCTCACACTGGAGGCATCTCAGCAATATCCCTGTGAGGGATAAATAAAAGAAAAAAATATTCGAGTCATTATGTTATTCCTGTAGTCATGAATTGAGTTCATCAGTATTGTACAAGAGTGAACAAGACTTGAATGACTGTTGATGTCTTTGCATACAATAGATTTTCCCAATTTAGTAGCCAATGTGATATTTTGGCCCATCTTTTTGGATAAAAATGTAAATTACGTCTAGTTGAGTCTGGTGAGACATTTGTGCATGTATACTAACGATGAGACCTTAATGGTGGAATGTATGTCTTTAGTAATATGAAGCTAGATGGGGTGTGTTCAAATCAAATTCTATATTAAACTTGTATTTGCTTACAAATGTTAAAATTCCACTCCTTGTCAACTGCTGAGCTTCTCATAGATCTTTGGTTGATATTTGCAGAAAGAGAGAATCACGGAGACTTTTTCTTACAATGAAAGTCAACCTCCAGTTTTACTACATCCCTGTTTGCAAGGCTCCAAATACCTGCACCTCTGTCAAGGTAAGGCAAGGCTTCCTCTCGTCATCATGCCACCGATTATTGTGCGAAACTCAGTAGAACTAACATTCAGTAACTTCTCATTACTTCTGCATTTTCATAAGATTTTAGGTGGTGCTTGAAATGTACACCCACATACTGTATCAGCACGTAGATGAGACAGCATTTTTGATATTAGGACTAACCCATACTAGAAATAAAAAAAATTTAAAAAGCATGTCTTCTTCCATTGTCACTGTTAATTTGCAAATTATGAGATGTCTTGGTGTTCCTTATTTGTAGGAAAATCTCCATCAGTCCAAGGTGGATCCCTGCACTCTTGGTTCCTACTTGAGCAATGTGGACCCATGGTACAACTGTAACATCAAGAGTCTGGGCTACATGATTCCCAAACTGGCTAAGATGGTAAAAGAGCTACATTAGATAAACTCTTAATGCATGAGGGAGAGAGGATGGAGATTAATTACCAACAATGGAGACTTGATTCTATTTAGTCTGAATTCATGTTCTTATATACTGAAAGTCTCACAGCCACACTTCAGAAATGTCATAACAATACCGCATCCCACCTAGTCAGTATGGCACCTGTTTTGTGCATAAGCTCAACAGGAAGTTGCGCAACGTTTTACTTAGTGCAAGAACAACAAATAGGTTGATTCCTCTGAAACCGCAAGTAAAGCACTGTAAGGCGTCTTCACAAAGATCTGACTCTTGAGATTCAAACAAGAAATACAATTTACAAGAAATTGGAAGAGAACATGCAAAGAAGAAAGCCCTATCATGACATGTAAATAAAGACTAACTTTTTAACTAATAAGTGTTTATATTTTTTACTTTTATATTTGATCATTTGAGATGTTTGTGAGGATGTATGTGAATTTCTCGAAAATACTAAGCACACTCTGGTTAAGACCTCCTTTCACTTCCTTATTGTAGACAAGATTAAATGTGGTCTGTAAGGCAGAATTGAAAGGCACACCCTTAAACTGAAAACGTGCTGAAAACTTAAACAATCTGTAATGATTGTTCTGTTAAATGGTTAAATGTAAGTGAATTAGATGACACAGTTGACCTGTCAGTGACTCGCTGTATTCTTGACAAAAACAGACAGTGATCAAAAGTTTGTGGCCTATGAAAATGAGCATGTCAATTTTACATGTCTTTTGTCTTCTTTAATAGCAAGCAAATCCCGGGAAGCCAAAAGAGCCGTTCATCTCTGATGTCATTTCCTACTACGTCCGCACTGGCCAGCAGCCCATCTACTTCACTATCTATTTTGTTAAGGTAGTATAATAAATTCTATTGTTCTTTTGACCCTTATCTCTGAAAGCAAAGTATACTCCTTATCACATTTCTCAAAGATCTGCTGCATTCGAAAAGTTATTTGATTTCCATCAGATCACATTCACCAAGGTGGGAAAGGCTCCTGTGGAAGATGTGTTTCTCACCCATCTGGAGATGGAGTATCCGGAATTCAGACAGATCTCTGCATCTGTGAGAGGTGAACTGGATGCACATATTTGTGTTTTATAAGCTGTCTTTCTATATCTGTGCACAGCCATGTTTAACAACATGCCTGTAACTCTCAAGCAGATAAACAGCGGAAGAACTCAGCGGAGGAATGTGGAGCTGTTGTCAGTATCAATTACAAAAAGGTATGTTGTTTTTTAGATCTCTTATTTCCTCATTAATCGCTGACGTGCCTTGAAAGTCCCTTTACAAGAACAAGTGGTTCTTGTGTGAATAGTAGACATTTATAGTAGACATTTTTATGTGTCCAGGTGACATTAAGTGGCCGAGACGTTGACAAAGGAATGTCGCTCAGGACATCAGGTGTTCAGATGTGTGCAATTCCCTCCAGTGAAGCAGAAGGTTCGGCATCTTGACTTTCTGACAGAAATGTCATCATTTTTGATTCGATGGTTTATCTTGTATCTTGTGCTCTATGTGTAATCTTATATTTATATCTTTTAGATCTGAACTGTTTGACACTCATACTGAATGAACCTGCACCGAAAACTAAAGGCAACTCTGTGGTGAGTTAACAAGAGTGCTCAGTTATCTCCATTGAATTATCCATTCATAAATAGTTTATTTTAACAATAACTCACAGGATATAGATGTTTACATAACTCTTTGATATTGCGATTTGTAGGAATCAAAGATTCGGACCAGCAACGTTAAGATACGCAGTTTGGAGAGTCGATCTTTCACTGTTACTCTGGACCGGGACTATCGCAGGACCTACAAAGATGTGCAGAGGTAAAAGAGTCTGGTCTCTATTGTAGGTAGTGGGGTAACCACCCAAAGCACTAGCATCACTAGATCAAAGAGAACCAGTAGTAGGAAGTATTTTTGTTTTACTGAACAATAAGTAGCTCATAAGACCTTTGTTTTTTTAGTAAAGTCTTGTTGATTCTTGGCCCAGACTGATCTCTGTGTTGAACATGTTTATGTTGTAGCATCGAGATTTCCCCTTGTCTGGATCCCGGATACTGTGTCCAGAAAACCATGAGGTCCAAATTTAAGTTGGAAGAGGATAAAGACGTTGGACTTAGCAAATACATGAACAAAAGTCTTCCTCTACCAATCAATACATTTGCTGGCATCATCAACTGACAAGATCACGTGATTAGCATAGAAACTTGAGAACTAAGGCTCTCAATGCTGTGTTTTTCCAAAGGGAATCAACGGCATCATCAGTGACTTCAACCAAAGTTTAATCTGACACATGAACAGATGGAATCAACTTTGTGAGCTATTCCTGACAATGCTTTTCTTCTGTCAGCCTGGACTACAGTGCTAGTATCAGCTTTGTGGTTGATGAAGTAGAAAATGAACTGCTTGTTTTAGTTACAGGAACAAAAATGTATAACACCACAGGTTATGATTTAACATCTACAGTGTTTCAAAGGATCTGCTGTGCATGCTTTAAGACAGGAACTCATTATAGGAATGACACCTAAGTACAATAGTGCCTGTGACACAGTACTATGCATCTCTAAAGTCCAGGAATGCAGACAATTAAACCAATAGATGTGATTATATTATAGAAAAAACACGGGAAATCTGGAAGACCTGCACAAACTGGCCCCTTTGTGAAGATTTTGCAGAGTTGAAGGGGGTTGATTGTAATGGTTATTCTACATCATAGACACACTACCTTTCACTGCCTCCTTGACACACACACAGTACACATACTATAATGCAGACATACAGACTCAGATGTGCTGTCAGCTATTGAAACATTCAGGTCATTGAAGAACTGGTACGATGACAGCTCCTGTTCACCGTGTTAAAATGACTTGCTCTCGTTACTTATTAAGTTGTTACATTGGTGGAAACATTGGAGGAATGTGGAAGCATTCTAGAAATGATCTAGGAAGATCGCTATGTACAGTGTGGAAGCTAGAGCCATGTGCAATGTCAGGAATAATTATGGAACAACACCCAGTTCTGATAATACCCAGAAAAGGTTACTCAGAGTAGCTGTTGCTGGACTGCTGACAGAGCGATTTCAGAGCGCAGTCAGAGGTGTGAGATTCTGTGTTGGCTTCTTAAAGACAAACAGTTAAATGTGGGGACACTCGAAATTGAAAGCAGAACACATTCCAGTAAATGTCACACCAGTCTGTAAATCACCCTGCCCATTTACTGCATTTAAATTAAGTATACTAAAGTTGCTTTGCACTGAACAATAGTTTATCAGTGCCTGTGATGCAGCTGTGTGTAAAGCATGTGGTATGACTCATGGCTACATGTGTAACCATTATTCCTCTACATGTCATAATTATGGAAGCATCCTCATGATATACAGTCATCATAAGATATTCTGTATGTTATAGAGAGCTGTTTGAGGTCAGTACCTTTTAAATAGCTGCATTACATCGTACGGTCAAGAACAAGCTATTTTGATGGGCCTCAGCCTCATAGGAACTGAAAGGGATGAGGTATTAAGTGCATGACAAAAGCAATAATGTGGGTGTGTGTGTCTGGCAGTGTAAAAACACGAGTTTAAAATTAATGACATATATTTTGCACATTATTTTCTTTTTAATGTATATAAACAGTGCTATTTTAAATCATAATGTAATTGTGTAAATAAATGATTTTGTTTTGTAAGACAGGCATTTGGTGTTTGGTTGTTTGGTGTATGATAAAGTTGTCAAATACCTGCTTGAATGTCAGCGGTGTGAAGAGAAACTCTTCTAGGCTGTAGGTGTGACCAGTGGCCACTAGATGGAGATGTTAAGTCACTGCAAGGGGTTGAGGATTGACACAGGGATCGCACAGCACTCTGCACACGCACTGGTACCTGCCACAGCTGGTGGAGACCGCTGGAGCATCTCTCCCCCTTGGCAGGTCGTTGTCTGACTGACGGTGGCTCAATGAAACACAGCAACAAACTGAAAGTGGAAGATCCTCCCCTGTAGCTGGATCTGCTGCGTCCCTGCCTCTGCAACTGGAAGCGTAGAGAGATAAGAAGAGCAGCTGCTGAATTGATGGAGAAGAAGCAAGAACCTTCTCATCAGTATGGGTCACTGGAGCGCACTGAATGGAGCTGCAACACCAACAAAGCAGGTTATTTAACAAATCAGGTTTTTTAAAGAAATGTCACTGATGTAATGCCTTGCTATCATAATGTTGCTACGCTTAGTTCTAGTGTCTTCTGTCGTCTCGAATTGACACTACACTGCATACTTATATGATAAAAAAAAGAAGATATTCAATTAAGGGTTCATGAGTGCATACTCTATAAAATATTTAGACACGTGTTCAACAGAATGACTACTTTTCATCTAGTCCATTGTTTTATGGTGAGTGGATGCGATCAATGTGTTTTGCTAAATAGGATGCAGCTCTGAAAATGTCAAGAATCCACAGGTGTCTCCTCAGTATCAAGTGTCTGTATCTTTGCTTGCGTTTCCACTTTTGAGTGAGAGATTATTTTCCCTATTTAAATCGCAGTTTTTACTTGTGAAGCCAGTGAAACAATGTCTTAGGGTATCCATGCTACATTCCAAAACACAATGATATAGACGAAAAAGAAAAAAAAAAAAGCTGTGAATCCTGGCTCCAGAGAAACTGTAAATAGAATAGATTATTTAATCAGAATAATTGCTGTTCATTTCTGTGGCTCTTCATTAACACTCATGATTTCCTGTGTTATCACTGTTTGAATGATAACATGATTTGTCTGAAGCGTACCGCTGCTTACAGAATCTCTTTTGAGCCTCCTGTCTGTTGTATGCTCAAATTATTTTACACTTCTTTCATTTGCACTTCTTTCATTCACCTCGCACCGCCCTCCCATTTTCCACAATTTATGAGTCTATTCTCCTCATCACTCATCCTCTTTCATCCTCTTGTGCCTTTTGGTCTCCAGTCTGGCTGAGCTGCAGTCACTATTCTCCTCTGCCTCATTAGGCATGAAGCGTATTGTGGCAGCTTAAGAGAGAGGGTTGGATTTGGATAAGAGGGAGTAAATATGATGTAATTCACATCTCCAGGGCTGTGGACGAATAGAAAGGGGCCGGGTACAGGAGGTGTGGGGTGTAACGAGGAGAGGCAAATGAGAATTGAACTGCAAGAGAGTGAGAACCGTGTAGAGCAGGCAACGTTTCAGAAGGGTCTAGTGATGAGTCATAACAGCTCAGCAGTCAGATAACCTGTCCTAAAAAAAGCACTGCAGCAAAGCATGTTGTCTTGACGTGAGAATAGGCTGACCGAGACCACAATGAGCATTTCTGTGAATGATGATTTGTATGAATGTACTGATGTGATAAGAGGGGTACAGGAAGTTTGCAGAGTCTCTGGTAAGCCTATTGCCTTTCTTTATTTCTTTCTTTTGTTAGCTCACTGTTTTCTACCCATAACTTTTGTTATCACGTCCAAAGCCTCAAATCAAGTCTGAATAATTAAACAGGTCTTGTAGTTTTGTGTCAAAAATCACTTGGTTTTACTGAAGAGAGTCCTAATTTTTTATAGCAAGAACAGAAAAATAAGAAAAATAGTCACTGCATCTAGTGGCATTGAACCTGTTTCAGTCGGTTCAAAGGGAATTCACAACCTTTAATGAAGCTTATATGAACATTTGGAACAACCTGAACAATCATTAATTCAAAGTCAAATAAAAGCCACACATTACTAACACAGAAAGGTACACAACAGCTCAGAGATGTTTCAGTCTTGTTCATAGAAAGTGGATATAATTTCCATCTTCCTATTTCTGAGCAAGGAACAATATGCTAGCAATTTAATTCCTGAGCAGAACAGCCAGTGCTTTCTCCTCCGAGGTGTCAAGGTTGTCTTGACGCTACACTGACGTCAGTCAGATTTGTCATAGTAACAGAGAGCAGTGAGTGCCTGTGTGATGATGTCTCCCTGCATTTCAGGATGTCATACAAAGCAGGCGACAGTTGTGGGCTTGTAAACAAAGCTTTAAGGCTTTGTCTGGAAAGAGATTACATACTAGAGCTCTGCTATGGTATCTCCTCTCGGACCCCACGTGGCGCCGCTCTCTGCAGGGAAGTGACAGTTATCTGCGACTGCTATGGTCCTAAATGGAACAGTTCAAGAGCAGGAAGAGGTGATTTCCTGGAGTTAAATCAACCGTTTCACTACGAGGTGCACGCGATTTAATGTTTGATTTAACAGATGGTTTTAATTCAAGTGCAGCTGCTTGCTGCTCACAGTTTACTGTTGTCCTTTCATACCTCACCAATATTACAGAGCCATGTGGAGCAGGCCCACGTAAAGTTGTAAATATTGACAACATTAGAGTTTATAATGTTTGCTTTCACAATGGCTATCTGTTCTGTTTTACATGATGCAATTAAAAAGAGACAGACAGGGGGTAATGTGTGGAGTGACATGCATAATAAGATGGATTTAAAACAAATGTGCTGCTCAATTATTCTTTATCAAGTTATAAAGGGACTCTGTGCAGTATATGATTAGTTAGTGGCATGGAAACAAAGCTAATGTGTGTGCCTACTACCATTTCTGTCTTCAAATAATAATATGGTAAATGGTCTTGTTCTTATATAGTGCTTTTCTACCTACCCAAAGTTACTCAAAGCACTTTTACAGTCAGAGACACATCCACCCATTTGCTCACACAAGAACATACACATTCACACACCAGCACCAGGTGCAGTGGGAGCAACTAGGTATTCAGTGTCTTGCTCAAGGACACTTCGGCATATGGCACACTCGGGGGATCGAACCGCTAACCCTTTGGTTCATGGACACCCGGCTCTACCTACTGAGCCATAGCCACCCCCTATATATATATTTGAAATAGTAACCAATTTTATTGTTGCATCTTTGTATCCACAGTGAAATAAAAACACAAACATTCTCTGCAGCATTTCAATGCCACAGATGGCACAAAGTAATAATCAATGACCTGTAATAGAGTGGATAATACTGCAGTGCAGGGTACTGACAGTCATACTGTCTTATTTCGTGAGCTGAACCACCAATGTAGCTTTATACATTTAAACTGTTTGTATGTGAGCACACATGTGTGTTGTGTGTGTGTTGGGGGACAGCTGTGTGAGTCGTGCCAACCAGTAACACATTGTAATTTGGCTGTGGCGCTTTGCTTTGCTCCTCATCAGGCACCAATTTCAAACAGCATCTGCGGCAGCTGTTTATACAGTTTTAAATGCAGATTCAATTATTGTTCTGCAGTATCAGAGCAGAGAATTTCTATCAGCTCCTTGGTGTGCACAGGTCTGCCTGTTTCTTTATGGGTTTTGTCAGACAGTTGAAAAATCACATACAGCACAGTCAGATTTGATGCATGGTCTTTTTACAGCATGCAGCAAGACTGAAATCCCTGTCTTTTTCTCTAGCAGAGGCCGACGTGGTGTCCATGGCTGACTCCACCATCACTGTGGATGACATTGAGGGGGAGCTCTTTAAGATTGAGAGGATCAGGGATGTCCTGGTCAGGAGGGAGTCAGAGCTCAGATACATGTGAGTGACTTCATACCATTGGTTTCATTCAGTGCCATGACTGCTGCTTGCAGCCAGTTCACTTTAATGTACAATAGGGAAAAAAAGTAGAGACACCCCATGCATTTGTGAAATATTGCATTAAGAATCAGTCTTAGGTCTTCAGTTGCAATTTCTTTTATTACAGTCACAGACAAAATACTAAACAAATCCTAAAAGAGTCATTAATAACTTAAAATTGATTGGTTCCATAAAAATACATAAGAAATGTTTAGTACCGTGTCATTTTGGTACCAGTGATCCACTAATGTAGGCTGTGCTTTTTACTAAAAGACACATTTTCTGTTGCTGTGCTTTGTGTCTTTATAAAGCCAGTACATTTGAAAGTTCTTCAGAGACAAAAATGGCTTAAACAAGGAAACACACCTGAAGATACAGATTCTCAGCCAGGAAGGATACAGCTGCCAGGAAGTTCAGATGCAGTCCGTCAGCAGTTGGATCCACTCTGCAGAAATACAGATGAACCAACAGCTTTTGCAGGGAAAACTTCCAAATGACATCACAGGAGTTCTAACAGTAGTGTACATAGTTGAATTTTAGATCATGGCTTAAGGTCCTATAAGGCTGTCAAGAAGCCCCTAATCATTGAGAGACAGAGGTTAGCCCGGCGTCTTTGGCCCAAGCACACTGAACAGAATTGGACAGTCAGGAATTTTAAGAAGATTCTCTGGTCAGCTGAGTCCAGTTTCCATCTTTATCTTCCTCCTGCTAATGTGAGGATACAGAAGGCCAGGTGAAGCATTATCTCCAGCATGTACAGTATCTACTGTCAAAATGGTGGAGACAGTATCATGGTTTGTGGATGCATGAGTGCTGCTGGTGTTGGTCATCTCACTGTCTGTGATGGCAAATTGAACTCTGACAAATATTGGCCATTCTCCAAACCCACTTCTGCACGTGCTCTGTTTTGTCAAGGTCCAAACTGGATCTTTCACAGAGATAATGCCCCTTGCCACACATCCAGGGCCAGTAGAACTTGGCTGCAGGAGCAAAGTAACCAGGTCTGAGAGTGGCTAGCTCAATCCCTGGAGATGAGCCCCATTGAAAATCTATGGTGGATTACCCCTTAACAGTGTGAAAGGCTAATGGGGAGCATGACAACCAGGATTGGAGCTCTACTGCTGCTAATGGCAGGAGTACTAAATATTAATTTGATGATGTTTATTTATTTTTATTTATTTTGTTCAGTTTTGAACATATTCTCTGTTATTTGATACCGACAATGTTGAGAACTGACATATTGAAACTGTCAAGAGTTTAGTTTTGTTAGTTTTTCTTGTAAACAATAAACATTTGTTTGTGTCTGTCTAATGCAGCCACACCTTTTGAAACACAAAAAAGATTTTTCCACACATATCTCATGATAATATCTGAGATTGTGTAAAATATTAAGGGTGTCCAAAAAGTTTTTTCCACCTCTGTAGATGTGAATGAAGGGGACAGGAGACTCACTTTGTTTGCACACTGCTATTAGATCCTCACTGTCAGTTGGGCTAAAATGCACATTCTGAATCAAAACATTTTATGCTATGTATGTTGGACTTTTTCAGTATTTCAGAATCCCTAAGAACTGAGGGATCAACTTATGTATATGAACAATATGGTACTAGCATATCTCTCTCTGAAACTAGCATCTCTCTGAAAATGGAGTGTAGTAGTCAAACCTTATCAATTCAAGTATGTTCAGTTCAGGTAATTCAAGGCACATTGGCATCAGAAGCGCTTCACATGGCCCTCTGTTCTCTCCCCTTATTTCTCTCCATCACACCTCAAGCTGGCCCCTGGAGTTAAATTGGAATGGCTCCATCTTTGGTCCCTACGCTAATGCATGGATATTTATTCATACACCCGTCTGAAAGATAGGCAGACGCACTGCTCAGATGGCAGGGAGGAAACAGAGTCGTGTGCGTGGAGTAGCAAGCAAGAGCCGGACGGGGGGGGGGGGGCTTGGATATGGAGACTGAGTCCCAATCTAAGGCAATTGTTTTCTCCAGGGACCCACAAACAAACAAACCCTCAGGTGTGTTTTCTTCTGGTAAGTCAAGAAAAGTGTATCGTCATCTGTATTCCAGACCATGGCTATTTATTCCCCTACACATCTGAGGAAAGCATCTAACATGACAGGTGGATAAGCGTGAGGAGCAGCGAGGCCCCCGGTCTGCTGACAGTGATGAATGTGTGTTACGTGTGTGTGTGTGTGTTTCTTAAAAAGAATTCTGGGAAAAAGCCATGGCTTGATTGCCTATAACGTCACCTTACTATAACATTAATGCCACCTCACTGTCAGTAATGATCCTGTGTCTTGAAGGGCTATTGAAAGAGAAAGAGCCTCATGACAGAGGCAAAGCTGTCTGCCTCAGACATATCTCAGAGATCTGTGCTCAGAAAACATTGCGTCATCTCATAAGTAAAATGGAAGATCAATATCTAGCTTCCTCTGTTTGAATTTCATTTTTGTTTCTTTCAGAAATGAGCAAAGATTACACTCCAGATCTCCAGATTCCAGCTATACTCACAGGGGCAAGCCCAGTGTAGTGTCTTTATGAGAATTTGAAGGGTGATTCAGTTTGTTATTACAAAATATGGCAATATGGATGGTGGGGTAAGGAGGTATAGAATTAGCCTGCTTAGTGTGCATACTCACACTGATTACTTATTACAATAATCAATGAATAAACCATTATTATTATTATTATTGTTATTATTATTATTACTAGTATTATTATTATTATTATGTCCAAGAGTCACAAGATAAGAAAAGGACATATATGAACAAGACATAGACATAAGAATTAGAAGATAAAATAAGAATATGAATGATGTAGAAGTAAAATCATTTAAGTGAAAAATACAGTAAATTAAACATTTTAGCTAAAGTTTCACAGTATGAAGTTAGTTAAAGTGTCTTGTGTGCAGATGGACAACACACAGTGCAACCACCAGACCATTCAGACTGTTAACGAGTTGTGTGTTCTGATGGCTGTGGGGATGAATGACCTCCTGAAGCGCCCCGTCCTGCAGCTCAGTGACAGATCCTGGTCGCTACAAGTGTTTTGTGAGAGAATAGGCATAGGCATTCTAGAACTCTGTACAAAGTGTGTCTGAATAATCATGTGTGCTTTTTCCCCCATCATTCCTAAGCAGGATGGATGACATTCAACTGTGTAAAGAGATTACTCGTCTGAAGAAGGAGCTGCACAAATTAGTGTCAGTACCAGGTAAATTCTCTGGGATACTGATGAGTGTCGACTGTTGAATAAAAGAATATTACTTTTGTTTACTTTTGTTGTGATTGTTTTTTGTTTGTTTTTTTTACAACTATTCAACTGTGTTTGTGATCCAGATAATGACAAGTCCAATGAGGATCGGCAGAAGGAAGAAGAACTTCTGCAGCAGATCCACAAACTGGTCGAGACAAGAGACTTCCTGGTGGACGATGTGGAGTTTGAACGACTCAGGTGTGTTCTTATCTGTGTTCACTGAACGGTATGCTTCGTTTAATTAAATAATGAAAAGTTGTCTCGCTAATACAATGCTACTAAGTACAGAAGATTTGACACAGATGTTTGGTAATGCTTTTTCAGATGAACCTTCATTAACACTGATAAGTCACACATTGGTTCATCTCTAGTAGTCAGTAACGCTGATAAATCACTCTCACTTTACGTCAAACATCATACATCATGCATGTCTCCACAAAGCCACCCCATTGCTCTCCATGAAAACACCAGAGCATTTCCTGAGGCTCATATGCTGTGAGAGCGTGAGTCCCAGAGCACCCAGCAGAGAGCCGTTTCAATTAAACATGTGTCTGTGTGCATCAGTGAGCACTGGCTTAATAAACAAGTTTTCCTTAGTTAGCCAGCCAATGTAAAACAGATTATTATGTAAATGTAAAGCATTAATGTCCAGCTCTGTCTTACATGTGTGTTGCACACACATATCACTGAAATCTAGTAGCATGGTGATGGCGTGTCCTGTGGACAACCAGATGTGTCATGAAAAACGTGTTTTTAGTAGAACTGTCAAAATTAATGTGTTAACTTACATTAATCCATCATCGTGTTCAGTCTGATTAAAAATGTAAACACGATTAATCCATCTGCAGAGCAGAATAACTCTGAACATCTCTGGCAACGCATTTCAGGCAGTTTGTCAAAGTAGAGTTACTATCACGCATGTGCAAATGGGCAGTTGATCCGGTAGTGACAGGCAGCAGAACCAACCAACCAAAAAGAGATCAACACATCTCTTATGACCCCACCCATTTCTAAAATGGACTGTTCCCCATGCTGACCTCTGGCAGGAGGTTCTGCAGCATCTGCGGCAGGATATCCAGATATATCCAGGATATTTCTTCCCCCTGGCCTTAAGACTGTTTAACACTCACACAATAAGTAAACTCTCATCTTTGGACTGTTACAGACCCCCTGCAACCCCCATCCTCCATGGGGTCCTCACTCAACTATGAAGTGCTGCTACCTCTGACTAACCACTTTATTATCATTATTATATCATTACACTGTACACATGTATCTACTCCACTGTGAGCCATTTAATATATGCACCGATGTGTGTTTGTTGAATGACAATAAAGCAAGTCTAAGTCTTTAAGTCTAAGATGGAAGATGCTAAACACACGTTGGCCCTCTCCATGGGAAATTTAAGTAGAAGAAAAAACAAGACAGAACAGTGGACTGACATATAGTATTATGCACACTCTGCAGGAAGGAGTTTTTTTTACACTAAAGCACTTCCAGCTTCAATAGCATAAAGCTGGCATACGTTAGTCAGGGATTCTGCTAGCACTTGGGCTAGCATGAGACAAACCAAGACAAAGACAAGACAAATCAAGTTGTCTTGCTGGCAGTGCTGGCTCATAAATACCTGCATTCACTGTTCTGTATGAGTGACTGTTATCACTTGGTAAATGGTCTTGCTCTTATATAGCGCTTTTCTACCTACTCAAAGGTACTCAAAGCACTTCTACAGTCAGAGACACATCCACGCATTTGCTCACACAAGCACACACACATTCACAAACCAGTATCAGTTGCACTGAAAGCAACTGGGGGTTCAGTGTCTTGCTCAAGGACACTTCGGCATTTGGCACATTACGGGGATCAAACCGCTAACCCTTCAGTTCAACCTGCTCTACCTACTGAGCCACAGCCGCCCACAAAGTTGTAGGCAACATTTTAAATAAGACGCAGTCAGCTCTCCTCTTGGACAATGTCGACAAGTTACTTTGCCTTACTAGCTGCTGAAAGAGGAGTAATAGGGCCACAATAATGTGGGGGAAATGTTGGGTTAAAGAAAAGAGACAACAAGTTGTTTCAAGTTGTTTTGTTGAAACTGCTGAAGGTGTTTAATCAACACATTAAGTGCATATATATTCTCTTCTTTCTTACATCTGTTTGCTCATGCAAAATGAAACATGATTAATAAAGATTAAATAAGAATTTAATTTAATTGTGATTATCTGAAATACAATCCAACCTTGTGATTAATCTGATTAAAAATTTTAATAGTTTGACAGCACTTTTTCTTAGTTGTTATCTTCTTTCCATCACACAGTGTCAGTGTGTGAACAACACTTGTGTGGTGTTAGCATGTGACAGCCTGCTGTGAAAGTGCTGAAAGGCCGCTGGGAAGGTGAGAGGCAGGAAGCCGGAGAACAGTGGTGCGGTAATGGATCGGAGAAAGGAGAGGAGAGGATGTGACAGCACTCAGGGCCATGCTGTCACAAATATACATGTCATGTGTTATTTTTGTGTTTATTTTTTTTTTCTTTTTGACTCCCCATCAGAAGAAAAGCCTGTCTGCAGTTTTTACACCAGGCTTTTTAATTAAAATAATCTTACTTTGTTAGATATGGGTGCGCAAAAATATAGCCCGAGGAGTTCAGAATGGAGCTATAATAAACCCAAATACAATACACTTATATGCATTGGTTTTTGATGCATATAGGTGTACTATATTTGTGACTTTTTTATTGTAGTGGTTTATTTACTACGTGTCTGAGCAGGGTATCTGCATGCAAAATTAAATAGTCAAGGGTACCTTTGGAATGGTTACTTAAATGTTTATCCAACAGTGTGAAGTAGAGATCATTTTTCTTTCAATTTTGTAATTCACGGGACCAATATAAATATTATGTACAGGCTTGGGTACATGAATTGTCATGTGTTTATATAATTTTATATCATTGTCATCCTTTTGTATAGGGAGAAAGAAGAAGATAAAGAAATGGCAGATTTTCTGAAGTCCAAATTCCCAAGAAATATGAAGACAGGTATTGATACATGAAAACTTACTTTGTTTCAGTGAAGAATAGGAAATGCAGAGGAACTATGCAGCAGGTCTTTGAATAATGAAACTGACTGACTATAAAATAAAAATTGGAGAACTGAGGCTGTGCTTTGGACCTGTTTGAAAAAATATATGAGTTTGTGTTTTGCCGTAAAGGCATTAGCTGAACTTTTTTATACACTGGTGTTTTTGCTGAGACTCGGAATCTAATATACAGAAGCCCCTTGCCACCCATAATACACTACATCACACAATTTCCTCATATTTTCCTCAAGGTGTGATTTTTCTGTGTTCCAGGTGTACCAACCAGAAGGGCCACAACCAGGGCTCAGCAGACATCTTCACCTTTCACCAAGACGGGCATCACCCTCCTAAAGGAATGCTGTGGCTTCACGTGCTCCATCATGTAGACTAGAGTCTAAATAAAAGGGTCCCCACTTTAGGACTGATGAAGGGGCCAGTGACCACACACAGGACTCAGCGTTTCCAGTTTTTCAGAGACTTTGAAACATGGCTGGAGCAGGGATTTTTCTCACTGTTTCAAAAATGATTCACTATCTATCCCAGAAACAAATTTAGTGTTGTGTTTCATTTCTTATTTATGTTTTTCATCCTCTTGTGCCTCTTCTTCCCTTCAGGCCGGCATATGGTATTTATTTCTCTTTTTCACACAGGGCTTGAAGGACAGAAACAGCATAGCACAAGCCATGCATATACAGTGTAGCGTACACTCTAATTAGATTCCACTGCTCCCCCACAAGCTTTATATTTCAAAACTTCACTGAGCCGTGATAGCTGTCATCTCCTTATTATAAAAGTAGCTGTTTTGCAGGAGTCAGCAGGCCAGTCTAGATGCCGCTGGAACTTTATAATTAGCATTACGGAGATAATTCTAATGAAAGTGACATTAATCGTAGACTCCACTTGGAGGACTGACTCTAGATCCTAATGGGAATGAACTTTTGAAAACAATGATTTTGAAAGTACTATTTCCTCCTGTCATGCTCCATTTTCCTTTAAAACATAATATTAATGCAGGGTTTTGTTTTCACATAGATAAAAAAACATACCGCTTTTGAAAGAGTTTTTCTGTAATTAAAATATGTATGATGCAGGAGATTAGAAAGGGTCGGCAACAAGAAAGACAATCTAGGAACCGGTGCGCTTTTATCTGGTGCATATTCATGTGTGTTTATAGAGCTTATGTCAGGGCATTATGTCTGTAGGCTATTGTATGTAAATGGGCATACCGATATATCCGCACATACTGGCTACTTTCAGTTGAATATATTCATACGCATCACAGCCACTATCCATCATAGGCATCACACACTGAAGTGTCCAGGGGCAAAGCTCTTTAGCCTTCTTTGTCACAGTGCATAAACATTCTACATATTTGTTGTCAACCAGCTGTGTTTTTAATCGCCTATATACACAGAGGGAAGCCAGTGGATGGTGAATCATACACACAGGACATGTGGCGCAGACATATAGCATCCAATTAAACCATGGTGCAGGCCTTTGTGTTGCCAAGAAGAATAGTTGCCATGGCAACCTTGGATAACCCATATCTTTACAATGTGATAATGAGGAGGGTTGGATTGATTGGAGAGATGATATTTCAGAGGTGTGAAATACGCTATCGTGGATACCAAATGGAAAGCAGAAAGGAAATAGAATTATATTGTCAGCTTTGCAACTTTTAGTATTTGAGATTAACTGAGAGGCTCAGTGCATCTCCTCCACAGCATAAAGCAGTTAAAGGTGAAGTAAATGTGTTGCTCTCTAACTACATTTAACTAGATGCTGTGGGAAACGGTCCTCTGTCAGTCTTTCTCTTCATTTTACCTTCTCTTCCCAGATATTCCTTGGGATAGACAAACGATAATGTCTATCTCTTTAGTTTAACCATTCAATTTTTTGATATTCAGTCCCAGCACAGTCACAGGGTTTGACTCTGGCAGTAACAATGTCTGACACTGGCATGGAGGTCCACAGGGGATTTAGATGTTTTCCAGTATGACTGAATAGTTATAGTTAACAGCTCTGATAGAACAGTTTAATTAATATGAGAGGAATGATGAGGGAAACACTTAGCACAGTATGAACCATTTCATCACAACAGGACTCTAATGCAGTTTGAAAAGACAGTGATGGTTAACTGAGCAGATGATAGCAACACATGATTATCAGATCATAGAGCTATAATCTTTCCTGCAGAGGCTGCTCTTCTACGTTTTTTTTTTAACTATCTAATCAGTAGTTCTTCTTCATTTAGGACTTTCAGTGTGTGACATATTTCCTTTCATTTCTTCACTCCTTCAGACAGCGGGAGGTTGTGCCACATCCCAGCACAAATCAAACGAGGATTCAAGAATTTTCTGTGGAAAATTTCTTGGAGACGTGGCAGAGAACACGTAGCCTCTTGGGAGAGACACTGTGTTGAGGGAGAGCGAGGAGCGGAGAGAGAATAATAAAAGAAGAAAGGTTGAAGTGTCCGAATGCTGGGGATATGAAGAAAAAGAGAGGAAGCTAGTGGGAGGGCACAGAGTTAGAGGGGAGTCTAATCTTCACTGTGAGTCATCCTTAGTGAGAACGCTGCAAGGTCCCACAAGGCCGGCTTTCAGTGAACACTGCGTTAAAGGGCAGGGCTGTCATTCAAATGCCATTATCCCGTACACCTTGAGCTCACAGTATGTGTTTGTACATGTGTGAGCACTAAATGAAAAGAATGTGCATATATGTGCTGCATGTGTACCTCTGCATGTGTACCGTGCCTAGGAACACAGCGGTGATAATGAGAAGTACAGTAGCTGTCAGTGCTCCGTTGCCATGGTTACTGTGACTTCATGGTATACTCTAACTTCTTGCTTCATTTGGTCATGTCGTGTAACAAACTGGACTGGACTCCCAGGCTGCATGTGTTGTGAAATGGCAAGGAGATGGCAAGACTTGCTTTTATAATGATCAGGGTTCTTAAATGTTGTCAGTTAAAACTGCAAGTAGTAAACTCTTAAGATTCTGCCTCATTATTAAAATAAATAGCTATTCATCAGCTTCTCTGATATCTGTGCTCTTTGTGCTCTAACAGACTTCATAGGACACGTTTTTCAGAAGTTGAAATCTTCTTCTGATCAGTTTGAGCGGTTCTTAACTGGATCTTTCTTTGGCCTGTTCATTGTTTCATGGAACACAAGTGTCAGGAGTCCGAGTAGTGAAGGACAAATAGGCACAGGTTTACTTTTTGAACTGGGCCCATAAAAGAGGTGAAGAAATCGGAAGAAATCTAGACTTAAAATACAGCAAATAAAAACAACATCCTGACTCAGCTGACCCAGCAAATGAGACAACAGCAGAGACAAAACTAACAACTAAATACTGAGAAGGACTATTTCAACCCATGATGTCTGGTTCATTTCCGGTGCTTCTGCATCTAATTGAGCTCCACCTGTAGATACAGCCACCACAACAGGCTTAGGCCTACTAATTAATGTGACAAGTTATGCTGATGGCCTATTTCACAATCGGTATAGATTTGAATCCAGGTCATTTAGAAGGCACTGTTGATCTATTACTGTCATGACACTATGGAAAACCAGAACTCATTGTTTGGCAAGAACACATTTAGTCTGAATACTTCAATTACAAACTAGAAAACAATCCCTGCTGAATTCAAGCGATTTCTCCCCCTCACAACACTTCCTGGTAGTGAAGGTCAGTCGTAAACTCTTATTTTTTCACAGAGCCAGTCTCAGAGCCGGTCTCAGACAGGAGCTTTTTAAATGGATGTCTTCCAAAGTCACACAGACTACTTATGTGTGAGGAGGAACGGCCGACCCGGGCACCTTAGCTTTCACCACCAGTCTGAAGGTGGTCAGTTCTACTCTGTCACAGCTGTAATGGTGGAATGCATACCTCATAATAGTGGTGGAAAAAAAAGTTTTGGGACACCCTTAAAATTTTACACATCTCAAATATTATGAAATATAAATATTAGATTTTTTTGTGTGTGTTTCACAATGTGTGGCTGCATTAAACAGACTAAACATCATCAAATTAATATTTAGTACTCCTGTCATTAGCAGCAGTAGAGCTCTACTCCTGGCTGCCATGCTCCCCACAAGCCTTTCACACTGCTGAGGGCTAATCTTGTAATTAATTTTAATTCTTCTAAATTCTTTGGTTTGTGCTTTGAAACAGACCTTTTGATAACTGATAATTTGATAATTCAGTGGTCAGCTTCCTCTTTTAGTAACTAAACAGCTGAAGCAGGTTTCCAGGCCGCACAAATAAAAAACTGTACAAATGAACAGGATTTCTTGATACTCAGTTCGAGTGAATGGCCTGCATTGCACAATGCTCCACAACACCCCAGGGGGAGCCCCTTCTGTCAGATTCATGACAGATTTAGTTTGGACTGAATGGTTTGAATGGTTAAAGTGGCTCATCTCATGTAACTGGATGTATGAAATATCTCCTCCCTTTGCTGAGTTGTCCTTCATTGAGACACCTGTTGTTAAGTAAACTTGTAAACTTGAGCATTTCTTTAGTTTCTCTCTTATGTAACCTGGCATATTGAAAAGCTCAGTACATCTGTGTGACTTTGCAAGGATCCCGACGAATACCATTAAATAACACAGGCAAACTGGGAGTGCCTGACAAACCCACCAGTTACCATGGATACCCTGAGCAGAAAATAACTGCACACTCAATACAAACATTTGTAATTGTACACTTGTTCCTTACTCGTAAAGAAGTGATGTCACTGAATATTTAATGTACCTATACTGTACGAGGCGCTCTCATAACATCTCATCAATACTTTCCATCAGAATAAAGTTGTGTGTTACAGCAAAGCTTATATTAAAAAAGTTCAGCGAGCAGCACGAGAAGTACTAGAGAGTGCAGTAAACATAATACACAAAATAAGGGATTACAAAAATGTGCCCAAAGGCAGACACGTGCTTAATAAATACAGAAAAAGAGTAAGAAGGATACATTGTAAAGGTTTCAGACATTGCTGTTGAGAGGAAAGACTCTTCAGGTTATTCTTTGGCATGTCAATCTGCTCTAAAGCACTTAAAGTTCTTTGATCACAGCAGGACGTGGACTGTGTGTCCTGGCTAATTAACAGTCCACTGACATCTGAGCACGGAGGATGCCAGCTTCTGGTGTGCAGGCAGCTGGAGCCTGCCTGCTTCCTATTCTTTCATGTGCATGGTGATGATTTGTACTGTGTAATCGCAGGTTGATATGCTGCTCGTGAAAACGTTCAATTATTTCTGTCTTATCACCTTGTGTCAGTCTGCGCAACGTAGTTCTGTGCTAGATGGACGAATTGTTTCCTGGTGTCATCTCTCTTTTGTTTCTAAATGACAGCACCATTTAACATGAGTCACAGGTAATGAGAGGCGTGGGCAGTGCTCACCCCTATGCTTGGATGGCTGCCAGGTTCCATTTACTCTCTCCTAAAGACAACAATACAAGAAGCAAAAATGATTTCCTCCCATTTAAAAAAAGGGCAACTCTGACTCATGCCCCAGTCAATGCTCCCTCCATGCTCTCTTTCTGCTTCCACTCCCTCTTCCATCCTTCCCTCCCAGCGTGCATTCAAAATACACCCTGAACAAAATAATCAAATGACTGCAATGCAGCGCTTTGCCAGGTCTCCTTCCCTGCTTACCCTCCATCCATTATTTCAGCAGGAAAGTCTTGCATTTGTGAGTTTGCACACAAAAATAGCAATGACGGAGTGCGAGTGTGCCCTGAGGTCTGCAGGTGTGTGTTCTGACAGGAAAGCTCTCCTCAGAAACATTCAACGTCTTCTTTCTCACATGCTTGTTTATTTTTCTCCACTTTTTACTCTTTAGTATTTCAAGATTAAAAAAATAAAAAGTGACTTTTAAAGTGCCCTCTATGCATTTATCAGCATTTCATCAGATTTTAAATAGCACTGGTTATTTCATTCAAATAAAACTATGTTAACTGCAGAGGACAGTTCTGGACATACTGCTGAGTCTTGAATGTATTACAATGAGAGGACACTTGCAGGGAGAATAACCATGCAAAAAAACAAAAACATTTTTAGTGATGGCGGGTAATGGACATTGTTCATAATAAAAGTTCAAGGTCCTTGTCTCTGCCACAGATGACAGGGACTCTGTCTGTCTGTTACAGAGTCCACCTTATGTATCACTGCATCCACTCTTGAGGTGTCCTTCTTCTTAGTGCTGCCTCCCCACCACACAATAGTCTGGTAGAACATGTCTCTTTTAACATTATATAGTTTCAGAATCAACATGTGTAAGACACCAGGGATACTGTTGAGGTCATATGAATAAAACAACTTCCTTCTAGTTTTCTGACCATCGCTGAGGTGTCAAACACAGGAAACTCAGAGTAGAAATTTTCACTGGAGTTTCTATTCATTTCTAAATAAATACTCACCCTGGTCATGTGGCTCTCTTGTCATACGTGAACAAAAATATAATGGCTGTGCTGCATATTCTGCCGATCACATGCAACAGAACTAACACAAATCCATGCTGCAGGCCTCCGAAGCAAGTGGAAATCTTATTTTTTCAAAGGGCAGCATTTGGTTCTTGGCAGCTACCTTAGGGTAGGTAAACATTTTATTACGCATAAGTAGAAATAAAGAATATACAGTATCACGGGAGCATAGCTCAATATCAAGGTATCAAAAGATACAGGTTCTGATATGAGAATTATTTTCTACCAGCTGGGGACACCTAGTGGTCAATTAATGCTGAACACATTTCACAGGACCACATGGTTTGTACATGTAGTGCTTAGTTCAAACACTGAAATCCAGGTGGTAAAATCAAACTGCAGCTAAAATCTAGTGAGAAGATAGACACTGGCTAAAGCAGAACTGTAAAATGTCAAAATATAAGGGCAAGCCAGTGTGAGAAGGAGGCATAAATTTGCTTCTCAGGGCAAAAATGATTTGTGATATAAACTTAAACATAAGACACACCCCTACAAGGACTACATTAACTACAGACTGTGTAAACCTAATATTTAAGATGACCATATACGTCAATAGTATATCAGTGTATATGTAGCAGTGGAGTTCCCAGTCAGATCTCACATGTCAGTGCTGCCAGTCCTCTTGAGACTTTGATCATTTTTATACACTGCATGGTCTACCTGAGAAGCCATGCAGACAGCCAGTGAATTAATCCTTAATACTTGGCCCAGACATTTGGTTTACAATGACAATCTGCATTTTCAGGAATTTTATTTTGAAGAATCATAAGAATGCATGAGTCATTAAAGCACTGTAACTATTTTCAGTAACTATTTTCTTCTTCTAGGTTTGTAGGTCTAGGTGTGCCTCTCAGACCCACACCACAGCTTTTTTAAACAGTTCTCATGTGGGAGCCCTGTACACATGGGCCTTAGGATTCAGGGACAGCTTCTCTCCATTAGGATCCATTAGTATACTCAATCAGTCCAAGTGTTGAAGACACAGATATCAATAACTAACGACTGTGATTCAAGAGCAGACTGCTGCATGATATTGCGCGAAGTACTGGTGAATATTGCACATTTACAACTGCATAATACTTGCACTCATATTGCATTTTTGGGCTTATATAAATATTACTATTATTGTACGTAGGGGAATGATGGGGAGCTGCGCACCGAACCCCTAAATACTATTTTAGGTGTTTTGTGCAAAGACAATAAATGAAATCAATTCAAGTGTAATCACTGCATTTGCACAATACAAAATACATTGTAGCAACAGCAGCAACGATTCCGACTACAGTCTCTGCAGGATGATTGAACAGATCTTTGGCTTCACCTTGTGGTCATCCAGAGTAAGTGCAGCTGAAAGAGAAGTGCGGCGCCTCGTGTTTTTTAATTCTTTTTTCTTCTTCTTGCCGTTCTGTGAATCCCTGCCAAGTTGAGTTAGACGTCAGTGGGGAACCTGTGCTGGTGAGTGGACGTGTGCCGTGCGCGTCAGGCAGTTCCCGGATGCACCGAACAGAAACATGGAACGGGTAGTGGTGGAAATGCCGATCAACAACGGTGAGACACAACGCCACCTCCACGTCGAACGCGAATTTCAAACAATGAGATCTCCTCAAAACCGCAGCTGGTGCTTCTTCTCTCGGTCCGTGTGCTCTCCTCCTCTGACGCACTTGGTTCGGCGTTAGAGAGTTGCTTGTAGCTGGGGTCTGTGCGGGGCTGTCAGCCTGCTTGTCTGGCTTCTGTTGTAGCTGCAGGCTGCTTACCCTTGAGCCCGGTGTGAGCCAGAGCTGCTGTCATCGGTCAAACGGCAGCCGTGCTGCTGACAGACTGCTGCCATCACTTTAACTCTGCACCAAAACACAGGCCCACTCCACCCCCCATTAAGGCCTGCTAGTTAGTAACACTGTGCAAACTGTAAAATAATACACCATTATAAAATAGATAGAAATGTTTGTTTTCCAACTGGAGTCACTTTAATACAACTTGCTGCCTCCAGCCAGCTGAGCTGCTAGAGCTTTGTACATTACAGGAGGTTGTAAAGGTACTGCCGCCTATGTGTAATAATCATACTTATAGATTATGTGAAAAATGATCTATTTCTATTTCAAGAAGGTCAGAAGTTTAGGAAGTACTGAACCAGGCCGTCTGTGTAAAAGATGAGTTCTCAGTTCACTGTGTTCACCATGTGACCTTTCTGTTGTAAAATACATGAAGCTGCCTCATTTCTATTAGAAATGCATCTCTTCTGTCTCTGTTATCAGGTTTTTCCATCGCCTGCCCTTCCATGACACCACGAAAGCGCCAGGTGCGTTTTTCAGCGCGCCATGACATCATCCTTCTGCGAGAGGTTATCGCCCAAAACCCTTTTGCCTCAAAAGAGCCAGGTTAGACTTTTTTTTTTTTTTTTTTTTTAAAGGCTTGATCTACTTGAAACCACATGTTTTCGCACCAGGGAGAGCTGCGGCAACAAATGAACGTGCCAAATGAGGACAATGTGTGGTGTTATATTTGTAACGTGAGATTTTATCACGACCATCCCATATGTATGTGTGAACTCATTGCTTAGGACGGATCTGGGCCCGTGTGGGTGAGATTATCACCGCAGCTCTCCAAGAGGAAAACTTTGAGGTGGATGCCAGGAGATGTAGGGAGAGGACCATGCTGCTGCTAGACTACTACAAGAAACAAGACTTCCCCAGTCTGCGGAGGTTAGTACAGTCAGCAAGAGTTGATGTATTTCAGCAGGAAACTCTAACAAGAAGCACAAATTTTAGAATAAGTCATATGTTTTCTCTTTTTTTTTTTCATGCATGCCCAGGTTTGGAACAGAGAGGTTGTACGCCCAAAAGGAGGATCTCCTTCATGAGGTTTTGGAGCTGGAAGCTGAGAAGGGACTCCTGGCCAGCGGTGAAGGCGCAAAGTACCAGGTCAGTGTCAGTGGTATCGCTTCAGCAGAGAGGAGTAGGTACATTTATGTCAAACCTCTAGAGCAATGAATGTATTTTTACTGAAGGCGTTTTAGAGAGCTAACATACGATAATCATTTATTGATCTCACAGTGGAGAAATCTGCAGCATTGAAGCGGCACACAGTTTAAAGATGGTAGCACATAGAAGATAAAAAGAAGTAATAAAACTCAACTCACTTTCTTCTGTAGCTTTTTGCTTTTTAAATCATTTATTGCAGCTGACACTGGACATCAGACATAGTAGATATTCTAGCCTTCTCTATAAAAAACATGGTTATTTCCGTTTTCCTCCTCATGGTGGCATTCAGACACAAATAAACTTGCAGCATGACTGCCTACTCGCAGGATTTTTCCAGAAAACACGTGAAAACACGTGTGTGGGGTAATAACACACACTACATACACTGAGGTTTACCAAAGCTCATCAGGACATGCTCGGACTAAAAAGGACAGATTTTCACATCTGCCAATGCAATTACTATACATGACGTGATCAAGCTCAAGATATGTGTTGGGTAAACAATATTAGACTTTATGTTAGATAATAGAGGAGTAATATAATTAATAAAGACATTAAATTGTCTAAAAACATAGGTTCTCTGTGTCAACAGAGAGTATTTTATACTGTCTGATAATATAGTTGAGGAAAGCATTTATGAAAAATCTTTCATAGACAGATTGTGTCAGATATGCAAAGATTACCCTTTCCTATCACAAGAGAACTGCTGTATTGCCTGTTCTACAACTACTACTCTGTTTGTAATCTCCGTTGGTGCTCTTGTTATAGAACTGTCCTTGTCTTTATCTTCTCAAGGACGATGAGCGAAGAAATCGAGCCATAGATGAGCTGTCTCTGCTAGAACAGGATAAACCCAACATCACCCTCACACAAACGCCTGCAGGTGAACCAGACGTCAGAGCTGCTGTATAATCTGCACTGACTCACAGCACAGTTAAAAGGAAATGTGTTCATTGTAGCATCCGGGATCATTCCTCCTCAACCACTACTGTCTTTGGCGAGGTGAAACACTCAGTATTTGGTGACTCACTAAATACTGTTTATTTAGTAAGGAGCAAAAGATGCAGCCAGGATGATAGTTGTGATCCACACTGGTGTCACAGTTGCTGCGTCGTCTTTGGACTCCTGGTGTGGTAACAAACATTGAAGTTTATTATGGGTAATATTGGAGGATATAAGATTTATTTCATTTAACCAAAAAAAAAACAGTTAAACAGTACCTCACCCAAAATGTTATTGAAATACACTGATCAGGCATAACATTATGACCACCTTCCTAATACTGTGTAGGTTTCCCTTGTGCCTCCAAAACACTTGTGGCTCATCAGAGAATGGACATGACATGGACACTGAGGCTGGCTCCAAAAGGGAGCAAATCCCCATAGACCCCCATGTTAAAAAGCCCAACTTTACAGCATGTAAAGATGTTTATAGCCTGGTACAAAAATTATTTTGTTCTCAATAGTTTATTTCACTATTCATGACAACTACATGGGGGTGATTTTTTTCTAGCTCATTTGTTTATTTTTTATTAAGGTTTAAAATTCTGTATAATTAAGGGCATTTCTTCTTTGAGTGAGAGTCGGTAGCCTGAGCTAACAGGTAGCCGAGAGTTGGGTGGATGGGTCTCAATGTCTGCTGCTTTAGCTTCACCCCAACATGACCCCCATTTACATATTTGGAGTATCAGTGTGTGGGCGGAGTATAGCACCTCCAACATGGCGACCACAGGTCCCCCCACTTTGGACTTCATTTTCGAGGTTCAGTGTCAAATTTGTTATGTCATGATAGGTTTGTCCATACTACAATATATACAGTCAATGGTCGTGTGGATTTTGGCAACAGAATGTTGCTAGTGGGGGCCTTTGGGTCCTATGGGTTGAGGGGAGGGGCCTCTGTGGATCATCCCACAGATACTTGATCAGTTTGGGATCTAGTGAACTTGGACGCCAGGTCAACACCTTGTGCTGTTCTTCATGTTTTTGGAGTTGTTCCTAAACTGTTTTTGTGTGTGTCTGTGTCAGGCTGCATCCTGCTGGGGATGGCTGCTGCCATTAAGGAGTATCATTGCTATGTGGTGGGGGTGTCTGGTCTGGTCTAGGTGGGTGGTACATTTTTAAGTAACATCCACATGAATGCCAGGTCCAAAAGTTTCCCAGCAGAACACTGAATTGTCACAAGATGGCCAATGTTATTTACTTCTAATGTCAGTGATTTTAATGTTGTGGCTGATCAGTGAATGAATGATTTAATAAGGAATAGAAGGTGTTTTCAGGCCAGATTCACAGCAGTTACCAGCCCCTTGAAGTTTCGAGCGTTTTTCATCTTTACATTGTGTACCTGTTATCTTTCCAGTTTTTTTTTTTTTAATAAACTCAGTGTATTCTTCAGAAATTAGTACATTTTCACATAATTGCAGAACCAGAAGAAAGTCGTGAGGAAATGGCAGAGATTTCAGCGGCGCCCACAGCCAAGCAGCCCTGCCAGTGTTGCTGCCAGACCTACTCTGAGATTCTCAGCTTTCTGGAGAAGCGTTCGGAGGCAGAGCAGCGGCTTCGAGAGGAGGAGCTTGCCCTACGCAGAGAGGAACTGGAGATTCAGAGGAGTAAGACTTTCACATGGCAGTATCATGGTTTTAAATCCAAATAACAACATGTTAGCCATGGCCAGTAACCATAAAAATATTTGTGCCACTATTATGTACTACTATATTGTTTTTTTTAGAAAATACAAATAATTTAAGAATAAATAAACCACATTCAGTTAAATTTATTTATGAAATTATGGGACTTACCCCGCAGGGAATAAAAACTTCTTTCATTGTCTTTCAAAACTGATCTCAAAATTAAGAACGAAATAATTATCTGTTGTGTTGTCTTCACTTGTGCTGTTTATTTGTATTCATTCTTTTATACTCTTAGGTAAGATCGCTCTGGAGAGAGAACGCCTGGGAGCTGAGAGAAAAGAGAGGGAGCGGAGATTTGAGCTTGAGAGCCAAGAGAGGCAGGTCATCCTGGATCTGCTAAAAGAGAAGGTGCTGAAAGGCTGATAAAAAAAAAGAACTTTATCACCTGCATTTTATTGCTCTTTGACAAAAAGTGTGTGAGTTTGTGTCGGTAAGGGAATAGCTGACTACTAAAACGAGGAAGGAAAACAACAGAACTGGAAGTGAACAGATGAAAGAGAGGAACAGTGAGTTGAAATTAAAAATGGAGGACAATTGTCTTTGTCTGTTTGAACAAACATGCCATGTTGTCAGACACAGGGGGTACCCAGACCGGTATACAGCGGTATGAAAAAGTGTTGGCCTCCTTCCTGATTTTTATTTATTATTTTTTTTGAATGTCACACTTAAATGTTTCAGGTCATCAGACAAATTTAAATATTAGTCAAAGACAACACAAGTAAACACAAAAGGCAGTTTTTAAATGAAGGTTTTTATTATTAAGGGAACACAAAATCCAAACCAAAGGGGGTAAACCTGATTGCCCCCTAAACCGGTAACCGGTTCCCCCTAAACTGGTTGTATTGATGACTTGCAATGAGTCTTTACAGTACTGTGGATGAATTTTTGCCCGCTCCTATTTAAGTGATTTCTTGATTGAGATCAAGTGTGGCAGCAGTCAGACCTAGAGAATTTGATCTCGGGTGTGATAAACCAGTTAAACAAGGGGGGAAACACTTTTTCACACAGGGCCATGTAGGTTTGGATTTTGTTTTCCCTTAATGATAAAAACCTTAATTTAAGAACTGCATTTTGTGTTTACTTGTGTTATCATTGACTAATATTTAAATTTGTCTGATGGTCTGAAACATTAAGGTGTGACAAACACGCAATAAAATAAGAAATCAGGAAGGGGGCTGATGCTTTTTCACACCACTGTATACAGCTGCTTCAGAGAGTATTCAGACCCGTTCAGTTATGTACTTTATTGTGTTGTAGATTTAAACTGGTACAGTTGACAATTTCTCATGAGTCTGAAGTAATCAATACGAAGAGTATGAAAACATAATTTCAGTTTCTTTTGTATTCAGACTCAAAAACTGAAAAGTTACTTTTAGTATTCAGACCATTAACTCGGTATAGTGTTGAAGCTTATTTGGCAGTCTGGAGTCGAGTCGAGTCTAGAGAGGCTTTGCACTCCTGGATCTGGGTATTTTATTCTGTTCTTTCTGGCAGATCCTTCCAAACTTCATCAGACACGACGGGAAGCATCTGTGGAACTAAAATCTTAGGTCTCTCCTCAGATGTTCTGTTGGGTTTCAGGGTTTTGGCTGGATCACTCAAGGACAGTCAGAGGCTTGAGGAAAAAATGAGGGGGGTTGAATATTTCTGAAGTGATCATGGAACTGATACATATAGCAACACCAATGTTTGTTGAAACCAACTGCTCAAATCTGACGCTCATAGACTTAACTTCCAGTGGCACAGCCTGCATGTGGTCTTGAAATCACTTCACTTGTTCGAGTGTCACCTAATAATTTGTATGCAGTAATGGATGTGGTGTATTAGGTGTAAGTCCCTCACCTATAACTGGCACCATGTGCAAAGAAGGTTAGTTTCTTAAATAAAAGCTTTCCCTCACTGGTCCACCAAGCAGGTTACGTCGTATCAGTGCCAGGGTGGCAGAAATACAAAGACAACTGAGAAAGCCTGTATATTTAAGCTTTTGCGAAGCCTGTAGCATTCACCATATTAATGGCTTTATACATGCCTTATTCAGCCGCTTTCTATTTGGAGCATTTTAAATAAATTAGAAAGTAAAACTATATTTTACTGAACACTTTTGTATTACAAAACTATATTATACAGAGATTACACAGAGACTGTTGATCATTTTCTGACCTTAAATAACATTTTAAGTGATAATATCACTACCTTTCTATTTTTTTCTACAAATTATGAGTCAAATATATGTCACTATCTACAGTTTAAGTTGCTAATCTGATGTGCAGTTAAAAATCGTTGGTTAAAGTTTACATAGATGTGGAATCCGTTACAGAAGCACTTCTTATTACACAATCTGCTGGTTGTTTTTCATACTGACAAATGAAATTATTTGACTTTATTACATGATAGTTGCTACTGTAACCATATGTATATCGTTAATAAGAAATTGAATTAAAGTGTGATTTTTGTCTCACAACAGGTCCCCACAACATATCTTATGAAAGCCCATAAAACAAATGCAAATGGTGTGCAGAGTGTATAACCAAGTGCATTCACCTCCTCACACTCAAGCACTGTGTGGAATCAGATACAGTATCCAAACGTAGCTGAATACGTAGCTGGCGCTGTAACTTTAAAAAAAATTCTGTGTTAATGTTTAAACTAAGTTGGTGGTTAAACATGCACCAGCTGCAGAGCCTTTGGGGAAGCAAGCCACCACAAATATGTAGCATATCGTCACATTGGATTGCCAGAATCTGTTCAGCTGTTGTTGTTTTTTTTACCCTGTCCAGAGCCAAAGGTTAAACAGTAGTGTGAAAGAAATGAATGAACAACATGAGGCTCATCAGTACTGGATTTCCTCCCTGCCCATGATTACTGAGTGTGCATTACACACTTAATATAATAATGTTATACTTGAACGTACTTTAACAAAAGATAGCTTAAACTAATCATTATTACACATTTTAAATGGTGAATCCCACAGAATAAGCCTCTGTGTCTCTGTGCCTGCTGTATTGCTAATAATCTGTTATCCTAAATACACGATTAACTGTATTTCACACAGTTACACTTTAGGAACCACAGTAATACTTTTTCCACTATTGACACAGTGACTGTCCCTAAACTAGGACAGAGTGATCAGTCCCCAAATAATCTATAGCCTCTTTTCTCTTTTGTTTTTGAGTTGTTTTTTAATTGGAGAATCATAATAAATAAATAAATAAAAAATGTTAATTACATCCTGGTACAACCTGTGTAATACTGATTATTCACATAAGGGACATAAATATTAAAATCATTTGTTATTAAAAAAAACATTGTATGTATATATAAAATGTATTCGGATGTTTGTTGGCTTTAAGGTGTATTTGCGTGGGAAACAAGGTGGCACATCTGTTGCTGAATAGTATATCTTGGTATTATTAGAGTTCTGGCAAAAATAAAAACAAAAACAAAAAAAACATTGACCCGAATTCTTCAACTACACTTTTGGTCGCTGCGCTTTAATTTGATGTCATACAAATCGCACGCTCTGATTCGTCAGAAGTATCTAAAACATGCCCACTGCTATTTCAATCTCCTCTCTGATTGGTTGTCACGAACGTCATTCCCTCTTTTCATTCATCCAATGAACTTGCGCTCGTGGCGTTTTTTTCCCTGCTGCGCCACCGCTGCTACAAAGTTTCGGGGAGCTACATTTGAATTCTGCTTGTGGACTTTAGGTTTTAGCTGACTTTCACTGTGGCAGAGAGACGGTTTTCGGTTCCCGTCAGTTCCCTGCACGAGGCAGACGAGGCATGCGATAGAGACTCAGTGACCGCACGGAAACACAGTGTCAGCTTTCCATCTGTTTGTGGTTGTCTAGATTTGAGGGTGGTCGCCGAGTGGCTAGTGTAGCTTCCACGTTTCATGTGGAGCATGTGCTCACCCTTCTATTAGTTTCTATACAGTGTTCAACAGTATTAGTGATATATGTATTTTTTCCTTTAAGATGAGCCTGCATGGTGGAAGTCTTAACAACCAAGTGCATGAATTAAAAATTTAGTTGCTTTTCTTCGACTGTTAAGGGGAGACGTGAATATCACATTGATAATCAAAACAATATGCCCATAAGGCGTTTTGGGCTTCACAGGTCTCTGGTCTCTCACACGCAACCCTCAAAGCTCTCGTACGGTTACACCAAGATGAATATTTCAAGAAGTGGCTACCGTGTTTTCTCCGCCAACTCCACCACCGCCTGTACCGAGCTGGCCAAGAAGATTACAGAGTAAGTGGCATACATTCACATTCACACTCAATTGCCAGTTCATTAGGTACATTTGTGAAAACGTACGCACTCTAACAAGCACGCTCTAAATCTTGGCTTCATAAAGGTTATGGCAACAGTTTGAAATGCTAATTATTTTTTACACAATAAATATACTTTTGCACCGCCTTACTTTTGCACAAACACCACCTCACTGACTTGTCCAATGCATTATATGGTCTTAGCAATTACTGATTAATTTCACCAATTTTAATTATCACCGCGCTGCACATACAGAATGTCTTTATATTTAAAAAAATTCTCCGTATATTTTTCAGTGGTGTTATTTTTTGTATGTTATTATGATATTCCTTTCAAATTCGTTACTGTTTCCTGTATATATTCTTGTTGCTCCACTGTGGCAAGGAAATTTCCCATAAGTGGGATAAATAAACAATGCCTTATGTCTCAAATAAGTGAGAGCTGTTGGTTCGTACTGTGATGCTCTGACATGTTTCTCTTACTTGGCAACCACGTTTTAGTCAACTGGCTATAGGCTAAAGAACAGAAACAGTTTGACTGCACTGCAAATTACAAAACGATCCAAAGTGATCATCCAGTTGACTTACAGCCTTTAGTTTAGAAGGTCTGCAAGTGGGTTTATGTAATAATGTTGATTTAAAAAAAATAAAAAAATTCCTATCTGCAGTATGGACATCCTTGTTACACTATACCTAGAGTCACAGCTGCACTAGTGTTTTTTGTACAGTTTTAAATGGATCAAAACAACACAATGGCCTAAAACAACACAATGGCCTCAGACCATCTAAGGCCTTTGTGTTGTTTTGATCCATTTGAAACTGTACAAAAATGTGGGAATCACATGGTAGCTCACATGCTGTCTATAAGGGGAGAGGGTACACACGCTGTGGTGCACAATGTTTTTTTACAACACTAGTGTAAAAGAATCAAAACACAGCTACAAATGCAAAAAAGAAGTACCAAAACACATACGTGCTGTAGTATGTTCTTTAGAATGTTTTAATGATAATCTTATGAAACTATAATAAATAGAGTGCATTTGTCCCAAGAAAACAAAGTAAGCTATTGATGCAAAACAGTTTTTAGTGGTGTTTTTAGCAACCATCACTTATAACTACAGTCTCCATCTTTCAGACGAGGTTTAGCATGAGGTGGTTGTAAGCACATTGCCTTAAATGTTGTCTGTTGAACACACTGTCTTGTATTCTCTTTTTCGGAACGTCTTCATACCTGAAAACACAATGCATGACTTTATCATTTAGTTAAAAATATATTTATGTTTAATGTTTCTTAATTAACCCTCAGTTCAAAGGTTTAACCTAAGGCAGTGTTTCTCCTTCCATTGAATAAACTGCGTAGTTGTTGTTGCCTACTTCAGTGGCTTTTGTTGTTTTGGCTAAAATACATTTAGGTTGAAACCCAACTGTCATCATACTTCTTCAGTGTAATTCATGTCAGGTTTTCTTTTAAAACAGTCACCAGAGACTAACGACACACCAGACACAAAGTAGTATGGCAAAGATGAAAGATCATTTTAATCGGTTATGTCTATTCTAGGTGTCAGCTTTCTGGCGTGGGGGATTCAAAGAACCTGTCAGTGGCAATCATTGTGATGAAAGGAGTGTGCATTTCTGTCTAGGGAGTAAACATTGACATTGTTCACTGGGTTATTATGTGGCAGCCAAACATTTTTTAATAAGCTATGATTCATCTAACATTTAAATGTGGTTCGTCAGATTAAAAAAAAAAAAATACAAATATCTTTTCTTACCGAGTTCAGGGAGCTGCCATGGTTTCCCTGGTATTGAAGACTTGTCAGCCAAATTAAAGTTGTCCCTACAGCATAGAGAGGCTCGGCTTTCTCAGTTTTCATTGTTTGGCAATATTACTACAGAGATTATGTTGCCTTTTGGTTCTAAGTAGAGTTTTCTTGTGGACCAAAGGTTAAATAACACTGGGAGCACACAGACCATGTTAATGAATAATGATGTGCATGTGGTGACTGGGCTTTACCCCCGGAACAAAAGTCATCCTTTGGTTTGTTACACGTTATTCTTTACTAAACGTGACTAGCAGAAAATAGCAGGCTACAGACTGGGTTATATTTGCTAAACAGATGGAGTGCTGTCTTTTCAGAAAACAAAAGATGAATTAAAATAATATTGAAGGTGCTTTTTAGTCTGTAAACCATGAAAATAATGGTTAATTTGATGAGACTATTGTCCAATATTTGAAGTGGTTTTAGGGATGTCAAGCTGAGCTAGAACGGCCTTTCTTGCATGGCATGGCGTCCCAGCTGCTTGCCATGGCAGAGCCTCCAACTGACACCAAGCCAAGACGTCTCTCATCTGTAGGAAGCAAATTCATCGTGTATAATCACACAATTTTATTTGGTCTTAAAAAATTTTTGTGCATAGCTTAACTGTATCAAGGTGTCTAGGCTTGTTCACAGTTAAAGCTGATGCAGCAGGATTTGTACACACTAAACAGAACATAATATTAATATTAGCTTAGTCTATATCAAGGAGATTTATGAATGTTTTTGATTCTCTCTTTAGAGAGATCTACATCACCCAACAGAGCTGTACGTGTGTTGGTTTCCTTCACAGCTGTCTTGTTAATAATAATTACACAGACACTGATTCTATACTGCTGTTGTACCTTAGACCTAGAGGCCTTGGACATTGAGACTAATAAGTTAAAAACTTGGAGGTTTTATTATGACAGGAACCATTTCAGAGTTCAGAGATACATCTACAAATGAGTTGTCCTAGGAACAGTCCTTTTAGCCCTTCCATTAAATGCCTCCAAATCAACAGTAGTTAAGTCACAATAATAAAACAAGTAACAGTGTGTGCGTGTGTTTTAACACTCTTTTTCCTGTTATTCCCAGGCGCTTGGGTGTGGAGTTGGGCAAATCAGTGGTTTATCAAGAGTCAAATTCAGGTAAGACTGGCAAACATGCCCAGCTCTCTCATTTATTGTTTGACGTTTGACATCACATTTGAACCTACAATGTTTGCGCTTTTTCCAGAGACTAGAGTGGATGTGAAAGAATCTGTCCGTGGACAAGATATCTTCATAATTCAGACCATTCCTAGGTAAGACGGGTAGATATGCTTAATGTCTTAAGGTTCCTGCAACACAGCGGGCAGAGTGCTGTTTACTTCCAGACAGATATGTTTTTTCCTGTTGAAACAGGAAGCTAGTGAAGCTGCCCCATGCCTGAAAAACTCAGTGTGCTCTGACTGGTCGGCTCCATCGGCCTGAGAACGCACTGCCCACCATGCCTCATCAGCTCCGCTGGGGGTTTTGTAACCTGGGAGGCTAGCTACAAGTAGTGACTCATTACTTGCTAACTGGCTGAATTTAACCTCACCGTTTTTGGGTTTCCTTGAAATGACCACATGCTGCACATGCTCAATTTTTATTTATTTATTTATTTTTCTATTTTTTGTTTTCCAGAAAATAAATACATTTGGGAATACGTAGAAATACATGTAAAAAGAAAGAAAGAAAGAAAGAAAGAAAAAGAAAGAAAGAAAGAAAGAAAAGAACAACAAACAAAGAAAAAAACAACAACCCAACCAACTACTTATCTTCTTTTCTTGCAAGTTGGTAGAAGTTGCTCTGTTTCTGTCGGTTATGGAAATGCACAGTGGACTGCTGAAATATCAGCCACACCAACTTGTGATGAAGTGACACATTTGTCTGCAGCCTTAGTGGGGACAGATTTTTTTTTTAATTTACCAGAATGTCTGTATAAAAGCATGACCAGCTTTGAAAGGCCCTATGTTAAGATAAACAAAACGCTGTTTATTTGCCTTTGTAAGCCCAGAAGCTATGGAAGCAAACTGCATTTGTAATTATAGTATTAACTAAAGGAAGTCAGAATCTGTTTATTTGAACTACCTCGGAAATGTTTTTCTTTTCGCAGTCTCTTTTGTAGTCCAAAGTCTTTGACCTGGTTTATTGGTTATTTGTCACGACTGAGAGACCATTAATAGAGGCTCTGAAAACCAAGGAGGGCACATCACGCTAGTGAACTTCTATATCGACTGTGTGCAGATCTGTTTCCACAAGCTGGTTAGGCCGCAGTGACTGCATGCAGTGTCCTGTTACACCACTAGTATATTCCCACAGCGTCATGGCAGTTAATCAATGCTCATCATAGCAGAGTGATTTATGTGTGTTATAGGGATTTCAAAATCTCCCGGGGAAAATCGTTTCTAACCTGCAGGTGTTTTTCTTGAACAGTATTTATGTCTGAGGAGTTCTGAGATCTGTTAAGCCTCAGGGCTAAAGAAAAAGCCTGTTCAGTCTAGGTGCAGTCTAATAATAGGTCACATCAAAACAATGATGCTAGTTAATGTTAATATGAAGAACTTAAAAGGCCATATATTTAAGGGATACCTTTACAGTTCTTTTGGAATTGATTGCACTAATAAAGTCTCTTGTGTTTTCATGTACTTGTGCTCAGAGATGTCAACACAGCCATCATGGAGCTGCTGGTGATGGCATATGCCCTGAAGACATCCTGCGCCAAGAACATCATCGGGGTCATTCCATACTTTCCTTACAGCAAGCAGTGCAAGATGAGGAAGAGAGGATCCGTTGTCTGCAAGCTGCTAGCATCCATGTTAGCTAAAGCTGGTATATATTGTGCGGTGATTTTCATTTATATGTACTAAATGAAAGCACAGATTTACATCAGGAAAACATACTAAGCAGATTCTCATTCAGATCTAGCTACTACTTTTTAAAGAGCACACTTAGTTTTCTCTTTAGACTTTACTGTGTCACCCACACCTCTCCATTCATGAACCCAGATCTACTCGCCCTACCAGATCTGCTTGGCTGACTATCCGGTGCTTCCAGATGACATCAGTGATATTTTCGGCCTGTATGTTTGGCTCCATTCGCCTCCATTCGCTTCGGACTGCGAGATCTGTTCATGGTTAGGCAACACAAGCTTAATTTTTTCACAATATGTTTGAAAGAGATAGCTCGATAAAGTTTTTTATTTATAATTTTTTAATTTTGCACAAAACAAAAAATACGATGACAGCACATTATTCATAAAAATAAAGTAGTAAAATGTAAAAATACTTTGAGTTTAATCCATTCATTTGTATATTATGCGCAAAAGGATAGGTTTTATCCTGAAAAAGATAAAATAAAAATACAGCTTTTATCAATATATCCAAAGAATAAAAGGACAAAGCAAAACCGATAAGTTGCTCATCCTCAATAGCAGCCGTGAACTGCTAACCTCTCTTCCACTTGTTCTTGTTGTCCATCCATAATATGAGACGTCAACATCCCTACGTTGTGACGTCATCCCGAAGCACCGGATACTCAGGGCGAGCACATCTGGTAGGGCGAGTAGATCTGATACCGACACCTGGACAAACAGAACTCTATAATAACCATCCGTCTATATTTGTTTAGGGACAAAACCAGGCAGCAGTGTTACTAGTGTCCTTTACAGATGTTTCTAATGTCTTAATTTCAGTTTAGTGTTTTTTGGTTTCAGTTAGTGTTCAAACCCATTATTTGTGTCTTATTCAAGTTATGAAACTCATCAACTTTTTGACCTAATTGCCAACATTTTGTTTTGTTTTGTTTTTTAACCTAAATGCCAAGTCCATAATGTAAATGTCTTGCTGAAGAACTTCCCAACCCTATGTTTTGGCTTTAGTAATCTGTTGTCAATCTCTTATTATTAATCTCTTATTCAGGGTATGAATCCATGTGCACAGTAGTTTATGCCAGTGTTTTCTACCATATGATGTCTAGAAGCTCTGACATGCATTGTGCATGCATCATGTATTTGTTTTTGCAGGACTAACTCACATCATTACTATGGACCTTCACCAGAAAGAAATCCAAGGCTTCTTCAGTTTTCCTGTTGACAACCTGAGAGCTTCCCCTTTCCTCATCCAGTACATCCAAGAGGAGGTCAGGCTCCATCATATTGCACCCTCAACAATACTGCACTTGTTTGTCAAACAGACATTGTGTCACAAAAAGGATGTCATTGTACTTTTATCATATTTTTTTTATGTAGGATTAAGTGTCATTTTAATAGTCATCTTCTGAGAAGAATATTTCTCTTTCCTCAGATCCCAGACTACAGGAATGCTATTATTGTTGCCAAGTCCCCTTCAGCTGCCAAAAGGTAACAAGCAGTGCACAGAAATACATAGAAATAACAAAATGTGTTTTGGTGCTCTTTTTCTGCTGTGTTTGACCCTTTTATGCAGTTTGATACAAGAAGGCTTTCTTCCTTGGCCTTACATTGGAACCTTTCTGTGTTTGTACAAGGTTGACACAGTTTGTTAATGAAAATTAATATTTACTCATATTGATTTATGTTTTATTTAATGAAATAAACATTATTATGGTGCTGGGTTGATGTTGATGTAAAGATTGAGTTTGTTAGTTGTTATAAATAGACCCTTGTTAATTAGGGGGACTGGGAGTGTATATAAGGCAGCTAGTTTCCTCAGTCAGATGTGTAGTGTTTGGTTGCTGCTGTTGATGCATGATTGTATTTGATGATGTCACACTGGAGTTAATAAGTGGCAAAATGTCATCATGGAATTTATCTCAGTCTCATGCCTCTTTCTAAAATAAAACACTGGTCAAGCTGACAGAGGTTCTTCCTATTTTTGACATTTCAACCAGTAGCCAGTCCAAAAGGCAACTGACACAAGTGTCATGTGAACACCTGACTCTTCGTTGCACATTCACTGAGAATGGGGAAATGCCTGTATCCAGTAAAACAATTCTGAAATCAAGTATTCATAGATTCAAATTGTTCTTTTAAGGCGGCTCTGTAGTTGTAATTTTAAGATTTTCTAACAGGGAAGCTGACCTGTGCTATGGTAAAATCATATTAGAAATTAACTCTTAGTGTTACAGTCGACTGTTCCTTTTGCATTTTGAGTTTTTTCTTCATACCGCTCTGTCTGTGTAAGTATGTTTACTTGTGCAAGCATGAGAGTGGAGATGTCCTATTTTGCCATGTACTCATTTGCCTATGTTGTGTCTGACAGTTTCTGTGACTCCTGTGTGTCTGTGTGTTTGTCTCTCTCAGAGCTCAGTCCTATGCTGAGAGGCTGCGACTTGGACTGGCCGTGATGCACGGGGAGGCCAACCATTCAGAGTCGGACATGGCTGACGGTCGCCAGTCACCCCCTTGTTCCCGCACCACCACAGGACACACTGGCTTAGAGCTGCCATGTAAGCATATTCATCTTTCCCTTTAAATGCCTAGTGGGTACTTTACTTTGACTCTTTGTAACAGCAGTAACCAGTAGCTTCACAGAGGAACTTAACCATAGCTTTATTTGTTTCTACCACAAGTCTGGTGTTGACAGTCTGTCGTATTGACTATGTTGTTAAAATTGTCTGATGGTCTAAACCATAGACTGTATATCAATATCAACAACACGTCCCCACTTCCTTGCATTGGCCAAAGTGATTGACTATTTTGTGAGTTTGGAGCCAGAGTGTGTGCAGTACAGTCCAAGAGTGGAACCACGCAGAGCCGCGACATCGATGAGCCTGCAACACTTCCTCTGGACTCACTCTTAAATGTTTTAGTTCGGCCCAAGTCCCATCCACTACATAGATAAGGTGGACACCAGGGGGAGCTCTACAAGCTTTGGCTTCACTTTTGAAGAGCTATTCCAGGTCCATCTTTATTTACAGTCTATAAAGTGTATTCTCCATCAGTTCTAAGTTAGGCATGTAGACACCCAATGGCACTGTATTATGTACGAATTGTTAATGGACCTATAGACGAGAGTATAGAGCATGCTGACCACTCTGTAGCACACACAACCACTTTGATATGTTTCATGTCAGCCCTGCCTGAGGTGTTGTTATAGCCAGCTGTGAAATGCCACAGGCACTAACTGACATTACTCCCTTCTTCTTCCTCAGCCAGATTTATTTCCTTTTCATCCTGTCTCATCTCCCCTCTTTTCTGTTGAATGTAGCATCTCCCTCATTCTCCCCCAGGTCTTGGAAAAGTGTTTGTCTGCCCTGTCTTTTTCCTCTCCAGCAGGTGCTGAGTCGCACTCCCTCACTATTTACCTTTACAGATACATTCAAATTTCAGAAATGCTTTCTTCTGAGCCCAGCTGTTCTGGGAGGTTTAGAGACCAGAGAAAAATAATGAGAGAAATGCTTTGGACATTAGAATGTCGTATAATGTCTTATCTGTACTCGTTGTGCATCTAATTGTATACAAATATGTTTTATATGTTTTGTACCGTCCTGTTTTTATCCACAGCAAGCTGCAGACATGTCCCACTGGCTGGGATAGAGCTCCCAAGTATGATAATGCTTGAATCCCTTCATACTTGATTTATTTGTGCCTCCCTGCATGGAGTGACAGTTAGTGACTGAGGGCTTCCAGTTGATATCTGGACATACAACTGACAGTGTTACTATCACATGTGTTAATTATATGTCTGCTTCTGTTTTAGGTGAGGAAAATAAAGCAAAACACAACTTCTAGACAGAAAAGGAGTCAAGGGTGAAGCAGGAGGAGATAATGAATTTTTTTCCTGTTCTTAGAATTACCTACTTTTTATTCTCATGTGGTGTTGTTCTACAGAACAGTACTTCACACTAGCCTCATCATTGCATTTAAAATAGCTGCTTATGAAACCTGTCAGTGCTGCGAAAGAAGGGCTATTTCCCTAAACTACCCGAAACTAAATACTGTGAAGCAGTAGTTCAGTTTTACAGTCTGCACATTCTATATCTCACCTTACTGCAGCATCTGCCTGCCCATTTTACTGCTGGCCCCTCTGTCCAGTTACTCCCTTTATAGATTCCTTATTGATGTCAGGCATTTCTTTAATGACCAATGATGATCTTTAATGACCAATAATGATCTTTGTTTTTAGCTTTCTATTAACTCCTCACATGAGTTTGCTGTATTTTTTGTTTTGTTTTGCTACAAATTCTGGTCAGAAAGGAAATGAAACACGTGGAACGTCTGTTTCGGGTTTCTCTGCCCTACATGGTGTGGCCACAACAGGCTTCAGCTGCATAATCAACGTTGAGGCATGGTCGGATCACTGAGTCTGTTGTATGTTCATGGTGATCGCTGGAGGCCTTCAGTCTCACATCCTCTCAATTACTGAATCATTATTACTATGACTGTCTTCAGGCTAATAAACAGCCTCAGCTTATTGACGTTAAGAGAGTTCAGTTTAAATGCTGTATTAGAGTTACTATTTTAGAAACAGTATTTTTAAAATGGGCGTTTAATCAAATTACAAATAATGGTTGGTCCTGGTCCGTGGTTCTTGAGATAAGTTCCACACCCACTTGTTTATCTACCACTATGCCAAAAACAGTCATATGTAATCTCATCATTGTTTGGATTCAGCAGGAGCACTGTTGTGTCCCACTGATAACTCACAGCCATTGCTGATGCTTTGGTAGCTGGACACTAGTTGGTTTAGAGTCGTCTTGCATGGCGTTTGCAGGTTTCAACCAAATATCCCGCAACTTTACCTCATTCCAATAATCCGCTCCTGATTTGGGTTACAGGATTTGCCCCATTTCTGTTCCTGAAAGTAAAGTATCTTTGTCTGTGTCTTTCAGTGATGATGGCAAAGGAAAAGCCACCTATCACCGTTGTTGGAGATGTAGGAGGCAGAATCGCCATCATTGTTGTAAGAACTCCATCTTTTATCTTTTATCCAAATGTAACCCTAAACATTGTTTTTGGGATGTCACGAAATAAATGTACTGGTGGGATTTAGTGTGTGGAATTGTTTGAACATTTGTGTAAAGATAGAGTTTCTAGAGAGGTTTTCAGGTAAGGTAGGTATTGAGGTATTGAAACTTTAAACTAGTTGAGATATATTTTACTATCAGAGCACATTTCTCATTTCTCATAGCATGCGTTTCTGGTTCTTTTTGCCTTTAAGCAGATTTGTGTTAGTAACACTACTTTTGAGGTCCTATACATATTTTTTAAAAAAGCTTTCCCTTTTGCCTGCACCCTATTTCTTTTTCTCTCTTTTCTGCTTAAACTTTGTGGTCATTTTCTCAGGATGACATCATAGATGATGTCGAGGACTTTGTTGCAGCGGCAGAAATCCTGAAAGAGAGGGGAGCTTACAAGATCTACATCATGGCTACACATGGCTTACTGTCTGCAGAGGCACCGAGGCTAATAGAGGAGTCTGCTATTGATGAGGTAAAATCATATGTGGCTGTCTGTAATTAGAAAACCTAACCTAAAACTACTTTTATAAACACGTATTCTGGGACACATCTGAAGTGGGGAAAAAAGAGGCCAGCAGCTTCTCACCTTACCACGTATCTGAAGAGCATTAACCCCCACCCCACTCACTCACCCTCCAAACGTCAAGTCAAAAGTAAATGAAAAAGTTTCGATACACATGATTTGTAAGAAGTTTTTTTTTTATTTATTAGACTTTTAATGCATATTGTTCAGGACTGAGCTGGAGAGAAAAGTAAATTTATTTTAACATCATACATAACAAATTAAACATTTTTGTAACATTAATCAGCTGATTACTTTACAAATGTGTTCAGAGTACTTTATTTAACAACTCTACTAATTGGATCAAGTGTGAATGTGGTATCTTTTCTTTGTGAGATTTGTCATGCAGTGATTATTTTCCAAGTGCCACTAAATCACTGAGCAGGTATTTATGGGAAGTTTCTTTCTTTCTGTAACAAAGACATGAAAAAAGACATACACTAAAGCTGTTGTGCTGTGCCTCCAGGTCGTGGTGACTAACACTGTCCCTCACGAGGTGCAGAAGCTCCAGTGTCCAAAAATCAAAACCGTGGACGTCAGTATGATTCTGGCTGAGGCCATCCGACGCACCCACAATGGAGAGTCCATGGCTTATCTGTTCCGCAACATCGCTGTGGATGACTGAGGCAACACACACATACAGTTACATTCCAGCACACGAGGCAACATTACCAAGCACATACTCTGAGGACCAACTCTCCACTTTAGACAGTTGTTCAGCTGTTCATACTTGTTTTGTTGATAATCTGTTGACAGCGATTGCTCGTATGTACGCATGTAATGCACATTACAAGTAAAATGACGCTATTTCTCTTTTCTGTGACACAAAAAGACTGTACACACAATGGTTTTACTGTACTATGTGCTTCCCACCATCTGACAACATACATGGCACTTATAATGTATCATGCAGTGGCACAGTATGCTGTAGATTATGGCAAATAAAGCTATTCCTCTTGGGTGAGTATAGTTCTGTCTTTTTTTGTATCACTTAGATTTAAAATTATAAATAGTGAGATACACACAAATAATTGGATACAAATTTACCGCAACAGTGCAGATGGCATTACTAAGTCCAAATATACTCTAACGGTGGCTTCGCACCTGACCCTAAACTTTCAGTAGTGGTTTCATTCAGCTCAAACAGCTTGCTCCGTGAAGCATGGAGGAGCACAAAATGTCACAGAGGTGTCCCACTGCAGTCACATAAAAACTCTCATAAGCAAGCAACAGGAGCTTGTTCCAAAGAGCATGGCATTCATGAGGAGTACATGCATGATGTTCTACAGTACAGCAGTTTTCAGGAAATGAAATGAGAAGTGCAGGTTAGGAAAACAATTTCGTGTCGAGCAAACAGACCGCCGGGATTTTCCTCGTTAAAAGCACTGCATGTGTCAGATATCTACATATGCATAAAAAAATTATATTATGAAATAATTATTATATAGTTTGACTTAGAGTTTCTATCAAATTTAAGCATTATTGACAAGTGGTGACCTGTTGTGGACTGTACAGCCTTTAAATGACATTTATGTGATACATTTCAAATCCGATGCTGGTAAAGGATCAATTCCCTTTTCTCTATATTTCCATGTTTTACAACATTACACATGACCCACATGAGTCTGCCAGTAAATATAGGTATATGACAAATCCTAAAGTTATTTTTACATCCTCCTACAGAGGCAGAAGAACTTGTATAGTAGTGATCTGAATAGACCTAAAAACTACTATGTTTCATATGGAGACAACATGCAGGCATTTCATCACACTTTATTAAATAATCTTGCTGTGTATGTCCAGGACCCTGAACTTGTTCTAAACGCCTCAGAGTTATTTTAATCTGCTGAGGAGCTTTGACCAAGTCCAGAGGCAGAGACATCTAAGAAAATATCTCAAAGCTATATGAATGGCCTCCTTCACTGATTAAATAAATAAACACAACAATTAAATGCATAAAAGTTTTCCTGAAGTGAAGGTAGTCTACGTATAAACGACTGTTTTGAAACCCTCAAACACTGATCTCAGACCTAAATGAAATGAACTCACTGTAGCAAGGCAACAAATCCACACACCTGCATGACTCTGAAGCTGCTCGGCCTCCCTGCCTTCAAAAATGAACATGAGCAGAGTGCGGAAGAGCATTTTAAATGTGGACTGAAAGAGGAACTGCCAGCAAACGTTTACCCGGCCACTTCCTCAAATTAAAACAGGAAACTTTGTTCAGTCTAATCTGATGGACTGGTTTGGGGGGGTGGGGGGCTGGACCTGAACACTGCAACTGTCTCTGCTCTCCAGGTTGCATTTAGGGGAACCGTGCACAACTATTTCAGGAACTGCATAATGATCCATTTTGTCAACTGGCAAAACAGAGCACTGCTCAACTGTTCAGTATTCAAATGTTGTGATGCTTAAGGGCGCTTTGCTTTGCTTAGCTTTGCTTAACTCTGACTGCCGTACCCTCAGGCCTGGAGGCAGTTCATTTCATTAACTGATGCTCACCTATGCTTTATGCCTTATGTCATCTTATGTTGTAATATAATTTCTAGAGATGTATTATTACCCACTCTGGTATATGTGTTTACTGACATAAATTATGGTTAAAAAACAGCTGTGATTAAGAAAAAAAAAAAAAGAAAAAGGCCTATAACCTGTTGGTCGGTCCGTAGATTAAACCACTGTTATACCCCAGTCAGCCATAACATTATAACCACCTTCCTAATATTGTGTAGGTCTACCTTGTGCCTCCATAATAGTTCATGACTCATCAGAGAATGGACATGGGTCTTCTGAGGGTGCCCTGTGGGCTCTGGGAACAGAATGTTAGTGGGGGGCCTTTGGGGCCTATGGGTTAAGGGAAGGGGCTTCTGTGTGTATGTGTGTGTCATGCTGCTTCCTGCTGGGGATGGTTACTGCCATCACAGAGTGTCATTGTTATGGGGTGGGGGTGCCTGGTCTGGTGGGTGGTACATGTGTAAGTAACTTCCACATGAATGCCAGGTCCAAATGTTTCCCAGCAGAACAGTGAATTGTCACAAGGTCATCAATGTTATTTACTTCTCCTGTCAGTGGGTGTGGGGTTGTTTTTCAGAAGCTGGGCTTGGCCCCTTAGTTCCAGTGAAAGTAACTCTGAATGCTTCAGCATACCAAGAGATTTTGGACAATTTCATGCTCCAAACTTTGTGGCAACAGTTTTGGGATGACCCCTTTCTGTTCCAACACGACTGTGCACCAGGGCAAAAAGCAAGGTCCATAAAGACATGGATGAGAGAGTTTGGTGTGGAAGAATTTGACTGGTCTCCACAGAGTCCTGACCTCAACCTGATGGGACACCTTTGGGATGAGTTCCAGTGAAGACTGTGAGCTAGGCCTTCTTATCCAACATCGGTGTCTGACCTCACAAATGTTCTTCTGGAAGAATGGTCAAAGATTCCCATAAACTCACTCCAAAATCTTGTGGAAAGCCTTCCCATAAGACAGGGGTGGCAAACTCATTTTAGTTGAGGGGCCACATACAGCCCAATTTGATGTGAGGAGGCCAGACAAAATAGCATATTACCTGGTAAATAACAACAACTCCTAATGTTTCCCTTTGCTTTCGTGCAAACAAGTACGGCTACATGTAACGAACAACATTGCATTTCTGAAGAAGTGCAAGGTACAATTGCAATTTCTTATTTTATCAAAAAATTTTCAGCTAATATCTTCAGTGTAGTTTTTGCAAATTCATCCCACGGGCCAGAATGGACCCTTTGACGGGCCAGTTTTGGCCCCCAGGCCTTATGTTTGACACCCCTGCCATAAGAGTTGAAGCCGTTACAGCTGTAAAGGGTGGACAGATGTCATTTTAAACACTATGGAATAAGAATGGGATGTTACTTAAGTTCATATATAATCATATATATCATATCATACATCATATATAAATAACCTGGCAGCTAATTTTCTGCAGGGGATATATTTCCATCTCTGTCTCCAACATGCTACCTGGCAAATCTGGTCACATTTATCACCATAGCATTTAATGGTAGCGAGCAACAGGCTTTTATATGAGATTCATTATTCTGAAATCTTATCTGATGTTAATGTGAACAAATCAGCAAATCAGGTAGCGGGGAGTCACCTGACTATTGTTTACCATGAATATCTGATAATCTTCTTAAACGTGACAAAATATGTTTAATTTCTTGAGTAAATATTTAATCCCTACCATTTGCAGCTGTTTTCTGAAGCAGGCACTCCATAGCAGAGGGTAAGGTCAAGTAGTTCAAGTGAATGTAATGTGTGTTTTTCTCCAACAGATGGCAATAGAGATCTTAAAGTATTAGAGCCTGTAGTCGCTTTTTTTTTATTTATTTATTTTTTTTTATTTTCATTTTTTGTGATTGGCTTTGTGAAATGGAGCCGGAGTTGGTGCAGTGGTTGACTGTACTGTGACCCCACCCAAAATAATCAGCGTTCAGGGGTCTGTAATGATTCTTCACTGCTGTAGATAGTTCTTGGTTCTGCTTTTTGGGTATTTACTGTAAAAATTCATTGTTCTGTTTTTGGTTGACATCGATTGTGCCTTTTTATTTAAAATGAATTCATGCAGTTTATACTGTATGCATGACATTCAAAAAATAACATAAATGAAGAATTTATATTGTGCTGCTAAACTCTACCTCATCAATATTCTGTATTTCTTATTGATTTATTAATGCAGTGATCCCTTTCAGTTTAATTCATTGTAAATATTTAATTTATGTTTATATCTATTACAAAGTACCTACTTTGTATGGTTATTCACTTCACAGCAGTTTATATATAATATAGTTATATCAACAATTACCCACAACAAACTTAGCTCTTTTTGAACTTTTTATTTTTTTATTATACATTTTTGTCCACATTTCACTTACATTAGGGAAATAAACAACAAAATATTCATTGTGATAGTATGTGATGATAAAAAACTTGTATTTATAAAAAACAAATACTCATTTCAAAACAAAAAGTGCGTTAGTTTATATTTGCATTTCACTTTTTTTACATAAGACAACATAATGTCATGCTCAGTGACAATTAACTTCAAAAATTGTAAACATGGTGTGCTACAGGTGAATTACTTAATAAATAAAAAATGAGAAATACAACGCTTTCACAAAACACAGTGTACAGTATATACACCCTCAGTAAACAATCTAGTATCAACAGTCAAAATATCTTGATGTAAGTGAACATAGAACTTAAAATCTAAAAGTTACACATTGATCTGAACACCAGCAGCATGTTACCGGATAAGCAGCAACAACATTACATAAAGTAAACAACAGTAATTAATGCAACTTCTTCCTGTGCATTTATTTCTGCTTCATAAATATTCAGTCAGTTCAGTCCTGTCTGTAGTTTCCTTCTGTTCGTCTCAGTAATGAGTGTCTTTGTTGGTCTGCAACTACAGTCGGGCACCTCTTCACTTTTTACCTGCAATGACTGAAGTCCAGGCTTCTCTCTTCTTTTCCCTCCAGCAGCACTGAGTTCTACAACGTACCATCTATCTTGTTATCCTCTTCACCCCTTTATGAAACAACCACCTCCCCTTCCCCATCTTCCATTATGACAGAATGCAGCTGTTAGTCTTGTTCATGGGTGGCCTGAAGTCGGTGTCTTTTGGAAATGTCTCCCTGCGTCTGCGTAGCGCGGGGCTGAGGCGACTGGGAAGGTTCACCTGCTGCAGGAGCTCCTTGAACACCTCCACCACGTTGGCGTTCTCCTTGGCTGAAGCTTCCAGGTAGCTGTTGTTCCAGTCCATCTCCACAGTTGACAACACATCCTCGCTGGACACTTGACGCTCACCCTCCCGGTCTACCTTGTTGCCCACCACCACGATTGGTATGTACTTGTCCTCCTTGATCTCTAGAATCTCGTCTCGGAGACTCTTCACAGCTTCCAGTGACTCTGGGTCATCCACAGCATACACCAGCGCGAAGGCATCACTGTTTTGGATGGAGAGCTTGCGCATGGCTGGAAAGGAGTAGCTGCCGCTGGTGTCAAGGATCTCCACAGTGACCTTGACCCCACCGATGTCATACTCCTTGCTGTGCAGCTCTTCCACGGTGCGGCGGTGTTTGGGCTCAAACGTGTCCTGGAGGAAGCGTCTGATCAGGGCTGTCTTTCCTACTCCTGCTGCCCCTAGAAACACTAGACGCACCTGGGTCTTTTCTTTCACCTCCAGAGACATGTTTTGTTTTTTCTCTACAAAATCAATTAAGAAAATGTCCCAGGTTTACTCACTTTCTTTTATCAGCTGCAACACCTGTCACTGAATTTCTAAATTAATTCCCATGAGGATCCACCGGCAATTTGAATCTTCTTCTTCTTTTTGAGCTTCCTTCTTTGCTTTTCCTTCAACTGCTGCTCTTTGGGCTTTAGGCTGCTTAAAGTTGTGTTTGAGCTCCTCTGTGATTGTGATCCCACACACTGCCTTTTATGCTGGTTTTGGTGAGAGAGCTTTCTACCCTTGCGGCTGCAGCCAATCAGCTGAAGGCTGCCTATTCAAGTACAACGCCTATGCGACCAATGATGGGAAAGCATGCAAATCAGTGTTCAGGCCCACTTCAGAAAGGGAAAGGAGATGATGTCTGAGAGTGAATACAGAGCAAACCATAGCATAGAAAATACTGTTTGTGCAGAGTCCTGATTGTAAATCCAGACAACCACAGAGTAAAGACATCAGGTTTGACAGTATAAGCTTCTTCTTCTTTGATTTCTTTGACTGTGTATTCCAAGTAGTTATTTCAACCCCAAACCATTCAGTATTTTAGAGTCATTTTAGTAGTCATTTAATTTTTTTTTTTCATCTATAAACTCAAGTGATTTTACAAGTCTAAATTTTGATGACCAAAAACCTTGCATACAACAGCACAGATGCTGATATACTCCAATGATGCAAAATATAGTTTCCCTCTTCAGCAGCAACTAGCTTTGTCTGTTGGAGGCAGGGCATGATACAGTCACGTGTCACAGTCACTGTTGTTTCATGACTCCAGAAATGCTGACATTTCATTCTGTGGATTCCAAGAAGAGCTCTTATAGATCAGTCACACATGGCGACGTGTGACTGTGAATGAATCTCTTTTAGCTCTCCTTAGTGTCCAATTAGATGTGATGTGATGCAATGCCTGTATCTGTCTTAGAATGAATCCTGCACTGCCTCCAGTTTGTCAGAGTTTGTTCCAGAGGAGCGAACTTAACTCATGAGCCTTCTAAATTTCCCCTGAGATGGGTGTCGTCTCACAGATGGTGGCTCTCCCCGCCTTGTTAGTTGATGCAGCAGCCTGGAACCATGATAGGCCCAGGGAAACACTGTAACCCCCACCCAGTCCCTCCAGCTCACACTTTTAATATACACTCATGTATTGTCTCCCGTGGGGACTGATGTACCTGTACTAGGCAGCAGAGCAGACCTAAGCAGTGTGGAACTGTTAACTGTAGGCTTCCTCGTGCCCGGCAACACTGTGTGAGGGACGTTGATGGATACAGTCAAATTTAAATGACGGTCTCTGAAGTACTGATACTTCAATCACTGTCCTAACTGTAGTGTTCACTGGTAAATACACACAATATCACATTTTAGGCTTGAAAATGATTTAATTTCTAGAAAAAATACAAATCTGTTAAATCACAGGATATAGTGACTTAGTAGGGAGAGATTCACATTCTCAAGGATATTTGCCTGAGAAAATCAAGAACATTTCAGTATCTCTGCAGTTTATGAGTATGGTTAAAAGTAATATTTACATCTTCATATATACTGCATCTTAGTAGAGAGGGTAGAGGGTGCAATGGGCTGGACTGACCCATTGACTTGAGCGGTGATGTGGATAAAGGGGAAGGCTGGAAAGGCAGAGGAACACACAATTTCTCGACTTACTGCTTCTCAATTATCGCCTGTTTTTTCACTTTTTAAATGCAATTTATTTCAAATAAATTCTTTTTACATTAATTTTTAGTGTATTCTTGTCTTGCAGATGTCTGCATTTTATGTCGTGGCCCTCGAGTCAGGTTGTAACAATTCTTTGTTCATCTACTGTATGTTAAATCTTATTTGAATGATTAGATGATTTAAAAAAGAAAATGATTTCAGGCTGTGCTTATAATAATAATGAATACCTTTTGTAGGCTTTTGTATTGTTTTTTACATGTTTTTTGTTTTAATTTTATTGCGGTGATTTACAAAAACCTCTTAATTTTCTTTGTTGTCCTGCACAAAACACGTGCATTACTGCACATTTACATATGAATGCTAATGGCCTTGTTCTCAGTCAGCCAAATGCACCCTCCCTACTGCATCTATACTACCTTCGGATGGAACTCGTAAGCTCCTGGTTATGACACAGCTCGTGAACTCAGTTTGAAGCATTTGAGGGCAGCATTCAACTCTCCTAAGCTAATCCAAAGTGACAAACTGCATGCATGCATACCCTGATTTCCAACATACGCATGGAACAAGCCACAATATTATGTCAAATAAGAACAGAGCTCATATAGCCTAAATAATTGGCAACATTAATGGTGCAGAATTAAACTAAAGAATGGTCCTTCCATTTGTGGCCTCAGGATCTTCCTGTGCCATTATGTCTCATTATATTCCAGGCATTTTTCTATTTCGGTTCTTGTTGCCCGGTGGAAATGATAATGGCCAGATGGCATTGCCTGTTGCACTGAATGTTCATCTCTGGTGTGTGTTAGCAATGGAAAATTGTTGTATATCATTGCGCTTCATTGTTATTCAATAGCCCTTTGGTTTAAATGCATTTTGTGATTTACAGAGCTGCTGTGCATGGTACTCGCTCTATATATTTTATCCCCCTGTCATTGATCTGCTTTGTGTGTAGTTTACCCTCAGTATTCAGTGCCTGCTCAACAGGTTGCTCGGTTTACATGATCTGTGTCGTGACGCTATTATACTGAATGTGCCATTGTACTTCAGCGTGCATGTGGGCTTGCAACCTCACTCCATCACTGTGTGTGTTCTTTTAATAGGTCTCCTGTTGCTTCCAGCCTGGATATTAGTGCCTTCATAAACTGGCAAAATCACACAGTGATAATGATTTCTTTTTTCTGTTCCTTTAAAATGATGACATTTTCTTTTATTTGTTTTTTTTTTTTTTTGAAAGTATTAATTTTTTACTTCACAGGAGTTCCAGATGTGTCATTCTAGTGAAATTATTATTTATCTTGAGGTTGAGCAGAAGGGCCCCCAGCTGTCAATGTTGATAGAACATGACCTGTGTCTTGGCCCTTTGGCCTGATTGTTGCATCGACACTTGCACTGCCATTCTGTCAAAATCTTGACGCTAGATGATGGTGCTGAAACCTGACACATACCAAATATAAACATTGCTCTGTGTGGTCGTTGACCTTCAGTGCTACACATGCATTCTTGCTCAATATATTGTGTTAAAACAAGGTGTGGAGGAGGACTTTTGAGTTTTTGATGTGCAAAGGTTAGGCTTTATTGGCCTTAAATAATTGACCATCAAAGCAGACATTTCCAACACCACACAAGTTTCATAAGAGGGATGTCAAACATATGGCACACAGCCAAAATCTGCCCGCCTGGTTCAATCTTGCTATGCTGTTTTAGTAAGAGTTGTTGACCCAACATAATGCTGAGATCCAGAACTAAACTTTAGATGGCTGTAATGCACAAAAAGTGGACTTATTTATTTTTTAATTTCAGGTTATTTGTAAAATGGATATAGTTTCCATAACGTATTTGTACTTCTTTTTCACTAAAATACTTCAATACTTTTTGTTCCAGTTTATTACTTACTCTGTCCTGTGCAATATCTGGCAGTCGCTATTCATTTGCTATTCAATACTTTAGGCTTATCATGCAACACTTACAATCCAATTTCCTTTTGTTGCAATTCATTACTTTTTATATATATGCCAATACTTGTATATTGTTCATTCTATTCTATTCTTTTTTTATCTTATTATTTATCTTTTGCACAGGCCACTCTTTATTCTTGGTACTTTTCTGCACTATGTATGCTGGTGCAAACTGCAATTTCCCCACTGTGGGACAAATAAAGTTTTTTTCTATTCTATTCTAAAACAAAGGGAAACATGTGGAGTTGTTATTATGTATATTCCCATTATATATTATGTATATGTATATTCCCATTTGAGATCAAATTATCATTACATTTAAGTAAAACTAGATTTATGTTATTTGGAAACTACAAAAGGGATACTCAAGTGCAGGTGGAAATAGAAGGTGTCGATATTAAAAGAGTTCATGGAAATAAGTTTCTCGGTGTAATAATAGATGACGAAATAAACTGGAAAGCTCGCTCAAAACATGTACAAAATAAATTTTCAAGAGGCATCTCAGTACTCAATAAGGCAAAATACATTCTGGACCACAAATCACTCCACATTCTCTTCTGTTCACTGGTTTACCATATTTAAATTATTGTGCGGAGGTCTGGGGCAATACTTAATAATCTAAGGGGAGAGTTCAATTTATAACATCTTCGTTTCCGGATAACATTAAAGAAGTTTTGTATTTCCACATGTGGAGTGAAGGTTGGGTGCAGAGGTGTAAATTATTAAACATTTAAGTTTAATAGCGGCACTTGTTGAAAGCGGGCACCACTTACAGATGTAAAGTACACTGTAAGAATTAACCAATTAATATTGGATCAGTATTATTTTCTCTCCCTCATCCATCTGATACTAGTGTTCTGCAGTTCTTCATCTCAGCGGCTCTTCAGGAAAATAACATATTGTGCATGTACTGTATGTGTGTACAGTATGTATTTTGTGCATTAACTGTTTGCCTCTAATGCAAAAGCTAATGTTATCATAGTAATATATACCAATCTATACCATCTCTGGCTTCAGCTTCAACCCCTTGGCCTATTATTAGACAAATTGATCATTCACTGACTTCAATAATCTGCACAGAAACACTCACAGCACCATAATTAACTGACATGTCCTGAAAAGCACGTCTGCAGAAGGGTTGAGATAGCTAGTAACAAATCACCAGGGAGTTTTATTAGACGAACATCACCATGGAAAAAATGAATAACCCACACACCTTGTGTTAATATCATCGATCAAAGTGAAGGAGGGGAGCTCAGAAAAAGAAAAACATAAATGCGAAAATTAAGCAATAAATTGTTAAGTTATTTAAACCATCTTCCTTAACTAAAAGGGCAACATGCACAGTCCTATCCATACATTTACACATGCATTTCTTTGTTTTTAGCTCAGCTGATATACAAAACCCCGTTGCTAACCACCTCAGTGTGTAAAGACTGCTTGGAAGGTGTTGAGATGGGTTGTGTAATCTGCTGATAATCCATTGAATAGGAAAATATAAGCACTGAGGACACACCATTATTTCTCTCTGGGTGAATGGGTGTATTTTTGCTCGCACATGTCTGGCACCACTTTAGCTGACGTGAGAAGTGACTGGAAAAGACAAATGTGAAGGTAGCACGTGTTTCAAAGGCTGAACAAAGCCACAATTGATGTGAGCAGCGCTGTTGAAAAAACATTTAGTTCAATACAGTTCAAGAGATAACAACCTTCCTTTACCTCTCTTGACCAGCGGTGGAGTGATTGAACAAAGGAACTTCAAACCAGATATATGCCTTTTAATTGTCCGTGCACAGCCAAGAGGGAATCTTAGGGAAGAATGAGCTGGGAATAATAGGGAAGAATGATTTCAGTCGAAGGAGGAAATATTGGCCATGTTAATTTAGCCAGCAGGAAAATGAGCGAGGCAGGGGTGACTCAAACTATCAGCGATGCGATGCCAGCACAGGTGTTTTATGGCTTTACTGTTAAATGTGTAAATGTTCTGTGCTAAGAACGTTCCCTTACTCAAGTGAAATCATTCTTTATACACACAACGACAATCAAGAAACACTCTGCTGCAGCATTTCCTTCTCCTTAGACTATAATCATTTATATTTCTTATACACATTACTGAGTATGATGCATATGTAAAAACTATTTGGGGTTCATTAACATATGTCCAGATCTGAGCAAGTTACACTTCACATAAATGTGAAGTTGAGTGTTGAGGAGACATAGTATTATCAATGGGGCTACATACGTCTCCACATGCACATAACTCTCAGTTTCACCCACCATCAGGTCACGTTAACTACGCTAAGAGCTTCCTGTCAAATGAAGCTTTATTGAATTTCAGTAGAACAACACAGTCATTATCAGACAAACCACATTGTATCCCAGTTTGCAACAGAAAGAGCTCTGATGGTGGCGGGTGATCAAATATTTAAGTATGCTATCACCTCCATAAATGTAGACACGCCGAATGGAGAGTCAACAGGAAATAAGCGAAGCCACTCGAGCAGGCAGCTCGACATTATGACTCGGCTCCAGAAGTGTGGATTAATATATCCTGTTTTATAATCAGTCTGTTGATATAGCAGTGACTCAGTGCCAAGATGTTTCTGGGAACGAGACGAGCTCAAACTGTGTCTCCAGAGGCGAATGTGTGTGTGTAAATGTCATAGAAGAGAAAGTAAATAAAAGCAAAGTTTAACTGCAGTCAGAGGGCAATGGAAGTTATAGCTATAAAGCTATAAGTGCTTCCTGAAATTGGAATTGGAAAGTGGGTATTTTGGTGGGAATGTGTGGAGTTTGGATCAACCCAAGTAAGATGCCAGACCAAACTTTAAATGCAGCATGGTCTACTTTATTAGCTAGTTTTACAATTGAATTGGCTCCTGTTAGATGCATTATGTGCAAATTGCTATATACTGTAGCAATCGGAGGCATCTGCTCCGCCCTCAAAAAACTAAGAGACTAACAGTTATTAAATGATTATGTGTGTTCATGTAAATGAGCATTTATAGCTGTGATGGTAATAGCGGTGACAGGTTCACACCCTGAATCTAATGGTTGGAGTGTTCATTGGCCATGTTGATGATAATGGTTTGATAAGAAAAGAGAGAGAAATAAACCGCCTTGTTAGGGTGCTGCAATGTAAGAGACACGGGAAGTTCAAACAGATATCTATCTCCATGATATCTCCAGAGGACATTTGTTTCCGTGTTGTCACAGTATGTTCATTTTGGCAGTTGTTTTTTTCTTTCTGTTAAAAGGCATTTACTTGAGGTCGTCAGTTTCATTTGTGATCAGACTAAATTGGCTGTGGGTGTGGATGGCTTTCTGTGCTAGCCCTGTGCTAGCCCTGTGATCTGTCCTGGGTGTACCCAACTGATCCCCCATGACTGCCGGTATGGCTCCACCCCTGCACTCCCATGCAACATCCCGTGTAACATCTATGTTGGACTGGACTCTAGCAAACTCCCTGTACTAACTGTATTGAGTCCCATGTGTTTACTCTGAAAAGTATCCTGTATTTTTTCTGCAAAAATGCATGGAACAACTACATTCTCACTATCAGTACTTGCACAACCCCTTTAATAATTCAAAGCACTTATTCAAGGTGTGCAATTGTTCTTGATCTCAGTACACTTGTTGGAATATCAATGATAGTTAAGACTTACTCTACATAAAGGTTTTGATTTAAACGGAATAGATAATTAAATATAGGCTTAAAGATTCTATTGAATAACTGCGGTTGTGGCGGTAAAATAGCATGCTTGGGAGTCTTTGCTATTTGATTCAGTGATTCTCTGCGACTTATCTTTTCATTGACAGCAGAGGTGCTCATAAACTATGTCTGGTAAACAGTCTGGCATGCACAGCATTGTAATACCTACTATCAGCATCCAACATTTCCCCCTTACTGCACACACAGACCTCCATATTGACCGAATTACTGAATTAATCTCGTGTTATTACCAGAGGTGATGAGCATTTCAAATCCAGACATATAAATATATATGTAGTTTAGTCTACATGTGTGAGTCACCTGCAGACAGAAGGCTTGTCAGTTTGCACTGGGCTCAACAGTGTGACAGCTGGGTGATCAGTCATGCCACATCTTGTTGAATTCATCACAGCAATGACTGGAAGCATCCAAGGTTTCATGTAATGACAATATACTGTATACATGTATATTTTCATTTCACAGTGAAACTGTACGTGTTTGTGCCTGTAGGTATTTTTAGGCTGAAATGATTGTGTACAAAATGTCATAGGTCTTTACAGCAATGAGGAGTCTTAAATCTGTCTCTTAATCTGAAAGTCTGTCAGGCTGTAATGTAATGTTGTGACAGAGGATCAGCTACTGCCGCCAAATCCACCCATCAGGCTCATATGACACACAGAGGAGGACAGCTAAGTCACATAGAGCTGGAATCTAGGCACAGAAGCTTATTTTTAATCGTAAGTGATACAGATTTCTTGGGTTAATTTTTACAGCCCACTCCAAATAGGAATAGAGTCTTTTCAGTTAAATTAAAATTAAATATATTAGTTAAAGAAAGTTAACTTGAAAGTTAACTGTCAAGGTATATGGAGGTGCTAATTAAAGGACACGTTGATTCCTTACTTAATGACACGTGAGAAGATTTGCTTAATTTGATGGCAATAAGTGAGTAGTTGTAATTATCCAGATATGCCTTTGTTTTTAAAATTTTTAAATGAGGCCTCCAGTTTGTTTGATCTCCTCCACCTCTTTTACTCTCCGGGTGGTAATATTAAATTCTTGGAAGAAACAATGGTTAGTCTTTATGCCAACATCAGGCAAAGTTAATCTCAAAGGTTGAAGTAACCGGAAGAATTAATTAGTGCAGCTGCCAACACACCTCAACAGTATGAAGACTCGTAATGAGTGTCAGTAGAGTAGTTCCATTAAAACTGTGCTGCATTGTTTTTGGGTGTGGATATTGGATCTGGATGACATACTGTGCTCATGGGATGATGACTATGTGGTGCATACATTTTCCCCATGTGTTTCACCCACATTTTATTCTTGATTGTGTTCCTGGCCCCACTAAATCCATAAAGTCATCATTTGTACATGTGCACCCATTTTCGTTGTTAAATCCCCGTAGCAGCCTTATCAGCTGCTCAGAATATGTGTTGATGTGATATAAAACAAAAATGTATTTGCTCTAGAAGATTTTTAAAAGTGGGATTCGGGAGTGGGAACACATTTTGTTTTGAATGGTAAGTCTTCATGATTTAATTTTCAGACTGTGGCAGATGACCCTGCCATTGAATGGTCAAGCTCACACTGTTATCAGTGACCCATATATTTTGTCCCTCAAGTAGATGGTGAATTAATATCATGCACATGCAGTTCTCATGCTCTGACCCAGATATTTTAATCGGGGCCTAATAACCCTTGTTAGGCTGCATTTCTCACATGCAAATTATATTTTTATTCACCTTCACTTCCCTCACTTCCTGTTATGGAATAAAGGTGATGAATCATCAGGGTTCCTCGTATTATTGTGTTAAATTTGTCTGGTGACTGGGTAATTGTGTCAGTTGGAAGAGGCACTAATGGAGACATATCTGGGCCACTACTTAAAATGAACTGAACTCTCATCCCAATGACCACAATCTTTTTACTGCACATCACCTATTGAGTTTATTATGCTGTGGGTGTGTTATGTGTGAGTATTTTTAGTCTTGGTTTGATGACAGCATGAAACACAAGTTTGATCTGCTTTTCTTGACGTTAACTACAAACTGTTTGCGCCATGATCAATATTAACACTCAACCATCTACAGCTGCAGTGTTACACAAACAACACATCCTGGCAGATTACAAGTTTATTGCAGTTTAACTCAACATGCATCATTCATCTATCCATCACTGCTGCATCAATTTAAAGGGAACATTGTGGCCTTTAATTCATGAAGGTTGTCCGTACGCATCTGAATGCAAGCGTTTCAGTGACCCATATTTGTGGATTGACCCACTTCGAAGTTCTTTTCTCACTCTCTGTCTTTAAAGATAAAATGTAATTTTAGATTTTTTAAGAAGCGTTTCTCACGTTTGTTTTTTTATTTTTTATTTATGAGGCATCAGCTCTGCTCATACATTTCAGTGGAGGAAAGAATACTGGAGATGACAACCTCCTCCAAAATTAAGTTGTCTTGTGGCTCGCAGGCTTGTATTTTATGCTCATTATATGATTCAGAGGGTTTACTTACCCCCTGTCTGGCTTACTGTCCTTCAGTTAGACCCTTAGCCATTACTGTGCATGAGACCTAGATTGAATCTGAACACAGCAGGACTCACATATGCAGAGCTGCCTCTGCATGGTTGTCAAATATATCCATACGCTTTATGGGCCAAAAGTGACAATTAATTAACTAACCACTATTAATAAATGAGCTCATTGACGATCTGCAAATAACTAATTTGAAACAGCATGAAGGAGGAGCTCTGCTACCTTGTCTTGTTATTCTTCCCGTCATCTTATCACTGTGTGACTAATACGATATAACAGCTGGACCTGAGGTCACGCATGAGTGTGTCAGTCTGCGGTAAAGTTGTGCCAGTCCAGAGCAGTAAACTATTAATCTACTGAGCTCTAGTGACCGTGTAACAAGATGAGTAATCTCTAACCAGGAAGACAGTGTTTTTCCCTGAAATATGTTACACAAATTGGAATTCCCTTCATCCCGAAACTCCATTGTGTTTCATTAAAATGCCTCTGTTGGACAGCAACATCATTTACAGCACACTGAACTGATGTCAGTCTGGATGTGCCAAATAGGACTCAGGACAACAGAAGAACAATTAGCCACTACAACTGAAATGAGTACAGATTTTGTAGCTACCGAAGTAAACAAGATTAACTGACTGAATGTATGGGACAGTGTACTTCAGGATTAGAAAGTAATAATATCCTTGTGGTTAGTCTACAGCTCTTCATTATTGGACTAAATATTTTGGTCAACTTAATTGGTTACAGTATAAAAAACCACATGTTCCACAGATTTTGTATCTCACCACCACTGACATCCACTTTAACCAAATTGCAATCCGTCATTTAGTTTTCTGTTTGTTTGCTGCTTAGTTTTGTATGTGTTCTTTTCTTTCTGTCATCGGTTTGTGACTTCCATTGCCTTAGTGCTCACCAGCATACAGCAGTTTTTCTAAAAGGATTCAACTAATGTGAGAGCTGTGATCAGGGAGTCTGTTCCCTTGGAGCACTGACTGCATTGTTCAGTGTTCAACCGATCTGTCGGTGAAAGAGTTGCATCTATTCTTTGATGTGTTTCTTCCTGAGTACTTGTTCGTGCCAGAAGGCAGTCAGACAGAAAGGCCTCAACCTGAGCTTTGCTATTTCTATTCTGTGAAAGGAGGTTAAAGCTTGAGGAACAGTTGCTTTTTCTATCCACAATGAAGCATCCACTATTGAAATTAAATACAGTTTCTTAAATAAGAAAGAGTATACTGTTTTCCACAACACCAAGGAAATTGGCGTTTGTGTGTGTGTGTGTGTGTGTACGTGTGTGCACGTGCGTGCGTGTGTCAAGTAGTATTATATGGCCTTGACTTTTTCATTGTTCATCCTCTCCCTTTCCAGCAGACAATGCCTGTCCAGGTGTTTCCACACTGTGACAGAAATGGGTCATTAGGGTACTTGTAGGAGCCATGCCCTGTCCTGTTGTCTCTGAAAACTCTGAATAGTAATTTTACTTTTTCTTTTTTAATCAAAGAAAGCATGTATGTATGTGTATGAGATAACTGGTGTTTTCATCTTGTATTAGCCCCCCTCATTTGGCACAGTGATGGTGACAGATAAACCGTCAGAGGTGGCAGAGGGTAAGAGCCTGATGGACATGGGCTAACAAGTCACATTTGGCTGTGTAACTGTCAGCTATCAAAAGTCTAAACTGAAGTCTCGCTCCATGGTTTCTTTTTTTTTAGGTAGGTTTGGTGTACCCTCTACTCTTTCCACATGTAGGTCACTTCAGTTACACACACTGGGATTATTGGTTGATGCCACTTATGTATTTTTTATTACATCTTTTTTTAGACATCGCCATTGGGTCTTTATTAATACAGACAGACAGAAATGGTATGCATTCAATAACACAATCCAAAAATACATTTCAGACACCAAAGTTTCCTGGTGACAGGTCATCACAACAGATTATTAATGAGGCCAAATTATTTATTTATTTATTTATTTATTTTTTTTGTCTATTTGTTTTAAGCCTAGGTACCATGTACCAGCAACCAGACGGTTGAAGCCTATATTCGGAGGACTGCTTTCCTGGTAGGTCTGACTCTGTACAAAACAGAGAGCTCTTCAAAGTTTGCCCCTGCAGTTCTGCCACAAATATTACTCACTATATTGCTCAGTATTGGTTTTGTCTTTCACAGTGAGAGACCCAAAGCAGCAGATAAAGGAGAAGGCTTAAACAGACTCTATAAAACAAGAGTAAAACATCTAAGGCAGTCATTAGTCAGGCCTTTTGTTTTCAATTATTTTCTGACTATAAACCTCTTTAAGTTTTCCTACACACCGATTCAATTTTTTTCGTTAGTTATTCTGCAATGGTGTACAGAAGAACTGTATAATATCTCACTGAATTAGTATGTGTTTCTAATAGGGATGTAACGATTCATCCACTACATCCATGAATCGATTTATTTTCCTACGATCCAACTACGTCGATCTGTGCTCGGCAAGTTGGCTGTCCGGACGACGTACATCGATTAAATTTCGATTTAAAAGGTAATGAATCGATCGTATCGTTACTAGCAAATAATTCATTGGATTTAAGCACGTCAGACTTGATATGTGTTGATAGCACTTTTAATGATAAAGGCGTTAAACCTTACCCGAGTCAGTCTGACTAAGAAGTAGCGGTAGTAGTCAGGTGGTAGGGGACTTCCACCTGAAGACAGTGTTACCTGCTTCTGGAAGACCGGCAGCACGAATTTAGAGCTTTGGATGTGAAAGCGAACAGCCAAGGTTGGAAAACGATTCAATTTCATAACGTCAGTGACGACATAACGTTACATATTCATGTTTTACTGTTCGTCGCTACAATGATAAAATCCGTTTAAAAATCCGCGTTTAATCACGGCTTGGTCTTGTTATGTTTGTGAATAAGCAAAGCTATTGAAGTCAGTAAGCACGATGACATGCTTGGGAAATCGGCGAAACAAACAACAGCATGTAGCTACTTGTTTAATGAAAAACTTGAATGGCCTTCTGAGAGTAGATGCTACAATCCTCCATTTTCTTTTTAGTGGGCTATCAACATGGAACGGAGCAGGGAGGACATTTTGTCCTTTCTATTTTTTCTTTCTATTTTTCCTCCTTGCTGTACACAAAGAATAAGCTGATGAGTGATTTAGATAAAGATAGTGTGATTGTACATTTAAGTCTCATGCTGTGAAAAAGAAGTGCATGTAGCTAAATGCTTCGATTAAAAAAGTGTCATTGTGCAGATAAAGTTTTATTTTATGCAAAAAGACAAATCTTATTTTACAAAAAAAGACAAACATGTATTAATACATCTTATTGTATTAATACTTAATGTATTTTGTTTTGGTTTTAAATAAATGTTTTGTCCTTATATGTGCCCCCCTGAAAAAACACTGGCCTCAGAGCGGCCCCCCTGGTAATTTTGATCTAGAACCGCCACTGCTGAATAGGTATTTATTTCAGTCACTCTGGTTTAATTTTTGGCTGAAAAGTTACTGAATCGTTTCATATCGTATCGTTCTGAATGAAACAAAATCATCCTTGAATCGTATTGGCAACCATGAATCGTGCATCGAATCATTGTTAAAACGAATTGTTACACCCCTAGTTTCTAAATATATTCTTTTCAAGACTATGTAGTATTCAGGATTTGATGTCGCAGTCAAGTGGCAACTAATTTGAGATAAAATTCAGCAAATATGGAAGTGGGGGGGGGGGGAAACTGTATTAGCTCAAATGACCACTTAAGACCAGAAGTTAATGAGTTCCTATAGATGTCCATGCTAAAAATATCTAACTGTACAGCAGAAATGAACATGATGTATAATAATGATAATTACAAATTATTAAATGTAAATTGTGTAAATTAATGTGTACTATGTGCACACACATAGTAAATATTATTACTCCGCCAGGGTATGGGTTGGTGCCTCCGCTGTAAGTTTTATTCAATCACTGTAAGTTAGTCAGGCCTTTTCTTTTCCTTTCTGCACAAAACGCGCTAAGCCACAGAAAACGTTGCTTATTGCTTCTGTTCCTGTGAAAAGAAACTTCTTCTTCTAATATATAGAATTCCTGAATTGAAATGTATGGGAACAGTCTGAAATGCCAAAGACGGTGGTAGGACAGACTGCCTTCTCCTCCCCCTAAACAAACCATGATGTGGATTACATGCGGCTTGTTGCCTTGACATAATTCCACAGCTGATCTACACAGTTTCACATGGGAGGGAGTAGATTCACTTTAAACAGTAAGAATAAATGTACATTTCGTTGCTCTTGGCCCACTATAGAACATGAACTATGAGGGGATGATCTAGTGGGAGCCATAAATGTTGGTCGTTTCATGGTACCGGTACTTTGAACTGAGCTGTAAATGGCATTTAGCTTTTGGAAAGGAGGGCTTTTAAAACCTTATGAAACCAAGTCTGCATCAGTCTGTTGTTTCTGTTGAGTCTTATGGGTACTTGATGCACTTTTTATCTCCCAGTGGCCATTGAAGTGATGGATTCGCATTGATGGGATTACCAAGATGTCTGCTGGATGGGGAGACTGGCCTAAATGTAATTCAGGTAATTCAGCTCTCAGAAACATCACTGTAAAAGTTGGGAATGTACTTAATTAAGCAAAAAAAGGAAAATGTTTCCATAGCAAAAAGAAAAGCTAGTTGTCGCTTACCATGTCGAACAGCCAGAGAGTAACTGCAGCCTTATCAGTTAATGCGTGCATGAGCAACTGACACACAGGAGATTTGGCAAGATGCACTGTGGGCCAGCTGGGATCTTTCGAAAGTATAAACTAAAGAGCTCTGGAATAGTCTAAATAACGAATGGTAATGAGAAAACGGTGCTGAATTTTTTGCTAAGTTGTTTACTATGCCATCTATTGTACATGGATTTTAGTACGCTCATTGTTGCTCATTGGCTCCACAGTCTGGTTTTTAAGCTCAGTTGAAATAGTTTTGCTATCTTATTTCAGGTTATAGAAAGATTTGGTTTTAGCAACATACCCATACAGCTTATAAGATTACTCTATTCCTCTCCAACAGCAAGGATAAAAGTTAATGTGAGTCTGTCAAACCAAATAATGTTACAGTGAGGGTGTAGGCATATTGAGCCACTCTCACAAACTATTTGAGAGGAAGCTTCTCTCAAGGGAATAACGGTGGGAGGTGTTGAAAACAAAATTTCTCTATACGCTGATGTTTTTATCACAATCAAAACCCCTAAATCTATTGCTCATAAACATTCTTGGTATTTATGGGAAATATTCTGGAAAAATTTTAACATCCAGAAAACACAATGATGTTGAAAAAGAGAAAGAGAATATATGATGATCTGGGCAGGTGGAACGTGTTGTCCCTTGACCTCTGCAGTAGAATCCAGACAATTAAAATCAACATTCTCCCAATATTGTTATTTGCAGCAGTTCCCATAGATGTTCCAGATAAACAACCAAGAGTGAGGTTCTCTACACTACAGTTGACGGGGAGGTATTTGGCACATTGGTGTAACCCAGCCTATGAGGCTAAATGGAAAGATATTGAGCGATCTTTAATGAACAAGCCCATTCAATTAGCCTTGGGCTGTTTGAGAGAATTAATGAGGTTTACCACTTGCAGAGTAATTGTATCAATTGCTCTTTGAAATATGGTCAGACCATTGGTTCAAACAGGCAAAGAATCACTTCCTTTTGTAGGTTCATAAAAAATGGAAATTTGATTAACAACAATCTTGTGAGTTGGGCAAAGATGACTTATACCGTTATGTACAGATCTGCCAACAGGAACACAACAAATTAAGTTAGACAGCGGTGGGAAAAAGAAGCTAATTTAGTGATTTTGGACAAAATGTGGCTTCAAATTTGGAGCTTCTACAAATTCTCCTTTTTGGTGTGATTTCTGTTGGAAGAACCTGATCTGTTATTTTGTTACATTGAAACAGAAGTCCAAATTCAGCTGTTTTCGTACTGGAGTAAGTGTGGTGCAGTTTCTGCGGACTATGTTCATATTTTATGGTCTTTCTGGAAGGACGTGGGGAAACTAATTACTGAACGTTTGACTTGAAATTCACTTCCAAAAATTACAGAAGGTCTCAGCAAAAGGGATACACTGATACACCTCTTGAAGATTTTCATGGCAGCTAGTAAAAAAGCAATACTAAGAAATAATAATCAAACAAATCAAATGTGTTGTTACATGATTGTTAAAGGAAGCAGCACAGATCGAGAATGCATGTGTGACTGTGTTTATACAGCTTTTATAGCAATATGGCACACTTTTTTTTGTTGAGCGTGGCAGTGCACTGGCAAGACTGTGAAATCTGCGAGCTGCTCTGCATCCGAGGAAAAGAGGAGATTTGGCGGGAGATATCGGGGACTGTGCAGGACACAGTGATTTCAAATTCACAGTGTACTTTACTTAAATGTGTAATGACGCAATGTTGTGTAAGAGGGAGGACAAAAACAGGCTCACAGCTCTCACAGCGTGAGGTCAGACCAGGACTGCTGTTGATGTGAAAGCACACCAAAGGCAGGTCAACCCGGTCTGAAAATCTTGTGTTGAGCCAGGATTTTCAATGTGAAAGGGGTATAAGACGCATGCCTTTACTACTGTTCCTGTTTTGGAAAAGAAGATCTGGAACACATTTGACTTTGATTGATTTGATTCATTAAATTATCACACCCATGTTGGCAAAATAAATAAATGCCATAATCAAGGCAAATATTCAAACAGCTTTGCCTGTTTAAAATGTTTTTATACATTAAGCCTCACGTCAGCTTTGATGACAGACCATGGTGTTGTCCCTGACAACAAGACACACTCAAAGTCCTCTTAACATCTGACTTAAAGATTAAGGATCCCTGCTGATATCCTGCAAATCCTCAACCACAGGATGGAGGATGGTAGATATCTCTCTGTGCCCAGCTCACGCCTCATCCACCTTAATCCTGTTGACTGCTATCTCCTCTGGTGGTCTCCAGCGCCGTTCTCTCATTGTCCTTTTTCATTACATAGTCCTGTCTTCTTTTCTCCTCTCATGTGCAATGGGTCTAAATCATTTCATACATTTTAACCTGAACACTTCCCAAGAATGGGGAAGAAGGAAGTCGATAATGAGTTGACATGTCTATCCACCTCCTGTGCTCCATCTCCAAGGTTATTGGAAAGGTTGCAACACATGTTGATCATAATATAGGAGCTCGAACACATCTCAATGCAAAGCTGAAATACACCATGCTACCTCTACTCAGTCATCGGAATCCAGAGTGTCGTGTTCACCTTCTTTATTATATCTCTGTGATATGCTACCTCCGGCAGCCCCACAACTTGCCCAAAAGGCTTATATAAGCAATCAATTGCATGAGATCATTTACAGAATGTGAAGGGCCAGCACTCTTTTTTTTTTTTTTTAAGACGAATGATTTCTCCACCTGCTGTAGATCTGACTGTGGAATTGCTTTTTCCTATCACTGTGAGGAATAGAAATGGAGAATGGAGGTCTTTCTTCGAAATCAGGGTCATTCTTATGACTAGAAAGAAATTGCTTTAACCAGTCTTAAATTTATATGACTCTCTCCTGGTTTCTATTGAAATGAGAAAGGTAATTCCAGGGGTAAATAATAGTGAGTGTAATTTATGCAGGAGTCATACTGTAGGAAAATGAAGAATTAATTGATATGCAAAAGAGAAACCAGTCCAGCTCATTCCATGCTCTCCCCAATGATATCATTGATACAGGAATACAACAAATAAAACATGCTACTTTCTACTGTCTTCCTCATGGAATTTAAAGTCTACATTACCTACAACAGTTCATCATCATCATCTAGACAGTTTGGTCTAAGTGTCAGGTGAGACATGGATTTGGTTACAAAGGTTGGGAAATACCCTCATTTCTGTTCGCATAGACAGTGTGTATAAAGGCCTCCTGCAACTTTTCATGTAATCTTTTAAGAATATTTCTGGCCGCTGTGAGACAGAAGAACTGACAGATTCACACACAACCTTAAACAATGGGTTCAGACTACAGGAGCTTTCAAAACGTATCCAAATTTGAAATGAGGTTGCATCACACACTAAAAGAGAATCTCCCAGATGTTGCACATGCTACTAGATTTGTACAAAGTAATGCAACACATGCTACAGATATTGTCTAAATTAGAGAGTGCTGAATACACCACAAAACATAAAGTCATAGGTTTAAATGGCTGTAAGAAGCAACAATTAATGAAGAAGAACTGGGAAGAATGTCATGCTGGGGTAAATAGGTTTTTTAACAGTGACCATGGGATGTTGTAAAGTAAATGTATCCCATTTTTGGCAATACAGACAACAATGAGAGATGAAATTCGCCTACAGCTGCAGTTTTTGATATGCTGTATTCGTGATATTAGGCATTTTAATCACAAAATCTAATTTATTTTATTTCATTCTGTTATTTCATAAAAGCCTTTTTTTTTCAGATGTGCTATTGTAAATCTAGCTTTTAATTTAATGCATTGACTGCATCCAGTCTACATAACTACATGTTTCTATGTGTGAACAATCATTGAAAAAATGAGACACCTGTGCAATGAGTTACACCTGGAATTGGGGAAATCAATAGGACACAGTCTTTTCTATGAAATAGTAAATTAAATCAGAAATAGTTATAACCATTAAAAGGAAGCTGGCAGTTAATAGCAAAGACATCAAGTTGCAGTCTTTCCAAAGAGCTTTGTACCTCATGTCCTGCAGCTTATCTCATGAAGCACCTAAGACTAGAAAAAGCAAATCAAATGAAGTTGAGTTATCACATAGAGCTATTTGTTATATCCGCAGTACAGAGAACACGATCCTGAAGGCATGCCAAATCAATATTCGTACTGCAGTGCTATCAATTAATCTTGATGAAAAATGAAGAGGCTCTCCGCTCCACCACAGCTGCTGTGACTCTCCATAGAGGATGTGTGAGTGCACTATGAAAAATATCCCCCTTCACCTACCTCCACATTTGCACAGTGTGTAGCATCTTATTGAGTTATGGAAAGGGAATATTGATCACATACGCTTATTTCCACTCTCCGCTCTCTCTTAACATGCAAAAAGGAAAAATGGGAGCAAGAGACCAAAAAAAAACAGGCAATTTATTGAAAACAACAACTTAACTGAAATAGGCTGTTCATTTATCAGGTGATCAAAAGTTTAAAGCCCTATTCGCACGGTACTAGTTTTACATGGGGACCTCCGGTAATTTGTAATAATCACAGAGGTCGCCTATGATCTTAATCCCATGCAAATTGCACATGTCCGTGAATTGTAAAGTAGAAATTACAAAATTACAATTACAATCACTGCTTTTTTCTGCCTGTTGTCGCTTAAGAATTATAAATGATATGCTCTAATTCAAAGATTGTACAGATAGAGCGTAAACTTGAGATGTCCAAATTGTTTATAACATGAAGTACTTAAAAGGGTTTTCTTTTTTTGAGCTATGGTCTCAAACTTTTGTTCATCTGACCAGCCACCATGAAGTACTGCTGACCCTATCCTCGCTGCTGTCTCCATCCAGAGTTGCTGAATCTCCTTCATCCTCCGCAAAAATGGCTCAGTGGTTCAAATGAGTAGGCCACTGGGTTAGGTGAGAGAAAAACCTCCCTTTCTGCCTCGTCCTCTGACAGATTTTCTCCCTAAACTGCGTCTTATTCAGTAGCGGCCATTGCAACTACCCAATCCAATGATGTAGAGAGTGACGTAAAATAAAGGATACGTTTTCAGGAGTTTTCTACTCATTCACGTGCAGATGTTCATTGTCATTGTCTCTGTGGAGTAGGAGTGGATAACTCCAGGCCATGAAGACTGGGCAGGTTGATGAGACCGAGACAACAGCTGTAGTTAGGAACACCGTAGGTCAGATATACAGCACTCCAAGCCAGAGACCCTCACAAGAAGATGGAGATCCTCGCAAGAATTACAGAAGATTAGAGGACAGGAGCTTTGTGCCAGAGAAGAGAAAGTAGAGGACATGTCCTCAGTGCATCGTCCCACAGCAGCCTAGGCCTAGCAATAGAGAGGGTGTAGAGAGGGTCTGTCTGCCTCCCTAATTCAATTCTGCTCCATTCAGTTCAGTGTTCAGTTCCATTCTACTTTAAGAAACTCTGGGTACCACAAGTAGACCACAAGTAGACTTTGAGATGGTAGTGACGGTACAATGATGTCTTTCAGATATGATGGAGGCCTTTCAGGGTCTTGTAGGTTAGGAGGAGGACTTTAAATTCAATTCTAGATTTTAAAGGGAGCTAAAGAAGAGAAGCTAATACTGCAGTGATATGATCTCACTTGCTAATTCCTGTCAGTGCCCTTGCTGCAGTATTTTGAATGAATTGGAGGCTTTTAAAAGAGCTATTTTTCAATTTTACACTTCGGTGATGCTTGCAGACCAAGGCGCTTGCACCGCAGCACACCCTCTGAGGTAATATTGCTTAAAGCTACCTCTCCGCTTTGTGCTGTCGGTTCACGCCTCCGTGTCGTCCATTTCTGATAATGGACACCTCGAAAGGCATTATTCCGCTTATACCATGGTCACTTACGATAATAAATTAATAAATAGATAATAGAATAGATTAATAAATAAATATTAGGTCAATTATTAAAGTTTTTCACAAGAAGCGGCTAAGCGGACTATTTAACGTCTCCTGTCCACAGTGATAAATAAATTGTGAAATAATGTATGTTCTGTGTTTCTGTTGTCACGGTTCCCGAAGCGTTTGAGCCGGCGCAATCATTTAGAACTGTCATCGGGTAATTTGACTGGAACGTTTTTATGGGTGTCCATTATCACTTTTTATACCATGGTCCCGTTGAATCCTCGATTCTGATTGGCTGCGGGGTGTACATTATGTATGAATATTATTCAGGTAACTGTATATGTAAGTGTGGTGTTTGTATGTGTTTTAGGGGGATGGAATGATGCTCAGCCAGATAGTTCCAGGCAGTGGCGGTTCTAGATCAAAATTACCAGGGGGCCGAGATGGGGCCAGTGTCTTTTCAGGGGGGCACATATAAAGACAAAACAGGGCAATATTTAAGCGTTAAAAATGTTTAGTTTATTTAAAACCAAAACAAAATACATTAAGTATTAATGCAATAAGACAAACATTCTTTGGCTCAATAAACATAAAATAAAATGTGCTCAATAAACCTTGAAACCATGTTTGACTATTTTGTAAAGTAAGATTTCTCTTTTTGCATAAAATAAAACTTTTATCTGCACAATGACACTTTTGAATCTAAGCATTTAGCTACATGCATTTCTTTTTCACAGCATGAGACTTAAATGTACAATAACACTCGTTTACATCCACGTGAAAAAAACTAATTATTGCCTTAATCGGACTATAACAGGAGAACTTAAGTGCATGTAAACATGTTCTCCGATTAAAATCTGAGTTCTCATTACCCGATTGAAACACCCAGATAATGCGATTGGAATCAGAGTTTTCAATCAAAAAATGCATGTGCGTATGCTCCACAACCACTGCGCTGGTGTGTGACCCCGGAACAAAAACCTCCAACAAAGCCGGTCGGAGTAGAAGAAGAAGAACGGAGCCGCTAAAAGAACCATCTGAGGGATAGCGCGGATCTTACCTGCCCCAGAAGTAGCGCGAACATTTTGTACAAGATATAAAAATGTAATATTATCCATCTGGTTGTTGTTTGAAATGCTGGTCTGCCACATGAACGACTCTTGTTTATTATATCACGTAATAGGTCAACCGGAAATCGGGCCATATTAATGTGATATTATCCCGCTGAAAAGACATGTATCGCCACCTAGTGTGGAAGAGGAGAACAGTTATTAGATTTTCTTGCGCTGCATGTAAACTGGGACAAGGACTGTAGTCAGAAAGTAGAATTTTGAGCATAACTCGATTAAGCTCTATATGTAAATGCACTGACTGTCTTTATCTAAATCACACTCATCATCTCTCTCTTTCTTTATGTACAGTAAGGAGGAAAAATAGCAAGAAAAAATAAAAAAGGACATAAACCATTCCTGTTTAAATGATTTACAGGGACACTGGCCCCTGTTGGCCCCTGTGTGAAACCGCCAATAGTTCTGGGCCATCTTCCACCATCTAATGGTGCGGTGTGGTGTGTCTCCAAGCACATCAGGGAGGATGAGACCGTGTCCCTGTTTGCTTTTGAGATGTCCTCTTCTCCAGCAGCAGAACAAACTAAAATATAATGTAATGCTCATCAATACCACCTGTGTAGATACATATACATATGGGTCATTCCATTTGAGTTCCTTATGACATACTATGGCATAGGGTATTTTGGGTAAAAATGGGTAATACTTATTTCTAAAAGCTTACATGGTTAACTGTTCTCTACCATCGAATATAATGATATGTATGCAGGACTAGTTGAAAATTAAATTTTAATATTGATTAAAAAAATAAATGATTATTAATAATAAATATAAGTAATTTAATTACTGTTTGTTTCCCAAATATATTAGTGTGTGTGTGGGTACATAAGAGGCATTAACTTAAAGCACTTTGTAGAAAGACCTTTTATTAAGTTCAGTCCATTGCCTTTTATTAGGGCAGATTTGCCACATCCAATATGGCAGAGGCGTTGACGTTGCCGCAGCAACGGACCAACCCGCTCAAGGCGAGGCCGCCACAAGATACCGCTAGCAGCTAGGCAGGGAATGAATAGGTAGCATCAGCCAACAGCCAGAGCAGATGTAACCTCCAAACATATTTCTTACTGTGACTCACTTTTCTTGTCTCTTCCGTTTGAGAAGCTTGCAGAATACTTTACTATCATTACTACTCTGTCCATCCAGGAAATCCCTGCAGGTGACTTTTTCTTTTTTTCAACCCCTAATTGAGTGACGATCAGATCACAATAAACATGTGGATCAGTCCATACAAACTACCCCGGTTCACTAGTTTTTTTTTCATTCATAATAAATGTGTCTATAACAACAGCAAATCAAAATTCTAAATGAATGACAGCTGCAGTACGATGAATAATATTAATGCATATGGCATTTTTCATGACTATTTCAGTCAGTTGAGTTTCTACTGCTCGGTTCCCATGCCGCAATGGTTTGTAAATATAACTGGGTATCATCTGCGTAGCAATGGAAGTTTATGCTGTGCTTTCTCATAATATTGCCTAGGGGAAGCATATATAATGTGGCTCATATCTTTGGCATATATAGAATAATCATTGTTTACATGGACAAACTGGAATCTGTCCGACAGATATGATTCAAACCAGTCTAGTGCAGTTCCTGTAATCTTGATCATACTTTCAAGTCTCTGTAGTAGAATACTGTGATCAATAGTGTCAAATGCAGCACTGAGATCGAGCAGGACAAGTATAGAGACAAGTTCATCCTCTGAAGCCATGAGGAGATCATCTTTAACCAGAGCCGTTTCTGTAATATGATGAGCTCTAAAAACTGACTGAAACTCTTCTAAAAAACCATTCCTGTTTAAATGATCAACCAACTGAACTGAACTGAACAAAACCCTTTCTGAAACTTTAGAGATAAAAGGAAAGTTGGAAATTGGCCTATAGTTGGCTAGTACATCTGGGTCAAGAGTAGTTTTTTTAAGTAAAGGTTTAATTACAGCAGTTTCAGCAATTTAGTCAGAGACTAAAGACAAGTTGATGGTTTAGACACTGTAGTTATTGAAGTGAACTCAGAAAGATCAATTAGGAAGAATCCAAGTATGGACTAGGTCCGACAGAGGTTTCTAATGCCACTGTACCTACATCTTTGACAGAGCAGCTAAATTTTCTAAGTTAGGGATGCTGCAGCGCTATCAACAAAATAATCTATTGTGTTGGAGTTAAATTGTGGTTGCTGTCATTCACATCACTTATAGGGCACTGAGGTAAATACTGAAGGAATTTACTTCTTTTAGCTAATTACAGTATCATCATATAAATTTCTATCATAATGAAATGTCTTTCCAATTTCAGTGTAATCCCTTATTATAAATTCAAATGTTATTAGGAAATGATTGGACAAAAGAGGGTTATGAGAATATACTGTCAAACCTTCAGATTCTGTGCAATATGTTAGGACAGTATCTAAGGTCTGTGCCTCGAGGAATGTGATAGTTACTATGACTGGGTGGCGTGGACTCATTTAAACTGACATATTCATCATCCTGCAGCCATGTTTCAGTCAAACTAAATAGATCAATCTGACTCCTGATAAATTATCACAGGGACTGAATACTTGTACTATTTAAACTTACATTTGAATATACTACTTACTTTAATAACATTAAAGTTTTTTTTCATTGTAGAATTAGTACTGTTCCTTAAGTAAAGACATAAAATATGACACCATTTCTGGTGGCATAGCTTGTGTTGCAGCTGGTGTCAGACAAAAATATCATCCCTTAGGGCAGTCGTGCCACTTTCTGAAATGAGAAATGAATGAGTCATATTGCAAATAGCAAGAGAAAGGCTGAGATTTTAGGCACAACACAGAGCAGTCTTGATCCACTGCAATTTGCCTATATGCACAACTATCAACTGCACATTTTAGCTGACCGTCTGACCAACACACACAACCTTAACCAGGGCTCAGTGTCTTGTTGACCTTTTAACCAACAGACCTCACCACAGGGTGAAATTAAATAGCTTTTTTATCTAACACACTTATATGCTCCACTGGTTCTCCTCAAGGCTGTGTCCTTTCACTACTTTTATTCATTTTATACACAAATGAATGTCGTAGTCAGCGTTCTGATAGGCACATTATTAAATTTGAGTGATTGTGTCTCTCTTAAAAAGTCACGACAGCATTCATGGCCATTGGTTAATGATTTTAGTGAATTGTGTGAGAACTAATTTTTAATGATCAATGCTCTTAAAACTAAAGAGCTCGTTATTGATTTAAGGAAAAAAACCCCACCATATTCACCTGTTTTTATTCATGGTCAGGCGGCCGAACAGTGCAAATACTTGGGCACTATCACTGAGTAACCTCACATTTGAGGGCAATACTAATGCAGTTTAGCTCATCAGCGCATGTACTTTTATTGAAAGTTGAAAAGTCTTGTTGTAGACACAACTTTTATGAGTATATTTTACACTTGTTTTATTGAGTTTATTTGAACCTTCTCTTTTATCTCCTGGTTTGGGTCCCTCACTGTGAAAGACAAAGGATAGGAAAAGATGTGAAAGTTGGCTCATTAATATAGTGAGTAATATGTGTAGCAGAATTGCTGGGTTAAACTTTAATGAGCTCTCTGTTTTGTACAGAGCCAGGGCTGCCACGACAGCAGGTATGGTACCTAGGCTTAAGACAAACAGACAAAAAGTGAGTCATGCCAAAAAACATTGGCCTCATTAATAATCTGTTGTGATGACTTGATAGCTTTATTGTTAAAGCACCTTCCATAACAACATACCAAAATTTAAAAAATAAAATAAGCAGTTACAAAATTAAACCTAAAACACATAAAAATATAAGATGAAATAATTTAAATAATTACAGCAAATACCACCAGTAAATAACGGGCCATCCATCTTAAGACGAGATTTAAATTCCATAACTGATGATCCCAAACAGCGAAGGTCACGCTTACCTTTACTGACTAGTCAAGAGCACAGCAATCAGAGTCACAGTATCCCACCTCAGTTGGTCAAAGGAAGACTGCACCACTCAAGACCTTAGTGACTTGAGCATTGAACGCTGCCAGTGGTGGCAGCTTCAGGAAATTATTCATCTTTTGATTTCAGCATGCAGGACATAAAAGAAAACGCATCAGGGGTGTAAGTTCAAATGCATATTACCATGAACATACCCACACATGAGACTCTAAACAACATCATCAAGAACCCAGATGCTCTCTGCGGCAGTGTAGCATAGTGATGTCAGTCTCATAATATGTTAATGTAAAAAATAAGGGGGGAAGCAGAGATGAAGCATCCTCAGCCCTCACAGTGGTGCAGCACACTCAAAGTACCCTCTTATCTGTATTGACAGTTTGGCTGCATATTCTTCAGCTCACGAAGGAGTAAGGTATGTTAGAATACTTTTAAAATAATGTTCAAGCACACCCTGGAGGCTGCTTCCAAACTCATCCACAGAACTCAAAATGCAAATACATGTACTGTACTGTGCAAAAGTTTTAGGCAGGTGTTGAAGAAATGCTGTAAACTTAGAATGGAAGTGTTAATAGTTTATTTTCATCGATTAACAAAATCCAGTGAATGAACAGAAGAACCAAATAAATATTTGCTGTGACCACCATTTGACTTCATTACAGCATCAGTTCTTCTAGGTACACTTGCACACAAGTGGGTTTTTTAGGGACCTTGGCTGGTAGGTTATTCCAAACATCCTCGAGAACTAACCACAGATCTTCTGTGGATGTATCCAAATCCTTCTGGCTCTTTATCCTAGACACACTCCATGATGTTGAGATCAGGGCTCTGTGGGGACCATGCCATCACTCCCAGAACTTCTTGTTCTTCTTTACTCTGAAGATAGTTCTCAATGACCTTGGCTGTATCCTCAGCATTGAGGACGCCATTAATCCTGACCAAATCTCCAACTCAGTTTGGAGAAATGCAGCCCTAGACTTACAAGGAACCTCCACCATGCTTTACTGTTGCCTGCAGACACTTATATTATTGTACTACTCTCCAGGCCTCCAGCTTCAGTGAACTGCCTGATATTTTAAGTTAAGTGGTATCATGACTTGGTTATGACATGACATGGTTATCAACTGGGTAACTCAACCCAGGTTTGTCTTGTTGTGAATTGGTGAACATGCACATATAAAGGTCGGGTTCCAAGGCAGCAGACCAATCATAATCATGAGTGCTGATCCGCCAGCAAAAAGGACATAACTCTCCTATGAGGAACAAAGACTGATTCTCCCCAAATATGAAAAAGTAAATCTCACCGAAAAGTCAAACACCGTGGCTGCATCAAAGAGACACCAAATGGCATGGCAAAGGATTGCAGATTGTATAAATGTGTAAATTACACATCAATGGCTCAATTAGTTTACATTTAACGCAGCCATGATTCCCAATCACTGTCCTGCATAGATGAATTAGTGTAATTCCCCCAGATGTAACCCCTCTGGAGTAAAAAAGAACATGGGAGCAGATAAAAACCAAGCACAAAAACATAATTTCATCTGGGGAGTTGGATTTCTTAATTCTCTAATTTTACATGGGCTACAATAAAGCTGGAAACTGATGCCCCAATTACATCATATCAATACATCAAGTTGTTGGCCTGAATGAAATTATCCTGATTTTGAGCTGTGTTTGTGCTTAGTGGGGACAACTGGCAAAAATATACTCCTATACTTTTTGTGGTTATCTGCTGGAAGATGCGTTCATGCCGTTACACTCTTCTCGCGATTTGGGCTCCATTCTCAATCGGGTCTTCAGTGAAAGGGCACGTGATTTCACAGGCTTGTTTCCATGTCAGAGGGATGGATTTTTGGCTGCAACTAAGATCACTTCTGGCCAGACCTCTCCAGGTGTACCTGGGTCCAACTGGTTTCTGCCAGTTCTGAGTTGATGGTACTGCTGGACACCTTCCGATTTCAAACGGAAATAAGTTTGATGTGTTTTTCAAGCTTCCTTGGCCGACCACTGTGTCTATGATCCTTCAAAATCTATAAACAATCTATCTATAAGGATTGATGCTGGTTTGAAGGCAAAGGGTAGTAACATCAAATATTGATGTGACTTAGATTTTTCTTTTGTTCGCTCACTTTATATTTTGTAAATTGGTAAACATTAACAATCATTATTTAAATTTTTGAAATCTTTCTTATTTTACAGCATTTTTTCTACACCTGCCTAAAACTTTTGCATAGTACAGTACATGTGTCTTGTAGCTGTTTGCATAGTCTGCATCCCTACTCTTATGTGAGCATACTTGTGAGGAGGCTCCTCACAGTTGCATTTTGCATGTAAAACCCACTTTTACATTCAGCAGTGGCTCTTCAGACACACAGATGCACACGTGCAGCTGACAAGAATTACTCGCATAGTACCATGCTGACCATCCTCTGAACTTCCTTGGACTGTATATCTTCCTTCCATATTTTATTTTATTGCATTTTCTGTGCAACCTTTGAAGCAACTTACAACTATGATTTTAGTTCAATTTTAGTAATAACTAAAAAGATAGGAACACCACAGGGAACACTACACCAGCCTATTTTGATGCTAATGTCCAGCATTACCATATGTATCACACGAGATGCTGATTTCACACAAAAGCAGAGATTCACAGACAAACGTAATCATCAGGCACATAAACTATTTAGGAACAACTTAAAAACATGAAGAACAACACAAGGTTCCTCTAAATTCACTAGATCCCAAACTGATTCAATATCTGTGACCCACAGAGGTCCCACCCCTTAACCCATAACCCATAGTCACAACTGTTTTGGATATCATAATATTATGCCTGATCGATGGATCTCAAAGTATAATAAAAGCACCTGAGGCAAATGCCCAAGTGAATACATCCCCTGCCCATCCCTGTTTGCTGGCTCAAACAGATGCTGTTCTCATCACAAACGGTTCCCAAATGCTGCGAGTACAATGAAACTGCCTGTAAGCACTGGCATCTGGAAGCCCTCCACCAGCTGCTGTGAGACTGATTTAATATATAGAGGACAAACAGCGCTCACACACAAAAAGTGTATTGTAGAGTATAAGCATAAAGGTAAGACAAAGTCAACAACACAGATCTACTGTTTCTCATTAGCAGTTCACCTATAAAAGAGGATTTCTTGATGTCCTTGAAGGCAAAGAGTTTCATCATCTTGTTTTGTGTGTTTGTAGAGTGATCACTATTTGTCTTGTACCCATGGAGATTTTATTTTTTTCATAACCCATGAATACGACTCATTGGTCACAATGACAAGACAGGGTCTAACCTCTTTTTTGTCTGTTCCCAAAGTGTTTTTGCACTTATTCACCTCCTGTACTTTTTTTCAGCCTCTGATACCTGTTACAGTAATCAGTCGCCATGGAAACCCCACACGAGCGTGCATAACTGACAAATTAGATAATGAAGGGAAACAGAACCCACCTGGCCAGAGTCTAAAAACAGTCTGTTCTGGCTGTTGCTGTAATAGTATTATATAGCAACTATGGCACAGTTAACACACGCTGACTATAAAATAATAAGGCTGAACTCAACAGAAAGACATTTCTTTATGCATGGTATATTATTGTTTGAAAACTTAAAAAATAGTAATTATGTGTTTTATGGATTTTTTTTGGACTCCATCTAAAATATTTAACATACATACTGTAGTGTGTGCAGTATAGTGGCCATTTAACTCATAATCCAGGAAAAGGCACTTGGATTGTGCCCTGACATATGGACAATAATATTGAGCAAGATGATGAAGTGGGGATAGAGTGAATGGAACAAACACATCTGCTGCCAGCTCACACATGGTAACAGATGAAAGAGACTGACATGCAGGATTAAATGCCTGCCATGAGTGAGTTCAAATTTCTCAGGACTAATTGAAAAGATTTCTGCTAGTTATGCTGTTATTTGTATTTTGGGATTTACTTTTTTGTTGTTAGTCAGTAGTAAGTTTCATGCTTTACAATATTTCCATCCTAGTCTTATATCAGTGTAAGTTTAAATAGAAAACATTACATTTGCTTTAGGAAAGTTTTTATTTTAGGTAATTTAAGATCATGTAAGTTTGTTGTTTGTGTTGATTTATTTTATTTTGTATCCTAGAATTTGATGGTTCAGTGACTTGACTTAGCACTACCCTTACCAACATAACATTTGCATTCTCGTACTCTTAGATGCAGATGTTATGCTGTTGTCTTTGTTATGAGTATGGTTATGAACATTTCATCTAGTTTCATACAGCCTCACTTGGCTTGGTTCTAACTGCCAGCCCGAAGCCATTTACTTGGACAGGGACTTATATCTATATTGATTTTACTAAGTGTGGACAGCAAAAAACAACAGGAAATCTGATTGTTGGAATCTGGATCCGTACTGCCATTTGCAGGTGGTTTGTAATGTGATTGAATTCTCATTTCTACAGATGCATTTTAGTCCAGTCCAGTCTCTCTGGATGCTCAAATTGGAGTCTTCTGTGTAATTTAAAATGTTACAACAATTTAACTACACACAGATCTGATCTAATCTCAAACAGTGTGAACAATCTGTAATACAGATCTGATGTGAGAATCAAACTGGATTTCTCTGCAGTCTGAGCATAGCCTTAACTTGTTTAAGAAGTTCATCCGAGTTCACACATACAAACAAAGCAAACTTACAGGACCCCAGTGTTTGTTGTGACCTGTCATCCAGCCTGTTTAGAGAGTACCAAAATCAGGGAAGAGAAAGTGTCAATGTAAATTTAATTCTGTGTGACAGCTAAGCATGACTGACTTGTCATCCCTTGCAGTTGTTTCATGTGATGCACATGCCAAGAGCACATGACGGAAAAATTGGAGCATGAAAATGAACAATGAGAGAAGTTCGCCATCAGTCTTCAATCTTGCTTTTTTTGGGGTCATTTCAAGATTCAAGATTCAAGATCAGTTTATTGATCCCAACAGGGAAATTGTTTTGTCCAAGAGTCTCACAATAACAGAGAACATAAATGTGACCAGATATAGACATACGTATGTTCTTTGTTATCATGAGACTCTTGAACAAAACAACTCCTGAGGCTGTACTAGTGTCGTGTGAGATGCGGTGCAGTTACAGTGGGGGAAATAAGTATTTGATCCCCTGCTGAATTTGTAAGTTTGCCCACTTCCATAGAAATGATCAGACTCTGGTTTTTATGGTTGTTTACTGGTTATGGGTATAGACAGAATATCAGTCGAAAATGCATAAAAAACACACAATCTAAAAGTTATAAATTGTTATGTATTTTATTAAGGGAAATAAGTATTTGATCCCCAAGCACAACACAAGTCAGTACTTTGTAGAGAAACCTTTGTTGGCAAGCACAGCGTTGAGACGTTTCTTGTAGTTGGTCACCAGGTTTGCACACAGCGCAGGAGGGATTTTGGCCCATTCATCTTTACAGACAGTCTCTAAATCCTTCAAGTTTCTTGGCTGCCTCTTGGAAACTCGGAGCTTCAGCTCCCTCCACAGGTTTTCGATCGGGTTAAGGTCTGGAGACTGACTAGGCCACTCCATGACCTTAATATGCTTCTTCTTGAGCCACTCCTTTGTTGTCCTGGCAGTATGTTTTGGGTCATTGTCATGTTGGAAAACCCACCCACGAGGCATCTTCAGTGTTCTTGCTGAGGAAAGAAGGTTTTTGTCCAAGATGTTACAGTACATGGCTGCATTCATTGGCCCCATAATGCGGTGAAGTTGCCCTGTACCCTTTGCTGAAAAACAGCCCCAAAACATGATGTTTCCACCTCCATGCTTAACCGTGGGTATGGTGTTCTTTGGGTCGTACTCACGTTTTTTCATCCTCCAAACACGGCGGGTCGAGTTAATGCCAAATAGCTCAACTTTGGTTTCGTCAGACCACAGCACTTTCTCCCAAGCCTTCTCTGAGTCATTTAGATGTTCACTGGCAAACTTAAGGCGGGCCTGTACATGTGCCTTCTTGAGCAGGGGGACCTTGCGGGCACTGCAAGAGTTCAATCCATAACGGCGCAGTGTGTTGCCAACTGTTTTCTTGGTGACGGAGGTCCCAACTGCTTCCAGATCATTAACAAGCTCCTGCCATGTTGTTTTAGGCTGCTCCCTCACCTTTCTCATCATCATCCTCACTCCATGAGGCGAGATTTTGCGGGGAGCTCCAGACCGAGGACAGTTGATGGTCCTTTTATGGGTCTTCCACTTGCGAATAATGGCACCAATAGTTGTCACCTTCTCACCAAGCCTTTTGCTGATGGTTTTGTAACCTATACCAGCCTTGTGCAGGTCTACAATCTTGTCCCTGACATCTTTTGACAGCTCTTTGGTCTTGCCCATGGTGCTGTAGAAGTTGGAATGTAAGAAACTGATTCTTAGAGCAGGTGTGCTTTATATACATGACGAGTTAAGATCATGAGTATTGGTAATTAGTTGACTGAGCATAGCTGTGTGCCACATGCGCACCAGCCAATCTGTAGGAGCCTGAATTCTAAGTGAATTGTTGGGGATCAAATACTTATTTCCCTTAATAAAATACATAACAATTTATAACTTTTAGATTGTGTGTTTTTTATGCATTTTCGATTGATATTCTGTCTATACCCATAACCAGTAAACAACCATAAAAACCAGAGTCTGATCATTTCTATGGAAGTGGGCAAACTTACAAATTCAGCAGGGGATCAAATACTTATTTCCCCCACTGTAGATGCAACCTCACCATCACTCCACCATTGTCTTTCCATCTCCCAGTATAAAGGTGTCAGAGCACCACTAGCTAGAGGAGGTTTGGACCTCTCAAAACCAGGAAGAGAGACCTGATTTTGGTGTGATATTAATTGCAAGAGATTGGACAATTCATGACCCCTGGGCATCTTACAGTGGAAAGCAGAGAGCACACCAGAGAACACTCTCATCATTCATACTTAGATGATTAGTTTTTCAGGCATCAGAGGTATACACACTTCATTCCTGAGGTTGTCTCTACAACTAGTCATTCTCATGGACAATGCACCAGAAATAAGTTTATTTACTTTTGACTGTACAGCTATCTTGAAACCCTAACTGTATTACTCAATAGTAGCTGAGGCAAAAGTTCAGTGAGGAAGGTATGTTTAGAACAGTAGATACAGATCAGTGCATGTATACATCTATGGATGCGTTAATCAAAATGTCCCTACTGGTTTGAAATCATAAACACTGCATTGTGTGCATGTGTGCGTTTGTGTGTTAGTGCAAGATGATGATTATAGTTCTGAGGTCCTTATAAATGTGGAAAGCTCTGCAGGACAGTTAGAAGCAGGTCTCAATGATTGGGCCTCAGAAATTTCTTTTTGGTGAGAGGTCAGACTAACCTAGTTCATGCTCCTTAGGCCTCTTAAGCCTCATTTACCCAGCTGGTGGCAGCTTGTTTGTCTTGTTCAGAAGGGTTACACTGACACTGGAACTTTTAGTTTTTCCGTGACATAAATATGCCATAATATGGACATGAAGATATGTGGTAATGCATACAGTAGATAGTGCTTACAGTATATAGTGAAATATTTATGATGACCTGAGGGGCGAACAACCTCAGAAGAGAGCTTCCCTGCCTGGCTGTGATGTTGTGTAGAGGGTGCTGGACAGTTTATTCAAGGTCCTTGCAAGCTGCAGTTGGTTTATCTTGAGACTGACTTAAGAAATCTGTAACTTACTTGTTGGATATAAAAACGGGAGACATTCAGTTTGTTTGTAAACATCCTTTTTGACATGTCCATCTCTGGACGGATTTTGTGTCTAGTCTTGTTATTTCAGAAGAAATCACTGGCATGAAACTGTGCAGGGATCTGGCAGATATGGCACACAAAGTATCACTTCCACAAATCAGTAACTTCTAGTCCATTGGAGAGATGCATATCCACTGGGTTTGTGTGGCATGACGTGTGCATAAATGAAAGGAATGTGAGGTCTATTGTTTGAGCAGTGTTACTTTGTCTGCACATGTGCATTCATGCCTGTGAAATACAGAACATTTCAAACATCTGTCCAAAATAGCACACATTGTTAATCACAAAAAGACTTTCCACATTTCCTCCTGGTAAAAGTGTAAACAGAGACGTTGCACCCACCGGTGGTGGTGTGAGGATGTGTTGGTTTGTGTAGGTGTTTTTGTGTGCTGTACCTGGAGCAAGTGCATGCATGCACAGTGTGTGCTTGCCTTGTGTTGGTGTTTGCAAAAGACATCTTGTGTGGTGTGCTGTTTTTGCTCTCGACCCGATGTCTTTTTATCAGGTGGTTTTCTGTTGACTTATCCAGATTAGAACATTAAGTGTGCGTCTAAACCACACAAAGAAGGACCAAAAAAGGTTTCACTGAGTGTGGTATGTACAGTTCCACTGTTTACCATTCACAACATCTGCAGATTACTTAAAATAGTCATTTGTACTTGGTAGCCTATCCTCTTTTTTTGGAATTAATCAAATTTGCATCAACCACATATTTTAAATCACTTTAAGCCCATATTTCAGAGTTAAAACATTAATCCCGAAGTCAATTCCCTTCCCTTGAGACAGATTAAAAATAATTCAAATAAGTAATTCTAATAATGTTTCCAGAAATATCTCACCCTGCTTTTGCTACAGTTATTTTAATGAAATTTCTTTTGGTGGAATGTTTCCGATCATTTCTCGGTTGGATTATTCACATTATTATGGCCCATAGTGGGGCGCAGTGAAAGGAGTTGGTCACCTTGCCAAGAAACAGGAGGTGTGCAGCCTGTCGCCTGTAGTTCTTCATCTACCAGCTCACTGTGGTTGATCCTTCTTGTTTATTTTAAACTGATGCGATGTCACAAAATATCCCACGTTTTAGTTTCTAGTTCTGAAGACATATTTAAGATGAACAAGGTCATTAACATGCATGTTGCATTTTCTGTTACTTAGCAAAAGTAAAGTTTTCTCAGTGAAGTTTCTCAGCAGTTGGAAATGTTTGGCTTGCACTGGCAACAATCCATGGTCTGATGATGATTTCCCATTCTGCATTATCCAGTAAACTGTTTACATTAATAGTGACTTGATACTGTACATCTCTCTACCTGACAAACTCATTCCAGCTAATCCTTGTTTTTCTTCCTGTTGATACTTTATCTTCTTTGTGAATGAACAGTATATCTGTAGAATGTATAAGTGTAAGACAATAAAGCTGTATGTCAGTGGTTGCCTTAACTTCCCTGTTGGTGAAGGACAGTTTGGCCAGAATTAATTCATTTGATCATCTCAAATGAGAATCTTTATGATTGCCGATGTATTTTCAAAATATAAAAATAGTACACACCACAGTAGTTAATCAGCATATGACACATGTCCTTGTGCACCAGAATATACCTAACCAACAATTATGTCGGACACGAAAACAGAGTTGTCATGTCGCTAAACTTGCAGACCAAGAGTGAGTCATCTTCCAGCAGATGGTATGTGAAAATAGCTCAATTACAGTTATTCTCAAGAAGTGTTTCTATAATATATACAGTAACACGGCCAGATGTATGCAATCATTTCAGAGTAGCCTTTAAACTGGATCTGTCATCTCAGGACTGTGAGCCCCTTTGAAGAGTAAGCCACTTCTATTTAATGTCCCTTACTGTTCAAAGCGAGCCCTCCAGTTTTTTTCCCAATAATTGGGAAGCACATTAGATTCAGGCACCAAGCAATCTACTTCCTCCTCCGCCCTCAGTCACTTCAAAGTAATTCATCATACTTGGAAACCTTGGGTAAAGAGCACTCAGATCAAATTATAGAAATCAAGACATGCTCTCCTAGTTTTCAAGTATTTCCAAGTAAAGTAAGTAAATAAGTTCAGTTATATCGGCCAGTTTTGGCCTTAAATGGACGGTGTAAATGTAAAGTGGTATACCAGTTCTAAATACCATATGGGCTTTATTCTACACCAGCCCTGCTGCTCATGATGAGTGGTGAGAGCTGAAATCTTCAGACTGGGACTGAAGGTCCCATAATCCTCCAGAGATGGCATGTTATGTAACAGGTATTCCAAATGAAGCTTTATTGATCTATTTATGACTCTTGATTAAATCTATCTTAAATAAATATTGATATGCAGTTACATAGATTGAAATTGAGATATTGATTGTGTGTTTCTCAGAATGGTTCAATGACCTATGAATATTTTAGATGCTGGAAATACAGGGAGGACTTTTTACTGGGTTATTAGCCACAGTGGAGCAGAGAATATAAAATATATATACTGTATATAAAAAATAGAGTACCTCCTGTAATTGCAGTGTTGAAGGGTCTGATCGACAAATACCGATCCATCTACATACTGTATCTTTTGCATCTTAAAAGATGAACCAGTCCATTATTTTCTGAGACATCCTTTTTTCAGTGTCTCTGACTGGCACGGTCAGCTGTACGTCCGATCTTTTGTCCTGCTTGTTTTCTCTATAGGATGAGCAGTGGATAGGAAATGGTGCTCACTGGCAAAGTCTGTCTTCCAGGATAGATAAACACACATTGCAGATTCTGCTTTTGCATGTTGTCAATGGAAGGGTAACTCACACTATCTACGTTGGCTGTTTTCCTATGTCTTCTCACATAAGCACACAAACACAAGGCCTTCACAAGCAATGGATGTTATCAGAATGGACAAAACTTTATCCTGGTGACGAGGTAAATATTCACAATCAATAATGTTATCTGTGGATCAGCCCACAGATACTTGATCAGATAGATAGATAGATAGATAGATAGATAGATAGATAGATAGATAGATAGATAGATAGATAGATATTGTGCTTAGTGGTGCTGGTAGTTACACATGATCTGTCACTGAGGTTTTGTGAATAGTGTTATGTTAATGAGAGCTTTATCTGAGGTGAGGGATTGTAAGCATTTGTCTCCCAGGGAAACCAAGGCTTGCAGTTACATGAAACTCTACCTTTACTACACACACACACACACACACACACACACACACACACACACACACTCACACACACACTGTGTAAGCAAACACCACTGGATACTATCTGCGAGCTGCATGAATACACCATGCAGTTAAAGTGTGAAATGTCTCTGTGCAGTCGTGACTCACTGGCCACATCCAGAAAATCAGGTCTTTTTATTTTAGCTCTCAGTCACCTGTATTTTTTTTCACCATTTTGAACTTTACTGGCAGGAGGATGGACATCGACACATGCTCTCTAAGCTATCAGACATCCTTACTTGTCTGTGCATCAGAGGGATCACAATGATGCAGGCACGATGACACATTTCATCAACTTATAGGCTCTGTCAAAAAGTTATTCTGACAACCCCTGTTTCTTTTTAGCTATTACATCAAGTGTGACGAGTGTGTATTCAACCATTTAATAATTTGTACCCTTTTACGCCATTCAGGAGACTTCAAAGTGTGAGTGTTGGGATGTTTTCCGAAGGGCGTGTAGATGAAAAATTTCATCTAGCATTTACAGAGTTTACTGTATTGCCATTCTGTGACTGCTGTGAACACCTGGGGCATCATTTAAGAGTGTAAATTGATGTTTATGCTTATTCATATTTTCTGACGTGAAAGCAGCTCAGTTTTCCCACTAAGTTATTCATGTACTGATCTCTCTAAAGCAACCACTGATTGGTAAAGCCTTCGGCGCACACTGTATGGCCCTGCTGGTGTCCTCTTCCAACCCTGTGGAAGAAATTCTGAGAAAAACCTGTGTTAAAAAGAAGCCAGTGTAGGCAGCAGAAGAGACGTTTGAGTCATCTCTGCCACAACATGAATGGTACAGACGAGGGAGGAGGTGTTTAATTACACCTCCTGTGCTGTCGCCTGAGATATTTACAGAATGTATACAGACGTTATTGTGCATTCGGTGTTTGAGCCATCTCTGCTTTAAATGTTTAATCTAGCTGTAGCTGTGACCCACAGATGGGAAGAATTAAGTCGTAAAAGGATGTTGATGCTTTCAGAAAGGAGCTAAACAGATTTGCTAATGCACTGTACCTGGTGCTTTTACTTTTCTTGCACCACATTACAGAAAGTATTATTGTGAGTTTAAATTTACATTCGCTTCAGATGATGAATTATGTGATAGAATATAAATACAAATTGAAATAGAAATTGTTCAATTTTATCCAACTATACTACAAAAGTCAAAATTACATATGAAAACATTGATAATAATAACCTGTTAATATGATAATGAAAGGGTGCATCCCATATAGAATGCTTAATTTACTTCAGTACTTTTCTGTACCTTTGTATTTATACTTGGGTAAGTTTATCTTGTAGTTAAATATTTTCACTTCTGGCCTCCTAAATGTAATGTACCAACAATCAGCCTCTTTTAGATCTGTTTACTGTCTCTGCTGACTCCCAAGGGAAAGATTTAGCACTTTAGCTGCTAAACGCTATCAAGTTGTTAATCATCAGCTAGGCGCTAAGTGTGCGTGTGTCTTTTGGCAATAGGGGGTTCTAAAGTACACTGCGTGAGGTTTTGCCAAAAATAGCTTCCTGCTGGAGCCCAGAACACTGCAAAAGCTGTCATGAAAAAGTGCTGGCACTAATCACAAACATCACTTTCATACGCTTCCTTTCGTCGCTGTGAGTGTGTCAGCCCGTGCGAGCTGGCTCCTAGCTGCACTGTCTACATGCCTGACAAACATTAGGGTTAGGCTTAGGCTCTTATTGCATACAGCTCAAAATCTTTCTTGTTGTGTCCCAAGTCAGTTGCTGCCTGTACAACTAATTGATGTGTTGAAATATCAAGTCATGTAAAGTCAAAGCTGCATGTTTGGAGATTCATGTCAGCAAACATCCTCCTTTTTACCCTGCCATGTTGTCAGGCTGCCAGGTTTCTGAACAATGACACTGGGCCATTCAGGAATATGAGATTATAGATGTGTTATTGGCCTCCTAAAATTTTGTTTAGTGCTGTATTGCTGCTTTTATTGAAATGTCATGACATGCTAACATCTGGTGTCGATTTCAAGTACGTTTGTGTGTTTTGTAAATAAAGTTGTATGTGAAGGTTGTGCAAAGTCGCTATGTTTTGGGTCATGTTGGTCTTTCAAATGATGAAAGAAAACATTCAGAGGTCTACAGAAACTGTGCATCTGCTGTTACCAACGACATTGAGCTCTGCATACATCAACTCTCAGGGCAATTAATCCCAAGCCAACTCCCATTTACCGTAATGTTAGGTAACAAGCTATCAGTGCTTCACATAAGTCTCAGCTGTTTGTTGACATAATCTGGCTTTTATCTCCTCTTTCCATCCCCCTGTCCCTGTCGCTGACCCATCTGTCCATCCTGTCTTGCTGTTTGTCGGTCAGTCTGCTTCTTATCTGGTCTTATTTGATCCCTCCACCTCAGCCCTCCTCCTGCTCTTGTGTAAGGTGCAACCAGCTGTGGAGATTCACCTGACCAATGACCATCCAGCTGACCGGTGATAATCTATACCTCCCTGAGATAACAACCTACTGGAATAATTGGTAACACACACACACACACACACACACAAACACACACATGAAGCAAGGGCACACAGTGAGACATCTCTCAGTTACTATGGGAACATGACCCAAAGCCCCTGTACACACTTAGACATCTCAGTGAAGAGGTCGAACACCCCCACCCCCCATCGTGTACTTTGTCCTGATGAGGTGCTTACAGGAAAAGCAAATTTCAAACATTAAGAGATGATGTAACAAGACAGAAAACATGTTTTCTGGGGTACCTGAGAAAATCTTGCAGGCCAGGTACACCATCATGATAAAGAAATCCATACAGAAAAACGTTTTCACACAATAGCTGAGTTTATTAAATTATTGTCATTTTATTTTCACATAATTCGCTAATGATGCAAATTATCTGTAGGCGACCTGAGCTTTTCGAACTGTGTGGTAAGCATTACAAATGCAAAGTGTAATCATTTATTTCCAGAGGGTGACTATTATGTGGGTTACTTGATCCACCTTGTGGTAGAAAGTGAGTGATACAAGTCTACAAAGAGACACCGATGCCATTTGTTGTTACAGAAATGACAAAAACCAGTCAGAAGAAAACATGTTTTCACTTGAATATTTGGGCTATAAACTCTAAGGTCATTCAGTGAGGTCATTTTGACCATACATGAAGAATAACAAGGTGAATCACAGAGAACACCTTCTTTATTCAGTTGCTGTGAATACCTGTGGCATCAGCACACCTTCAGTAGAGGTAGTTGTTAGTAATTTAAATAGAGGTTCAGTTTTAGTCCATGGTGGCTTTGATTCTTAATGTATTAGCACTTTTTTTTTTTTTTTTTTCCACATTAGACAAGAGAAACATGAATAAGGTACAGTCCCAGCCACAGCAGATCACATAATGACAGAAAATGTGCATTGTAAATGTTCTTTATTTCACCTTTTGATAAATAACAGCACTTAATGATTAATTTTATTATAAATTTGTATATTAATTAACAATCAGCTAAAATATCTGAAATCTCAAATATGAAAAAACATGTCCTCCCTGTTAGCATGTGGCATAAAAGATAACACTGTGATTTATTCTCCCTAAAAGAAAAAAATAATAATATTTACAATTAAAAAAAAACAATAAACAAAAAAAAAAATCAAATTTTACAAGATACAGCAGGAAATAAACCCTGCAAAGCATATGCAACACTGCAGATGTAATTGCTCTGAATCTGAATTGAAGATTTTATTAAAAATTCATGATGTAAAAAGCATTACATCATGGCCATGTGTGTAAATTGCAGCTAAATATTTGTTTGGTACATATCTACATGACATTTGTAAATAATTGGAAATAAAAATAGGCAACACAAATATTCAGTGTTCAGCAAGCATAGCTGGACTGGTGAGTGTGTCTGTGTGTACTCGTGTGCTGGGGACATAAATCTTTTCACCTTTGGTCCCCATAAAGGAAAGGAAACATTAGGGGGAGGCAAGTAGTGAATCTGGTTATCGTTTCTAGGAATTGAATGTCCTCTAAAAGGATGTAAACATGTCTGCGTGTTTCTGGATGCCTGGATGCATCTGTGTACTCTGGCAGAGTCAAGGTAACTTGAATTAGTTTACCCACGGGAATGCTACCACATAACTATGTTGCTAAATGCTCCACTTTCCTCAGCGTGGCACTGATTCAGTGACACCCCTTGTGATCATTCTGGCTTGAAAAGACTCTCATGTGCTGTGTCTTAACCAGCAGAGTTTTTGCTTTGGACCTAGTTTTGGACTTTGGTTTTGAATTACCTGCAAAGGCTTGAGAGGTGAGAAAGGGAAAGCATATTACAGAATTACAAACAGAATAATTAAGCAAAATCTGCAATTTTGTACAAAAGTTTTTTGTAAGACACTATCTGTAGTTGCAAGTTTCCCGCTAGCAGTGTTTTTTTTTCAATGTAATATCACTAGTATGTAATCAGACATAGTTTTTGTCATATTACCTCAGGGAAATTACAAAAAACATCCCCAAGCTAAACAGCAGAGAAGGAAATTTGAAACTGCTTTAATTTTGAAAATATTTCCCAGAAGGCATAAGCTTTTTACATGGCTACATAGAACTACTGCTTAAATTTAGGTGGATGAGCTCTTTATTTACCTCCATATTTACATCCAGATAGCCTTGGGTCACTGATCACTAGCCCCTCACCAGGGGGCAGCATCTATCCACAAATCACAGACAGATCTCCTGTGCCTGCCCCGCTGTTTGATATTTCGAACTCAAAGACTTTACTCAACTTTCTGAGAGAAATCTTAGGAAGAGTGCACATACTTTTATCTAACTATCTTATAAACAAATACATACTCCTTAAAATAATCAGTAATTTTGATTATATGTGTCTCAAAACAAAACTAGACCAATAGCCAGGCAGAGTAGTTTAACTGTTTGAGTGACATCAGTGTGTGCTGTATGGGAGTGAGTTCCCATTTTTGTTTTCTGAAAGAATGCTATTAACTTCTGTACCTTGCTCTCTCATCCGAAACGTTCTGCCCAAGCAAAACAACAAAGGTAGTTTATACAGTGTAATTTCTATGGGCTCCTTTGTTATCAGCTGGGAGCTAAAATGAATAATAATAAACCTTTCAGGATGAATCAATTAACTGAAAGAATTGTTGAAAAAAAAAGAAATACATCTTCGTACCCAGTTGTTCCTAATATATGTTAATTGTTGCTTCGTCTAAATGTAATTGATTCACCCTGATCACATACCATGACATCGATGTACCCTTTGCAAGCCACTTAATTCAGTGTGACAGTTAGTAAGATTAGTATATGCAGTATTGTCATTGTAGATTCCTGTGAGCTGAGTCCATAGCTGCCTGAGGTTGAATATCGGGACATTTTATCTTTGAGTGACATTTGGTTTTCGACCAGAGTACTTGCAATGTATCTATCAGATATGGTGCTCCTCAAGGAGCAATTGAAGGGTTCATGTAAACCGGTTTCCTCCAGGGAACTACGGATAGTCACCCAACCATGCTCATCGACACTTTTAGAAGTGGTGTGCCTCAGAGACCCAGCCGATAGGTTGCGGGAGCCGTGGAACCAGTGTACATCTCCGTCTTGGTACACGCTGCTGAAGGTACAGGTTGGACCGCTACTGGTTAAAATGCCTTCAGATTTCCCACAACACTCTGAAGAGAACATGTGAAAACAATGCTGAAATGCAGTTGGTGTACAAAGCATTTGTGCTATCATCAAAATCTCATCATCATGAAGATCTATTATATACCGTTAATGGACAATTTCCAATGAGGTGTACATTATCAGGAATTATAGGAGCAACAGAGGCACACGGACCCTCCATAGGAGTATTATCCGTCTTGTACCATGGCCAAGAAAGAATGTGACCATTATTGATTACATTTTCATGTGTTTTCTGTCTGACATGGTTTTCTTGGTAGTACCTTAAGGTTTGACTTGTACCTACAACCATTATTAGCGTCATATGAATTCTAATGCTCCAAAAACACTGTTCAATACAACAGTACACACCAACGAACCTCAGAATTTGAATATCACATTCCGTTTCAAAAAGACTTAATCCTAAAGCTCTGCTTCACTGTCGGTGGTTTCACACACATTTATTTTTATTTGGAAACAAAGGCAGGAAACAAGGAAAACACTCCAAGGTGAAGGATTAATGTAGAGGAAGGAAAGACATTCTGCACATGTTTACAGTTCAAAGACAGACACCATATGTTTTTAGATTTTACACATTTCAGTTTTACAAAAAGATATATGTAAAATTTGGACTGACCTTTCAGATCCATTGTTGTGTTTTCACTTGTCCCTCCTTTGTTGGATCGCATTTTGCACGTGTAGGTTCCGATCTCCAGAGGATTCACTTTTTGAAAGACGAGGGACATTTGTCCATCTTTTTGCTCGCAATGGAAGTTGCTCGGAGGGTTTTTGTAGTGTATGTTCACTGCTTCTGTACTGTTTACAAAACATAATGATGTTGTGTCTCGGAACCATCCCATATACTTGATTGATAGACCATCCTCAAATGACGATACGTGGCAGTTTAGGGTAACTTGTTTCTCACACTCAGCAGTAATATCGGGACTCACAATAAGTTTCGCCAGCTCTGTAGGAACAGATACAGATATAATGAAAGTTGATTATGAAAAAAAGTGTCTTAATGTTTCGTTTGTATCTTAAAGTTTAGCGTTATTAGCAGCACAATCACACCTTACATTGTTAGAATGTCTACTAGTCCATTTAGTTGTTTTCAGGACATATAAACTAGGAATATGCTCGCCAAAAAAAAAATATGTGACAGAAATAAAAATGTTTCTATTGAACAAATAAGTATTTTAGGACAGTTTTACATACCTTGTGTTGTAAGCTTGAATGCCAGTAGAAACGAGAGCACACGAATAGCTGTGAAACCCATTGTCAGCTCTTGTGCATTTCACTGCAACACACAGAACCATCAAATTAAAATGGAAAGAATACACACCTGGATTTTAGCAGGGTGGTGTATTACCCACATGTTTGTTAAGTCTCTCACCTATACAGAACTGACCTCTGAAGCACTGTTGATTCTTCTCTGCTCCTTAGTGTTTGTAATGTCAGAGTCCAGGGACTTCAATAGATATAGTGTTTGACAAAGTTCTGAGGACGGAAAGTTAACCATTGACTTGACATGGATTATGAAGTTATGAAGTGGGAAACCAGGAAGAGGGTGGAAAGGAAGCTGGGTGTCTGTGTGTGTGAGAAAGAGAGAGAGAGAGAGAGAGAGAGAGAGAGAGAGAGAGAGAAAGAGAAAGAGAGAGAGAGAGAGAGAGAGAGAGAGAGAGAGAGATCTATTCATGAAGCAGTACAAGCTGAGACTTGTACAAGAAACTTGAATGTCTGCTTCATTTTTCTGCTCTCCCATTTTAACTTTGATTTAGGTTTTTCCCATGAGGTCATTATGACAATTTAATATTTCTCAAACACCCAAGGGCAGTTGCTACAAGGGAAATGCTTTGATGCAGCGGTCAAAGCGCGGCTCTCTTTCAGTTAAGGACTTCATTGTATCTTGTTATCATGACATGAGTCATTTTTATTGGAAGCACTTTAACAGGCATGCGAGAGTAAAATCGAGTTCAGTTAACACAAACACACAAACTCATACACAGGCCACTGTTGCATTCTTTTATGTAGGTAATAAGAAGGCACTAACTTATGTTTTTGACCTTCACATTCCCCACTCAAATTTATCCCACACCTTTTTTCATTGTACAAAAAAAGAGAGAGAAAAATCTAAAAACACCTCAGAGTATAACGGCATATAAGATATATACTGTATTCTTCACCTGCAGCAATCACCAAGCAGAGCAGTTTATTTTGAAACTCTCCAAAATTCCACATCACAGTTCATTCTTAATGCCATTCAGCTTTACGCAAGATGCAGGCAGAACAAATTACAATGCATCAGGGATACAAAAGAAAAACACTGCAAAAAAATGGGGAAATAGGAAATAATTTGAATCAATATTCTAACTGCAGCTATTTACCTTACTGAACATATGATGTACCACATTTCCTGATGAATAACCAGATATTAACATTGCTCTTTAACAGCACTTGTAGGGATATGCGTAGTGTCTCTGTTAATTAAAAGAGCTGAGGCCTGTATCACAAAGCAGGATTGCAGACTTAGCGAAGTAACTTCAGGGTTAATCCTGGGTTTCCGGTATCACGAAGCTGAATTCATTCTTAACAAGTTAAGTTACCATGGTAACTTACTCTGAACGGCAAACCTGCTTCGGTTCAGGATAACTTTCAGGATTTATCTGAATCTGATAAAAGGCTCCACCCACCGGCCAATCAGCTGTTCGGGAAAGAATGGAGTGCCCTTTCACTGAAGACCTGATTGAGACTGGAGCCCAAATCGTGAGAAGAGCGTAACGGCATGAACGCATCTTCCAGCAGATAACCACAAAAAGTATAGGAGTATATTTTTGCCAGTTGCCCCCACTAAGCACAAACACAACTCAAAATCAGAACAAAAGAAAGCAAAAAACAAAACCATAGTGTACTCTTATTCACAGGTTTCTTTGGTTATCCGCTTATACTCTTGTTTTAAAAAATTATATAACGGATATTTAAGTAGAAAATAGTCATTGAGGCGTCATGAGGGTCGTGAATGGCCGTTTCTGGATTAGGGTAGAGGGCTTGTCCATAAACATCTGAGTAGCAGATAAAGACGTCTAACCAGAACTTGTTGAGCCTGGTACAAAACCAGAACATATGAGCCAACGTTCCATCAGAATGTTTGCGTTTAACACAGAGCGGTGAAGAGGACGGGTAAAAAGAGTGAATAATGGAGCCTATGTATAGCTTTGTACTGAATTAACTGATGTCTTGAGTTAATTGAGCAAGAGTGTATGCTTTTTAGTAATTCAGCCCATGCATCTTCTGAAATATCTACACCACGGTAAAGAATTTCACTTTCCCATGGTGCCTTCAAGTGTTGTGTGGATGCAGCGGTCTGACCTGTGAACACATGCAAAAAACATGGAGACCAGCTTTTTAGTACCAGGATCGGTTATCAACAATGACTGAAGCTTATGGGGACAGTTCTAAGTTTTCTCTGGCATAGTTCCTGACTTGCAGGTACCTGAAAAAATAGAATGACTGCAGTGGAAATTTTGCTTTAAGCTGAACAGATGAGGAAAATACATTATGAGTATACAGGTCCTTAATAGTAACAAGGCCTTTCCTTTTTCATGTTAAAAAGCCAACATCTAGTTGAGAAGGTGGAAATGGGTGGTTAAAACAGATGGGGGCTTAAATGGAAGTGTCTGGTAATTTGAATGTTTCTTTTCATCTGATACCATACCTTTAATGAGTTCTTAACTATAAAGCCAGTCCCTTTAAATGATCCAAGAGGTTTTTTCTGGGCATGGAATAGTGCTGGAAGGGAGATACCACTAATGTCCTGCTCAATGTCCTCAGCTACCCACTGTGGGGTTGTATCTTTAAGTTCTTCAGGATGTGCATCCTGCCAGTAAACAAGGGCTTGGGCATTAGCTGCCCAGTAATAGTGTTGAAACACAGGCAAAACCAGCCCTCCTGAATATTTAGGTTTGCAAAGATGTTTTTTGTAAACTGTAAACTAATTTATTAAGAGACTAATATTTTCTCTTATATCTCTTATATAGAATGTGACCAAAACAGAAAGTATTTTCATCCAAAAGACTGACACTAAATCTAAAATGGCTGCCAAAAACAACACTGGTAACAGGTAGTCTTTATCTTAAATGAGCACTGGTACAGACAGAGAGTAGACACAGGGATGCAATTTAAAATAGTAAATGGTCTTGCTTTTATAAAGTGCTTTTACAGTCACATTCACCCATTCACTCACGCAAGCATACACACATTCACACACCAGCGTCAGTTGCACTGGCGAGTTTAGTGCCTTGCTCAAGGACAATGCATGATATGGCACATTCCGGGCATCGAACCCTTCAGTTTGTTGACAACCCGCTCTACATACTGAGCCGCCCCCTTAAAAATGCGTGCTGAATATAGTTCCTCTCCCTATAGAGGGTTAGAGGTAGATGAGTTCACATTTTGTCTGCAACAAATTACTTTGGACTTACTTTAGACGATCTGTTCTAAAGTGAAGATAGACTGATTGTAGCTACTTTCCCTGAAAGATAATGAGTGTGTTACACATGGAACAACTAATGTGATAACTAATTTATCAAGATAAATATTTAATGTCCATCATGAATCAAGAAGTTTTACAGAAATGCAATGCTCAGTGAAAAACTCTTATGTTTTGGCATCTACAACTACTTGTGATCATGGTCTATTTGCCTTACCAACCACTCTGAGAAGCTGCCCCATAGAACTGTGAGAGTAGGAATGAATAAACAAATACTGTAAATAAGCACAGGGTATAAGGCAGAATTTCTTAGAAACTCTGGCCTTTCTAGGTGGAGTTTGCATGTTCTCCCTGTGTCTGCGTGGGTTCTCTCCAGGTGCTCCGGCTTCCTCCCACCTCCAAAGACATGCTCGTTAGGCTGATTGGTGACTCTAAATTGACCCTAGGTGTGAGTGTGAGTGTGAATGGTTGTTTGTCTCTGTGTTAGCCCTGCGATGGGCTGGCAACCTGTGTGGGTGTACCCCGCGTCTCGCCCAATGACAGCTGGGATAGACTCCAGCAACCCCCACGACCCTAGTGAGGATAAGTGGTGGTAGAAGATAAGATGAGATTTAAGAATCTCTTTTGTGTCTGCACAGAAAAATATTTGGGGCTGTGTTGTACTACTATCAACACCATAACTGTATTATTCCATTATAAATGGATATTTATCATTTACATATAATCTTGCTGTGGCAGACCCACACATGGGTATTTGGCAGCAAAGCAGAATTTGTGCTGACTTCTGGTCTGCATGTTAACTATTAACTATTACACCCAGAAGAAAGTTTTCTACAGCTTCTCCAACTCATAACTGTGCACAGCTCACTGAGTTCTGTAGCCAGAATTTAGTGTTGCAGTCCTGCAGAGCTCTCCAGCTCTGAGCTGTGATTGGATCTCCTTCATTGTTTGAGCTGTTCTCTGTCCTTCTATGAATCTGCCAAGAATGTAAAACAAGGATATCATGTATTTACTGTAATGTAGCCTGAACTGTATCCATGTGTTGTGAGTTATTTTCATTTTATTGATATTGTCTATCCTTTTATTGTAACAGTGCAGTGCTAGCTATCTCATGTCCATGTTTTTACTCATACTCAAGATCATTTCTTTCATGATATCTTAACTGACTCAGTTTCATTTTGAAATTATGATCCGATCGATTCACTTCCAACAGTGTCACACATTTATCCCATTACCATTTCCTCTAGCAGGTGATACATATATTGTTGCTCCCCCAGTTTAATCAGTCACATAACATACTAATTTCTCTCTCTGCTGACTGTCTATTACTGTAATCCTGTGGTATTTTTCAAAATGTTTATCTTATGATTATGGAATGGTTATTCATTCACACTCCAGACCGCCTGTGTTTTTTACAAAGCATCGTTGTCATACCTACCATACAGTAATTATTTTCTTTATATTATTTAATTTATTACCTTTTGCAAAAAACACCTATTTAGGACATAGCTGCAGTAAACTGGATGCTGTTCATGAACATTTTGGTGCTCATGCATGGTCTTGTTCTCTTTTGTAAAGCCAACACTCTCTAGACAATTACATTTTTTTTTATTTATTTTTTTTTATTTAATGCAATAACAAGTAGCAGTAGAAGAGACGTAAGCAGCAACAGCAGCAGCAGCTGGAGCAGCAGCACAGATGCCTCAAGGAAATCGGGGAATCAATCCCTTGCCCTCTAGTTGTCAGGAGGTACCAGTGTCCATCGAGATGACGATGTGAGCTTAGTCCTGACCCATTTGTAGGCGTCCCCCTGCTTCACTGTTCTCCGTCTAGCGGATTCCAGCAGAGGAAAGGGTAATCCCACAAACAGGCAGGAACAGGAAACCCCCTCCTCCACTGATCTGTGATGCAGCAACTAGTGGAGGAGAAGGTGTCCCCAGACGTAAGTAACCAAACCCTCCACTGCTCTCTGTCTCGCAGCAGTCAGTGGAGGGGAAGGTATCCTCACTAGTAGGGAACCTCCTGCTTGAGCTTTCTGTTGGAATCGTCTAGGAAGATAATTTAAGAAAAGACTTTAGTTATCCCTGTGTGAAAATTAGGGAGTTACAGTGACAGGGAACAACAGAGCAAAAAAATAAATAAACAAAATACAGGAAAAAAAATATTTACCAGTCATGATGATGTTCAGCTTTAAAATACTGGTACTGTTGAAAGTTCTCCCTATTGCTGCAATGATGCCACGTTCCTCCAATTGTCTCTTCAGTTGCTTTTAAAAGACATCACGATGATGTCCTCCATTTGTGGACCTCGATAGATTATAGGAGTCCACATAGCTGATTTGGGGCCGTGCAACCTTTTGCAGATGTCTTTGAAAATTGCCTTGTCCACGTCCTTCAGCTTGTCCAGGTTAATGTTATAACCTTATCTCTCGACTTCAGCCCAGAACAGCCTCTGGTGCATGGTGTCTAGGGTGTCTGCAGCGCAGGTCCTCTTGGATTTTTAAGGGCCCGGGAAATCACGTTCTCTGTAATGCTGCTTACAAATATTTCTTCCAACGTTGTGTCTAGAGGTACAAAGATGTCCACAGGGGTGACCTCTGCAACGTCGGGCGTCTGTTCTGGTGCAGGAATTGACGCTGTGCGAAGTGGCTTTTTGAAGAAGCTCTTAGTCCTTGTCAGAGATACTGGAGCAGATGTCTCTTCCAAAGTGTCTGAGACATCACTTTTGATAGACTCTTCTTGGTCTTCTTCACTGTGTCTTGTGTCTTTATCCAAGCTGAGTTCCAGCTGCAGCAGTTGATTTTTGTACATCAGTTTCACTTTTGTAGCATTTTAATGGTGCAAACAACCATTTCATCCAGTGTTAGGATAGCCGTGGGTCTATATGGAGTCACAGGGTAAATGCTACGGTAAATGGAGTTGACACACATTGCTCCTATTTCTCTGAACATGATGCTCCTTAAAGAGTTTGGAACGTTCAGAGCTTGAGAAAAAGCTTAAGGTAGTGTTACCTCCAAACTGGACAACAGGTCATCTCAATGCTTGACTCCTCTCCTTGAGACGTCTGCCAGTGTTGATTTTGTAAAGAGCGCCATGATGTCTGTTAAGAGCTCCGCCAGCATGTACCTGGTTTCGTCATCAAGTGCAAACGTGCCCACTGCTTGGGTTCAATCCATCTGAAGAAAGAATCCATGATGGGGCGAATTGTGTCCACTGTGGTCGGAGGAGTGTCCTCTTTCTTTGGACTGCTTGTTTGGTCCATGGCGGTGGTTGTCTTTGTTGCCATATCACTCAAACTAGGATTGCGTCTTGAAAATATCTTTTCAGAACAAGCTTTACATATCACCAACTGTCTTCTCATTGTATTGAATACTAACTGAAAGTAATGAATCTGTGAGCTTTTGTTTACACTCCAGAATGCTTTAAGGACAATGGCACTCTTGAGGAGCTGATGTTGTGCCTGTTGCAATAAAAATTTATCTACTGGTCAAACGCGATGTACACAACGTATTGGGCACCCAGAGGGTCACAGGTGGCTGGAGCCTGTCCAAGCGGTCATTGGGATACAGGGGTACACCATGGACAGGTCGCCAGTCTGTCATAGGGCTAGCACAAAAAGACAGCAGTGAAAATCTTCACAAAAAGGCAACCAGACCACTGCTTCTACACTTATCTGGATATGAACTTTCATTGCGACTTTGTTCCCGACAGTTAATGATCGTCTTAACATCACTGTAGTCATTATATTAGTAGCCAAAAATGGCAATGGGTTACAGTAGAACTATAACACTAATTACAGCAGGTGTGGTCTATTCATGTATTTGCAGCTTCCTGCCTGGAAGCTGCAAATACATCATACTGACAACAAAAGTAGTGTTGTTAACATTCATTCCTCTATTGGTCATTACATTTGATGGATCTAAACTGGCAGTTTGGGAATGGTCACAGTCACTTGTATAAAATCTAAACAGAAAGCCATGCTGGTTCTTTACTGAAAGGATAAATTTCCACATCCTTGCTGAGACGTAGATGTCTGTCTGCCATGTATAATGATAAAAATAAGAGCCACTTTGCTTACATTAGTGTAAATCCATCTGTAAACCCACTACCTGTCATGTTTACACTTTGGCTTTATTGCAGAAATTATTTTTAATTACTAAGCTGAAGAAGTGAAGGTGTTTTTGTTTTTTTTTTTACCTGTGGCCAAAATTTTTCTTCCCTTTCAGCCTTGACTGTTATCCTAAGCTAGCCATTTACGGTGTCCTCTTCTAAGTTTCCTCAAAAACAAAAATAAGTGCACATCTATATCACCATTCCAACAACCAAGAGGTGTATGTGTGTATTATGTAATTTCTGCATGTTAGCTTAGCGATAGCAACTGTAGCAAAGTTCGCTAGCCCGACTACCTGGTAGGTAGCATTAGATATGTTGCCTTCAAGTGGTTTGCTGGTTTTGCCAAAAATGGCCAGTGAATGGTGAATCGTAATTTCACCATATTCCTAAAGGCCTCATCATTTTGACTTTGCATTTCCTACATTAAGCTCATTTGCTCGCTAAACTGTACAGTGCCTTCTGTGAACAAACAACTGCCTAGCAAAAAACTCAAGACGCACGGTTCATGTCATCTTGAACTCCTCTCGTATTTTGTGAACGTGACTTCACATGTCAAAACCACAAAGTTTGACCTTAAGGCATCATAAGTCACATTACACGCCGTGTTGTCACTGGCTTGACGATGGACTTACATGAACTACTGAGCTTCTGCAGGTAGTGCCTTAGTTCAATGAACTAAATGTTAAAATGAAAAAAATAATTCATCTCGCCTCTGGCAGAGGCCTTCTCCAAGCTTCTGCTTCCGACACATCGGGCTGCGCCGTGCTGCTGAGCGCTTCATCTAAGCTCCCACACCACGACACCAACTCCAACTCCAGTAACAGATTCGCCTCTGTATACGAATTCCATGTTGTTGTCCCCTCTTAAACGCTTATCAGGCTGATATATTAATACTGAGCAGCGTGCTGTAAAAACAACATCCTCTCAGTCAAATTCCTGATTTTCTGTGGTGCCCCACGACTCAGTGAACTGTGACTCTAAGTACATGTAACACGTGCATGTGGCATCCTGTGTGTGCCTTCACCTGTACCATGTGTCATCTTCTCTCTTTTTCCTTTCTATCACACAGCATATTAGTAAGCGATGCCAAATTCTTTAAATTTGGGATCGACCGATACGGATTTTTCAGGGCTGATACTGATGCCGATTATTAATAACCAAGCGAAACCGATATGTAGAACTGATATTCATTTCCAGTAAAAATTAACATTTTGGAGTCAAAATGTAGAGTAACACATCTGGGATTAGAATGAATACAGTATACTGTTTGTTTGTTTTGTGTACACTGAAAAAAATGGCAAATATTTAACATTTAGGCTATTCTGTGCAGTTATAGTGTAGTGAGAGCATGATTGTTGAGGGAGAGGCGATTGTAAACAAACAATGACATGTAAGTGTGTGGTGTTAAACTTACAGGCTATAATCACCTCAGGTGTTGTTTATTGATAAACCAGGAGCCACCCTGCAGGCTGAGACACGTTAGGAGATTAATTATTCCCCCAAATGAATGATAACTGTAAGGGTCTATATTAGGGATGTCCGATAATATCGGCCAATATTAGCCTATTTTTGTAATATCTGTTCATATTATTGTCGGTTTTACCACCAGTAATGAAAACCGATCACATAATGGCCGGGTTGTGCTGCAATTATAATGTAGCGGTGGGTCATCATAAAATAGCCTACGCCATGTTGAAGTTGTGAACAGTTTCATCTCCAGCGCCAAACAACGTGTTTTCCTCCCTTGTACTTGCTACAGCCTACTTATGTCATCACTTTTTGTCTACTACCGGAGTAGTCGTCCGCTTCTCGTCCTTGTCTGTGGCGCTGCATATAGAGGCTTCACTGTTGATTGACTGTCACTCAGTGCGTTTACATGCAGAGCTTAATCGAGCTATGCTCAAAATTCGACATTTCTCACTACAGTCCTTGTCCCAGTTTACATGCAGCGCAAGAAAATCGAATAACTGTCCTCCTCCTCCACACTAGGTGGTGATACGTGTCTTTTCAGTGGGTTAATACCACGTTAATACGTCTCGCTTTCCGGTTGACCTATTACGCGATAGAATAAACAAGAGTCGTTCATGCGGCAGACCAGCATTTCAAACAACAACCAGACAGATAATATTACATTTTTTAATCTCGTACGTAATGTTTGCGCTACTTCTGGTAAGTTCCGCGCTAAAAAATGGCCAATGCCGATGATCGCAAAAATGCAGAATATTATTGAATAGGACGATAATTGGTCGATCCCTAATATATGTGTGTGTGTGTGTGTGTGTGGCCTCTGTATAGCCTCTGGACAGCAGGAAACATATCAGCTGCGCTTTCTATGTCTCTGTTCTCTGTACTGTGTAAATACCTGGGCATACATACCACTGTACACAAGAGACAAGTTGCATCAAAAACCAAACTTTTTTTTTTCTTTGGTGAAAATACTGTTAATTGCTTCAATATACAATGACATTAAGTAATGACTGTTGCATCGATGGATAAGTGAGAGTTAAAAACACTGTGCTTGTTCAGTATATCAGTAGATATCCTTTAAACGCTGACAGGGGACACTGAAAGGAGCAAGGGAGCAGTTGGAAACAATATTACTGTATTAGTAAAAATAATGTAAATTTGAAAACTACCTATAGAAATAAGAATGTCATGAATGTCAATATTCATGTAGTCATAAAGTGATAAAAATTATCCAGCATTACACATGTAGACCATTAGCATTTCACTTAATGTTGTGTTTCATCAGAATATGCAGTATACCTCTAAAACCTACAGTTAAACTAAGCTAAGTGACGTCATGTTGATCAGGAGCTTTTGGGCCAACGGGGATCTGAGTGTCATGTTTGCCCCGTCTGTAATCTGGCTTTGGCTGTGTGTCTACACACATGCAGTACACAAACTTAAATGCTGTATTGAAATAATACGGCCTCAAAATCCGGGAGACAACATGTCAAACACTGAGGCCCTCGCTGCCTGACATCGGGACAGCACTGCAGCTCAGTTACACAGCATGTCAGATTTTATCCTGAACTTAATTGCAAACCAGATTAGCCTTAATGCTGAGTTTTAGCAGTGGCTTTAGCAGGATTTACAGAAGGACTGGTAAATCACTGAAGGTGTTCAGTAACAGCTCAACCAAGCCTTTGAATCAGATATAATTCAGACCTGTTGTTATACTGTTTTGACAGGTAAACTCAGTTGCAAGTTTGGCAGTGGTGAAGCTGGAGGACTACATGACATTCTTCTAATTACATTCAATACAAAATGTTTTGAACGAGCTTAATGGATAACATGAATTATGCAGGTCATCGCTTAAATGACTTTTACAGAACCAGCACCACAGAAGTGAGGCAGTGAGGTTTGTGAGATTACTGCATTACATGAGCTGTTGATCTTTCAGTACACCAGAGCATTAAAGATGCTGGTCCATGCCATACTAATAATTCTTGCGTATCTAATTCCCTTTAGCGGTTGCACCACCCCACACTCCACTAGAGCTCAGCATCAATGGGATTTCAAGAATCTAAACTTTGCTAGCACTTACTGTCTCTGCTCTAAAAGTTTCATGTTTCCATTTAAAGCCTTGCTGCATTATTTGTTGTTGAACCGTTTTTGATAACAGTTTTCTTCAGGCATACACATCACATTACCAGTATGCATGTGTAGATTCTACTATCCTGGTAATGGTACATCTAAAACATAGCCAAAACAAAGGCAAGTGGACTCATAAAGTGAGAGCTTGCAGCGGATTTATGGGATTTCCAGAGAAGGTGGTGACTCATTAATAGAGATAAGGCTGGAACAGTCCCACTTTTCATGGCGACGTCAAAAACAGGTCATGAACTACCACTGTTATTGTGCTCTGCAGGGTAACCCAGATGTTCTGAATGATCAATCTTAGCTTACTTTTTAACATCAATCACAGGGAATATCGATATCAACTGTTATAAAACATTAAAAATATATTGGGTTGCTGTCCTGGATATCTGAGCCCTCATTTTGTAACATTCACATTCTCATGTTGGACATGCTGTGCACACTGTCTCTGGATGGTCTTTTTGGCTTGTCATGAATCACTATGCTAAATGTAATTTCAAGTATGTTGTTTGCTAATAGCAGAAACGTTAAAGATTTATGAGCACTTTATGAAGAAATCACCTCTCACCATAAACTAGTCAGCTCTTCATGAACTCCCATTTATTTGACAGGAAAATGTACAGTACAGTATTCATGGTGAATTTATCCCAGAGAGCAGGACAGTAAATCATATAGGCATGTAATTGATGTCCCTATGAAAACAGCCTTAGATCACAGTTCAGCACTTTTCTGGGTCAGGTTTATAGCCGGCATTGTTTGGTTTTCTTCTCTCTCACTGCCACGCCTTAAACTCACATATCTTTGGCTCGCTCAGACTTTGAGTCTTGCATGCATTGGTTATTACTGAAATAGCTGCTCCATTCCTCCAGAGCTTTCATTCTTTTTCTCCCTTTTTTAAGTGCCCCTTAAGACTTTCCATCTTGGACTGCCGATTCCAACCATTAGCTAAAAAGGTGTGGGATGGAGTCAAGTGCCTCTTGAGCTGTTAGTGAGGGCAATGTAGGAGAATAAATGAAAGAATCTAAACAGTAGAGAACTTGTTTTTTCAGTGAAAGAAGTAAAGTCGTTTGAGCAGTGGCTGTGAGCAGGCAGCAAACAAGCCACTCAAATGAATTTGAGCCAATTGCCCCTAACTGTCACAGGGCTGTCACAAGGGATCTCTGCAGGGCAATGATTGTAGGGTTTAGCTGTGATGTGAGAAGCAGCGTGGGATGATGAATGTGTGTGGCTTTCCTTCAAAGTCTGGCAGGTCTTCAAAGCGAGCTGAAACATTTCTTATTTCAGGACCTGATTGGACACACATAAACACCTGCATAAAGAACATGTAGTTAAAAATGTAGCTTTTGTGGTGAGATCTAAACTTTTAGTGACGGCCACAGGGTCAAAAATATATAGGTGCATATTCTAGATATTCTACATTGTTGCACCATTTGACAGGAACAGCATTAGTGATGCAGGAAAAAGTTACTTTAAGGTACTTGGGCAGGAATTTTATAAACCTATAATACATATGAATAGAATAGTAATGTTTACAACCTCCATATATATATGCATATATGTATGCATTGCACATATTGCACCTTCCTAACATTCCTTGTGCCATCAGAGACTGTGACTCATCAGAGAATGGACATGGACCTTCGGAGGATGTCCCGTGGTGTCTGGTAACAAAATGTTGTTAGAGGGGGTCTAGGTGGGTGCTACATGTCTAAGTAACATCTACACGAGGCTATGCACTTGTATGCATTATTCCAGAATCTGGGGGCTACATCCACATTTGGTTTGTAGCTTTTCAATAAACAACATTTAAACAGTTCTCCGTAAAAATGCTTAGGTAACTACCGAGAGACGGAAACGGCAAACTGATGATATGCATTCTCCTAACAATCTTGCCCAAACATATGCATGACTTGACTCCCCTGCTGTTCCTTTCTCCATCTGCGCCCTCTGTTTGAACCCTCAACTCTAAGGACATCTCCATCACCAACAATCATGAATCACTTTTATGAGCTGATCTGGAAGCTTTAAACACACCAACACACTGACTGACCCCATCTTTAATCACACTGCTGGCAGAAATTGAACAAACTGCTTTTATAGGTTTGAATGAAGTTTTACGCAATTTTGAACTGGACAGAAATCTGGTCCAGACTGGAGTGTCTCAGATATTGCATTTGGTAAGGTCTAAGCAATCCATTAAATGACTGTCCTCAAGAATTTATAGTTTATCAAATTAAATCAGCAGTTTGCGCATCTGGTGATTTGTGAAAGAAAATGTTTGCATCAGCTTTGAACTGACACAGGCCTTTTGCGAAAGGTATCGTGTCCAGTAAAGGTTCCTTCCTTTTTTTTATTTCAATTAGCTGCCACTCCCCATGAGTTTTCACTCTAGGAAAATCACAGATGGACAAACTCCACCCAGAAAGGCCCAAGCTGGACTCAAACCCGGACCTTCTTGCTGGAGGGCATCAGTGACCACTGAGCTGCTGTGCCACCCCCAATTCTTCGTAACCTCAACAATTCTCTGTTTGTAACATGCAGATCATCAGCATTACGCAGCACCTCAGTGGGAAAACCTCAAAATCCTGTTAGATCAATGAACTTAAATCTTAATGTTTATGAGCCACAAATGCAGATAATTGGTTCCCTCTCTGGTAGCGTGTGAAGTAAAGGTCATTCCATTTAAAATGCATGAAACGAGTCAACATTGTGGTTGGAAGCGTCCCGTCGTTAAAATGATGCACATTAAGTCACACTGTTGCAAAAATGACTCTCATGTGGTAAGAAAAAGCTGCAGCAGCTACATGAACATCGAGGCATTACGGAGCATTGTGCTTTGCCATCTGTGGCCTCATTATGCATCAAACTCACCATAATCTACTGGCTGTTAAAGGCTTCTGAATAATCTTGATTGTAGTGCAGCTGTCTGCTTCAACTCGCAGGAATAGGACTTTAAGGCTTCTGAGAGATAAGGAAAAAATATCCATCCTGATCGAAAAACGTTCTTATTGAGCCCTGTACTTATGATTAAACCGTGTTCACGAGCCTCAAATTATTTTGAGGTTATTTTTTATAGTTCTACTGTATTATGCTCAACTTCTGCATCTTTAAATTGCTTTCATCTATACAAAACATATGTAAGTCAAGTAAAACTATGCTTGCTTTTGCTATTCCACATTTATTTATTTTTTTTTTAAATCCTTTAATAATCATGCAGTAATCTCTTGGAATCTGATTTTCTTGTACGAAATGATCCCATCACCTCGAACTGGATAATAAACTTGAAAAAAAAAAAGTTGACACAGATGTGTTGTTTTTGTGTTCTCTATAAAAAGGTGCTATAGCAATAAAGTTTTACTTAAGTTACTGATTAACTGCAGTAATGACAACTCAACCCTACTGTCAAACAAGAACAATGGAAGTCTCATAGTTTTCTCTTGCATTTGAGATTGCACATACAAGCAAGGGTTGTTAAAATGACAAAGCTGCTCCTACTCACCTGAGTGTGTAGTGGGAGGAAACGCCCCACTAATCCCAGATAAGGACTGCAGATTTTAGCACCATGTGCATACCGCTGTAAGGCAGAAAACATTAAAAGCTGACGGAAGAAGTGAAGAAAATAAAAGCAGTGCAAAAAAAGAAGCATCTAAAAGAAAACAGAAGGATTGCACGATAGGACTAGCTGTTACAATTCCCAAAGGTTAAGCACAGTACTTACCTTCAGATTGTTGGAGATGTCTTCTTCTGAATTTAAGTACAGTACTTACCTTTAGTGGGTAGGAGAACTCAGATGAAAAGAGGTAGACCCAGGAAGAAGCACAGGTCTGGCCAGCCAACTCGACTATTAGATGGGACCATATTTTTGACCTCCTACTTACCCCCGAGAGGAGAGGAGAGGAGAGGAGAGGAGAGGAGAGGAGAGGAGAGGAGAGGAGAGGAGAGGAGAGGAGAGGAGAGGAGAGAATCGGATAAGCTCATGGGAGTCCAGGTCTTTGTGCCATCATGACAAATCATCATCATTTATCCCAAGACAAGCTGAGCCAAGGTTGACCCACCAGGCTGATCAGCCCTGAGTGTGTGTCGCGTCGTAACGAAATGGCCAAGTGGCAGCCCACACTATCTCCTTTCACCCCCAATACTTTAGTTGGTGAAGTTCAGTGGAAAAAGAAAATGTTATTTTCAAGCGTGAGTTGTGGTGTTGCCAAAAACACTGCCCGCATCCATGCAAAGTGCTGATGCACGTATGAAAAAAAGTTGCATGGAACTTTTTGTGACTCCAATGTGGGGAAGACAGGGGAAGATGTGGGGACTTCAAATCTGAAGGTGAAACTATAAATCTGGATGTGTGGCATTAGAAAAAATAATTCCACTCCTCATCTCTGCTTCAAGCTATGCTGATGCTGCTACTGATACTAGCATACCTAGTATACTACAAATATCTGACTTGAACATCCAAGATAGAGTTGGGTTTTAAATGGGGAATTTTGGAGTGTTAAGTCAGACTTTTGTGACATGAGCACAGAAAATGGAAACTATACTGTTTATAGTTTAACACCCAATTCCCCATTGTTCTCACTTGCTGATGCATGCTCTTATATGCAAGTAGAGAATGAAAGAACTAGGTGACACGAGCTTGTGCAAGATTAAACTGGTGCTGAGACTGAATCAGAATTGCTGCTGGCTTTGCACTGCTACAAAATAAGTATATGGTACAAACTGATGAGAATGACTCAGGAGAGAACAGGTCTATATGACTGTTGTGTTCAGCCTTTCAGCAAGCAGCAGCTATTCCAGTTTCCCTTTTGAATAATCAATACAGACAACGGCTACCTTCTGTTATAATGATAATATGTTATAACTTTTGACTGTGTGTTATACAGTGTATTCAAATACAAGGATCAACAGGTAACGGCAGTCAGGCTGCTCTGGCGGGATATAGTTATTTTGTTATATAGGCATATAGTCACACATACGTATGGCATATCCTAGAATATATCCTGGAATATATGGTCCTTCACCATATATCTTTAAACATATCTTACACATTTGTATATCGTATATATAATTCTCCACTGTAATCTCGAAAGGAACAAACTCTTTAGGATGCATGTTCTCTTTTGTTCAGATATGGGCGACATACAATATTTAGATTCACATATTCCATGCTTGCTGGGAGCCTGTGGTGTTATCACTAGCTTTGATGCAGGACAGATTTGTATTTGAGGGAGTGTTTATCACTTTGAAACCAGCTTTGAGGAGATCCAAGGAATGTTTTATGCAGAATCAAGGAGCTAATCTGGCTCAGAGCATACAGGACAGCTGGCCTACCTTCTTAGCAAACGTTGAGCCATGGTTGATGCCAGTGTTTGCTAACTCAAAGGATTAGCTTCCTCTGTTTGCCGGTCCTTTGCAGTTGCTGACATGTTATTGCAGTATTACCAGGCCCAAACACATCATTTGTTTTGGCTTGACTCCCAGATGAGATTCTAGCCTCTAAAGGTGTTTCTTGATAGGATGATTAAATATAGTTCAAACTGCCTCAGTGAAAGATGACCCCCATGTGATTAACAACAACCACATCCCTCTCTTTATAGACAGAGTACTTTCATTCCCAAAGATTTATAGCTACCATGTTCATCTTAATTGTAAAAAGGAAATGATAACGGTAATTACAATGGAAGCATGGGGGGTCTCTATGTCTTCGCTCCGCTCATGATTACCCAGAGAATTTATTTTTCATCTAAGACAGTACAGATGTCTGGTACTGTAGTACAATGCAACTTTTGCTTTCATGTCTCACCTTGTGGACAAAGTGATGGAGCCAGACAGAGGAACTGTGGAGTAACTAGAATCTACAACTGCACTTCATGTTCTGTGAGGCAAAGTACCTAAAGTCTTTAAGGTCACTGGCTTATTGTGTTGAAAAATGTGTGACCGTACAAGCGAGATGAGTTATATATTTATGATATTCCTGCTTACGTTGAGTTGGCATATGTGCCTGAGTGAACATTTAGACATGAACATTATCATTATTATCATTACCAAATCATTGCTCATAAAGCAATGTATTTATCAGAAAAATAAATGCATATAACAGCATCCATTGTCTGAGAAATTTTCTCTCAAAACTACAAAGCAAATCATGTTATAGCACTAGTGGCAAAAAAACCCAACAAGAAAAAGCACCTTTGCAACTGAACAACATAATCTATCCACTAGTTTTACTTTAAATCTGCAATCTCAAATTTACTTCTGCTACGAGGATAAGTCATGCACTCACTATAGTTATTAGGACTTTGAAAACACTCTGAGGGCCATAAAAACATGTCACCCCTAGTTGCTTATTAGATAACCGTTAAGTGAGAAAAAAAAACAGGCCATCTACATTAATCTGAACATATTCCTCTAAGTCCAGCTGAGCACTGGGGTGTCAACAGACCGTAGAAATGTGAGCTTCAGTGTGCACCACTCACAGCTGTTTCAAATAAATACTTTCAAAATGAATGAAGCACTTGGATGAGTGGTGAAATGTCATCAGTGGGTACTCAAACAGACCCAGTTGCTTTGTTTTGTTTTTCGTAAAGATCTCGAAGGAAAGGGAATGCGTTTCCTCTAACCTTCTATTGATTAAGCTAATAGGCTTAAGTGTTTGTTATCCAAGATGGTGCATTGCCTCTTCATACACCCTCAAACTCGCCCCTGGTATTACCTTTTCTGCACAAACTCTGTGAACAATTACCAAAAGTTCTGCAGCATTATAGGTGTTCTTGACTCCCCTGTGGCTGCTCAGTTCGCCCATCCATCTCTGAATTGACTATGTTTAGACAGATTGGACTAGCCTCACTGCTGATGGTATTCATGGACAGTGTGTATTAGCCTTCCAGCCTCCTGTGCGCACTCACCACTGTGATTTAGTGGAGCTGAGAGCCATGAATTTCAGTCAAGCAGTTGAAAAGAAGCATAGGTGATTTATGCTTTTGTTTACAGCCTGCTGTGGGGACCTATATCTGAAGGGAGTCGGTTGTGGGTAGGTAAATCTACAGTGAACATACTGTATATCGGTACGAATAAGTGCTTGCACTCCTGGTTCGTATGTTTCTGATGTCTGTTTATTAATTAAGTGCCGAGGTAAAGAATAAACTGTTTGAGTGTGAAAAGCAGGGAGTGTCTATGTGTATGGTTTGACTTACAACACTAAGAGAACAGGGACTTCCCAGGGGAGAATATCCTCCCAGTTGAATTCAAGATGTTTGTATTTCAGAGAAAAATTCATCTTTCCAAGCCATGGTTAGTTGGCGGAATAGGGCTCAACAGAGGAGAGTGCGTGACCAAACCCCAAATGGTAACAATGGTTTATTCACTTGAAGGATACATAATCTCCATCGTAAATTAATCTCTGAAAATAAAGAGCTTGACAAAATGCTATCATCAACAGAACTTTGAGAAGCATGCAATTCATCACTGGAAGCAGCTCATAAAAGCGGGCTTAAGTGTCATCCGACAAAGAATTCCTTCTACCAGTGTACTGGTCAGATCATTAGCCTCTATTGATGTCCCCTTTGAAGGCATTACCCTTCATAAATGATACCCTTGGCCATTAGGTATAGTGCATAAAATGAACTGTTTCACTGATGAAAATGGCCTCTATCAGTGCTGCTACACCTCTGGGAAGGCAAAATTATGTTCCCACTGGGAGAATGTGATGAAGAAGTTTCATTGTCTATGTCTTATAGGTCACCAACATGGAGCAAAACAAACATTAATATATATATATATTGTGTGGTATATATATATATTATATGTATATATATATATTATATATATATATGTATATATATATATTGATATGTGTAATTTATATATATATTATGTGTTTATAGTTATATATATGTGTGTGTATATATATATGTGTTTTTGTGTTTATAATATATATTATGTGTGTTATATATATATATTTTGTGTTTTATATTTATATATATATATGTGTGTATATATATATTATTGTTTATATATATATATGTTGTATATATATATATGTGTGTGTATATATATATGGTTATTATATATTATATATATATATATGTGTATATATATATTATGTGTTTATTATTGTGTATATATATATATATTATATATTATATATGTGTATATTGTGTATTATGATTATTATATATTATATGTGTATGTATGTATATATATATATGTGTATGTATATATATATGTGTGTATATATATAATGATAAAAATCCCCTGTAAGTGTTAAGGTGTCAGTGTTAGACATGAGAGGGTTTATCATCAGAGGGTGGTGGATAGGGTAAAAAAAATACCAAGGACACATATAGCTAAACAGGAAAAAATAACTTCATAAAAAATAACTGCATAAAGACATGCTGCTTTGCAACCTCTCCATCTGGCACATACACGTGTATGCATGTGTGCCGGTGACATAGAATACCTAAAATATTCAACTTCCATTGTTCTAAGAGTGTGACTGGAAAGTCAGGGGTTGACTATTCACTTGTGATTTTTACATCAAAGAACAAAGCCTCACATCCTGTATTGGGAAGGAAATATTATCCAAAATTGACAAAATGCCAGACATGTATAGTCACATTTTAGTAGCACTCATTTCAAACATCAAAGCATGTTTGGGAATTAATTTAGTGGCTACGCTCCCCACTGACTTTTACATTTCCATCTGACAGCCTCAGCGGCATGCAGTAGGGCTACTGTGCTGACTTCACTGTTTGTCTTGAGCGCAGCTCTAATTTAGCTGATAGTCAAAATCAATGCAAGTTTAGGAAGACAGATCTCCAAAGGCCAGCTGTTCAGATCAGTCACCTTAAATTACTGAGGCAATGCAAAGAATGACTGCAGCCCCTTCTTAAGAAATGCCAGAATGTGAGGCACGTCATCACAGACAAAGAGAAATTAAGAGAAGGTCAGGGTGAACTACAGAGAGGAAAGATCATTACATTTTTGACCTCTCTTTTGCTCTGGGAAAGAGGTACTTCACAAACTGTAGTATGAGTAGAAGCAACACAAGTGTATTATCAGACAAACTCATTCTCAAAGATCCTGTCCTAATGCAATTTTAAAGTGGTTAATTGTTCAGCAGCGAATCCCATGACAACTTTTACATTAAGAGGTGCTCTCTTGCAGCATTGGCTTCAAATTTCAAAGAAAAATCACTACAACCAACAGTGCACTACAAGCACCAAATTGCAGGGTATCAACTAGCTGGGAACATAACAGCCTACTGAACAGATAAACATCCTTGTGTTTTTCTCAGGTCTCAGTAGAGATTAAACCCAGAGCCAAAAAACCCCACACTTAAATTGCACTCACTAGGGAGGAACACCTCAAATGATTTACATCCTTATTGGTTGCATGTTTGAAAATGTAACAGTTTCCACTTCCACTAAACAAAAAATATATTGTAATGTCCATTTAGCAAATTTAAAATAACCAGAGAAAGAAAGGTTATAGAAAGAACATGTTCAAATTTCACTACTGTGATTCTAGAATCCTTGTGATTCTAGTGAAATCCTTGTGATTCCCTGCTACTATCATGTTCTCTGATCTACCTTTGAATGAAGAACAATAGAGTTTACATTGGAGCAGAGGAGGACATGGTGCTCAAATAATGAGTTCACTTGAGTGTCGCATTCCAAGTTTACAAAGCTGCTTCCTGTTTTCACACTACGACACTCACATAGTTTATTTCCACAAAACATATCCATTCTTTTTCAGGAATATTCTTGTTGTACCCGACAAGATTTCCAGCAGTGGGGAAGGTGCTCTTGTTTATCACATTCTAGAGAAAAATGGGTCAAGTCTGGGCCAAATACTATGGTAGACTTATCTTTATATAAAGTGGGAAAGTGTGCCATACTGAGGCAGTCAATTAACCATAGTACTTTGATGTCAAGGTAGCAGTTCCATAGCCAAACTAACAGAAATTCATCATCCATCATAAACCATTTCAATCCATGTTCTCTCACTGTCTAGAAAGGTTTGCCAGATAAAAAGATAAAAGATAGCCAGCCAATGTAATAAGGAAAACCCATCCAGCTAAGCATTTTAATACTGTCAATCTTTCTGTAGTTCAAAAGCATTCCTCCTGTTCTTTTTCCTTCTGTCCTCAATGTCTTCTCCTTGTGGCTGTATAGCCACACACACAAACATAACATTCTTGACTTAATTCTAAAAGCATTTCGCCTCTTACCGCTTCTGTCTGACGGCCGTTGAACGACTTCTCGTTTTGCAGCTCAAATGCCTCCCTCGGACTGTTCATCGCACACCCACTATCTCTGCTCCACCACTTCCACCTGTCATGTACCATCACTACAGTGGACCCATGCTGAGTCATTTCCTTTTGTGAAAACTACTGGCCATCAAATACCGACCTGGCTACATCTTAACTGTAGTGGATAAATTCAGGCAATGTTCTTCCTTTAACTTTTGCCTGCCAGTCTCCTCTCTTTTTTATTTCACAGCGCTTGTCTCTGTACTTTACTTTGAAGCCATATAGCAGGACAGTGAATTGGCAGCACCAAACCAAACTTGTATGGGAACTAAAATACGGAAGAAAACTAATATTTGGTCATGTTGGAGTGTTCTGCTTTTATGTGTAAATGTCGTTAGACCTTCATCACATGCTTCCTTCAGATGGAACCAGTGAGTTTGTGGGAATATGTCAGGTCATCTAGGCAACAGTTTATCAGTAATCTAACATAGATAATGCAAATTTATAAAGAAATGATGAGGTCATTTGGAATATCAACATTTTCTTCACATATAATATCACAAGAGAAAAAGTTATTTATTTAATTAATTAATTAATAACCCTGTTTTAGTCAAAGCATAAATCAAGCATTCAGGTTATGTTCAGTTGCTTGAATCACTGTGGAAATTTGACAATCCAGTTGGACATTGGTCCTAAATGCTAAAATATAAAATCAACACTTTCAGTAACCATGTCCTTAACCACATGTTTAGAATCCTACCAGTGAAAATTAATTTTTTTTACTCACATCTTTCCCCAGAACCTGTTGTTTTTCCTAACTCAAGCAAAATCTCCCTATGTTTAATATCAATTCTTTGGGCCATACACTAGTGAAATGGCAGGTTTTAATTATACAACCGCATATGGCAGTTAAAGATGCAGTTACATCACCAGTGTAGCCTCACAACATAAGAACAGTCAGTCTACTATAGTTTGCTGAAATACTATGGATGTATATATACCTATGTATTTAAAGTCTCAGACCTGGAGTTCCTGCAAACAGAGACTGATCAACTGGCAAAATAAAATGCTGTGTGTACAGGCTGAGGGGATATTCGGAAGGAAAGTGTTCAACAAAAGTAACAGCTTCAAAGCATCGTGGGTGTATAATTGTGTACTGTTGAAGAATATTCAGACAATGGAGCTCATTCTCCCAACTTTTAGTGAGGAGGAATAAACAGCCGTTCAACTCTGTCTCAGGCCCTGTTGCCCAGTCCTGCTGTCTCTCCCCTAAAAAAACAAAGGTCTGCCCTTACTTGGACTTGGGAATAAAGGCTGACATCATTAAATGGAAATACAACACTCCTGGTATGAATGCTGACCACTAAACAAAATAAATAACATCAACTAACAATCAATGTAAGGCTAATACAAGATAGTTAAATATCCTATTAAAATGCATTAACTGACAGCTGTTTTTTTTTTTTTTTTTTAATACAGACATCAAAAATGAGGGAAGTATTTTGACAGACTTAGTGATAAATTATACCGACCTCAGACTACACACTACGCTACTCACAGAATTGTTACCTAAACATGCTAAGGTTTACGAGATCCTGTGTGTAGAATTTAGGGACATCTAGTGGAGAGCTAGTACACTGCAGCCAGGTGAAGACCTCTTTTCTCACCAGATGAACCCACGTCAATGCAAGAATTTAAAAGGTCCTCTCTAGAGCCAGCATTCGGTCCATCCATTCTCCTGTAGTTGAGTCACGATGGCTCAACATAGAATACACTGTGTAAGAAGACCTGGTCCTTATGTAGAAGTCAAGGATTCATTCTAAGTTAATGGGAAAACAGTAATTTTTAGTATTAGAATATTATACACAAATAAGAACATAATTATGAATATACGTTTTGAGGACATATTTACCATCTATGGATAATAAATATAAAATGTACCTGAGTAGTGACATTTTCATTCTGATGTCAGTGAGATCAAAAACACAGGTTTTGTTTGCACACATTTTTCAGGGTGAGACACAATATGCTTACTCCAGGTCACATTAGCCTGCATATGGGCTGAGATGTATAGATTAATAAAAAACTACACTTGCCATCACTTTAATTTCCTCTCAGTGCAGAAAGGTTTTGAGATTTTCCATTAGGCCTGCAACCACCGCAAGCAGGCTCTGTCTGGCCACAATGTGCTGCTGTTACTGTATGGTGGGGAAGGTAATGAGGTTTTAATGGGTTTCCGTCAATAACATTTTGCCACAATGTGCTGTGCCATGTGAGGGAGCTACACTAACGATCTACAATGGCTATGCTGATCTTTTAGGAGCATTAAGGACACATCAACGATCAGTAATGGCTCATGCATTCTTTTGCCACTGTTTGAGCCTTGTTTTTTTAAAGATGAGAGAAGTGGAGAGGTTCTGTGAGCTATTTTCATGGACATTTCTCAGATGAGAGGGGCCTTTCAGAATTAAGTAAAAACTAAAACAAGGAAGAAAAAGAAGAAGAAGAATATTCCAGGCTATCTTTTTAGGATCACTACATTTTACAAAATAATAGTTACTTGGATGATCCATCCCATCCACTTAGAGGGGCAGCACACTGATTCATTTCTGCTCCCATAGTGAACACTATAGAACTTTTTTTTCTTCCCTACTCTATCCAGCTGTGTAACTGCTCATCTTTTTGTAACAGTTAAGCTACTATGACCAAACAATTTCCATTGTGGATCATTAAAGTCTGTCTAAGTCTATGCATGTACCACTATTCACAGATACAGATAAATATCTATATAAGAAAGAAACATATATGTTATATGTTATGCCGGACACTTTTGAAGCATGCTGTATTATCTATGGATTTTTTACAAATACCAATTTTTTTTACATCGGCATAGGCCGAGGGCCGATACATGAGCCGATATTTGGAGCTGATGCTGCTTTTTCTCCTTCCATTCACATGATAAAAATGATACACCGATAACCAGTGTTACAAGTCTCACTTTATTTAATTTAGGGTATGAATAAATAAATATATATCAGCACCTGTGTATCGACTATTAAAAAGAAAGGCAAATATCGGCCCAATATATCAGCCGGCCGATATATTGGTCATTACACTAACACTGATACAATATCAGAGATGGAGGATGACAGGAGGAGGCCACTTTTTAGTTATCCTTGTTCAGTATTCCTATCTCCCTTTCCCTTCTGCTCCTCAGTCTTTGTTCTGCTTTCCCCAGGTGCTCACAAGAGATCTTGTGGCAAAACTGAAAAAAAAAGGATCTCTACACTAGTGGAGTTTCTCGTCACCAATCCTGTTTTCCATGCTCCAGTCCCTGCCTGACTCTGCCTCCCTCCTCATTCCATCCAACCGTCCTTCAGTATACCCCTTCACAGGCAGTGCTCCTTTCCTGCAGGCTGGCAGTTGATCGTCTTGAGCTTAGAGAAAAAGGTAGCCTCTGGGGACAAACACTGAAGCACCTTCTGTTTTAATGAAAAGCTAAAGCCATGGCAATAGGGCTTACACACACAAAGCCCTCATCCATAATGCCACACATAGAAACTGACACACACATACTGCAGCAACCCAGCAGGCAGATCTGGGTCTATAATTACCTATGGAGTCCCGCTGGCATTTAACAACTGGAGCTACCGCCTTGTTTGCCTGCTGAATGTGGAGGTTTTGCTCAGAATGTCAAGGGATTTTGCCCTTGTGAAAATGAGTTCCGCTGTGTATGTGTATAACTAAGGAAGTGTCACGTTCTGATGCCCTGCTCTGGTATGGAGAAGCTCTAATATGGGCGGGGTCAGAGGAACCGAGGATCTGAAGAGGAGCCTAATGTGTTACATGCTGCTGTCTAAGAAGGAATCAATATAAAGTATTGACTGGGGCTGAGAATGAAGGGTTATGGGCCACGTAATGTGTGTTCGTTCTATTCGTATAACGTCTGCTGTGTGCAGCATGTGTGTGTATTCACTGTTATGTGTTCACAGATGACATAGTATGGAATTTAATTTAACAGTATGATGTAATAACAGCAGGCAGAAGGTTTCACGATATCAACAGGTTGTAAATATCACTAGTCAATAAAAACCTAAGGCAACACTGTAGTTCCATTTCTCAGAAGCAGGGTCGTACAAGGTACTTCTCAATACTTGGTCTGTAACCCATAATGATGATCTGCATTCCAGGTGTTTGAAGAGCAGACATGAAACAGAAGCCAAGTAAAGAAGTGCTATAATTAATAGAAGAAGAGTTAGAGTTCTGCTTCCCCAGTCACTTGGTTTGTTGAACAACAGTGTGATCTGGAGTAAATAAATTGTATAATAATATAATGCTGATCTGTGAAGTTTCATCTTAGTTATTGAATGCTATAAAAACAGGATTACTTGATGTGACATAAGTCTAAACTGACAGCCGGCCCAGTTATAACATGAGAGTAGGAACACCAGAATAACTCTTCATCTAAAACTTACAAAATGAATAGTTGTGCTGTAAATTGTGCTAATGATCCTGAAGGATCTGAACAATCTTTACAGTAAGTTAAGTAAGTTAAATCTTAGTGAAATCAAAGTGTAGTATATAATTCAGCATGTCTTTGGTAGGTAGAGCAGAGCTCGTATTGACCAAACACAAACAGGTCATTGATTGGACGTGACTCTACTCTAGACCATTGACTGTATATACCATGAACAAACCCATGGTAACGTCACCCTTTGGATTCTGAACCACACTCAGATACTCCAAAAATGGACATGGGGGTGTCGTGTCAGACATTGTATCCCGCACACCCAACTCTCCACTACCTGTTAGCTCAGGCTACCGCTGGTCACTCTAGGCAGGAACACCTTTAATTATGTGCTGTGTGGGCTCATTGCTCACTCCTGAAGGTTGCTGCTTGAGACTCATCGTCCATTGTTTTTCCTACAGTCTATGGTTTTAACCACAATTACTAATACAGACTGCTGCCACCTGTTGGTATGGAGAGTTATTCCTTGCAGATGCAAATAATTTGGCTGTAATCTTTGCTGTGTGTTCAAGTGCAGCTTTCTGGTTACATGAGGCAACGTCAAAGTCAGCTTTTGTTGCTGGTAATTCTTTAATTTTGGTTTGGGTGTGTGTGCTTTTACCTTTGATGCCAATTAAACATCAGAGTCACATAGAGTAGACTAGTGGTCTTTGTTCCAGGAGGTACAACCACTGTTTTTGTCACTGTAGTCTGGTGGGTTTGAAGAGTCATATGCCTCAAATTCCAAGAATATGCTGTCTAAATGCAAGGTAAATCTTATAAGGTGCATATATATACTCTACAGCAGTAGAGGCGCTTAAACAGCATTTCTGTCTTTTCTTTTTTTCATCATTGTTAAGCTCTGACAATAAATGTGGCTCTAGAGGAAACACTCAGTTTTTGCCAATAACAGCTGCAGTTTGACTTTGTATTATGAGTCAGTGCTTAATTATGCACTCAGTGCAATATGCTGCTCAGGACAGAGCAGTGGCACAGTTGTTCAAATGTCAGACAGAACCAATGATTTCAGGTGTATGTGGTGTGAGTGAACTGCTTTCTGATTTCTCTTTTTAGTCATGCTGATAGAACTGCACGTGCACCAAGCAACATTTGACTTAGCTGCAGTCTAGAAATTTACCCCCTGAGTGAGCTGTTTGGATCACTACACACTCACATAACTACAGATGATCCCTGCTGAGGGAAGTTGCTGTAGTTTGCTTGTTTGTTCGTGCACACACACACACACACACATAAACTCCACTTATCTGTGGGCCCCATGCCCCAGCCTCGAGTGGAAGCCAAACAGACAAGCTGTTTATTTTAGCAGTTGATTTTTCTTTCTTTCTCTTTTTGCATCCCTGCCTGATCTGTCATGCTGCTTCATCCAGCCGATCGATAATGTAATTCTTAACCAGACGCTTCTGTGCACTGGAGTAATTACCTCCTCCATTATCTGACCACATCTCTCATTACGCTGTAAGCAGCCTTTATTAGGGCCACAGGCAGAAAAGCAAAGAGGAGGCACACAAACACACCCGTGTATACAAAAGATAAGCATGCACAAACATCCTTACATGGCACCATACTTGAGTATTCAGGAAGACAAACAGACAGTCTTCTCACCTTTCTGCACTCCTCATCTTCACTTTGTCATCTCCATTCCTCTCTTTGCCCAGTCAATCTGATAGCCATTAGTCAGTATTGTTCCCATGGGCTACTCGCTCACATACTGCACATCTATGGGAGCATTTCCATTCAGCAAGATGGCTCACCTCTCTGTGATAGCAGTGTAGCCCAGGGGAAATAAAGACAGTCGCAGCCAAATCAAATTCACTGCACAGTGGGGGAGACGATGGCACAGATCAGCATGTTACTGGCCTCTTTAGGCTCCTTCTGTGGGGTTTTTGGACCCAGAGTTGGTTAAATGGTTTAATATTACCAACTTAATATTAGTAACACCGTCAGACCTGCCGGTTTGATTTCCACTGTGGGTAAATGCCAGAGATAGTGCTGAGGGACAGTTAAAAAAACTATTTGTCAATCACAATGCATATTTATGCAATGCATTTGCAGCATCAGAGTGCTTTCAGAGATGGCTGGAAACAGCACACACAAACAAACACTAGCTTGCTCTTGACACTACTACAAAGTACATTTTCAGCAATTGTATGCTTGTTGGGTCTTTCAGCTACGGGAGGAGTCATGGTGCATTAGCATGGGCCACTGAGATAAAGGCCAGTGTGTCACAGGAGCTTGCAGGTCACTGAATACAATGACCTTTATAAATAAAACTGATGGAGCTTTGTTTGAAGCACAGTGCTGCTTCACAACACGTGAGAGTTGAATTAGCTATAGGATTAGTTAAGCGATTTTAAATATGTTTGTGAGTTTACATGAGAAACACATCAGTATATGAGCCAGTGAAAAAACACTGTACAGCCCTCTTCTAGGTTGTTAAGGGAGACAAGGTCTGACCTGCGAGAGAGAGGTTTGTGTTGCGTTGTTCATCATCAGCTTTCTCTCCGTCCCTCTTGCTTAGCCATGAGCCTCTTGTTATACAACTGTTTATCAGACTGATGGCAGTTCACTAATGGTGTCAGCGGACTTCAATTAGTTCTATGCCACGCTCGATCGCTCCAACTGTTCTGCTGGAGAGGGACCTTAAATTGTCTGAAATACCAGGGCCATTAGGTGTGAATGTTTAATAGGAGTTTAAGCAGAGAAGGGGAGAAGAACAGGTGGACAGGGGTGGAAAAACATCATGCCAGTGAGCATTTACAGCCTGTCCTTTGGTATCAGAGAGGGAACATAACTTCTTCTGGTTGTGTGTCAACAGAAAAAGAATTATACTATGTGATGAGTTAACTGTGCACACTGAATCAGTCAATACAAAAGAAATTCTAAGAGTAATGACTATATTGAACTCCTGCACCTGACATACACAGCTTTGTTAGACTGTCTAGATTTGTGAATTGTCTCCATTCTTATTGATGCCACTGTCCAGAGAGAAAAAATGCTGTGTGAATGCTTGCAGACACTTAACAGATAATGTTTTTTGTTTTATTTCATTGTTTCCATGCACTTGTGCTTCCAAAGACAGTCCTGTCACCAGTATTAACATAAGCACAGAAAATGACTAAATTGTTCTTTATAGTTGCTGTTTTGTGGAACAGGCTACCGTTGGTAATTGCAGGCATGTCTACCTCTGAAAATGTATTTAGATGGAGACAGTATTGATATATTCTCAATTAACTTCATGATGACAGCTCAATATTGATCAACGTGTCTGCAACTGTTATGCACAGACATTGCCTCTGGGAGTGTTTTGGACGGATTAATGTGTCAGTACGAGAGTAGATGTTTATTTTCATTATTTCTTCCAATATAACAAGGACTATTCAGACACTAGAATAGAAACATCTACCAGTCAAAAGAAAGAGGAAACTGTGGGTATTGCGGAGATATGCATAAACTTCATAGGTGTTTTTTTTTTAACACTTCATAAATGTATCTGTGAATATTTCTAGAGTGGAACTAGAAGCATAAGAAATAACTTTGTGTGATGACACTCCCTTTAGGCAGACAGAGTGGACAGATGTGAGGCTTATAAGAGCTGATAAGAGAATTACTTTTCATCTCATTAAACAACTTGACTGGACTGAACAACCACTCATGTGCTCGAGTACAATCTTTCTTTGCCTGTGGAGATCTTTAGACTTAAAGGCTGCCAGTGACAGTGTTCCAGATCGAGTATTGGCATATTTGGGTTGTCTAGACACAGCAGGTGTCTCAAAATAGAATCAATTTATTTCTGTCTCGCAGCCCCTCATATGTTACAGCCTCACAGTCACCCAACTCTGACTACCAAACAATACTGAGAGCAGTCTCCTGCAACAAAGTCTACCTTTTAAAATAGGCATGTAGATTGAATAGTTATATTTACAGTCTGTCAACCATAACAGTTATACATTTGATTCTGGTGAGCAGTCTAATTAAAATGTGAACACAACAACTTTTACTACTAAAATGTGGAAAACTGAGTAGACTGTGACAGTCTATGTAGGTTATAGCTGATTGTCAGTAAACCAATATTTCTCACAGAAAACACACTGCACTGTCTCAACTTGTCAGTGTCACCTCTTGAAGGGTGGTCCCCAGTGATCGATCAGTCTTGACAGGAGTCCTCCCTCTGAGGTGAGCTATGGAGCTGGTGACTCAACTGTGAAGTAGTGACACAATGCATTACACTGTACACTGATCAGCCACAACATTAAAACCACTGCAGCCAGACACAGACACACAAAAACTGTTTAGGGTGATTGTCAAAAATCATGAAGAACAGCACAAGGTGTTGACCTGGTCTCCAAACTGATTATGGGTATCTGTGGGATGATCCACAGAGGCCCCCACTAACAAAGACCAAAGACCTCCACTAACAACATTCTGTTACCAGACACCCTCAGAAGACCCATGTCTATTCTCTGATGAGTCAAAAGTGTTTTGGAGGCACAAGGAAGACCTATACAATATTAGGAAGGTGGTCATAATGCTTCGCCTGATCAATGTATGTTGTTGTTGCATGTTTACATTGCCTCTGGGTAGTACTTCATGAAAGAAAATGCGATAGACTGAAACGTTGTCCCAAGACCCAATAAACAGAGCTGAAATGTGAGTGTGGCAGCAACTTTTCTGAGGATCTGCTACCAGCACCACCCATTCCAAGGAAAGTGTCCATGTTAATTGAACCTTGATAGAAAGATACATAAAAAATCTTGCTGTACACTGTGCTTTGACTGTTGCTGTCCTGAAGTACCTGCTAAAACCTGGTATTTAGGAAATAGAGTGTGTCCTTTTGATTGCCATAAAACACAGCACTGGTAAAATTCTAATAATCTTGGTTTAAGGGGAGGGGGGTACTTCATATAAAGGCGTACTTGAGATGAAAAGATGATGACAAGTTTCTATATAACTATTGTCATTGGTGCTATACGTTGAAGTGGCCACCTGCATGTTCCCTAAACAATCCATCTGAACTGACACATTATTGAGAAAGCCTACAGTGTAGTATTATGCACAATTTTGCTTTGGTGGTTGTTTCTCTTCTCTGCCATTGTCTCTTCAGTATCATGACTTTTGTTGTAATTATTCTGCCAACACTGAACAATTATTCATTCATTCATTCATTCATTCATTCATTCATTTCCTGTAACCACTTGTTCTACCCCAGCTGTCATTGGACGAGAGGTGGGGTACACCCTTGACAGGTCACCAGTCTATCAGTTCGATGTATACCAATGATGGGAAGGAGAAAGTATGCAGAAGGCTTGTAATGACTCATGATACAAAGTATCTCACATTTTCTGTGAAACATGGTGGTGTCAGAGCGATGCATGGGCATGCAGGGCTTCTAACAGCACTGGGTCACCAGTGTTTATTGATGATGTGACAGAAGACAGAAGCACCCGAGTCTGCCTTCGCTGATATGTCTTCTCTACAGATGACCCATTTTCTTACAGACATGCCTCCTGCATCTCCAGTCAAATCAACTGTTTTCATGTGTTTGTGTGTGTGACATTCATTACTAAATTGAACATTTCTATTTTACTATGAACTGTGTATTTTTAAGTCACTCCACAGAGATGTTGGTCTTTGACCTTTAGTGTCGTAAACACTAAGATGTGCTGCTAAAACAAAATGGGCTTGGCTTCAGCTCACTGCTTCTCTACTCTCTGATCTTTCTAGCCTCATCATCAAGAGAATTAAGTCCTGCCAAGTGACTGATGCTGTAACTGCCCCTTGAAGTCAGAACATGATATTTGACTATTTCATCATCATAGCTTTGGGACTGTGAGGTTAACGATACAATCCCCTTTATGTCGATGTCATGGGTGCCTTGAGTTAGTACCTAAACCACCCAAACTGCTTCTTGGGGGCTTTGCTCTGCTCTGCTGCACTCTGCTCAAGGTGTGCTCACATGGATGGATAAATGCAGTGGTGAAAAAATCCTTATATGTGTACATATAAAATGAAATATAAATTATTTGATTTTCTCTCCCTCTGTCTGAGTCAGTTTAAAGGCAAATGGTGTAATGCTATAACTACAATGGAGGTTTTAATAACCGCCTTGGCGTTAGTTTAATAACAGTGATTCTAAGCTATATCAAGATGTGAATACGGCTCACATAATGATAAAGTTTGAGTCTGAAATAATCTGCTGTAATCAAGAAGTCTTTGTCCATCTTCAAGATCAGTTCACTGAGTTCACTTGAACTCAGAATGTGCCCAGGTAACATTTTTTTCATTTCTCATCATGTATGTACGGCAAGACGCAAACTTAACACAAACTACAAAGCACCTTACCAGTTGTTCTAATGATTTTGGCTCAAAGTAATTTGAAAAGTAACCAATTCTAAACCAATAAATAAACCAAGTCTTGACAAACTGAAAAATTGCAAAATGTCCTAAATCTGGGTTTGCAGGAATTTAAGAGAATACAAATGACTTTGCATTATATAGGCATCTGATCAGGGCACTCAATTTCGGTCCTGTTTGTGGTTCATATTGGTGTAGCTGTCACTTTTCCTTTGTCAGAGAACAGCTGCTGGATGTTGTTAGCTGCACTATAAGCATACTCTTGTTAGGGAGAGGAACGCTACTGTGTCAGACTGTTGGTGTCATCGCCAATCACATTCTATATTGCTAAAACTGGCATGGAGGCCTCACTCGAACAGGATAAATGATGCAAACAGAGCTGTGAAATTGAAGGCAAGGATGAATTGCCTCAGTTTCTGCCCATACGGCCAACAAGGCCATATACGGTAGAGTTGCACTGCCTTTGCTCCTTTTTCATCGACCTCTATCCAAAGTTATAGTGTGGGATATTTCTAGCTTAGTCTCACAGACATGTTCAATTTTGATTTGTTGTGTTTTGACCTAGTTTGCTAGAGTTTTTGTTTGCTATGTCATTCAGAATGTAACCACTGGCAGTCACTATTAGACTTAGACAGACTTTAATGATCATGTGGCTGCACGATGCCATCTGTAGTCACGTTCCCTGTGAATACAGATGGCACCGCCGACCCGAACCTCCTTCTCTGCTCCTCCACCGCCAACTCCAGCCTGGCATCAAAGCACTTCTCCTGAAGTTTAGCGGGAATCTCAGGCCTTACTCAGGGCAGCTCAGGGAACAGCGCTAGCAGCGCTAGCAGCCAATAGCAGCACACACCAACAGACACAACGGCCGAACTTTCAGGCTGTGTCTACATAAAACATCTGTATCACCTCTCTTGCAAAAATAAATATGGTCTAATTTTATCAATTGTCAATAAGCTGTCAGCACTGGTTGCATCATGGCTCTTTTTTGTATTACATCAGTAAACCATAGACTGTGCAAAATCTTCACAAAGCTGGCAACAAGTTATTTAACCCCAAATGATGCAATCAGTAGCTTCTCATTTCTTAAACAACCATGTGGAAAGACGTGGTCGTGGAAAAGATGTTGGTCTGTTCGGTCAAATCACTGGCAGACATCAAGCAGGGAAAACATCTACAAAGATGCAGATCTGCTACATCTACATCTACTACAAGCAGAAACTACTAAAACTGGCTTAAGAACTGCATTATTAAAAACTGGAAGGATAGTGGGAAACCATCATCTTTGAGGAAGAGATGTGGTAAGAAAAAAATTCTGATTGATTGTGATCGGCAGTCACTTAAATGTTTGGTGAAATCAAAGCAAGGAAAAAAACAGTAGAACTCAGGGCTATGTTTAATAGTTTTGCTTCCTTCCCCAGGAATTGGTTATATTTTTAGTTTAAGTAAATCAAATAATCCCAGTTCTGCCTTGCTGTACTAAGCAAAAACACAGCAAGGTTTCTCTCCATGCTAATACAGGTGCAAGTAACACCTGAACTCATTTGTTCAGGGCATTACAAAGTGACTGTGAATCTCAGTGCACATCTGCTATAAAGATTAATGAGTCTTGCTTCGTCTGGCGAGGAACGAGAATTAAATTGGACACATTTATACAGTGCTGTATAAACAACAGAGTGAAACACTGACAACAGTTCTGTATTGAAACATCGCTCTGCCTCTCCCTCAGTTGCATGGAACCTATTGTGTGCCTTGTAGCTTTAGTGGAGAATCTCTGTTGCTGCTTCTGGGTGCTGCAAATCAGCAGCTTGCGAGCGAGATGACGCCAACAGCTGAGACCTCCTCGCTAGTGATTCATTGCTTTAATCACTCGGACTCTCTAACCCCTTACCAAGCATGGCGGAGTTTGACACATCAGTGCCTTCTCCTACCCCTCACAACATTTGTCCTATTTAGAACTCTGTCTTTACTCGTGTAGACAATTAGATATGGGAGGAACAGCGTTGTGTAGAGCTGGTAAAATACAGCACGGCTGTGGAAGGTTGAACACCTGTGACAATCGGTATAAGGTTTTACTTGACACACCTGAAATGATGGTGGGTTCCTTATGCACCTTCTCATAGAGCCCATCTAACCTCATCACTGGAACATTCCAGAAACTGGAAATAATTTGCTCACATTTAAACATGGGACAGTTTGCCTTAACTTTAAGTTCCTCCACTCTTGCTTTGCCTTCACCTCGCATTGTTAAACTAAGAATGGTTATATCATTAAATCCACAGCACAAGAGCAGCCTTGTGAGCCTTTATTGATTTTTCCCTGGTCTCTTTTTATTGCTATATAACACGGAAAGTGGATAGGATCAATCACTCCTCCTTTCTCTAGTTGTCACCTCAAGGCAGAGAGACCCCAATAGCTTTAGAAACACTGGTAGATAAAAAAAAAAAAACTGCTTTACTATGAGGGCACTAAGGAGATTGGAGATGGGTAGCGGAACCCTATTTTGTTCTAATTTCTGTCAAGATTGTGAATTGTATGAGGAAACTGAAGGCAGTATGGCTGGTTAAGGGAAAGAAGCCTTACAGATGGCGATGAGTCACTGTCAGAGTGCATGGAGACTTGTACTGGATGTGGCAAGTAGGATATTTGTCGTTTCGAGAAAGTCATTCAGGAACTCAGCTCACTCTGGGTTCATCTGAACTCGGCTCCAAAATAATTCACTTGCTTCTTCCATCCCTGTCCTATGGTTTCTAGTATGCTTTCGATATTCACTTTAGTTATTTCCTCCCCCAACAAAAGCAGGGCAGCAAATTAAACAGATGTGACGCTGGATTAAAGCAAAGCTGTGTGAAACTGCTGAGATGTCACCCGCGAGGAGGAAGAATGCAAGTAGGGCATTTGGCGTAGTTTGCACAATATGGGACATGAATGTTGAGCTCTCGGTGTGAGAGGCATTCAGCCCCCACAACAAGAAGCAGAAATATTCAGCTAGAGGCTGGAAAGTAGCTGGAGTCAACTCACCTTGTGGTATTGCGTTACGCCAGCCTAAACAAACAAGAGTTGTAAAATTTGTTGCAAATAGACCCTGTATTTTACCTGTATTTTATATACATTCGTCCTCTTTCGGCTTGTAATGCTGAAAGCTGTGTATGTTTATCCTGGACTGACTGTGCTAGAAGACTGTATAAGGAAGGCTAGAGCAGACAACCTTCTAAGAACACTCGGACCTCAGGAGTGCGGGAAGCACTAATATCTCTGAGGTCTTTGCATGACTCTGTGGTCACATGAGCCATACACTAGAGTGGTCTCCTGGAGCAGCACCATCTCAGCGGCAGACAAGAGACTGAACAGAGACTGAACAGACTGGCTCTGAGCTGCTCTCTTGAGCCTGTGCAGGTCGTGGGTTATTGGAGGATGGAAGCAAAGCTGTCACCCCTGATGGAAGACCGATCTTCTTTGGACTTCTGAACATGTTTGCAGGAATTTCCTCAACTTCAGCTATAATAGCATTAGTGAATTCAGCAATACGCACCGGGGGGAATGCAGGGGGGATGGGAGGCATTAAAATATAGATTTCTCTTACATGAATTAAGACACATAAATCAAAGCAGGAAAGAATATTCCAGACCAATACAAACAAAGAATTACTATATAATAGCAATTGCGCATGTTTACCTCATTTAAATTTGGAGTATAACTCCTACTAACAACTGACAGAAGGAATTAGAGGGACAATGGAAGAAAGCAGAGATGCGTGTGTGTGTGCACATGTATAATTTTAGAATCTAATTTTAACGTGTTATGTACCACCAGCAGATCATTTTGCCAGGACAGAATGTGTATGTGCTTGGCTGTGTTTTGTGTGAGACAGTCAGAGAGCCAGAGAGAGAATTTCAGTTTGGATCACGAAGCAGGGATCAGCTCTTTTCTGTCTCCAGGAGGGTGCTTTTGGGAGCTTATCGTCATCTGTGTATATTCAATTTTTTTTTTTGCCCCGTTGTCACAGAACGAGACTGCAGGTCTGTCACTCACAGTGTCGTACTGGGGCCCTCAGTGGCCCCTTCAGCCTTTTCCCCTTTGGCGCTCCTGAGTGATGCTACACTCAGATGGCTGCTCTGTTCAGTATGAGGGCTGCTGGGCTGTCAAAACAGTGCGCTCAACAAAAGTGATCATGTGAAGAAAAGTGTCTGTGTGCAAAAACTGTATAGCTCCACCACCACTCTCCATAGAGTAAATGAAATGCAATGTAACATACAAATGTTCTTGCTTTGGCTCTCAACGAAGCGATTGCTGATTATGAGTCGACACAGGATCTTGTTTTCAGTATTGGACCACTGTGCACTGGCACTGCAGTGATCCTGAGGGTCGGGCTCTGCACTGAGACAGCATTATGATCTGTGTGTGTGTGCATGCCAAACCACACAGGAGAAAGAAGTCAATCTTGAATGTAATGAAAATGCAAATTGTCTATCTTGTGTCAACCTGTGCTGTCAATCAGCATCACAGCTCCCCATCGCCTTTCAACCCCTCACAAAACGGCCGGCTATCAGCCCAGATGTGACTGGGACAAATCACTCCACCAAGCCATTTCCATCATTCATTACAGATAAATCAATCTCCCTTATTGTTATGTTCTCTCCCTGTGTCCATTCCCTATTCCTCCATCGATTTCCGTCATCCCTCCATTTGTCTGAACTGTTTTGTCTTTATCTTTCCTTTCAGCAGGTTCCCTCCATTCCTTCCAGGGGGAAACTTTTTAATTGTGATTTAACAAAAGTTCTGATAAACGTGGAGGTGAATGGGATGATAAATGATAAGTAATTAACTTCATGCTCCGTTTTCAATTACAGTTCAGAGGTAATGGATTGTTTTTTGTTTGTTTTTTCTGCCCAGGTCCAGACTCCCAATTAGGCTTCCTTTGGGAGGCTGAGAGAGGGAGTGATGGAAGGAGAGAGTTCGAAACAAAGGGGAGAAATGAGCTTGAGGAGGTCTAAATCAACCTGCTTCATTGCTTGGTCCAATTTTCACTCTTCTGTTCCCGTTGTTGTCAGCTCCTGTGGAGTAGATGTATAGAGGCGAGTACAGATCAATCTTTTGGTCAAACTGTGTTAGTGAATAGTAGTTTTGAAATGTGACTGAAAAGTACCTCAGCATGTTGCCTTTCTGAAATATGCTGTTTGTGTGGATCAGAGCAAACACTGTATAATTACATATAACCCACAGTCTTCTGCATTCAGGAGGAGGAAATGTGGTGTGTTTTTTTTTTTTTTTTTTTTTTTTTAAAAAACAAAAACAACAAACATCTGTGTGGCTTTAGGACTGGGATTGCAGGGATTGAATATGCAGTGGAAACGAACTGTGAGGTATCATACTGATCCTTGATTTAATCAGCTGACTGTTTAGGCTTATGTTCAACAGTTATGGGGCAACACTATGGTATGGCATTGTTTAATAAGAAATAACACAAGGCTATTTAGTCTGTTTAATTAAAGAACAAGGTATAGACCTGTTGTAATTGACTTATGTTATGAGAAAATAAATTTAAATAAAGTGAACTTGACCTTCAAGGGGGGTGACATAATGTTAGTGGAAACAATGCTTGACTGGCTGTGAAACAACACCCTGAGGTGTGACTATGCTGTTATGGTCATTATGAAGTCATTATGGGTAACTAGCATCAGAGGTGATTCTGGAGTCTATTGGAGCTCTAGCAGGAATTTCCACACTAGACTTGGTTAAGAAAGAGGCTGGACACAATGTACTAATGTTAAACACCAAAGAAAGAACAAACCAAATAATGTGATGCTAGAAGAAGTTTAAATGTTTATTAAAACATTTGATTTAAATGTCTCTCCCCTCATAGTTAAGGCTGGACTAACATCAGTCATTTTGTATGTAGTATTATTGTTCTCAACTGCTTTCTTTTTTCCTCTTCCCTTATTTTTTTTTTGCTCTTTTTTCACTCAGAAAGTAACTATTGCCACCATAGACTATAGAAAAATGGATGCGTTGACGCTTTTTAAAAGTGAAGCCAAAGCAGGTGGAGCGCCTAGTGTCTGCAGTACAGGTCATGAGTCCCACTAACACAAACACTAGCGAGTCTAGAGGAAGTATAGGAGGGTCATCAGTAATGTGGCTTCACTGGCAGTAGACTACTGTGCAGACTCTGGTTCCAAATTTGCAATATGGCATATCCGGATCCGGATATTAGTGTAAATTTGGCCAATAGGAGGAAGTGGAGTTTTTTCTACTATATGAGTGCCACTGTCATACTTGACTACTGTAAAAAATCATGCACATGACACGTAATGGGATTGAGTGAGCAGAGTTGTCAGGTAGTGGCTCCATAGGGAGGTCTCCGACTGTCACTGAAATCTCGGCACACTGCCCTGGGGCTCCGAGAGGTTGTCTGCCTTGCCTGTTGACAAGCAGTGCCTCTGGCTAGTGTCCTGTCAACAGGTCTTATGTTCTGAAAAGCTTAAATGTGGCTAACAGGACATATCGCTCCACTACAGCTCAGCAAGCAAATATGGTATTGGAAACCATTAAATATATGAGAAAATTAACAAACAACAGACAAATTTTATGATGTCAACCTAGATTACTGATTGTGAGGCTCAATGTGGCAGCCCTGGCTGTTTCTATCTCAATTAAAAAAATCAGAAAAGAGATGGAATGTGAGTAGAGCTGAGCTAAGGAGGAACTCTAATAAGATTTAACACTAAGAAGACACTGGAAGAACTTGGATATCTATTATTCACTTAATAATCATATTTGCATAAAGCAGGACTTAAATTTCTCACTGAGCATCACTTCAGCCAGTATGCAGAAATTTTTTCTATCAAGGTTTGAAAATTCTATATGATCCTGTCTATAATGTAAACTAGTAGGTGGACTGTTGTGCATAGGCTGACTCTAGAGCTGCCACCCAGCAGTCACTAATGCCCCAGTAGGATGTCTCCTTTACTCTTATACCACATATTAGACCTGCATTAACATTAAGGGTGCGAGACACTGATATGCCATTTCTGTAAGTGATCAGAGTTTGATCTGTCTGTTGCTCTCATCTCAACCGCTCTTGTGACTGTAACTCATTTCTGTAACGACCTGGATGAATCACTTGATCAGAAACACTTTTGTTGAACTGACTCTCCTTGTGCTTTGTTCCAACATGATGCATTCAGAAATGAGGAAGTGCCTTTGACCTTTGCTGGCAGAAACAGAAAATCAATTTGGGCTGCTGTTCTGAGGAATGACTTCTTATATCTGCCCACAAAATAGGGTAATAACTTCTAATATGTCTGATACCATTCAGGGATGATAATATTACATTTATTTGGTTAATTGGACCTTAATGAAAACTGTTTCAGTACAATTGGCGGTAGTCATCCATCCCAGATCATTATTTCTTTACAAAATAAAAGAAAATGTTTGCAAATGAGCCTAGCACATTAATTGAGATTAAGCGAGGCTCACTTTATTACATAAGACTGTTGAACATTGATTAGTTTTATTATCACCCATTAAATTGTTTTGTTTTAGCATCTGGGCTCATCAAATTTTCAAATTTGTGTTGCTTGTCTTGTTCTGTCCAGAATAGTTAGCATAAATCAAGATGTGAACGCCATGCTTGACACCAGTCATATAGTGCCTGTCTGTTCGGCCTGTATTTTCCCTTAAAAAGAAAAAGAAACCTTAGAGGCATAAGCCTGCCAGGGTATAGCCTGTCTGCATTAACCGGTGTCTATGTGTATTTATACAAGCAAGAGAACAAAAGCATAAATGGGCCAATAGTTTAGAAAATAATGTAATTTAATCCATTTAAAACAGAAGCTATGTTCAAATCTAATATTCTTTCTTTCAGACATAAATAACCGGTCTATTAGAACTGAATAAAAAAACTAAAACATTTTTAATATTGTTCAAATTCTTTAAATGCAGTATCCTAGAAGTATCGTTATACTCTATAAGTATAATGTCATTGCAATTTAACAGAAATCACTTGAGAGTGTGTAATCACACTATAAATGTACTCAAAGTGTTCTGTTTCATCTACCAGAGGGGAGGAGTTGGAGCAGGTTATGTCTGGGGTGTGATGGATATGCATTGAAGTTTCCTGACTCTGGATGTGTATAATTCCTGGATAAAGGGCAGGCTGGCACCAATAACGTGACTGTGATGGATGTCCAGAGAACAGATTGGATTGTTGCCATGTAGAACTGGGTCAGCAGCTCCTGAGACAGGTTGAACTTCCAGAGGTGGTGCCAATATAACATAGTCTGCTGGGTGTTTTTGATGATGGTTTCTAAGCCGGGTGTTCGTTGTTGGTCCTGGTAGATCCTGAATGTTTCCACCGCACACACAGTGTTGACACAGTGACTGACACTCTTGAATGTGACTGATGACCACTGTGTCATTTGCATACAGTAGTTTAGCAGATAGATCTCCTGAAGTGCAGTCAGATGCAGTCACTGGTGAAAAGAGAATACACATTCCTGCTGGGCGCCAATGTTAATTTTCAAGGACTTTTGGGATCCACTGGCAGGTGGTACAGAGAGCTGGCTGAGTTTGGAATGTGTTGAATGTGTTGAATGTGTTAAATGTGGTATTTAAGTCCTCAGGCAGGATTCTTGCACAGTTCCCTGGGGGTTGAGGTGGCAGAGTGTAAGGCAACACACTCAAAGAACAAACAAACAAGGAGTACACTGGCTCTTTTTACAAGGATCTTGCATCTTTTTGAGTAATAATTTAATTTAAGTTATTCCAACTCAGCCACCACTAAATCCCACAAGACTTTTATAGTCTTTTACAATTTTCTCAAAAATATTAATGTAAATAGTCACCATCATTTTTTCAGCACAGTAATAACTTAAATTGATATATATATATATAAATATTTTTTTACCGACTTAAGTTCAAACATTCCCAGTTTAATGGATTATTTATTTCAGTATTTATTTAATGACATTACCTTTGGTAACAGGTTTCCACCCACCTGAGGGTATACCATTTGAAACTCTATCACTTCATTAGTATAGCATTACTATCCTGCCATAAGTTGGTCACAATCAGTGTTTTAAGTCAACCAAGAGAAACAAAAAGTATTGAGTTGTCTGAATTTAAGTGTCCGATCTTTATGACTATCAACTCATCTTTGAAGAGATACTCCTCCTGTCTGCTGAGATACACCATTAAGCCATCTGTCTCCTTGTTCCTGCAGACGCATCTGTGAATTAGAAAAAAATAAATAAATGAAAAAATTAAATTATATTTCAAGCCATCTGTTAAATTTAAACCCTACAATCACTTGTTCCCGACAATAAACCAACACAGCACTACCCATAGCCTGAGATTATATATAAATCATGATCTATAACACTGAACCCAATTAGCGGTCCACAGGCCACACCCAGCTTTAAAAGTCTGGCCAGTGTATTTTCATAGCATTGGACATGTATAATAATATGCACACTGCTTTGCTGTGGTTTTGCATCGACCTGATCCCTTCAAATCTGACCAGGTTTGTTTTATTTTACCAGACCACGCCAATGCACTTTTTAAACACTATGCATGCCAGACACCAGATACTTCAGAAGAATTGTCTCAGTCCATCACCTTCATTCTCTCACTGACTGGAGAGCGGAATACAATTTATTTTGGACCATTTGCTATTGTGATATAAAAGTACAACCACAGTACTAATAATTTCATTTTACAACTTAATTTAAAAGGAAGAGAGAGAAACAGTGCAAAGCCAGTAGTAATGTTTAAATAATAAAGGAAGACATTAAAATAATATCAATTAAGACAAATATACTGTAGTTTACCACAAAACGTTCTTATAATCCATTGCTGAGTTTTTGAGGTATTTAACCTTTTATTTCAAAAGTGACAAACTGGAAATCTTTTTGTCTCTGTTTGTCTTCTTGTCTGTTTGTCTTGTCTGCTGACAGCTATATTGTTTAACAGTCGGCATTTGTTGTAATAATGTTATTAGTGGCATGCAGAGATATGTCAGGCCTTTGCAGAAAAGTTAGAATAGTTATCTTTTCTTCCGGTTCTTTCCAGTGTGGCACTTGATGCAGGATTGTTGTTTGTTACTGGTCCAGAACATGGTTCACACATCTGCATTTACTTCACGGAAACGGTGGCTTTGAACCACTTGCCGGAGAGGATTGCATTTTTTCTCCTGGTTTGATGCTCAAATCAGGCATTGTGAACCCCAGACTTAATTATTATTATTACAACTACTACTACAAATAACAATTACTGCATGCTGCTAGTGCTGATAATAGGAAAAACAGAATTTCCACATAAAACAACTGTTGGTGCAATGGGGGAAAAACATGGATTTTTTTTATATGCATACTTTACGGCCCTTGGGTAAAATTAATTGTGGTACTCTCATCTAGAATATTAAATGTAGCGCAAACAATTTTAATGTGACACCAAAACTTGCTCTTTTAATGGATGCACAGTAGATCTGTGTCTGTTGTAAAAAAGTGAAAAGGGAAATGTTCATTCAAGAGCCTTATTAAGTTGAGTCAGTGTTCTTTATTGTAATTTTGACCAACTTTCTAAATTAAGGTATCAGCTTAATAAAACGTGTACACTTAGCAAACTTTTTTTGTACTGAAAAGGCACTCGAATTTCTTTTTAAGTTACTTTCTAACCCCATGAATCATTTAGAGTCCAGTGACTAATATCTGCTGTGACGCACACCATCTGAGACTCTATTTGCAACTGGTTTTCACAGTTACTGTATTTCCAAAACCATTGATGTTATGATATTGATGACGATGAAAAAAGGTGTTTTTGTGAAACAGTTTGAAACAAATGTCTCGGTATGCCCTTCTCCTTTTGTACCTGTCTGTTGATACATGGACAGTGTTCGTCTTCTAGTTTAGCCATTCATTCCACAGGCAAATACATCTCATTGTCTGTGTAAGTGAGTATACGTTATACGTTTAGTATATAATATTTTACGGGGTTGTTGATTTGTGTGTTCTTGGAACTGCTTGTATTTTTTCCTATAATGCCGACTCTTTTTATTTTTCATTTTCCAAATGCTGTAAGAGAGGATTTTGCAGAATTTTCGTCACAGATTTCAAATCCTTTCCTTTGTCTTGTAGGTTGAAAAGTCACTGACACATTGCAGCAGACACCAGCTGTGATTATAGTGATAGTCCCTATCATCTTCCATGGTCAGAGAGGTCATTATATTCTGTGCTGAATTCCTTGTGGAGCTCTGTATTGATGGGTCCTTGGCTGCTAAAATATATTTGCCTCATTTGCCAAAATGTCATATTGATTAAGTGGCAGATAACAGAATGCATCCACGTATAATGGATTTGTTCAGTTGCAGAAATTTGGCAGGCTGTGTAGGGCTGCAAGACACAGTGGATACTGTGCTAGGCGTTATCTATAGTCTTAGAGTCTGAAAGATAAAAGATAAAATTAATGGCGTGCTCATGCACTGAACCCAATGCCTGTAACAGGTTTAATAATAATGGGTAAATTTTATCATTTACCTGAACTCCAGGACTGTCCTTTGTTTCATGGTTGATTGCAGAGGCTGCTGGTTAGCCCTGCCTGAGGTTGGATTCCTATCCCCCACAGACAGCTCATTAACAACAGTGACAAGTGCTGCTGGGGAACTTAGCCAACTGAGGAGAAGAAGGACTTGACCACCCAAAGCTACTTAATATGGCTGTGACTGGGGCTGCAACACGTTCTGTACTCTAAAATGTGACTTACCACTCTTCTGTTTGAAACAATTCAGTGTGCTGGTGCAGTTGGCGGGGTCCTGCATTTTAAATTGCATCAATGCATCTATCCTACAGACAGTGGAGTTTTTTCTCATTATGACGAATGAGCCAGGAATGATGTCTGTATTTGCTTGTATGAGCTGGAAGTGATATGAAGCCTCATGCTTATGGGTATTCTTAGTCTGACAGAATGCTTTTTGAAGTGATTTCTGCAGTCACGTTTGCATGTGCAGTTAGGCTGATTTATGCATTTATGTGAAAAGCACGCACATACAGAACGTGTAAAAACCCCATGTTTTCCCATTGGATTCCCGCTGATAGAGCAGAGGTATTCCCACGACCTGCAGAGAGGGACAGCTTGTGTGGGTGGTGAGCTGTCAGTCAAATCCGCCTGTACAACTACAAGTGATGCATGAAGGGAGTTTGAGATTCCACTGTCATCTTCTGTCTGTTCCCCTCCAGATTTCCTCCCTCTATGCCACCATTTCTGCTTCAATGCTCCGCAGGCCACACAGACTGTATAATCTGCACTCAGACTAAAACTGACTGCAGATCATTTAATTGAACAAATAATGTGGATTGGAGTTGTAGTTTTGGTCCACTCACCATTTGTTAACTCTACATATGGCCGTAGGCTGTTGTTGTTGTGTGGGTGTAAAATGAGTTACTGTGTGGCTGGTGAGGGAAATAATATTATATCCACTGTTATATTGTACCACAGCCTATTCTTTCTTTCTTTTCTTTTCTTTTTTTTTTTTAAACTTTCTAATAAAATAAAAATAAATATCACTGTATTATTATTACTATTACCTGGTGCTGTTTCTGCTGCTGCTGCTGCTTCTAGTGCAGTAACGCCGTCATCCGCTGGGTGACGCTGATGGAACCTGATTTTATTTTCGCTGTCCCTGGTGCTGAAATGTCTCTCACTGGGTTTTCCATATTGTTCCAGGACAGAAACACAATCACATTTGTCCAAAGCTGTAACTAAAGAGATATAGATATATAAGTCAGTCCATGCTTCTTCTTCTTTTTAAATATCCAGTTGAGGTCACTGACAACGAGCCCTGCTGGATTCCCAAAACGGCAATCCTTAAAGTGTATCTCATCTCTAGGGAGCTGAAATAACAACCCATAGATGGCCTTTTCGTAGCATGGCTTGACCAGTATGCCATTGCAATCTAAATGTTCTGCTTTTAGTAATGGAGAGAAAAAAAGTTGACGTTTCGAGCGCGGCTTGAGTGCTTTTCGAGTCAAAACGCCAGCATCAACTTAATAGCCCTAGATGGCGCCATGTGGAGGTGACTGCGACTGCGAAGGCTCCCGACCATTCCGATCCGTCCATCACCGTGTTGCCGGACCGACGGCAAGCCAGCCACAAGAAGTCACAATGATACCGGAAACCATGGGAATTTACCACCAAAATAAAGCTATTTAGGTTCTTACAGGGAACGTACTGTGAAGCGTGAAGCGTGAAGCGTAGGTAAAACAGAGGAACTGTACTTAGACTGCATAAACATTTTTGATTTTGAAAATATTCTAAATATTTAGACACTTAACTTTTGGAATAGTTGCTAACATTCAATGTCATGTTTATTTATATGTCATTTAAAACTAGTTCCCGAGTATTTAGTAGGGTTTATACAACTAAATAAATAAACACGTAAATAATAATCCCATAAAAATGCTCTGCCATTATACCATTAAAAGAACTGCTCATTTATCAGCATGGCAGCTATTTTGAAAATATCAGGCGGATGCTTAGCACTTGAGCAGAGCTTACTCTCCTCTTGAGAAGTGAACGAGTAAAGACACTGACACACTCGCTCCGTCTTCGCTGTGAAGTTGAAACGTCTGCGAAGCTGGCTCTCCTCTAAAAACCTCCAGGGGCAAAGCTCTCGGGCGACGCACACTTTGGCCTCATATATATATGTTTTTATTTGGTTTGTTTGTTTCTTTTGGTTTGCTTTGTTTTTGGGTTCTTTTTGTCACGGGCTTTCATCGGATATGACTCCAACGCTCCGGGGCGACTTCTCCCCTGATTCGCTTTGTTGTTTGGCTGACGACGGAATAACGCTTTAAATGACATTTTCACGTATGGACGAGGAGACTTGCTGAATGAAACTTTCTACAATTTGGATTCTTCTCGGATGAGCGAAGAAGCGCCAATGGGTGGCCGCTTCTCTTTAAAATAACCGAGCTGACTGCCCGCTGTGGAGCGCTGCGTGGGACGCGGATAAAATGTGTGGTCACCTCAAGCTGCAGGTCGGGAGGTTAGCAACGATGTCAGGGGTCGCCCGTTTTGGAAAATGATTACTGGCAGCACCGACGGTAAAATTATGGTCAGAAGATGCCTAGTAACGTTCAAACCGTTCAGGTGAGAGACAAAGAGCTTCCAGCTTTGTGGTTGTATGTATCTTTTTTAACTGCTTTTAGAAAATAAGATAACCCTTTAATTCATCCCACAGTGGTGGGATTGGAAATGACTACAGAGAATATATACTTTAGAGTTGTATAGACCGTTCACAGATGTAGCAATATGGATAATATGTAGAGCCAGGATGTTTGTACATGTGCTGTCACCCACTCAGACACACGAACTCCAGATGTTTGTCTCTGTCTGCCAGATGAATCAAATCTGCATCCATATGGATAAAGAGACAGCACACAGCTGTAAATCTTGCGCGAGCGCTTTATAAATGAGCCTGTGCCACAAGCCAGCCAAGCTCTAACTTATTCTTACTGCACGGATAGCTCCATTATCAGTGTGGCCATGCTTTATTTGGGTGTATAAATGGAAGCTATTTCTTACATGTTAGCCGCGCAAAGAGGGGATTTTTCACAGTCTATTTGATCCACGTTCTGGCAACTTCCTTTACCTGACTAACACTGTTAGATTTTATTTATTTATTTATTTATTTTTTCCTGTGAGTCTGGGAGTTAGAGATAGGGGATGCAAGAGCTACTACAATTTACATTTTACCACGTTTCTATGGTTAATACTATTTGATTATCCAGTCGTCTGCAGAGCTGGAGCCACACTTCAAGAAAAGTGAGTGATACATTCAAGCCGCACCAAATTACTTTTCCTATCTGCCCAGGTAAACACATTCAATTACACAGCTTTCTGACAAAGCTAATCAAGCCTTGACTGCACAGACAGTAAGTTGTGCTTCAAACTGTTCTTAATAAAATCAGATCTCTGCCTTAGGGCTGGATTTGTATAATATTTTAACTTCATTTAAAAATTTTGACGGCTGAGAACTAAAGGAGAGATGATGTTCTCTGGTCAGACATAATGTGGTATGCAGCTATACAGCAAGGCAGACCTACTATTTCCTTTTTAAATGAATCCCTCATGGATAAATTAGTTTTTTGCATTTAACATTTAACCATCCATTTATACACACACACAAGAGAGCACGTTTAGAGCAGTGGTCACTGGACAACCATGCATGTGATGCCTTGAGAGCACTTCCGCAGATTTTTAGGTGCGTGCTCAAAGCACCTCACCCATAAAGATGCAGAGAGGATTTGAACCATTGACCTGCTCCAATGTCTGCCTTTCCGCTAGATCACACTGATAATTATGTGTTGTTTTAAATGAGGAAGTGTTTTGATAGATAAATGTTATTTGATGAGCCAAAGCACAAAAGTGACAAAAAGTGCTAGTTATGGAGTAATTAATGGAAACTTCAAAGGCAACAACATCTAAAAATGCATCCTGTGTATCATTTCCAATTTCGTCCAGTTCAGGCGCCAAGAAAAGTTCCTTGGAAAACATAACAGCTAACTAACACCTACACCACTGCTCCTCCATGCCTGGCAGAAATGCTTTCACTTCAAAATCATCTACCATGAGGCAAAATCTGATGAGTCTGTATGTGCGAGGAAGCCAGTTAGCTGATAGCACATCTCTCCCCCGATCCAATTATAAGAAGCGGAGCATTTACTTTAAGCCTGTTAATTAGGAACCCGTCAGGCAGGGCCAAGGCCTAATCCCCTTCATATCACCCACCTAACGCCACTTTGCAACAGCTAAATGATAACAGCGGAAACGATTGCCATAGGACAACATCAGGACGGCTTCTGTGGGCACACATAAGCTGTAAATTTCTCTATGTCTTACAAATATTTCCGTCCTTCATTAATGTGGTGTACACAATACCGTGATCAATTATAAGCGTAGATAAAGTGAATTAAAAAAAAAAAGACACTTCATGGCTGGCTGTAAAATCAACCAATCTTCTTTGATGTCTGCTGTGTAAACCCTTTCCCATCCCTGCTAACCCTTAACCGCATTAATACAAGGAGACAGGAGAAGGCAATGAGGAGCAAATAATGATGTGAGTTGAAGTGTATAAGCTCTTGTTCTGATCAGGGCAGAGACATCTGAACTTCAGCTCCCTCTCACTGATTGATGACCAGATGGTTCTATAGTAAGTGTGTAATCCATGCAGGTGTAAGCATCTTTGGATGAAGGCCTTGTATTGATGTCAGATAATCCCTTTCATCACAATGATTGTACGGGATCCGCGTCATGTCCCTTACTGTATTGCTGCTTTCCGGTCCAGTGATTGAGCCATTCTAACACACCACTCAATATGCCTGGACTGGAACAGATGGCAAGAATATTTTATTAGTTCATAATATTGCAGTTTCCTGGGAGAGGCAGCGAGGTAAATGAGAAAGCAGTGGGTGCAATTGTGCAAGATGGTTAGACACTTTGATATAAAGACTATGATTGTGTTTTAGAGTTTTTTTTAGTTTCATACTAAAAAAAAACTCTAAAACACAATTAGAAAATAAAAACTACACGCAGGAGCAGTCCTTCCATGCTGACACATTTTGAAACCTCTTGTTGTAATCTCAATGGTCACTGCAATAATGACATGAGAGTTGTTGGATTTACTACTTTCCTTGTCAAAACGTGAAGTTAATATAAAAACCTGGGCAGTCCATTTTCACCATGTAGACATGCACAAATGACTGATGGTCTTGGCAACAGTCAACAGTCTTCCACTACTAATGTTATGTGAATGTCGCTTAGAAAATGGATAGAGAATAAAGCTAAGTGCCCAAGTTTACTATAGTGTACTGTATGACAACTTCACGTTTTGGGTTAGGGTTAGAAATTCAGATAGTTGTGATTATATCTGATGAAGTGAGACTCGAGCCTTGAATAAATATTCTTGCACTGTGAAGTGAGAAGCTTCCTCCCACTGAAGTGCCATGCTGTTGGCTGTCCTTGAAGCCACCTGTATGCCTTATGACTCAGGACAAGACACTTTGGCCCTGTCTCGAAATAAAAACTCACCCGTGGGGTCTTGCCAAACCACCAGGCACTATACTTAACAGATTATTCAACATCATTTTGAGCCCTGTGGGGCAATCAAATCAGTTCAGCCAATGTGCTTTTAAGTGGCCACTCTTCCTTTCTGCTTCTCATAGCAACTCATTCCCTATGGCTCTATCAATATTAAGAAGTGTCATTCAGACATTTGCGTGACAGGAGCTACTTACCATTCCAGGAAGTGCTGTCTGATTTCCCTCTATCCAGGCATTCAAGCAAACAGCTCTCGCCTGCTTTGAAGCGAAAGCAATAGCTATGAATAATTCATTGATTTGTTATGTTAAGATTCAATCTTCAAGCCGCGTGTGTGGAAGTTAAAAGTTTAAAAGGTTACCTGTGGAAGATGAATTAATTGAAGTGATTTGCAGTAATTATATCTCATAAACCTATGAGAGTACGTAAATGCTGGTTATGATCTCTGCTCCTTTGAAAATAATACAGTTACAGAACAAAACAAAACTCTGGAAAATAGCTTCGGCTGCTAAAATGAGTGCAATACTTCTTCAAAACTTTCTTCAAAACCGAAATTCTCTCATAGGCATAAGCATGGGAGGGGCAAGCATTATAAAAGTAGGACGTGATTTGTTAGTCACAGATGTTGGCTGGTATTTTGCCCACTGAAAAGGGATGATAGGCAGCTTTGGCTCTCTTTGCTCCCCCAGTGTCTCGGCATAATAAGATAACCTCTGATCCATATACACTGAAGAGAGCAAGTTAAGTAGGGCAGGATTTACTCAGACACAAAAGACCAGATTTTCGACTACTTTAAGTCAAAGATCTGATTCTTTTGCGTCTGTCTAACAAGAGAGGGGCGACACAGAGCCTCACACAGAGACCCCCGCCCCGCCCCTCCGAGGTATGGCGGTATTACAACTATCAGGTCAGATCTGTAAAGCAGACGTTTAGGTCATAAAGCCAGGTCAGTACTTTACATCTGAGTCCACACTCTAGCCATGTTTCAAAATACAACCACCTCACAGCAGCATAATGCTCTCTCGCTAATCAGGGCATTTCCCATTGAGTGAAGTAGACTAGACACGTGTCATTGGGATACAGATGTATGTAGATGTATGCGTATAACTCAGACACACTATAAAATAGCTCATGTAGTGAAGACTGTATGGAATACGTCTTTATTTTTGTCCTAGTTTGGTGTGGTTGGGGACTGAGACTGCTCACCTTCAGCGCCATGTTTGCTTCCCTTCCTCACTCTTGCATTCCTTCGAAATAAATAAATAAATTTCAAGCACACCCATTTTGTCTGTAAAAAAATGCTCACCCTTACTTTGCCATGTTGTCACTGTCTTGAGACAAAACTCCCTGTCCCCTTTGGCTTCTAGTTTCTAATTTTCATCTACTGCTCTTTTTATGCTCTGCTTCCTGGTATTTGTGTTTTTTTTTTCTGACACAACTCATTTTACCTCTTTGTCCCAGCTTTGCATTTGTAGTTCCTTTCTCGTTTTTTCACTGTCAATCATTTTCTCTCACAAAACCTGTCATCCATGATTGCAGCGGTGTTCATCTGTCTGAATTCCTACCTTTGTTTTCACACTCACTGCTTATCCACTTCTTTGCCTGCTTCCAGCCACCTTACTTTCCACTTGTTTCTCCCTCCCTTCCCCCATCCTCTTCATGTATTCCAGCTACTCACCAAAACATCTATTTACCTGGCCTTCCTCATAAATATGACTATCTGCTTCAACTCCCCTTTCATTAATTCTTTCTCTCCTCCCCATGTGTTGCAGGATATTCGTGGCGGGAATAGGCTTCTTCAGCCTGTGCTTTCTAATGACCTCTCTGGGGGGGCAGTTCTCAGCCAAGAGACTGGGGGACTCCCCTTTCACCATCCGCACAGAAGGTACTGACATGTGCTGTGTGTTTGTTTGTGCATGCGTACATGCATGTGTATGTATGTGTTTGCAAACAGTTCCTTCTCAGAGTTAAAATGCTCTAATATCACTGTACACTGCGATGCTATAACTCTCCACGGCCCTGCTGGCGCTTCACTGTCATTTGCCAGTTTGTCAAAGCAGCTCCACCTGTCAATAGAAGCAACATAGAAAATGGTCTGCTATGTCAGGATGGGGTATGAGTATCATAAAGTAAATCCCACTGCAGAGCCAGAAGTAGTGAATGTGTAAGATATTACATTAATACTGTATGACCTTCAGCACAAAAGCGTCTTCTTGTAGAGTTGGGTCAAATAGAGTCCATGCCTGTTAAGCATTACCACAAGATGTGAGGATTCTGGGTCATTAGCTGACAGTTGTTAATGATCATTTTGTCTAGCCTTGAAGAGTAGACACACAAGAAGCAACTAGCATGATGTGATGATGAAATTCAAGTGAGATGTGGTGGTCGCAGATGAAAAATCTTGGGTGTGTTCCTACTACTGACCAATGAGAGATACCTTGGTGATGCTTGAACCACTGGGTGAACCCTGATGGAGCGTTGTTGACTGTATTTTCTTTTCGACAGGAGAGCAGTCACTAGCAATTTTTCCATACACTAGCAATATTTTTATGTTCTGCTTGAGATTTAGGTGATTCACCTAATTGGGACGTCAACGTGCCTCACGAAATCAGTTAATATGTGGAGTCTGATGAGATCTGAAGGTTTAAATATATGTAGTATTCCACAGAGGCGGAACAGTGGCTCAGTGATTAGCACTGATGCCATTGTAGTCATTTTGGTCATTGTTCTCTCCGGGTGCTCCGGCTTCCTCCCACCTCCAAAGACATGCTCGTTAGGCTGATTGGTGCTGATTGGTGCGAGTGTGAATGGTTGTATGTCTCAGTGTTAGCCCTGCGATGGACTGGCATCTTGTCCAGGGTGTACCCCGCCTCTCGCCCCATGCCAGCTGGGATAGACTCCAGCAACCCCCACGACTCTAGTTCAGGATTAAGTGGTATGGAAGATGAGATGTGTATCTCATGAAAGAAACAGTTCATGACTGCGTTTACTTTTTTACTTCATAAATATGTTAACATATATGCTCCTTTAATTAATCAGAAATGATTATGTTGATTGAAGTCAGTGTTGTGCCATGGACATGGATTGTGTATGGCCACCATAGTTGTTATGCTGGACTCCTCCAGCACTGAATCATCTCATTTAGTTTTTCCTTGGACTGTTGAATAGCTAAACTTCTTGTGATTCCCATTGTTTTGCAAACAGTTCTTGATCAGTACTCTTCTCAGATCTCATTTTCTCTGAGGCATTCTTCACGTCAGCAGATCTGACGTGAAGTGTTTTTCAGATGTTTCACTGATGGGATGGTTTCGTAACTCCGGTTAGTTTTTGCTGATGCCATTAGGGGACAACGTACTTTTTGCACCCTTTACTGCATATAATTTGTATGGTATCCAACTTTATTTTAAGCTGGGTGATTCCCCAATTCACACTTGTTTATTTGATCTCGGCATGATCTTTTATGCACGGACCCGACTGTGAGAAAAATATGACCATGAACACCATGGATTCCTATATCACAACACCCAGCTTATCTGTTGTTGCACTTGCGCTGCATCAGCACAGGTGCATCTCACCAATGAAATGTCATTAATAAGCTGAGTTGCCAGCAATATTGCAAGTAGGCTGACTGCCAATGGCAAGGCAAAAAAAATCCCTGTCCGTACAAGGTGTGAAGATTGCAAGTCAGGGGTCATTTTGTGGAGGCCGATCAAGCACTTTCTATTACCAACGGAGTTAAAATAAGAAACCTTCTGCATTTCAACATGTGTGTAGCAGGTGTGTATCCTCTGCAATGGCTGGAGCTTGCCCATGGATCAATTTGCGTGGGTGTGAGAGGTCTTACTGTGTGTCTGAATCACTCAGGTGTTGGTGTGCGTTTGTATGTAGACTGTCAGAGAGACGCAGTGAAAATGGAAACTGAAAGTACAGGACCTAAATGAAGGCAGAGGCGCGAAGGGAGGCCTGTAAAAGCCCAGGAGCTGCAGGTGCGAGAGAGATAATGGGACAGAGGGAAGGAGGGTTGGGTCACTTATGTTTGTGATAAATTGAGATTAATGTGTTTGTGTGATAATTTTAGGATTAGTGTGTATGCCTCAGTGTTTTTCTTAATAAAATGTTCTTGATTAATCAACCACACATGCGCTGCAGCTCTGGAAGACATCTGGAGCAAGCTCATTAAAAACTGTACAGTGTCCCACTGTGCATAAGAGTGTGTGTGGCTGCATGTATTAGTTTGTATCCTTCATGTATTTTCTTTGTGCTTGTGTATGCACAAAATATGCCCACATGTCTATCATCTTCTTCACCGGCTTCCTTTGTTGGTGAACATGCCCTGCTGTTTCGCCCTCGCCTCTCCCTTTATGCGTGTCTACGTGGTTTTCTACCTTACACAGTGTCTTGTCGCAATCTCTATAGTGTGTATTTGTGCACATGTTTATGTGTGTTTGTGATGAGCTGGCAGGAAATTGGCTGTTAAATGGGGCGACCGCAGCAATGTGGGACAAGATTGAGACCAGAGAGACTGAGAGACCGATCCATCTGCTCTCTGCAAAATCAGCTCTGCAAAACAACTGGCCCTTTCATTAAGCCTCCGCTCACCACCTGCAGAGCAGCGCGCACACACACACACACACACACACACACACGCACACACACACACAGTACAGAGTGAAGACACTAACATGTTTCCACCACGAGACAACAGCAAATAAAAATTATATTTTAGATGTAGAAAGTGAACAGATTGTGACTGATTTTATGACCTTTTAATAATAACTCTCCCTGGTGAAATTCATTTAACTGTAGAAGAATATACACCAAATACTTACTAACCAGTTCTTCTGTGCCTCATATTAGGTTCAGAGAGGAAGCAGCAGGTAGTCTGGCAGTTGTTGACTATAAATGTTGATGAGTTGTCTGAATAGCCAGGCAAAACTTTTCAGGTTAATGTTTTAAGCTTGTAACCTTAATATCTTTCATCTGAGGCTTCCCACAACTGGGAGGTGTAGTAGTAGGTAGTCTGTCTTGTGCCTGTGAAGAACTGGTATCATTAGTTGAAGAACCTACAGTGCAGGGCTCAGTGGCGGTTCTAGATCAAAATTACCAGGGGGCCGAGATGGGCCAGTGTTTTTTCAGGGGGGCACATATAAGGACAAAAACAGGGCAATATTTAAGCGTTAAAAATGTTTAGTTTATTTAAAACCAAAACAAAATACATTAAGTATTAATACAATAAGACAAACATTCTTTGTCCCAATAAACATAAAATAAAATGTGCTCAATAAACCTTGAAACCATGTTTGTCTTTTTTGTAAAATAAGATTTCTCTTTTTGCATAAAATAAAACTTTTATCGGCACAATGACACTTTTTTAATCTAAGCATTTAATTACATGCATTTCTTTTTCACAGCATGAGACTTAAATGTACAATCACACTATCTTTATCTAAATCACTCATCATCTCATTCTTTGTGTACAGTAAGGAGGAAAAATAGAAAGAAAAAATAAAAAGGACAAAATGTCCTCCTTGCTCCGTTTCATGTTGATAGCCCACTAAAAAGAAAATGGAGGATTGTAGCATCTACTCTCAGAAGGCCATTCAAGTTTTTCATTAAACAAGTAGCTACATGCTGTTGGTTGTTTCACCGATTTCCCAAGCATGTCATCGTGCTTACTGACTTCAATAGCTTTGCTTATTCACAAACATAACAAGACCAAGCCGTGATTAAACGCAATAAAAACGGATTTTATCATTGTAGTGACTAACAGTAAAACATGAATATGTGACGTTATGTCGTCACTGGCGTTATGAAATTGAACCGTTTTCCAACCTTCTCCTCTTTGCAGTAGTCCATGCAGGGCTGCTGGCTGTTCGCTTTCACATCCAAAGTTCTAAATTCGTGCTGCCGGTCTTCCAGAAGCCCAGTCCAGTAACACTGTGTGTGTAGCACTTCAAGGAGTCCTATAGAACACTCCGTCGCTTTAGTTCCGATCTTCAAGGCAGCGCATGTCGCCATTAGATATTAATAAACCTATTATACGTTCAGCGCGGGGGCCACAACAGGGGCCAGGAGCAATTTTACAGGGGCACTGGCCCCTGTTGGCCCCTGTGTAAAGCCGCCAATAGCAGGGCTGCCAGCAGTACCATTAGGTGGAATCAGCTCAGTGTCGAAACACTGAGAAGATTATGGTCTTTTTTAGATGAATTATGTTTTTATTTCAGTGGCTGAATGTCACTTGGCGCAGCAGCTCGGTGGTTAGCAGTGAAGCCTCCCAGCTCCGGTTTCCTCCCACCTCCAAAGACATGCTCGTTAGGCTGATTGGTGACCCTAAATTGCCCCTAGGTGTGAGTGTGAGTGTGAATGGTTGTATATGTTTGTGTTAGCCCTGCGATAGGCTGGTGACCTGTCCAGGGTGTACCCCGCGTCTCACCCATTCACAGCTGGGATAGACTCCAGCAACCCCCACGACCCTAGTGAGGATAAGAGGTAGTAGATGAGATTAGATATATCTATAAAAGTATAAATGAAACCAATTATTTATGTATTATATATTCTTATAATTAGATATTATTGAATTATTCCTGAGTTGAAACATTTACTGGGAGGTTATTTTTCATTCCATGAGTCTCCAAGGCTGATTTCTTTTAATTCTCTACCTTTGGCTCTCTCTCCCTATTTTTGACATGACCTCAAAATAGAAACGTTTCATTTCTGTAATGGGAAAAGTGCACTTCTTAAAAAGATGTGTGTTCTTAATGATAATTTCCATTTAGGGAAGAGACTAAAATAGTTTGTCCCCAATAGCTTTCAACAATCATTTAGTCACTATTTTTACAGTCTAAATTTTGCCATACATTATTGCGTTTTATCGTCATTATATACAAGCCTTTCTTTCTCCTGAGGCTTGACTCAGCAGCTGTCATCTGAAGCCAAGCACCATACACCAAACATTTACAAGATGCTTTTTCTCTATGTAAATCAAATTCACAGGATTTCATCTTGCATTGTGCCGTAGTCATTTTTACACATATTACCAGTTTGAACACAATAATGGCCAAATTTGTGTAAGGCTTTGTCACCGTAGTGGGAGCTGCACTGATAGTAATTGTTAGGGTATTAGCTGAATTTCATCGGCACCTCGCGCTTCGGTGGCTTATCGGCTTCCACTGGAGATTCAGAGTGCTGGGGTTTCACTCAAATCCCTGTCTCTCCTCGGTGACTCATCAAGAGCTGCAAGGTTGAGATGGAGAAAGAGGATGATGAAGAAAGAGGTGGAAGAAGAATGGAGATTGCATATGTTTGCGTGTGTTTCTGATTAAACAAAATAATGAGATTTTTGGAGGTGTCATTGCTCTCAAAAGAGGCGGAGGCAGTAGAGGGATAAAAAGAGACATAGGCAGAATTCTTTTCTCAAGATTAAAATACACTACACATAAGGGAAATGTTAGCTTGATCAAAGGCCCTCCCTATGGAGCTTGCTCATACTCTGCGGTTTATTATATTAACAAGGTCTCATACAGTCCCTTTACTCTAAGCATGTTTCTCACCACACTGTTTGTTCTGACATCAAGACTCAGGACCTTCTCACTCTCTAGGACTGATCCCCAAAGAGAGGAGCATGCAGCTTTCTCATTTCTGTTGGTTTAGCAGCTACCCACTGCTATTCAGTAGGAGATTTGAGAAATTATATAAAATGTCAGAAGGAGAACTGTGTCTGGGAGTGCTGCTGTGCTTAGATCCAACCAGGGGCTGAGACTAATTGTTGTTTGACTCGCATTAAACCAAGTTCTGTGATGTTCGCCTGGGAGTTTCATACCCACATGTCACATTCCCCAAAGACATAATCGCTTGTTTCCTAAGAAGACTGCAGTCTAGAAAATAAGTAGCTGCAGCTTACATGCATGTATACTTTGATTATTAAGAAGTGAATGATTCAGGACATGCAGGTGTTGCCGTACATCCGTATGCGGTATCTGATCATGGTTAAGCGCATCACACTCCCCACCTCTGAAGCCTCCTTTCATGTTTTATTTATTTTTTTCACACTAGATGTTCATATCTATCATGAATTCCCTGCAGTTATATTTCCTTCCCATTGCTTCATGTCCAACAAATCTGGCTTGACAATCTTCCCCGTGTCGCTTGTGCAGTGGTGGAGTACACTTTATCAGTGCACTCATAGCCTGTGGAGTTTGAACGGATTGTGCATGTACGTGTGTGGGTAGGTTTATAGGTTTGTGAATAACTCTGGATAACACCATCAACTAAGCGCCAGAAATAACAGTAAAATGGATTAGGAGAAACTCAAAAAGTGTGTGTGTGTATTGGGGTTTCTTCTGACATGTGTTAGATTCAAATTATATTAGATATATGAATAATAACAGTCACATTTTCATTACAGATTCACATATGCATACAAATGAACAAACTCAATATAGCCTTTTGTGTCTCTGCATGTTGACTGAATATTTAATGTTTAATTATTGGAAATCTTCCCTTTTGTCACTTTCCTTATGTTGGATGAATAAGTAAATAAATATTCTTCATCACTTACAGGTCGGCTCTTTTTAAATGGTTCCATTAGAATCATCCAATCATGAGCAGGGAGTAAGGATGTGGATCAATTCAGTTAAATTTTATTGAATTTTATTCCTATAGTATCAATAACAATACAAAGTGTCTGAAGATATTTTACAGAACCCAAAGTTTTAAACCCAGGAGCAAGCACTAAGGCAACAGTGGCAAGGAAAACTCCCTTTTAACAACGTTGAGTAGAAGCCAGCTCATATGGAGGGACCCATCTGCTTGAGGCCTGCTATGTAGAGTGACAAAAATAAGTGTAAAACCAAAGAATATTTGCCATTATGGTTGCAAGTCCAATGTTTTGTTCACCCTTTTTATGCACCCCAACCTCCAATTTGTGGCTCTGTTTCTACAGTATGGTACCTCAGTTTACCTCATTACCTGATTCATACTGTGCACTATTGTGACACTACGGGATCACACAAAACATTGCTTGCACAAAAAGCTGTGATATAGGTTTGTTGATATTTAGATGTAATAGTTTCATATGGAATGTTTCATGTCAAAATTCAGAAATTTTCAGGAGGCTCATGCAGCTTCCTCTGGTGAGATGAATGTTTTGTTGTGTTAGTCTTTTTTTTCCAAAACCTCATTGAGGTGTGTTATTCAATGATGAAATATTTCAGGATTTTCCTGTGACAAAATAGCACCACGCACCTTTCTCAATTTTCTTTACGAGTATATTTTGTCTGAACCTCATTTCGACAATCTGCATTTATAACTTTCCTCATTACCTTTGTTTCCCCTCTCTGTAGACTTAAGGCCATTCACTCCTTTATTCCATTCAAGCTTATTCCTAACACCAATACATATTAATGAAACAGCCTATCCAATTTCCTTGTAAAGAGGGCCATTGTTCAGGCCTAAGTGCTATTACCTCAATGTAAATGAGAAATTTCTCCACAGCACATTATATTACGGTTATGTCTCTGAGAAGGTTACTCAGCAGCAGTATGCTGTCTCAATTACCTGGACTGCATCAGGCTTTGTGTACAGGTCGCTAGCTCATCATTTCCCCTGCCATAAGCTGGTTATTTTGCCAAGTCCTGATAGTGTCATGCTCAAGTGTGTGCATACTTCCTTCCTGCAGATACTGTATATACTAATGATGCAAAGCCACAGACTCTATTGGCTAACAGTTTAGCACGACTACAGATTATATTATGTCTGTGTTGACAGAAAAGCAGCTGAATTTGTCTGGTTCCTTTACTGGTGTTGGCTGATAAGGCACACTAAGCATGACTTAAGATTATTTCTTACCTTGAGCCACTATATCTCTTTCTTGCTCTCCTCATGCTCATATTCTCTCTCATCTCATAAATTCCCTCAGAGATGAATATATTAAGTGTCCAATGTAAGACTGAATAATTGCAGGGTAGCTGTAGCTTTTTCCTATTCTCTCTGGTTCACTTCTGCCTATTCCTCTGCCCCCTGTTACATTCTTGAGTGACTGTGTTGAAGGCAGCTGGATGTGTCCTGCACAACCAAAAGGGCACTTATGTCATTGTCTAAGAAGCAAGCCCGATGGCCGCTGCAAAGCAAGAAAAACTGACACAAATTGGATTTTACTGTTTGAGTTCTGACTGGTGCTGCTGTAAATTTGATCTTTTCACCAAAAGTGGAAAATTAGTAACCCAGGCTGTTTATCTTGACAAATCAGCTCTTAATCTTGGATTAACTGTAGTGGATGCACATATGCATTCATTAATGTATTGATTCTGTTCTCAGTATTCGTTTAAAACTGCCTTGTGCTAGCTTTTCGCCTGCTGAAATGACCTTCCCTGAGAAGGCTTGAAAGATGTGCAAAGGTGTTCGCAGGATAATACGATCTTTAAGAGCACAGATTTTTTATCATTCTGAATGATAGAATCATACCTGACTAATATTAGAACGCACTACACTGTAAACACATTAGACCAAATACCACAACACTTGAAAGCCTTTATTATCTTCTTAGTGCACTTCATTTTGTTGTATATAATATTTTTGTTGGTGTGTAGACTTTGTCTTTTGGAAACTTTGCCGTTTTGCAAAAGAATGTGGTGCAGCCGCTGTTCTTTCAGAAATGAATATCGCTCAGGCTTTCAATGTTTTGATAATACCATGTGGTGGAATGAAGGTCTTATGGAAAACACTACACACACTGCCAAAGACAGAAAGTGGCAATGTTCTGTTTATCACAGAAAATAGTGGATTTAATGGGAAATGGAAGTTTCATTGTGCAGGAACATGAACAATGTTATATAGTAGTAGTAGTCATTGTTTCAGTTGTTTCACTGGCATCATGGTAGGTTGTTAATAATTTAAATAAATGTGTCCACTGACAACTGAGTGGACTCATTGATGCATACTTGTGTTGTTTGAACACAGCAACGCTCATAAACATGAGCCTTTGAGGGGTTCATTGAATGATAATATAGATAGGTATGTGTGCTGAACCACAGCTGCACACAGTACACGAATAAAATTGCTCCTGGCAGAAATGGATAGACAACAGAATTAAGTGGATGTGGGAAATGCATGTATACCCTGCCATAAATAAATCATGTTACCAACACTGATTTTTAGATTAGTGGCACAGTAAATCCCACACTGTATGTACTGTATTTATAGTGCTTTGTTGGATGTGGCGCTTGAATAGCAGTTCAACACCAGTGAGGGCAGTAGTGCTATTTCAGGAAACGCTGCAAGGGGGAAGTGACACGTCTTTCAGGGCAGCAGAGATGCAGTGTAGATAGACAGATGAGGAAAACACAAAGGATCTGAATGATTGCTCTAATAAGAGTTAACTCTGCTCGGTTTTGCTTGTTTGTTTCACAGTGGAATACACGGCTGTTTGATTTGCATTGTTTGCTACCATCACACTGCAACCCTCTTTTCATCTTTGCCTCAGTATCCCTTCCTTTTTCTGCTTCTTGTTATTTTTTAGTCCTTTGTTATGGTGTCTAGTTCGAGTGCATGTGTTGTTTGTCAGCAGCACAATAAGTGGATGTGGAATTGTGGAAAAACAGGACTTCAATAAGTAGATGTGGTTGATTAAAAATAATTGGTTGTCTCTGTACCAACTCCCCAAGTTTTAGTGTTGTGGTGTCATTTCAAATGAGCCACCAGTAGAGCAAGACTTTGCATTCCTGATCTCCATCAGCTTTTCTTTTGTGGAAGAAACTTTCTACACATTTGTTTCATAGAAACCACTATTCCTTAGTAAAAGAATCTGCATAATGGTGCTACAGTACTGAAAACACCTCGTATAATCTGCTAGACTTCAGTGCAGGCATCAGTGAAATACTTTGGTTTCAGTGGAGGATATGATGTCTTAAAGTACTGAGGCACTTTGGACTAAAGTATGAAAGCTTTCATCTGTGTTCTTTTTACTCTCATACTGTTGAGAGCTCCTTCCCTGTACACTAATGAATCCTAGACCAGGATCTTAAATGTGCAAATGATCAAAATCACTGTACTTTTTTGCACATAGCCTGAACATACAGTCTAAACATATTTCAAGTTTTAAAAACATTGCATAATCAAGTGACTTACATCAAAGGCTAAACTGACTGACTGTACTGTAAAAAAGTACTTTTCATACAATTCCTTCCTCTCACTTCCCCTGAGCTGGACTTAAATTTGTTATCTTCTACCATACAGTCTTGACCCAATTCCTCCAGGATGAGTCCTCCTGACAGGCAATGGCAGATAATGAAAGAAGCAATTTGAGCACACACACGAAAAAGCCCTGAAAGAGAGGAAAGGTGAACATTGCTACACACTAGACAGGTGGACTTTTGTTTAGCTTGTCTGGAGTGCTGAGATAGATTGACTGTGTCTGCTCTCTAAAGTAGAGCAAAAATAAATAGTGAGAGTTCAGGGGGCGATAGGATGTTTTCTTTCTAAGAAGCAGGCACATGATGGGGGGAGCAAATGCTAAACTAAGACATGTCTATGACATGTGCATAACCCCTGTCTTATGTGCACTTATCACACAGTCACTTGAAATTACAGTCAAGCTCTTTACAACTCTGTCCCCCCTGAGCTCATCCCTCTGTACAGTATACAAACACATGCCTCAAATTTCTGTGTGCGTAATCACGTGCCAGAACATAATGACACCAGCAGCACTGACATTGCGTTACACATCTTTCAGGAGTGTGTCACAAGCTGCTGAGGTTTGCCAACAGTCTTGTCAGACCTAAAGACTGAAAAACGCACTTCTTAAGACCCTCCTGATCCACAGCTGGGTCCACTGATTTTTGACTTTACTTTACAGGTGTAGTAATATTAATATGGATGAGAGCAATCATTTCCAAGTTGTGTAATCCATTAAAATCACCTGAGTTTTTGAATAAACTGACTTTGTTTGTTTTCAGATACCTATGTGGTCCAGTTCAAAAACATTTGAACAACATTTATGAATACATTTGTACACATATTTTAACATTTGTTCTCTAAAAGAGAAGCACTGTGCTCTTTTAATATGTGCATGATGAAAAATGGCCAATAAGCTGAATCATTTATTGGTATAAAAATCGATCCATGTACATCCACGTTGTTTAGACAGCATGAATGTTGCAGACTGAAGGAAATTTGCAGTTTAATTCTTGTACTTCATTGTTTTCGTTCAGCAATCTCACTCATGTTTTGAAATGTTGTTTTTTTTTTTTTTTTTAAAGAAAAAAAATCATAATTCTCACAGTCCCACAGAACTGCTTTACGGAGCAGTTGGTATAGCAACTGGTGGTTGTCATCACACCCTGTTTCTATAGCGTCAAAACATTGATATGTGAACATGAATAAACATTATATATTAACTACCTAAAATGACACAAATCATCCTTGAAAAACAATATCTGATGTGTATTTTAAAGTTTTAGTTCAGCCCTTGACCCATCCACTTTATATCCCTTAAGTTATGTAGTTTCCGATGAATGTAACTTTGTAAGTATATTTGTACATGTTCCATTGTTAATAAAACTAATAATAATATTTTTTTTTTCCCACCTGCACCGCCACCTTCTCCATGACTTATACTGCAGACGGTCACTAGGGGGAGCTCTACTTGCTGTGGCTTCACTTTTGAGGAGCTGTTCTACCATTCATCTTTATAATGTCTATGGTTTATTTGCATTCAGAGCTGATCAAGTACCGTGTGTATTAGAGTGCCAAGCCTTAGGTCTTTCTCACTCTCGGGAAAGTTTAAATGGTGATACCTGTCAGCTTGGATGATATGGCCCGTTCGTTCTTCAGTAAATAAAAAACATGCTGAAGCACAACAGTAAAAGCTATTTCTAAAAGCTTTCCCCCGATCTCTCATTCTGTCTTTTATGTCATGTAACATTCAGTAGATTTGTCTGCTGAGACATGCATCACGTCTGAACGAGAACAGCTTTTTTTCCCTTCGCTGTCAGGAATGTGCTTCCTACAGTTGATAGGTTTGAGTACAGTCATTTTTTGGGATTTACAAGTAACAGTGTGCTTAATCCAAGATACTTTAGGCACAGGTTGAGCTCCTTATAATAAATATAGCTTAATCCAGGTGAGCTGTGGAGTAGTGGTGTAAGAATACACACAACTGAAGGTTTGGTTTGAATTTTCATCTGTTCTCTCCCTGATAGTAGTGCCCTTCTATTGGACCTCCACACAGTTGATAATCAGAACCATGCCATTGTACCACTAATGTATTGGTCAAAATGTTCATCAAAGTGTATATGTATAATGTTGGCATAAATGTCTTGGTTGAGATTTAAATTTCTGTATTTGCCTTGGAAGAGCAAGTTTGATTAACCTGTTTTTATTGATCCCTTTAATTACCTTAAAAATCTGTGTAGCTTCCACTTTACTTGGCTGGGAGCAATCAAATGTTTCTGATTCAGCATCTGGTGATCCTGGTAATACGCATAAATATGTAGGTTAACAGTAGATTATTTACACATTCAAACTTGTGATTCTATCATTTAAAGGCATATAAATATATCTTTAAGAACCAGCTCCACTCTCCACCACATGCACACGCACAGCCAGCTATACCAGAAGCAGCAGAGCACAGACAGTTTAGCAAGTCAATGGAGAAAATTGCCCCAAGCCCCTTAGCACAGTTTGTGCAAATAAAATCCATGTTACAGTCACAGCTAGAGTAAATGTTCACAGCAATTACATATATTTTACATCTACTTTTAAATTCACCCTGCTGTAAAGCAGTTAGTGTATCTGCTTCTCCTCCCTTGAGATTGTTTCACCATCTGTCTATGGTGTCCATAGATTTTTGTCTATTTACAGTAAACACCAGGTTCCCTCACTACCTTGACTTATGCCATAGAACATGCTATACTACACATTCTTCTGTTCTGTCCTGTAGATGCAAGGCAACATAAACTTGTGTTGAGTGTCTGTAATTTTTAGTGTCCCAAGATTTCACTCTTTCCTATTTCTTCTGTGCCCAGGAAACAAAGGTCACTACCATCCTACCCTGGCACTGATGTCAGTAGACTGTTGCTGCGTGTGTCTAAGTGAACATGTATCATTATTTAATAGACCAAGACTGGGCGTCAAAGGTCAAATTAGCCTCTGTTTGACACTTGCATAGCGTGTTGTTTTGTGACACTTTTGTTATGCCAGTTTCTCATGTGTTTATGTTATTTTAAGCAACACAATGCTGAGACCAGACCCACAAAACTGAAAGACTATTATAATATTATTTTAAATGCATCATGTCTGGATATATTGGTATATGCTGTGTGTTGGCTGATGAGTAACAACAACGTTACAGTGTAGAAATTCCAAACTAGGTTCAGAAACAGTGTCACCAATGCATAGTTTGTCGACAAGAGAGTCAGGTATCTTTTTCACATGGATTCTATGACACAAACTGGAGCACTCAAATTATCGTTAACCATTCGTTGTGCTTGTGCTTCCATCTATTATTTTACAATGCAGTTTCTAGTTATATAGGATCAATAGCAATAGATATTGTCTCGAGGAACACAACGCCTGAAAACAATAGAGCAAACACGAAGGTGACAGTAACAAGGAAAACCTCCCTTTTCACAGGAAGAAACCTTGAGCAGAACCCAGGTCATGTGGTGGCACTCATCTGCTTGAGTCCAGGCACTTAAAGACAGGAAAAGAGAAAAGTGAGAAGAGTGAAGCAGGAGGAATAAGATAAATATGTCATACAAACTGTACCTACATAGATACATACATACATACATACAAACATGCAAACAAAGTGCAGTTACTACTAAAGCACTAAAGCATGTTATATGAAAACTTTATAATATAAACCTCAACATAGGGCATAAAAATGTTAGTCTATGATGAGTGAATATAAGAGGTAGCATAGGCAGGTTGGAGAAGTATTTCCCAATGAATGAAAAACTGTCAGCACAAAGCGTCACAGCCTAAAAACCAAACATCTGTCATCAGCTGAGGACAAGAGTGAAATATTATCCCTATTAGACCAACCAGTATCTGTTTAGATGAAGCCAGCTTGTCTGGATGTAAGTGAAACCATGTTATCATTTGCTGAGCTAGTCGGGTGTGGAAGCAATAAGTAGCCTCTAGTGGTTTTTTGATTTTTTATGTAGGCAGATAAGTAAGAAAGAGAAGCTGCAGTGCAGAAATGACAAATTATGTGTTAAGCTATGTCAGTCCAGTGCAGAGTACATACAACTTGTATGTTATTCAGAATTATTTTACATGAGTTAAAACAAATTACAGTTGACCAGCATGGTGTACTTTAATTAGTTTTCAAGCATTAGTATCCTCCTCTGTCTTTTTAGTATGTATATTTTTACCTATACAGGATATGATCAAAAAGAATTGCAAAACTTTGTCATATATATTGGTGTGTGTACGACAGCTACTATCCAAAAGCCGCTTGACTGACGGCAAAAACGTCAGTCTTCACATGTAATAGCACTCAAGCAAGCAGATTAATGAGCTGATTTCAGAAAACCTTTGCAGGCCTCTTATTGTTCTCTGATTTTGTTTGTCTTTTGCGGATCGTAATGCCTCACAAATGAGGACTGGAGAGAATATGAGAGTATGTAAAATCGTATTTAATATGCCCCACACAAAGGACTGGTAGGAGGACAATCATATATTTATTGGCTTTTGCATTTACACACATAGAAACAGCACGAACACAGTTGGCACTGTCTAGTCACTGTCATCAATATTTCAAAAGAACATCATTGTCAGCACAGGGGAATTGTTTAATAATTGAATAGCCATCTAGAGGGATTTAATATTCTTCCTCTTTTCATGCATGGTTTTCTGATTATTCGTGCTGTGTTTATGCATGGACGTGGATGTGGATGCGGGTGTGCAGTGTTTCTATAACGGGAACTATAATCATAGTGCTCTTGCTTTGCTATGAATTGCCCTCTTTGTAACTTAGCATCTCATGTCTGCATCACCATCGTCGGAATTAAACACTGTCATGTCTCAGGTAACTGAAAGATAATGCAATTATAGGGAGACCGCAGAGAATCGGCTGTAAACAGAAGCTTATTGAAGCCGACATGACTGAGAGATTAAACCAAAGACAGATCAGAGTCTTAGATTTAGTATAAGTATGCGTTGATTTGTGTGTGTATATGTGTCTGGGAGTGTCTGAGGCAGAGCAGGAAGACACAGAGCAGATTACACAACACTGTGTCAACTGGATACGGAGGTCAGTCTTGTCTCAGTCGACTTGAACACGCACACCTATTAAGGTCTCTGTCATTTGGCCTAGTTCCTGCCTCATGGTTTCTTCCATCCCATTGCCTCCGTTTGTTTCCTGGGTTCTTATCGCCAAATCTCACATCAAATCTACTCAAACAGTGTTGTACATTTTAACAGTTTTCAAAAAATGTCCATTTATTTCTTCCATACTTCCATTCAGGCCACTTGTATTCACTAAAGAAAAAGATGCTTTTGTTGCTAAGATATTATATTGGTGGTTGTCACATTTTATCAAATCTTTTTTGGTAATATGCATAAAAGGTGCAAATGTTTTGCTAATCTGCTGCCACATTATGCACATAATAAAAACTACAAATCAAATTAGCCTCTGCAGCTAGGTGCTGATATAAATGTCTTCAATACCATATAGCACAATAAGAAATAAACACAGATGTTCCCAATAAATATATTCAGTCTGAGTCATCGAAATGAAACTTTATTTCCTCCATCGTGAACCACTTATTGTTATGAGGTGGAAAACTACTCAGAGATGAGAATTGTTTTGGTGACGCATGAAACTGTGATAAACGCTTTCAATTATTTAGTGCGGCTTTGTGAGAGCAACTAGCTGATTCTAGCTATGTTCTATCCTTAAAATTTAAACAATGCCCGTGTTTTGTGTATTTACTCGTCTTGAGGGGGAAAACATTTGCTGCCTTAAAATTCAATCAGCAACTGAGTGTTCAGAAGGTTTTACTTGCATTAAACAGTGACGCCTGTTTCAGTGAATGGCTATTGTTTGTGCCATTTTACGTATACTGTGTATGTAACAATACTGCTGTTGGTCTGTGTTTCAGCACTGTATTTTAGCGCTGTGGAACACATGGCACGGTTGTTGCCATTGGCTAAAAGCCTTCAGATAAAAACAGTGTAGAGCTAAATTGCCCCCAGGCCAGCTGTTCCCTTTGACTGTAAACATGTGTAAATCCCCAGTTTGCAGTTCATCCTCCCAGTATCACAAGGCCAGATGTCCATTTTGGCTCCGAGAGTGGTATGTCTTTCCTCTCTCACACACAGTTTTCACCAGTCCTTTGCTTCATTACCTGTGAGTCAGAGTAAATAACCGGATGAGTGAAGGTGCCAGGGTGCTGAAGTGTGCCATTGCAGGGGGAAAAGAGAGAGAGAGAGGGAGAGAGCAGTTCTGCCCAAGCTCTCACCACAGAGCAAATTCTTGACAAAAGCTAATTCATCTGCTGAGGACTGAATTAGAAACGTACACTATATGTCCAGGGAGAGAACGTTTCAAAGTAGATACAATTAAAGGGATTAAGGGATTATAGGAGGGAAGGTATAAAGAAGTCCAAATTAGGAGGAATGACAGAGAGAGAGGAAATAAAGACAAAGGCAAACAATACTGAGAGGTCACTATTTCACTCTTTTGTGAGTGTCTGTACTCTGCTGTGCAAAATGAACGTGTAGTAGAAGAGCTCAAGAAGAGGAAAACACGTACAGTGCCAATATTCAAGAGAAGTTGGGTGGAAAAGTTGAAAAAAGACAAAAGGGAGTGAGTGTCACTTTCACAAGTCATTTCCTCTGTCACCTGTGTGTGTAAGCATGTTTCTTCATATGTCCTACAAACACATAGATAGCCGTTGAAATGCATTTCTCTCTTTTCTGTACCAGTTTTACTTCTGGCCTTTCTCCCTCTCTTCCATCCTTCCTATCCTTCTTGCAGAGCTGCAGTGAAACATGTTTCATTGTGATGTTGATTGATTGGAGGCCTTTGGGTGATATAGTGAAAGACAATGGAGGGGCTAAGAAGACACAGCTCATGCAATTAGTGCCTCCGGCTGGGGCGTTGTTATACACGTGTTCACAGGAGTGCACGTCCAAAACTTGAGCATCATTCATTTTGTAAAAATTTTGTAACATTTATGAACCTTGTTGCACCACTTTTTTTTTTTTTTTTTTCCGAGATTTTCTCTCATGCTTCACAGGGCACTATGAAAAATGTTGCCTTTACATGGTTGCATTTCTTAATTTACATCTTTCGCTTTGCTTGTAGGCAGTCTAACAACGAGGAACAGTAGTCCTTCTTCTTCTTTGTTTTAGCTAACCATACATGTCACTGTAAAACTAGTCATATGGAAATCAACTAACTGATGCCATGATGCTCACTGGGTGCTTCACTGAGCTCTCACAAAACTTTATGAATTGTTATATAATGAGCCAGCTAACAACCATCTTGCAATCTCCCATGACTTATTTGTTTATCAAGCTTGACTCTCTCAAATGCATATTCTAAGGGGTACGGGATAGTTGGTTAGGTTTGAGTTTGAGTGGAGCTGACATTTTGACTTTGACAATAGAAAAATTGCACTTAGTGTCTGAAAGCCAACTGAAGACTGATGATTAAACCATTTAAAGACAGGTTCACACTTTTTAAAATGTGTCAGAAAGCAATGTCAGGTGCCATGTTAAGACCTCTGCTCTCATCATAACTCCTGTCCATACAGAAATACAGTCTCCTTCATAAGAATTGCACTGTGCTTCTGGTTAGAATGATGGTTTGAAAATGACTTAATCAAATTAAATGGAATCTTTACAGTCTTAGAACAGCTCTCCTTTTGTGTTTAACGTAACTACATTTGTTTGGATGTGCATTTTGAAGGAAACAAATATTATAATGTAATATATTATAATACATATATTGGCAAAATAAAACCAAAACTGTCCTTATTGTGCAAAAAGAAATGTTACTTGAAGTGTTTTTTCAGAAAATGCATTTAATTGGAAATGCATAACTTCTGATGTAGCGAACTTTAATCAGATGTTTCATCTTATAGAGGAAGGCAAGTGTCTACTGTATGGTCCCAGCTATTACATTATCCAGATTTTGTATAAGTGCATTTGAATAATTGTATTTCTTTGTCTTCGGCTCCAGACAGCACAAACATTGCCAGTACAAGCTGATGTGAAAGGATCTTACCCATTTGTTTCTACTTCTCTGAGGTTTTGCTTTTGGTTTGCAATCTCTTCTCCTTCTAGTCTGCATATTACAGGCATAATTTGGACTTTATTGCCTCCTTCATATTGTCAGTGTACATTATTTGTACTAATCTAAGTAATCTAACATACTTGGAAAACTTTTACATATTTTCATATTCTTACCTCCACACAATATGAAGAGAATATGGTATTATGGCAGAAAAAATATCTGGGCTCTCTCTTTTTCTTTATGCTCCCTCATCTATAATTGGATTCTTTTTACGTTTTTAAGATTTGCACACAGACACACAAACACATTTGTGTGAACACTGTAGCCAGATAATCTCTCTCTGTTGTGCAGAACATTGTAAAGGTCATGTCACACATATTTTCGTTCTAAATTCCTGCCTACTCCAACCAAACACACACACACACACACACACACACACACACACACACACACACACACACACACACACACACACACACATTCTCACACACCACCATTGTCAGGTTAGCTCTGTCAGACTAACATAAATTGACGTGGTTGTGGTGAAAGCAGCCCCTTTGTCTGTGTTTGTCTGTGTAGTCTGTACAGGAATACTGTGCGTATGCTGTCCCGAAGCTGTGAAAGTTGACAGACAAATGCTATATGGTGTAAATGGTAATTAGGGTGACGGTTTGTCAACCTTGTCCGGATAGTGAGTTTTCTAGTGAGCTCTGTTAAGATCCAGACTGTAATTATTGGGACATTTTATTCCCATTTCTGGCTCTGTCCTTCACTACAAATTCGGTCATGGCCTGATGCTGTGCTCATGCGCTGTATTCCTCATCCTAAAACCTCTCTGATTCAACCTGATGCACCTGATAACACTTTTTGGCAACATTACATTAACCTTACGTTGGTTGACCAGGGAGGCAGAAGAGGAGAAATGTCAGTGGGCTGGAAATATTTTAGGATGAGCAATGGCAGCTAAAAGTGAAGCAGACCGCAAGCTTTACTAAAATGTCAAGAGAAGGAGAGATAACACAAGAAATAATGAAATGGAAAAAGTGCATTAACAGCTTGCTGCAGAAGACTTCGGTCTTCACTACTGGACCAGCATCTGCCTCAATCTCACATCTATTTCACTGTGCAGTGATCCATGTGGAACTACAGACAAACCAATGCGCACACCTGACCTGCACACCAGCTAACCTACAGCATGGGCTGACCTAAAAGGTTTTGTATTTTTATGGTAATTCTATTTTTTTTGCTTGAATATAAAGTGTTTAAAGTATCATCATTATTTGTGCACATTTAAAAAAAAAAAATAAAAATAAAATACTAACTAATTACATGACTAGACATTTGTTTATAGAGTAAACTATGCAAAAAAAAAAAAAAAAGAAAAAAAAAACACTTCAAAAACAAACCATGTAATGAGACAGAGTTCTGGACCCATGTTGTGTGGACTGATGAAACAAATGCCAGGATCTATCAGGCTGCTAGAAAAGGGAAAGTGTAAACAGAATAAGATACAGTTTGTGACTCAGGTCACCCCATCTGTCAAACATGATGGTGCTTTCATTATGGCTGCCAGCAGAAGTGCCACAGTAGCATTTATTGACGATTTCACTGCTGAATGAAGCAAGATGAATGCAAGTCTGTTTACTTTGATTCAGATGCAGCTAAAGTCATGGGGCAGCATTTTATCATTAAGGAGGATAGCAATCCTGAACATACAGCTAATACAAGAGCTTTTCAGATCAGATAGTGGAATATCCTTGACTGGTCTATGCAGTCACCAAAGAACAGTATAAGTCAGAGAAACCCTACAATGAGTAAAAGTTGGCTGCAGTCAAAATCTGGGGGAAGTTCACCAGGTTAGATACATGCTTTCTGCTAATGTCTGTGGGTTGAACATTGCCTGCCAACCTTCTCTAATAAAGATTTAAATGTGACCATTTAGTTTGATGTCATGTGCATGTTTTCAAACCTTAAAAAAAATCACAGGTCACTGCAATTAAAGGTGCATATCTCCTGCACATTTCATACATGTCAGCTGTCTAGAATGTAACGGCCAACAAAGCTGAGGCCTGGGATTTTAATCTAGGTCCATTATTATATTTAAAACAGAATGTCCTGAAGCACCGGCATGAGCACGACATAGTGTTTGCCTTCGTATCAGTCAAAAGGGAGGTCACCACTCAACGTTGTTTCCATCAAATCCAACAAATATTTCTCATGCGTTAATTTTGCTTTGCACCCTACTTGAAATTATGGTCTGAAGATGGAATCACTCTCACTCTCCTTCATCATATTTTAATCAAGAAACAAAAGTACAACACCAACACTCTGAAAGACTACACTTTTCCACACATTACCCATTCATCCGCATATGTGGATATGCAATATGGGCTCTATTCAAATATTGTTTTTTATTTGGTCGTCTCATGTGCTTTGTTTTAATGTGTGTCTGCAAGCAAAGTCACGCTGGGGTTTCACGCTATGTCATCATCGTAGTATAAACTGTGATAAATCAAGACGACAAAGAGGGAAGAAAGGGAAAACAAAGACTGATAGAAAACAAAAGATGAGAGGAAATATCCAAAAGCTGCAAGCAGAAGAAGGGTGGACAATATGAAGAGGAACTGTCTTGTCCACTGTCAAAACATCTCCAAAGCAAAAAATACTAATCAAATGAAATTGCAGATTACGAAAGGTATTGCAAGTGGGGGAAAAAAAGAAAGTGGGAGGAGAGAATGAGGTTGGAATTGCACTGTTGAAACACAAAGAGCTAGATTGCAGCCATACACAGAGTATTTCTTCACCCCCGCCCTGCTTCAAAACAAAGAAGTAATCAAAGTGAAATGACAGAAACTGCCACGTTAATAGGCATTGTAGCTGTCTCTGATTATCCTCTGATCTGTAGAATCTCCCTTCCTGAAATTCAGTTTGCCTTGACATTGCTGGATAAATGGTGAGATAATGTCAAAACCCTATCGATGATAAATATTTCAGAAGCTCAAATTAGAGGGGGAATTAAGATGGAGACGAGTGTTTTTTTTTTCCCCACTATTGCCAATTGCTTCGATTCTGTTACACTTCGGTTCTGGAGGCTACGAAATAGCTTATTGATCATCCAATCATTTCTCATCTTATGTCTTATTAAATGTTTCTTTTATATCATTGGTATTCATTATGTTTACTATATTGCTATTGCAAAATTTCACTTCCTTCATGCTCAGTTTGCTGCACAAGCCCTGCTCCCACCCTATACTTCATTCCCATTGTGCCACTAAAGAAACACATCCCACTCTCTTCTGTCTGCACTCAGTCCTGGTGTTCTTTAGCTAATGAACAGTAGAGCTCCTGCACCATAATAATTAAACTGCATGTAATTTGTAGTAATTGAATGCGGGTGTGGAAACGAGGAGATGAGATGTACTGAAGATTGGAGTGGTTGCGCGGCATTAACGTGCAAGTCTGTCCTCTGAGGGATGAGAGGGGGGATTTATTGGTGACTTCAGTTCATTTCCTACACAGCAGAAGGAGAGCGAACTGGGTAGAGCAGGATGAAGAATTAAGTGAAGGACTAAGAATAGGGCAAGACGAGGAGGATGAGAGAAAATGTGATGGTGAAGATGATGGGTAAGTGTCGAGCCGTCAGAGAGCTCTTGTTGGCCTAGAATTTCCAGTGTGTCCCTCACACACTGAGTGCAGTAGACCATATGTCACCATTCAAATGCACTGATATTTTCACAATGACACAGTCATCTAGAATGAAGTGTGATCCAGTTAACCTGAAGAGTTAATTCCATTCACGCAGATGCAGAATGTATGTGCCATCTGGCCTCTGGCTGTAGCCTTTGCGGTGTGTTCAAGTACAGCTTCTTGGTCTAGTTGTGGCTGGTAGCTCTTTAATGTGGGTTTTAATATGTCTGTACCTTTAGGTGGAGCTGAGGATCAAGTGTGACATAAATGACAAAAAGGAAGGGGAGAATGTGCAGATATGCATCCATTTTGAGCGAAGAAGTAAGTAGTAAACACCAGCTGGAGATTATCATGTGTGTATCTCATTCATGCACAGTTTTAGTCTGTGCAGGTTAAGCTGAGGTGCTGAGTCTATCTGTGGGGATGATGTCATCTGAAGACATATCCTGGAGCTGACAGTGAATAATAGAAAACAACAGGAAGGAGACCATGACTGTACTTGTGGTGTTACTGTGAGTCACAGCTGGGAGCCCTGCATTCTGATGAGTCTTAGTGGGATGGAACATTTCAAGCAAAGCACTTGTGAGCCCGCTAAGTTATTAAGCACTGCTAAAACAGCTCATAATAATCTACTTTGTGATGTATTAGCGTGAGTCTTAATGCTCTTATAGACATTGACTGGATGTTGACATTCGTTTTTTATGTGGATTTTCTTGTTTGGCTTTGAGTGTTTGCAAGAGTGGTGTGTGCGTGTGTGACAAAATGACATCGGCCTCGAGTTAATTTAGCTGTGTCAACCCCTATCCAGCAGACCTTTCTGTCAGCATTCATCAAACCACAAATGGTTTTCTCCTCATGAATATGCAAACACCCCCGCAGCCAATCAGCACTCCACCCCGTCCTACCACACGTAACAGCTCATGCACTCAGATTTACTGTATGAGGGCGTGTATATGTGCGAGGGGAAGTTAATTGCATATACGTGCAATCAGATCTGAAAAGCACATATTGTACACAGACAATCACAAATGATTTCTGACTCACTGTGGGGAGGACTGGAGTTTAGAGCCGTCTCAGAAAGCCACCACATATCAAATGATAAAGGGTTTGATTCAAGACAGTCATTTTCAAAGACAGAGCTTGATCTTGCTTGAGATAGGAGACGTTTTCCAAACTATAGCTCAGCCCCAGGTCAATATTAATGTGTCACTTCTTTCAGCTTAGTTTTCTGTATCTGTATGTCTGATTTGTATCACTGATTAGTTGCAGACTGTCAGTATTAATTGTTCTGCATACTTTCAGTTTGCTATTTCAAATCTTGTTATGATGGATATTTCTCTGTCACAATCTGAGCAATGCGATTCTGTTTAATATGGTTAAATTGCAAAACATCTGAGTAATCAGCCCTCACTGTTGCCATGTCTTTGACCTCTGTCCTTTTCACAAACATGAGCATTCTCATACTGACACAAGAATAACTCAAGGCACGATCACACTCTCTGGACAGCAGCCCCCTTTTTATAATAATAATAACAATGATGATGATATTCTGATTACATATATTACTGTATAAATTTTTTGTCCACTGGTTTTTCTACATGCATTCAAATTTAATAATAGTCTAATTGTCTACATCCTATGCACGAATACAGTGGGTCATGTTAACCTTTTAGAGTATTCACCTAATTGCAATGTGACACTACGAGTAACCAAACAAAATATAATGTTCTGCTCAGAATTAAGTATAAAATAATTCATCTGCAACCATTTAAAGATATTATCCACAAGGACAAATTAAATTCTCAGATCAGATGTACAGCATTTGGAAAACAATGTTTAAAATCTAACAAAATCTTGAAAATACAGTGTGTTTAAACATTGCCAAGACTAAAGAAAACTGGTATGAGTAACAGTACCTGTTGTTGACAGATGCTTTATACGATGTGAAAGCCTTCTTCTTCGGTTCATTAAATTCCTGTTGCTCTCTGACAGCAGCTGAACTTGTTTGTTGACACATTTGCACCGTCGAATTTGAAAGGTGTCACACAACCACCACCAGTCTCTGGGTTTACCTTAAAACTACAGACTACTGGTGTAGTTGAACCTGAATACGGTATTCGGAAAGGCACAAATAACATGATTTTAACAAATAGTTATTTTGCCCCTTCAAGTCAGCCTAAGTCACCTCTATTAGCTGCATTTAATGCAAAACATCAACCAATACTGCACATACATCCATAATTATTATAATGGATAATTAACAAATACTTATGTTTACCGTGGCATATCCTAAATTAGAAATATAACTCAAAAAAAAGGATTTTTACACTTATTTATAATTTTATTTGAATACAGATACAATACTTTTTTCCCTCTCAAAATACAAATGCAAAAACAAACACTGAATGCTTTGCACACCCCTACTACAGACTAGTGACGTCATTCAACTCTACACAGATCAGACTGTTACACTGTGACTCAGAGATCCGCTGTTTACCTGAAAGATGTCAGGTAACATCAGTTTGACATTCATATGTGGTGTATGCTGTTGCCTAACTTTCAACGTCCGTCATAGTAAAAAAAAAATAAAAAATCACTTGATTATTTATTCCTTGAAAAACATTATGATTCAGAAATTGTTCTTTCCCATTTTAGGGCACAATGTGAACATTTATGTTGAGATATAACAGAGATAAATCTGAAATCTGTCATATAATCATCTTCATCAACATATATTGTTATTTATTATTATTCATTATTACGCCAGCGTTATATTTATATATAAGCTCACACCATCTGCCTCTGGCTGCAGATTTGAAGTGCTTTGTATGTGGCCTGTGCTGTTCAGCACCATTCAGATAATATAATTTCCTGGGGAAGCCATTTTCCATTTGTTGGCTTGTTGTTGTTGTCATGCATCACTGTGATTGGCATAGCTATTTTAAAAAGATAAAACCACTGATGTGACTGGCTCAGAGTAAATTTATTAACCACGGTGCCATCCAATTTATGTTCCCCTTCAGCAGCTCTTTTAGCACTTTGTGCAGCACATGAACCAAAACAGCAGATGGGTTTGGAGATACGCTTGTTATTGCAGCACAATGGGTCCCTTAGTTTTGTACCCTGTTCCCAGTAAAATTACATATTTGCAAATATTTTAGATGTGGATTTGATATTTTAGATGTTTTCTGTTATAAGATGTGTTCGCCTTTACATTTTCTTTTTTCATCATAGTCAGCATCATAAATGTGCAAGAAAACTGTGAGTAAACAGTAAGGCATGTAGGCCGATGAGTCATGAGCAAGATGGAGGGAACTCTGCAGCTGAGATAGCAATGATTCACAGGAGGTATATGAAGAGGTCACAGTTCTTTGACACGTGTCATCGCACTGAAAAAGAGATGGGCATGTCCATCTGGATGTCATGTTTCCATCACTGCCAATTAGAGCTGGCGCTAATACATAACCATGACTACTGCAGAGTAATTTAACCTGGGAATAAATGGCAATCTTTCCCACTGATGAATAAAGCCAAATGTTGTTTTTGGGAGAAGAGGGCTACAAAGATACAGAAACACTGTACCTGCTCTACAAATACACTCACCAGCACACCTCCTGCCTCTTTCAGCTTTGTTGAGACTGGAGTCCTTCTCTTCTTTGACAGGACAGTTGACACAGATGAATAATGCAGTCAATGTGGGGAAGAATGTGTTTTTATGACATTAAACGATTTGTTGGAGGCAAGTCAGTCATGCTTTATGTGTGACCTTTTCTGTTACTTCCGTCACTCTAAGGTCAGACAGATGAGGCTATTTCATTAGTTAATTTCAATGTTGTGTAGGTCTTCCTTCGTGTCCTGTGGGTGACTGGTAACAGTGTTGGAGGTCTTTGGGTCCTATGTGTTGAGGGGAGGGGCCTCTGTGGATCATCCCACAGATACTTGATCAGTTTGGGGTCTAGTGAATTTGGAGGCCAGGTCAACACCTTGTGCTGTTCTTCATGTTTTTGTGTGTGTGTGTGTGTGTGTGTGTCAGGCTGGGGATGGCTGCTGCCATAAAGAAGTGTCATTGCTATGATGTGGGGGTGTCTGGTCTGGTCTATGTGGGTGGTACATGTCACTAGATGATCAATGTTATTTACTTCTTCTGTCAGTGGTCATAATGTTATGCCTGATTGGTGAACATAGTAGATCATGTCCTGAGACTTAATGTGTCAGTAAGTCACAGATCACATCCCATGCAGCATTCTGTAACATCTTGTTAATGAAGCTGCACACAACCGGAAAATTTAATTTCCAGTCACAATCAGTAATTATTCCCACTGTCAAGTTTTAACTGTACACAAATGGGGGAAAAAAAATATACAAACCTTCCTCTCAGTTTTTAATAGCAGCCTAAATTTAGACACTAGCACGGATTCTGTTAATGCTCTGTGCATTTCAGGTCCTCAGCAGAAATGTAATGTGCTGTGACACTGAACATTCAGCCCAATATAGCGGACAAAGCAGGGTATTTGTGAATGTGTGTGAGTGATTTATTTCGCCCATGTTGGTGGGAGAATTAAAACATGCCATGAAATAGAGAATGCCACAAGCTTTGTCCTCTTAGCTCACCACTTTGAATCTAAGGTCTGTGTTTATCTCATACAAACACACAGTCATTCAGACAAGACTTAGGTTCATTACTGAAGAACTGTTTGATCTTTTAAGAGATCCTATTCATTAATGTGTATTAAACAACTTGGAGGATAAATCCACTTATGCCAAATATTGGCTCACTGGGTGTCAGCAACGTTCTTTTTTTAATATATTACTATCTACAAATAACTTGTTATGGCATGCTGAGGTTTGGATCAGTTGCTTCATGGTGCATTTAGCTAAATGTTTTTTTGCTTAAGAAGTTTGACATGTCTATGTAACATGCTGGTAAAACTTGACATCAGTCAGCTCTGTTCTGGAGTTCTCTGTGGGATAATTTTTTGCCTTTGAGTGTTAAACTTTGGGATTACATGATTTTGGCTAAGCACCACAAACAAATCTATTTCATGTTACACCCTCTTGCACTCAGACAAAGGCATGTCACTATACTTTGCTGAAGCTCACCGGTTCTCATTTTATTTATTTTTCTTATTTGCCTTTTAGTGTACTTTACTGAAATAAACCTTTTATTTTATTTTAACTTTTATGTCTAGTTTGTCTCATTTTTTTTTTATGTCTACTTTATATTACAACCTTCGAGCTGTGTTATAGCACTTCTACACAACTAATCACTGGTGCAATGTTTCTGCTCAGCCTTAATGCATAGTGCCTGGGATCACACTGCCCTTCACTTGCCTGTATATTACACCAGTGAGATTTGAATGAGGTTTTATCTGATGAGCGGTAATTTCTGCATAATGGTGTCATTTATTCTGAGTAAGCTACGGGGGTATGGTTATGTGTCCTTTAAATTGTTACTTGCAAATAAATGGTGTTTGGTTGCTTCATTAAAACAATGTTATGATCCCAGACAGTCTTTTATCAAGATCTAGAAACTGAAACTGCAGCAAGAATAGTTTTCAAGAACTTCCCAAGGGAGTTCAGCTTAGATTTTCATAAATGGTCATTTTGTCATCTGTGGGAGTGCAGCTGCTGTGACCACATCCTGACACAAAGATTCATCAAGAAACAGACTCACAGAGAGCAATTAGCCCCCTGACTCCAAATAAAATTTTATACATTAGAGCATGGGAACATGAGAAGCATCTATTCATTAACTCCTTCTTTTAATCCCTTATACCCTTAAGCACTTTTGAATAATTCACAGTTACTTCCCGCACTACACAGTATGCTGCCCTGCTAAACATCCTTGTAGCTGTTAACTATCAGTGATCATATTGTAAAATAACCTGTTGTTTTGTTCTTTGGAATCTTAAAATAATTTATAGTAACGGATTTAGCAAATCAAACTCTCAAAGGTTTTGAGAATTTTCTGAAACTCTGCCAATAGTATCATTTTTGGGATAATCATTGAATACACAACTCCTATCATTGTCAATCCCATCACGCCCTTAATATGGCTATCATCTATTATCAGCCCAATACAAAGATGTCAGCAGAGAAACCCACCAGCAAACTCTGACATAGTAATCCATCATAGACAAAGGACGTGACACTGTCAGTCTCAGATGAATACATCCCTGGTGGTGGTGATAACTCACTGAACTTAAGATTCCTACTGCTGCTAGAAATCCAGGCAGGCAATGACCTTGCTCCAGACCTGTTAGGCTCTGGAGCCCATTGGCTGTAATTGCTTGTCAAGCAACAGACACAAGATTTGACAGAGTAGTCAGACAGTGTAATCCAGGTGTTTGCAGCATCAGTATGTCTCCTACTAAACATTCCGTTGGGAGGCTGGAAGAATACACTCTGACCTTTGCGTTCACATATGAAGCTATTTGCTGGTCGCCCATTACTTTGTATCTGACAGTAGGTCACTAGTGGACGTTCCAGGCATTTTATATTTCACATCTCAAATGTTTACTAGTGAAGCAAACAGAGCTTAAAAATGTTGTCTGTGTATGGATGATTTAACTCTTTTTGTCGTCTCCCATCTCTATTTGAAAAGAAAATACTGTCAGTGCTGCAGCTGCTGCCATCAGCTGCTGCCATCACTTCAAAGCTGAGATTAGTTCAGCTTTATTTTCTCTCCCTTGCATTTTATGTAAACAAAAGTGAGAAGAACAAAGTTGTTCCAAATGTTAAAATTTGTTGGACTTGTGCTTCCTGGAAATGTTAAATACCTCCCACTACAGCTGCTTTGTGCTTTTATATTTATAATTTGATGTCTATTTTATTTTATGATTTACTTATTGTAAAAAAAAAAAAAAATGAAAATAATATTGTAAACAATAAAGTTCTCCTCTTAAAATTGCCCAGAAGAAATAACCACATGTCTTTTCTTTTTGTTTCTTTTGAGAGTTGTTCTGTTCTTAAAGCCCTTCGAAATGATGCCTTAAACATATATAGTACAGATTAGTTCTACAAAGACATTCAACAACAAGGATTTCCATTTGTGTTTCAAGCTTTCAGTCACCTTCCTGGTTCTGGGCCATTATACGTGAATTCACTCTGACCGTGGCACTGTCTGTGTAATTATCCTAATGAGGTCTGGTACAGCTTATATTGCAGTCAGAGTCTGTCTTACCTCTCTCCTCACTGACTCCGCTCTCCTCTGTGTGTGTCCTGATTAGTGTTATGACGCACTTTTCAACACTGATGGCCAGTGTATTTGTCTTGCCACAAACATACCTATGTGCACAGCCACTCCATTCACTTGGCCTTCGAAAAAGACAGAGATAGAGACAAGGTACTGTAGGAGAGACAATTAGTAATTAGTTCCTGGCATTTCTCATTCTCATATCATCATACCCGAAGGTATCATAGGATATAAAGATAAGTCCACATTCAAACACCAGACTGAAGAGTGTGTGGGTGTCTGGCCTGAACAAAACCCAGTTTATGACAAGAGAACAGAATACAGCCCTGAGCAGTCTTCACTGCTGTAGGCATAGGAGAGATCAAGCTGTAGATATAGAGGCTAAACGCAGTGAATCAAACTGTTGGCTTTTAGATGAATAATAACATGAATGCACAAACAGGAAAAGATACTCAAATGAAACTGATGGACTTTAGAAATCATAATGTCAAGTAAATGTTAGAAAGACCAAATCTCTTAAATTCCATTTGCAAAGTAGCATTTTATACACATCAAAGGAATGAAAAGGCTTCAGAAGATTGAATTTATTTCAGCATAACAAACACAAGAACCAGGAGCAACTAAATACTGTAGAAGAATAAATATAGACCAAACATTGTTAACAAATTACATTCAGCTCTTAGTGGATGGGAAAAATAATTAAAAACTTCTGTGTAATGTGTATTGCATTTAATAATCTGATTCCAAAATATTAGTTTTTGTGGTGATTATTTAGGTAGTCTGAAGCGAGAGCCCAAAGGCAAAGCAGTGAACTCTGGATGGGTGATCACTGCCTGAGAGCACAGTTTGAGCTCAATATAGAACATTTTTGTCAAACAGACCAGACAACTGTTGTTTGTTTCTGACAGTGCAGCATGAGTGTGTTTTCATATTTCATACTGAGACTTATCAATGTTTAAAATTCCATCTTAAAGTTTGTCTCTTGCTGGAGCACTAACTATGACAAACACCACAGGGTCATTGCTGTACTATAGGCAGGATAGTTTCCCTGCAAACTCAGTAAAGAGAAGTGATTAGCTTTTAAATAGATGTTTCAAGACAGCAGAAGTGGGACAGACGCTACAGAAGTGTCTCTCAAGACTGTAGTATACTTACGGAGCATAGCAGAAGAGACTTTGCTTTTGATCTTCATTGTAGTAAAAAAGTAAACAGTGAAGTGAAGTGTACCTTATAAGGAATAATCTATGATGATTAATGCATGATTAATGTGCAAACTGTTTTTCCTCGTCTTTGTCTCCACTTAGTGCTGGGAGGTGTGGAGTCTCGCGGTGTGCTGAGGAAGATCAGTGACATGTTGGAGGTGATTCTGAAGAGGATGGACAGTCTGTCCAAACTGGACAACTCCTCCACGACTGATGCAAGGCGCCTGGATGAGCTCAGCTCTGCTATCAACAGGTATATCCACAGTTCTGTGTTTGGTGGTAAGGTTAGTCAGTACTTCCCACATAGAAGGAGAACAAATATCATCAAAATAAGAGTCACTCTGGTTTGGCAGAATTTCTTCTTTATATTGCAGTTGCAAATGGTGTAACAGGAGTGATAGTTATTGAATAAAGTAGTATTTAAAGTAATATCACAATAAATCTATGTTCTTAAGTGTTACACTTTTAAATGAAAAAACTAACTCTTTACATAGACTAATGCAACTTTTAATGACCACAGGTACATCTCAGGGCAATACAAACAGAGGGCTGCTGGTAGAGCATTTTATCTCTCTCACAGTCACTTGTGGAAATAGCTACCTATTATCTTAAATTCATTGCAGCAAACATGAAAACTTGAATGGCCTTGCTGCTACAGCTTTCATCAGATTGCTCCTTTCGATGCCCTGTTAGTCCCAACACATCCAATTTGTCTTTTCTATCCTTTCTAACTTTCATTTTAAACAGCCTGACTAAACTCAGCAGGAATGATGTGATACACTCTGACAGAAATCCCCTCACTTCCTCAAACCTTGTTAAATGATCCTGGATAAGCGCTCAGGTTTAGATCTGCACAGAGGCACTAGAGCGGAAGGATGGAGCGATTAATACGGTCTGACGTTGGTGTTAACTGCAATCAATGTCTAGTAATGGGCTGCTTAATGTGGAGGAAGCCGATCCGCTCTTAGACCATTACTGAAGAGAGCCCTGCTAAGAGTGGGACTGTCTATTTAGACTTAAACCAGTTTGGTACATTTGTGTATTACTGTGTAGTTGTTTAAGGGATAAATAGAGACTTGTGCTCCACATTTTACTGGGTTTGTGTGAGTGTGATGAGGATGAGTTGTGTAAAGAGTAGAGATGTGAAGGATCTCCATGGCTGTGATGTGCTAGTGTTTGAATGTGCCTCACTGCTTAAACAGTTTTATTTTTTTTATTTTTATTAAAATAAATAAAAGTGTGATTAATATAGCATCATAATAGGTTTGAGTTGGGGTGTCTGACTGGCAAAGGGGATAAAGCACACAGCCAACATTGCAGAGAGCCAAGCTTACTCCCCAGCAGCAGTGGTTTGGCTCAGCTACGTGTCCCATTCACACACAACTGGCATTCAACCTATCAGCCATATTTAGCAGACCCAACAATGCCAATATGATTACTTAAAGGCTAAGATCCATATGCAATAAATGTTTTTTTTTATTATTATTATTTATAGTCTATATGTATTCCCCCTAATGAAAATAAATCAAAATGACTTGTAAATATAGAAGAAAACTACAAAAGAAGAATTTTTAAAACTGTTTAGGAAATAAGTATTCTGAATAAGCATCAACAGACCGATTCTTTCCACTTTTACAACCGACTAAATAAAAGAACAAAAAGAATAAAATATTGATTAATGATTACACGGTACTAGAAGATCACACTAACTCCTACAAATTCCTACAATACTTGGTGCAGCTTTAGGGGGCTTTCACACCGGGGACATATCTTCATAGCTGTTAGCTCTTCTTCACGAGGTCGATTTGTTTGAGCTGGTGTGAAGACAGCAATCGCATTTTGTTCTGCAACAAATGAACCTGAGGTGTTCCCAGGCCACTTGCTGGATTAATTATATATCCAAGCAGTTTACGTGTTGTGGAATATGGGAGTGTATGCCTACAGAGCATGTATTCGGAGAGATTTGGCAACAGCATGCCATCTCAGTATTGAAGCTCAGTCAAACTGAACATGTTCACGTACAAAACACTGAACAGAACAGCAATATATATGTCCTGCATAATGACATCCAAACCCAAAACTGTTTGTATAGTATTAAGGTCATGCCATATTTTACATTCATTATTACATTTATCCTGTGTTATAATGAATGTTAAGCTCATGTCAGAACTCTGTTTCAGTTGGTCTGTGAACATAAAGCGAACCAGGTTAAAATTCAACATTTTATCAATTACTCTCTGAATCTGGACAAAATATACACTAGGTGTGAATGCACTCTCAGTTTATACACAATTGGTGGTGTGCTTAGTTTACTTTCTCATTCCTTGGATTTTATTTGTTGCAACTAAGAAAATGTGTGACTTACAAAAATGACTTAACATTTTAAGGCTTGTAAGAGATTATATTTGTGCAAGCTGTTGTCATGTTGAGCAGTAAACATCAAAAACCAAACAGAAATTGACACATGAACATAAAAAAGCAAGCTTCTTGCTTTTACCCTTAGAGTTCTCCCTGACAAGTATTTTACTTCAACAGCACTGTTCTCTGAACAATATCAAATCAAAATCAGAACACGCTCCAATACAATCCGTTTTATGCTGTTCTGTCTTTACAGTCTTTGCTTTGGACTGAATAGATCCCTGGAGCAGAGCAGTTGCAGTGAAAGTTTTGAGAAAGAACGGATACTGACTAAGGACACTTTGGTTGTCACAGAGAAATGACCAACACACGTCCTTGTCTTATTGATAATGTCTCCTTTTTTTGTTTAACAAATATTGTTCTCAATGAGTTTGTGTGTAACTGTGTCATGTGCTGTAAGTGCATGTTAGTTCATTTGAGGTAAAACTTGTTATACCCAGTCTTGCAGTCTTGATTTGAGACCAGGGCGATAACCCATTGGCAGAGCACATAGCCTGTAGGATTAATGGCAGGCTAGACACACACAACAGACCCAACACACACACACGCACACACACACAAACTGTCGCAAGTGGGACGGCTTAAGCCTCTCTTCAATCCAATGATTTTCATTCTATCACTCATTTCCACTCTTCTATTGCCTCTATCTCTCCTTCCTCTCTGCCTTTATAATCCATTGCTCTCCTTTTTCTCCCCATGTTCGCCTTTTCAATTTGCTCCGTGCTCTTGCGTTCTCGCACTCATGCACACACAAACAGAGTGCACAAAAATGCTAGTTTGGTATGAGTGACATGTTAATGTGTGACTTTTGCCAACAGGGACACGAGCAAACAGGAAGAGAGAGCTTTATAAAAACATATCCCAAATGTTTAGGCATTACATATCGCAAATGCGCACACACACACATGCACATTGGGCAGCAGTCTCATATCTGTGTGAGCATCATTGGTGCTGACACATTCCTGTGTAGCAGTGAATGGGGCTTGATGTCTGAAGCTCAAGCCTGCGATTTGCCCACGGGGCAGCCACTCGTTAGAGCAGAAAACAGAGGGAAATAACAATGGAGGGAGGGCAAGGGAAAGCAAAGAGCCTGAGAAAATGAGAGAAATATAGGAGGGAGGGGAAAGAGATGCAGAGTTGATTCTCTCCATTTTACTGAGCAGGAAGATTGCAAAGTCCCCCCTTAGGCGTATGCTCTCTCAGTGCTCTGCTTTGACTTCACCTATTTCTCCTCCCTTGAGCACCCATCTAAGCTCCGACAGTAACAGCACTCAGCCCAGGGAGCCTTCTTTCCATAGCACTGAAGTCAATGTCATAGTTTTGCTGGAAGTAGTCAGCAAAGGAAACATGTCAATACTTATTTGTTTTATTCCTTCTTTTCAAAATTCAGCTGGGTTGTAACGGTGCAAATGATATTCCAAATGGAAATGTTCTGATTTACCAATATGTTATTATATAACAATGTGGTTACTATTGTTTTCACTTGGAATACATCACCGTCCTTACTGTACCAAGAGTGCACACATTACATGCTTCCTCATGGGTCAGTTTTAACTGTGGACAGGTTTTCGAATGTTTTTTGAAAATTGTGTCAGAGCATAAACTCTTACTGTGAAAGAAACATATTTGGGGATTAATTCTTAGAGGAAATCCAAACATCCATGACTTGAGAAAACCAACAACCTGCTTGAAGTTCAGTTTCACTTTCCAAATAACGTTTCAATATCTAGTGTAGTTTGGTGGATGGATACTTTTGCCCACAATACTCATAGTGTGGACATGTGGACTAGGGGATGTAATGACTAGTCGACTTTACTGCTGTACCATGACGCTTTAAACATGAAGTAAACTAGTCTTCATGTGAAAATATCAACAAGGACACGCGATTCATCAAGAGTGTGGAAATACTTCACTAAAGAGGACGCCCATACTACTGTGACATACAGAATATGTAAGTCAGACCTGAAATACAACCAATGTACAGATGCAGTGCACACTCATCTGAAAAGGCATCTGCTGACACTAACAAATCCTCTTAATAGCTGTCAGTTAACAACTTCACCAAATATCCTGTGGTAACCGAGAGAGGGAGACACATCAACAATTTGCTGGTGAATTTCTTTGTCTAAAGCAATTAGACCTTTAACTGCTATGCATGTACATATATATCTATTATTTGACAGTGTTGCTATGGTTGTAGACTGTTTTGTTTTTTGCTTTTTGCCGAGCAAGTGCCGCATATTAGAAGTTTCAGACTGGCAGCGTTTATGGTGTTGACATGGGCTACAGCTGAGAGTAGCCCGTGTTCAAGCTTCAGTTACCTTCCAGAAAATTCTCCATATCATCTTTTGTGTGAGATGTGACAATATGTATTCAGGTCAGGAGTATAAATTTCATTGTTTGGAAAGCATTAATTTCTACTGGGTTTTTATGTGTGACGTCATCATTGACATTGACTCTTGACATTGACTCAACTTTCACTTCATATAGTCAACTTTAAAATCTGAAGTCATTCAATTGTTCCATTTTCTACTGCTTTACAGGCACATTTGTGTATTGGTGTATGTGGGCTTGGCAAATGTGTAAATGCATGACTAATCACTACACCATCACACACACAAACAAATCATCTATTGCCCAGACACCTTTGGCTGATGTGATGCTCCCAGAGTGGTCCCTCAAAAGAATTACAGTGGCTTAATAATAGAACCCTTCATTTAGAAAAAATAAGAAATCTGGAAGAGGCTAGCACTTTTTCACACCACTGCAAGTCATTAGTCATAGAGGAAAAGGAGACAGACAGAGAAATAAGAACACAAAAACACACTTTTATTTTTTTTCTAGTTAACATTGATTTTTTTTTTCTCTTGTAGCCATTTGCTGCTTTTCAGAGTGTTCCACTTCTGCTTGGCATCCATCAGCAGATTTCTTGTTGTTACTTCTTCTCCCCTTCCATTTTCCTCCCGTTTTGTCTTCTCTTTGCTTGTCCTTCTTTCAGTTTTGTTCCTCTCATTTGTGAAAGAGCCAACTGTCTACATTCATCAAAAGAGAGGAATTCATTGTGAGTAGCGTGCAACTGTGGGCCATCAAATATGTATATCTTTGTATTTCTTTGATCATAATCACTGTTTAATGTTTCAGTCAAGCTGTTTTGTTGGCTTCCACGAGAAGGCGCACAGGATCTTTTTATTTTATCCCCACTCTTTCTTATCACAAAGTTCCCTCTGGTACTCTTAATGTTTTTGTTGTGGGTGGTTGAGTCTATATTTTCTGCCACTTTTGATTCCATTTTTTTCCTTAAATCTCCCAATGTGTGCTTCTCTCTGTCTCATTTTCAGTTTTCATCCATTTCTCAGCCTCGGTCTGTGCTTCCAGCTCTCTGTCTCCTTTCTCCTCCCCTGTGTTCATCTCTATGCAAGGGTTGACACTGCAGCAGACATTAGAGGTGGTTTTGGTCATGTTGTACGTGGTGCAGAAACAGGGGCTTCCTAGCGTCCACGGTTTTCTCCTCCAGGCCAAATGCAGTGCAGCTTCTGTAAGATAGGCACTGTGGTTGCTGTAATACCCTGCAGGTGGGAACATTTGTGCAATGCTCCGTGTAATGATATTAATATTTTAATAGAATTTTATAGCCTAATATAGTGCTACCTCTCATTATAAGACAATATAAGGTAATAAGATTTAAATATGCGTACACTGTGTTTGCCCCATTCCAGCGTAATAGAGGAAGAAATCATAATTAGTTATGTTGTATGCTTTTTATTGAGATAACTCTGTTTCAAGGTGCCGTTGCACCAAGTGTGTTTGGAAAGGTTTATTTACGTTGAGATTTTTTTCTTTAGTGTCTTTTAGCAGGTGATAGGAATGTGTCATTAAATAATAACACTGACAAAAATGAAACTTACATTTCAAGTGATTTGTTTTTCTAAGACGACTGTGGTGAACAAATGCAGTACTAAAAAGAATGAAATGATCTAACAGTGTTGGAGTTAGGTGCAGCTGTTTGCTTTCACATGGTATGAAAAATGACGCTGACTGGTGTCAACTTATTGTGAGACACTTGTGACTGTAATGGAAATCGACAGGTGAATTGGTGTCATGTTAGCAGTGATGTAGATGGCTGGCTGGACAGAAGTTAATCATATCCAAAATTTCCCAACCTGCAAAATCACAGTGAGGGATTTTCATTCTGGAGTCTCATCACATCTTCCACTACTGCTTATCCTCACTAGGGTCGCAGGGATTGCGACCCTAGGATTGGAGACTATCCCAGCTGTCACTGGGCGAGATGGACAGCACAGGTCGCCAGTCTATTGTAGGCTTAACACATAGACAAACAACCATTCGAACTCACACCTAGGGTCAGTTTGGCGTCACCAATTAGGAGGTGGGGGGAAACCAGAGAACCCAGAGAAAACAGAACATGCAAACTCTGCTGTGCTGCCCCATTCTGGATTCTCTTTGTTCTGAATTCAGAAAGCCTGATGAAGATCTGCATGACCAGCCACATTGTTTGGGTGGGTTTTATTCTGTGATCGACAGAAGAGTAACAGTGACATAGTATCAATTCAACATTGATGATGTGTGTTTTATGTGTTTACAAAACAATGGCTGTGAATGTAGAATGATCCAGATAAACCAGACTCAAACTGTGATAAGACCTGAAACTTAAAGTGTAAGAATTAAGTCTGGGTACACCAGGCTACAACATTAAATAATGCTTAGTTCAAGTTCTGGAAACTTTTTTTACTCTGACTTTTCTTCATGCATTCACTGTATATCACAAGCTACTTGTTAATTCATAAACTTTAGAAAGATCTGAGTCCCCTTGTGGGAATAGAAATGAGTTTCACTTAGAAGCAGTCTAAACATGGAGATTTTCCTTAGGATTTACTGTAATGTCCCCTCTCATGCAACATTCAGACTAAGAGAGCTGCTGTACTGTGTACCAAAACTTTTACTCAGGCACATAAGTACAGAAAATTCAATTCAATTCAATTCAATTCAATTCAATTCAATTCAATTCAATTCAATTCAATTTTATTTATACAGCGCCAGAGGAGAGTAGAGGACATGTCCTCAGTGCATTGTCCCCCAGTAGCCTAGGCCTATAGCAGCATAACTAAGGGATGGTTAAGTCCAGCCCAAACTATAACTATATAGCTATATCAAAAAGGAAAGTCTTAAGCCTGACCTTAAGAGTAGACGGTGTCTGCCTCCCGAACCCAAACTGGGAGCTGGTTCCACAGGAGAGGAGCCTGATAGCTGAAGGCTCTACCTCCCATTCTACTTTTAGAAACTCTAGGAACCACAAGTAGACCTGCACTTTGAGATCGTAGTGATCTGTTGGGACAATATGGATGGATATGATGGATATGATCAATATGATGGAGCTAGGCCTCTCGAGACCTTGTATATATAAATTCCATTCTAGATTTTAAAGGGAGCCAATGAAGAGAAGCTAAAACTGGAGTAATATGATCTCTCTTGCTAATTCCTGTCAGTGCTCTTGCTGCAGCGTTTTGAATCAATTGGAGGCTTTTTAAAGAGCTACTTGGACAGCCAGACAGTAATGAGTTACAATAATCCAGCCTGGAAGACACAAATGCATGAACTAGTTTTTCCGCATCACTCTGAGAAAGGATGTTCCTAATTTTTACAATATGACGCAGGAGAAATAAAGCAGTCCTGGTCACCTGCTTTATGTGAGAATTAAAAGACAGTTCACAGTAGTACTGGAGGCCAAGGTAATGTCATCTAAAGAAACCAGGTGATTAGATAATGAATCTCTGACATGTTTAGAGCCAGATACAAGCACTTCTGTTTTGTCTGAGTTTAAAAGTAGAAAATTACAGGTCATCCAAGCCTTTATGTCTTTAAGGCATGCTTGGAGTTTAACCAGCTGGTTAGTTTCATCTGGTTTCATGGATAAATATAGCTGGGTATCATCTGCGTAGCAATGGAAGTTTATCTCGTCCTTTCTAAAAATATTGCCTAAGGGAAGCATGTATAATGTGAATAATATTGGTCCTAGCACAAAACCCCAAGGGACTCCATAGCTTACTTTGTTATATATAGAAGAATCATTGTTTACATGGTTAAACTGGAATCTGTCTGACAGATATGATTCAAACCAGTCTAGTGCAGTTTCTTTAATCTTGATCCCACTTTCAAGTCTCTGTAGTAGAATATTGTGATCAATAGTGTCAAATGCAGCACTGAGATCTAACAGGACAAATATAGAGACAAGTCCATCGTCTGAAGCCATGAGGAGATCATCTTTAACCAGAGCCGTTTCTGTACTATGATGAGCTCTAACACCTGGCTGAAACTAAATAAAAGGAAGGTTGGAAATTGGCCTATGGTTGGCTAAAACATCTGGGTCAAGAGTGGGTTTTTTAAGTAATGGTTTAATTACAGCAGTTTTAAAAGACTGGGGCACATACCCTGTTAATAAAGATGAGTTTATCTGATTTAATATGGAGGTATTAATTAATGGAAAAACCTTCACTTCACTTTAGCATTTCTACAGTCAGGAGACATCTGTTGCCTGCATGCTCTTGAGTGTAATGGCTTCTCTGTCGTAGTGAACGTATTAAAGAGGACGTTGACACACATAGCGACGCTTACAAGTGACACTTACAAAGCTGTTAATAGAGCATAGAGACTGCCTGATGGTGATGGCTGCCTCGTTTAGTGAATCTGCAAAATCACTTTCCTCACATATACCCATGGTCCCATAGTTTTTTTGTTGTGTTTTTAAGTTCAATTTTTAAGCAGGTACTGTTGAGATGTAGCTGTTAAACAGCCTTGCATTGAGTCCTATGTATATAAACACAAAGACACATGGACAGAGACAAAATGATTTGGAAAAAGATGTGGATCATCATCTTTGACAATTATATATTTAATTGTTATATTGTGATGTATTTAAGGCTTTGGCACTAAAGAGGGATATTACCATCTGCTGATTAGACAATGCTGTGAGACAAAAAGGTGCATGTGAATAAAAAGACACACAAAGCATGCTGAAATCGAATCATTTTACAGACATAATGGGCATAGTGTGCAGTGTTAGCTTTACATTGCACAATGTGCAGCAGTGCAGTCTGATGCTTTGGAAATATAGATTACAGAACTACAAGAACCACACAAATATTCAAACTATATCATATCCATGTAATGCTGTCATACACATACAAACTCTCACACACGCACACATGCAGGCTCATTTCCTCACACATCTTATTATGTGAATGAGAAGTCTCTCATCTTAGAGACGAAGTGGTATTAAGAGTGCAGGTCTTTTTCTATTTCACGCTCCAACCAAGTGTCTACCAATTTGCATCTTCTACTAGCACTTGTACATCTGTTGAGATGTAAAAAAGGAGGATGGCAAAACAAGCATGGGAGAGGAGTGGAACACAAGAATAAGACAGACCGAGGTGGAAAGAACTGAAAAAAAAAATAACAATATAGAAGGGGGATATTTGGCAATGAATAAAAGGAGGGAGGAATAATTTGAGTAGGGCAGACACTAAAATACTAATATAGTAGTGTGAGGATGAATGAGAATGGCGTGTGTGTTTGATAGAGATGCCCTACTTTGATGCACAGGTGCTTTTTAATCCATGACACTGGGTTCTAAATTAAAGATTATGCTGTGTGACAGTGCGAGTTTATGTGTCACTAACTTTGCATTTCTTCACACTGTTTTTGTGTGTCTTACATGTGTGTAGGTTTCAACCAGCTGGGTTGGTGGAGAGGATCCAAGCTATCGCGCAGAATGTCTCTAACATGGCCATCAGGGTGGAGCAGATACTGCAGAACAGCATGGTGCAAGGCAGAGGTACAGTATCACCATCGTCACTTTAGTATCATTTCACCCTCTTGGCTACATTATGAATAACCAAAACCCAGCAGTAGATCAGCAGCAGTCACAAACAGCCTTATAAATTCATACACAGCACAATTATAATATGAGAACAATGAGTATGCAAGCCACAAGCAGCACACACACATATCCACACAACAGTCTCATCCAATCCATTATCTCTTACAACAGGAAATTGATTGATTAACTTTTTTATCCCAAAAGGAAATTAATTTTCCCGGCGGGCCCTAAATCAAGTATACACAATAAAAATGTACTCAGTATAAACAGCCAAAGACAGACGGGACTTTGGCAGACACCATGTATGCTCTCACACGTTCTGTAATTCATCCACAAACTAATACATAATACTATGCATCACCAACTTGTGGTGCATATTCAAGCTTAATTATCTGGTAAAGGATAGATGGATAAAGCTAATTTCAGTATCATCCAAGGAACAAAATAAGTCACATTAATGTGTCATTCTACCATAACGTTCAACTTGAAGCACAACTGTGTTGCAGCGAAACATCCACCACCACTTAGAATGCACAACAGATCTGCAGACCCACACGTGCACGCAGACAGATTTGTGTTATCTGACTGATAACTCACACAAATGGCAACTGATGACTTGTTAAAAAATACAGATTCCATTTTACGTCCCTTCAAAACAAACCACTAAAACAATGTTTGAACAATGTGTCATTAAAGGAGTAAAGTTAAAATAGAACTGATGTTTGTCTTATTTCAGTAGCTAAGGAAGCAAATACGCAGGACATGGCCTTTCACCCTGCTCTGTTGTTCTCTTCAGTCCTGTTCCTGCACATTTTTAATCAAAACCTAAATAATAGCGAACATTCTTTCCTTCTCGTTCGCCTCGTTCGCGTTTTCTCCCTTAAGGGTAATTGCCCAGTTCCTTACATGAGAATAAATGAGCATTACATCTCCTTTTGTTTTCCCCACTGCATCTGCGGGGACAATGGCACACGCCAAAATGAAAACACTGCTGCTTTCTCTAATCACAGATGAATTGAAACACTGCCGGCAGACTTTATTATCATACGGCTCGGTGGCGGTTTATTTGTCTCGTGGTCAGGCATGTGCAAGAGGAAGTGACAGGAGAAAAGGAGTACGAGGACGTGATTAGAATTTCCTTCCCTTCCAGCACTGACAATGCTTTTATGTTCTGTCTGCAGGGAGTCCAATCTTTATCTAGTTAGTTGACCACGTTTTCAATTGTGGTGGTTGCTATTGCAATCATATTTGTAGGCAGGGTGTGTGTGTGTGTGTGTGTGTGTGTGTGTGTGTGTGTGTGTGTGTGTGTGTGTGCGCGTGCGTGTGCACGAGCAAGTGTGTGTGTGTGTGTGTGTGCGTTTCGGTTGATGAAGAATGACCCCCAGCGGGTTTATGTTGAGAAATGTCTCTTATTCATTAAGCAAATGGAAACCGACTGAATCCAAGGGAAGGCAAAATTGTTGGTCCTGAAAGAAGAATGAGACGGAGGGGATGTGTAGTAAAAGACAGAAAATCAGTGAGGAAATGAAGCTGCAATGGTCCTCTCCTTGCACAATATTATTCCAGGCCTCTTTCTGCCATTCTCCTCTGTTCTTCTCCTCACATCAGCACCAGAGAGGCAGTTAACTAAGTCAGTGGAGCAATTAATGCGGTGAGTGCAGTCTAAGTGAGCAGACGTTCTTACTAGCGTAACCCTAGGACGGTTGGCAGCAGTGGGAGATAGACTGTGTGGCTTTGTCAAGCCCAGGGAATATTAGGCACTGCAGTAGAGCAGATACGTTGCAATGCTGCAAACGAGAAACGACAGGGGCTTTACGAGGCCAGCATGTCGCTGACACTGTACTCTGTCATATGCTGTGCATGATAAAATTAAGTGAATATTGCCGTTAAGTGTTCACAAACGAGTGGAGGAAAGACGTTAATGTGATTCATACTGCAGCCTCCTTGAGTCCTTGGGTCAAACAAGTTCATGTCTGCAATCATTTTGCACAAATTAATTGATTAGAGGAAATGAAACCTGAATTTTAAAGAGACTTTGACAAGCACCATGTGCTGCTAAATGAGCTGATTGATAATATTACACTGGATTATTGCTGTTGAAATTTTTATCATCATTGGAGAATCAATATTCACACCGGAGACAACTACTTTGAGTAAAGTAGCCTGTAGTCTAATGAAGCAGTCTCAACAGGCACTGCTGTTTACAAATTAGAGTGGATTGTTGTGTGTCATTTCTTTTTCTTTTTGTGGGAAGGTGTGCAGTTGGTTAAATTTATATATATATGTCATATTTCATCACTAAAGATACAGTTTTACTTACTGTGTCCTTTCAGTGGTGAGAGATGGGACAACAAGCCAGTGTGATGTACCAAGAGACCCCCGCTTTCCAGAATGTCCAGGAAAAGTAGATGTGAGTATTACACTTTTTGTGTGTATACAAATTGACATCGCTTTGAGAATTGTAAATGTCTTTATATATTTGTCAGCTGTAAATAAATAAATAATAATCTCACTGACTTTTCTTTTGGTGTGTGTACCACTGTCAACTGAACACATTTGGTCTCTGTATCTGTGTATGTCCTGTAGTGGATGCGTGCGCGGTGGACGTCAGATCCTTGCTACGCCTTCTACGGTGTTGACGGCTCCGACTGCTCCTTCCTCATCTACCTGAGCGAGGTGGAGTGGTTCTGTCCACCACTGGCCTGGAGGAACCACAGCAGCCCCCCCACCCAGCACACACACACACTGGCAAAGACCCCCAAGAGACAAGTAAGAGCAATGCTGTTGGCATACAGCCCACAGCTCAATCTTCGATAAACCCTTGAATTGTGGGGGTTTTGTAGTGGTTGTAGTTGTGGTGGTCAGAGAAGCAGCTTGTGAAGGAAATGAGGCTGGCTTGAGTATACACTACTGATATATACGGATATGCCTACCACCTCAGCATAGCAGCTAACAAACCGCTTGCAGTATAACTAATCACATACACATGGCTGTCATACATGCAACTACTTACCCATTTTGGGCACCCCGAATTGTGGAGGCAGTCTCACTGTTTATGTCTTTATTTATTTTAATCTCCAGGGCCTTGGGGGTTAGTTATTAATTGAACACAAATCCATTTATTTTTTTCTCAAGGCATGAATAAAATATGTGTGTGTGTGTGTGTGTGTGTGTGTGTGTGTGTGTGTGTGTGTGTGTGTGTGTGTGTGTGTGTGTATGTGTATGTGTGTGTGTGTGTGTGTATATAGTAGATAGCCCTCTGTGGCCATGCTTTCTTGTGCTTTTGACACCTTAGTAAACATCAGTCAGTAAAAGGTGATGATAATTGCTTATCTGAATACTGCATTTATATATGGCAGTATAATAGACAGTATAGTCACAAGTGCCAGAGGAGAGGAAACAATAAATGGGACATGTTTGTATTATAATTTTTTTTTCTCTTCCTGTAACTTTATTGCAGGCTTTAATAATAACTATCACAGAAAATGTAAAAGAGCGAGTGGTTAATAGAGGTGGTAAAGCTTACAGACACATGTCCAGTACCAGTCAACAGAGCACTAATAAAATACTTTGTTTCAGAAGATGCTGTTGAGTAATAGAGGTGTACGCAGTCTGGGTCCATTACTACTTAATAATAAATCTCGGTCTGACCTAGTTTGCTCCCTTTTAATAAGGACAGGGCTGATCCCCCTCATCACTATCCTCTGGCATATGTTTTAAGATGAACTAAGAACTGTGTGTCCTCACAATACAGCTGATGCTGCCCTCTGTGGCAAACTGTGCAGTCACAATAAATTGTTGTGGATTGTTATGTTCAGAATATGGAACATGGACGTTTGAACTGCACAATCATACCAAATATAGCATTTTCTTCGTCACATTGGCTTTGTAAGCAATTTACAGGATTTTCTTGGGAACACGGCGCAGCCATTAATATTTAAAGTAGTTCAGATGTGATGTGTGTGTACGTTGGTTTCACTTTGGATTTTACATAAGTTTGGCAGCAGGGAAATTTTCTGAGGGCTAAGCAGAGTGTCAGCATAGATGAAGACTGATATCTCCATCTCACGCTGTGACCCAAAAAAACTGAACAGTGGATTACAGTCTCCTTGTATATTTCACACAAACAAGGCTGAGCCATGGTTGTTCTCTGAGAAGAAAATTCTTGACTGTTTACAGTGGCAGATGCATTTTGCTGCATCTTCTTTCTGTGTTTTTCATTGGGAAGTGAAAGCTGCAAAGTAAACGAGTTTTCCATAGTACACAACATTTCTTTCTCCAATATATTAGTATTTAATACAACTATCTTTATCCAAGGGTCTCATTGAAAATGGTGTATTCTTTTAATTGTCCTGTAAAGAATTCAGCACTACCATAACATTAGCTAGTGTTCTTGGTGTTGTGCATTTGTATTTTCCTTTGGAAAGGTGGGGCCTCCACTTTCTGACAAATTTCCACCCACTTAAACTTTTGCTTCACCTCTTTCTATCTATCACCATCCCAGGCTGCCTTCCGCACAGACCTCTCTGTACTGCTGGACCAGGTTGGGACTGGAAAAGAGTCCCTCAGCTTCATGAAGCGTCGCATTCGGAGGCTGAGTCAGCAGTGGGCAACAGCCGCCAACCGCCTAGACGCCAAACTGGAGCAACGGTGGAGGGACCAGAAGAAGGTAAGGGAAGGAGGTGGATGTTTTTGCTAAGTGCAGCACAAGTTCAAATGGAGTGAAAAATTGTTGCAATATGTTTCACACAATACATGAAATGCAGTTTGAAAAAAGGAGGGGGAAGAGTGGAAAAGAAGGTTTTACAGCTAAATTGCACAGTATGAACAACAACAGACATGGTGCAGCTTGTTCATGTAGCACCACACAATATGATCTTGGGAGTGCGAATACAAGAAGCTGGAGTGTAAGAAGAAGATACAAAAGGTATTTACAAAAGTTATGAGGAACTTCTTTACTTCTGGAGTTATTTAGCATAAAAGAGCTCTTTCACACATTTCTTGGCAGTTCTCAATTTGGATCACAATAGCTGGGAGGAAACCTAATGATGGGCGGTTGTCCATCTCCGAAGTCGCTGTCTTTTTGTTTTTCTTCTGTTTTTTTCCTGTCATTTTTTTTATGTAAAAATACTTATTTTTTTTCTTTTTTTTGCAACAATAGCGATTTCAGCTGCACTATCACACCATAAAAGTGATTTTGGCTGCTGCTAAAACTGGTGGCGGCACTTCATGTCAAAGACTCCGCATGAGAGAAAAGAGAAGCAAGGTTAAATGAAAAAGAAGAAAAGCAAGCGAGTAAGGAGGCGAGGAATGATGATGATGAGGAATGGTTGGGATTATCACGTGCCTGGTGAAGAACAAGATGAGAAAGGATAAGAGGTAGTACAGTAGAATATGGATTAGGAAAGAGCTGATGAAGGGAGAGAGGGGAGTGAGTTGCTGCTTAGATGAGACAGGAAAACCAAGGTGCCTGCGAATTTAGGCTGTTTTATTCATAAAAGGGGTAAAATTTGCAACTAAAGTGTAATTTAAAAGCATACTTTTTCAATTCTGACTCTTCGATTTTGCTTCGTTACTTTTCACAGCACCACTTTGTAAGGTGTGTTAATTTTTCCTACCTTGCGCATTTCTCGCCCTGCTCTGAGCAGACTCATAATCTTTTAGTTTAGAAAGTAATGATGAGTGAATTAGTAAATGTGAGAGGGCAGATTGAGCTCATTATGCTCCTTTCTTCCAAAATATTTCTCTCTGCCCCCACCTCTTTATAAAATGAGTTAACAAGGGTGGAAATAGTCCTCCGTCGCCGTGATTGATGCTCCCTTTTCTTGTACCTCTCCAAGGGGCTATGTTATCCTCCATTATTGGCTTTGTGGCTGTTTGAACTGCCTATATGCCTTACAAAGTGCTGCTGCTGCTATCTCAACAGCAGATGTGCTGGTCTTTGTAAGAGTTAGCCTTGGTTGTCTGAAGCTGTTTATCACAATAATTAGAAACGGAAGTGAAATGTGTGTCTGTCTGTCAGTCTTTGTGGGTCTGTTGGTTGTTGGTAAAACCAACAGGATAATCTCACACTCACTCAGTCTGTGGAACACAAATTCTGTTCTTTTGACTGTTAACCCTGTGCCCTCACATTGAGAAGGAGACCACTGTTTGATTTTAATTAAGTCTGACCCTGGAAAAAACACAGTGTCTAATGTGAATTGACTAAAGCCCTGCACTCGCCTCACTGCTGTCTTCACCATGACCTGTGCTTCCAATAGCAAATTTAGCATTCTGCTTGAGGGTGCAGTCTTTGCTATTCCAACTGAGTTCTGTTGATTCAGTTCTGTTTCCTTGTTTAGCTTTCTCTTTGATTGTAAGCGGTGCGGATGTTTACTCAGGAAAGAGAATAAATTAGCAGAGCAGACAACCGAGGATGACGGGCAAAAAGATAAAGAGGAAAAGACACAAGATGATTCTTTTGTCAGTGGCAGGCACAAGGACAGGAAGGTTGTGTATATGTGTGTATCTGAAAGATTGTGGACACTTGAGAAATGTTATTCTGAAAGGTTTTACCTGACAGTCAAACCAGAAGAGGTTTCCTCCTGATTGAGTGATATTTTCTATCAGAGTGAAAAGAGTAGCAGCTTCCCCTAAATATTCCAGGAAGTCTGTTGTATTTTATGATTCAGCTGCCAATTTCCTTGGTGCTTGTGAGGTTTAGAAAGAATACAGTCAACCTTTTGCTGCACTTCACTTTGAAAGCACTAATACTTTTGAGAGCTTTTTTTTGCAGCAGTGCTATTCAGACTTCATAAAAAGTCACGGTCAACCCATTCAACAATGCTGAACATTGTTTTTCTTTGTGCAACGTGTCGCCATTCTCAATTTTGCAGACATCAAGTGAGACACATTCAGCTAAACTGTATCATAAAGGAAAACTTCTGAAGAAACCTGATCCTGTCAACCTGCTACAGGTTTCACTGGCATTCTGGTCTTAGTTCTAGTATCCAAGGAAGGAACTCAATGTGCACCTGTGCTTCTTGGTGTCCGTTGAGCTTGCAGTTTTATGATTTTGTCAGCATACGCCAAATTGGCAATTTCCCTTCTCCCTGTGCCTGTCCTCTTGAGAGTTAATTGACCTCTGACTGATGAAGTGCAGACAGTGTAGGAGACTAAGGGGATATGGAAGTGAGGAAGGTGGGGGTGGTAAAAAAAAAGAAAGAAAAGCAAAGAGAAAGCTGAAGAAGTAGTCTTAATAAAGAGGAAAAAGTAGCCTGCAGACCCACGAAAGAAGGATGAGGGAGAAGGTGAATTTAAGGGTAGAGCAGTAATAGTTGTCAGTGCCAGATTGTGTGGCCACCCGCAGCCTTCAATTGGATGGCTGTGTCCTTCTTTAAGGGTCACAATGCACGAGAGAACAGGGTCACACACACATGTATTCATACAAGGTCCTAGGCTAACAGATGCTGAGACAAGTATTAGTATTCTTCTGTCGTTAGTCTGTTAGGGATGAGTGGAGCAGAGCACAGTGCTGTAGTGGTACCACATACTTGAGAGCCACTTCTATCCTTCTGCTCTCTTGCTCCAAGGACTTTCCAAGGATTTTACTTAGGCACACACTCATATTATATAAAACATCCCTTACATCAGCATACAAAAGGAAACAGACATATCCCAGTTGTATAATCATAAGAGGAGATGTAAAACAAAAAAAAAAAACAAAAAAAAAAAAGGAGATGTAAAATACCTTGATTCACAGCATAAACGCTTAATGAATATGTGCAGGCAGGATGTTGTAGAGGTGAGCAAGTGATTGAACCCATACTTCTGTCTCAGTGGGTTTGGTGGGTCTTTATGTTCAACCCTCGTGGGATGTTAACTCTAGAGTGGAGCTTAAGATCTTTTTGAGGATCCCCGAGCTCACTGTGAGTTTGTGAGAGAGCTTTTACACCCACGTTCACTGATGTATGTCAGCGGGGAAGCAATGAACACACACAAAAACAAACAAAATTCAAAATGCATCAGTGCACTCAGACACACATGCACCATCTGGGAGTATCATAAGTCCACTGATATAAAGGGCTTCACTTCCTGAGGGAGGCAGCTGACCGTGACACAGGAGTATTAGGAAGTAGCGTTGGCTGCAGAGTTATTCCTCTTTTTTTCTACCTGTTCACCTGGGTGCCAGTTTCTCTCTCGTCTCTGTTCACAATGTAAATTCCTTCAATGTGTTATAAACTTTACTTCTCTGGCACTGTTAAGATGTTTTTTATTGGACCCCCTTCTGATACTGTTCCAATACAGAGGGATTAACATTTTATAAATGGAGTTAAACACTGCCTATTAGGAAGAAGGTTAAATCCCTCCTTAGCAGGACTGCTTAGTGCCTTAGGAGTTTAGAGCATGAGGCCCTCAAATGCTAAGACACCCTTACTCTCTCCCTATTAACGATACATCTTGGTGTGGATGTCAGTTTTATAAAATCCAGCCCGCAGTTATTCAGCTCTGTCACCAGTGTGTGATATTCCTCATATTTATTTAGCAGTTTGACTGTGCTGCCAGAATGGGAAATTCAGCTCCTTCTGTCTCCATTTTTGCATGGTTGCCAGTGTTTGTGTGATACACCATATAACCACCACCACCTCCACCAAGCCAAGAGAGTGAACAGTGTTGGCGCCATATATTCTCACTCCTGCCATCTGCCACCCAAACTGTAATTAAATTTCACTTATCTTTTTTTATGAAGCAGAAGTTAATAGAGCAGGTTTATTAAATCAGTTGATTTTTCACGCCAGCTGGATTCTCACTGGAGCTCTGCTGCACTCACGTCGCTGTTAAGTGCTTTATACGCTTCCTTTACATGTGAGGACATCAGTAAACTTTAACACTGAATGTATACTGTCATAATACACACTTACACAGTATATAAATGTAACTAGATAAAACAACACATGGTAAAGAGGCTCTCTTGTGTGGTGACTCTACAGAAATGCATTACATGAATGTGCAGCTCAGCGTCAGAATTAGCATTTAGTAGATTAGATTTAGTTGCATAACTGCTGCATGTGTAAATAAGCAACTTTACTATGTACACTTACTGTAAATGCAATGACATTTAAGTGCACACTAATCTTGAACTAGTCAGTAGAATAACTGTCATCAACTTGTGTTATAGCACCTTTTTGTTATCCCGTCTAGTTTCCTGCTTTGTTTTGTAATAGTTTTTCCTTCCTTTCTTTGTATGTTCCCATCCCAGACTCCATGTGCTCCTCCCCTCATTGGTTTCCCCTTTCTCTCGTTATTCCATAAGTCTGTGTGTGTGTGTGTGTGTGTGTGTGTGTGTGTGTGTGTGTGTGTGTGTTGCGTCTTCTGTTCCCCTGTTAAATAAGTCGTTTGTTTTCTAGTGTTCCAGCCTGTTTTCACTAGCTCCTTATACTCTGGGTTTTTGCTTCCTCTTTCTATTGTATTTGGATTTGTGTTTTGAGTTTCACCTGTCTACTGTGCAGCGCTTTTGTGCCTCATTTTGTAAGTTCTCTTGTTTCTTGCTCCTAGCTCCCCTTGTGTCCTGTGTTTGGGTCCCACCTCACCACTCATTTTATAACAATAATAGTCCAGTCAGAATAGAAATATCTCATGTCACCATGCCACTTAGAGTAGGAAACACAATGACATAATGTCTGAGTTTATAATCAGGCTGGTATAAACCTTTGATCATATGTTCAATAGAAAAACATTAGTGTTTGATAACCATGTCAGCGCTTGATACAATGATTGTTCCATGTCATTCCTCTCTGGTTTGAATGAATACATTTGAATCTTTGTTTCATGTGTGGTAAAGAGTTTCATGAAAGGCAAAAATCATTGTAGCTAAACAACAAGCTGTTTGAATAAATTAATTAATTCAGATTATTCTTATTAGATTTTTCTATTTCCATTGGATATTTCCACAACAGACAGTATTACTTGATTTAGTAATATGTGTAATTCAGTGTAAACCAGGGCCGGAGTGGGACTCATTTTAAGCCCTGGGGTTTCATGCCTCAGACCGACCCACTTTAGACCACGACCTATTATATAAAAATAGTGTAATTATAACTTTACATGTTAAGCCTACAATAGCACACTGTTCTCTAAAGCCCCAGACTCACCTGCACCTGCATCACAATAAAAAACAATTATCTGATATTTTCAATGGCAAAATATGAAAGCTTATTCCACATTACTTTCATTGTATTCACTTTCAATTGTGTGCTTTGTTTACCATCTTACCTTTACCGACAAAAACTATAACGGGGAACTATTATCATTTGGGCATAAAAAAGTGGTTACGTCAGACTCTGTCTGAGAAAAAAAAGAAAAAAGTACAGCCCAGGACAGCGGTAAGAGCATACACGTTGTGCTCACTCAGTGCCATGAATGAACACCAGCCCATAATAAATAAATAAATAAACAATAATAACAATAATTATAATAACTGAACACCAGCCCTCACAGCCCAAACCTCAGACCGGCCCACCGGCATTGTCCCAGTCCTCCTGATTAGCCACTTCAGGGTTGGTTTGAATAAATTGGAATCAGGTTGTGGAAATATTGTAGACACTGTTGTGTTTACAATCTTTGCCCTTAAGTGACAAAAAAATCTTATTATTGCACGTTAAAATCAGTGATAAATTCAGACATTACGTGCTCAGATCATGTACATGTGTACATGTTTGTGAGAGGAGGTGCTCCTCTAATTTCAACATTGGAATCGTACATTCTAGCCTATTTCTGCAAAGCTCTTTGAAGCTTTTAATCATTACCTCCACAGTTAAGAGTGGCAACAATAGAGACCCAGCTTACAACACAGTGTAGCGCTCACATGCAAGTGTAGTGGGGTGGGGGGTTGGGGTGGGGTGGGGGGTGGGGGGGTGGGGGGGTAATAAGCGCACCCCATGAAAACTTTCTGGCAAACTCCTCACAGCTGGTCATAAGCTTATTATGATGTTTCATGGTCAAAGTTGTGGGTTCCACTTGCCAGTGAAAGCAGCTGGAGGTGTTCATGCCGTGTTAGTTAATCAGGATTACTGAGCAGAGTAGCATTTGGACATGGCTGCACCTAATCCGCTGTGAAAAGTAACATGTTGCTCATTTCTCGGTGGGTTGCTCTAATTATGCAGCGGCTACGTGGTCATGAATGACAGGACAGTTGCCTGAACGAGTAAATTTGTCCAACAGTGAAACATGCATATGAACTGTGATAATTCCTTCACATGCCCTTTATACTGTTTAAAAATGAAGTAGGTTTTCCCATTGGATTTCGAGGAATTTGTTACAGTGGTTATCTGTATATGCATATGGTGCATATGAAATGAGTTTTGCAATAAAGTCCACAATGCTGGATTTTTGCATGAACGTGCTCTTCCATTGGGGCATGAGGGGATAATTCATCGGGGGATTTTGAAGAATTACTTTTCGGTTGCTATAATTTCCTTTTTGAAGCGTCAGAAATTCTAATGATTCTAATCCTCAAAGTTATTAAACCGGTTTGCACAGCAGACGCTTAACTTTCAAAAAGCTTGATTTTCTTTAGTATGGACAAAGTTTGAAACAGTGTCTTGTATATGAGGACAAATGGCCTTGTTTATATGACTGTAAAGTTTGTTAATTTAATTTATGTTGCACAATATGGTGCAATGGTTTTGGATTATCAAGATGTATGGTTTCTTATCAATTGCACAAAACCATCAGAGAGGCATTTAAATTCATTCAGCATGAGACAATGAACCCAGGCATATAGTTATAGCTATAAACCAATATCTTTAAAAAATAAAAAGAGCAAAAAGTCGTGTAAAAAATTGTACTGTTTACTTTGTACTGCACTTTGCATGAAAATAATTAAGAAATTAAACATTACACAGAATTATTAATCTCCAGAACTTTAATTTTAACTCAACAATGTGCCCGGTCCTCTTTCAGATCCTGGTCCATGTAGGCTTCCTAACGGAGGAGTCTGGAGATGTTTTCAGCCCTAAAGTGCTAAAGGGAGGACCTCTGGGAGAGATGGTCCAGTGGGCTGACATCTTGACTGCTCTCCATGTTCTGGGACACAACCTCAAGATCTCCATGTCTGTCAAGGAGCTTCAGGGGTGAGTTCTCTTGATGCAAAAACGACCAAACTGGTGTCTGAGAGTGTTTGAATGTTTGTAGAGTAAGACTCAATCTGAACACGTTTTAAGAAAAGCGAGAAGGTGAATGATTTCACTGGTTAACTACAAGTAGCTACATTACATCAGGACAGGAATGAATCTAGAAGAGAAACACATTTGTTATTGATCTGCACTGTCAGAGCAATGAGCAGACAGTTCTGCACATGCAGCTCTACAAATGGCACCTTAACTTATTTCAATATTGTGTAAATATCATTCAATAATGTCACAGTTGTGTTAAGTTATATTTTTCATATTTTAATTGGGAAGAATCCAAAATATCTACCTCCAGCTGGCCCCTAACGACAGCTGTGAAAAAAAGCCAGTGGCCTTCTGAAATCGTCCCGTTATCTTTGTGTATTCAAAAATGTGGAAGAGCTTTACATTCTAATTATACCTCATTCCCACTTAAGCCAGTGATTAGACATGGGGCTCTAAGGTCCTGTTGATTTATTTGCCTCTGTATTGATCTCATATTGATAAACTCCAAAGCTTCCTGTCAGTGGGACTGTGCTGGTGTGTCTTTTTATCCCTCGTCAGCACCCTTACATGTTTCTGCTGACCGATACAAGTGGACGGACACACACGCCCACACGCCGAAGATGGATGTAAATCTGCCATGTTAGGAAAGAACCCTCAGGCTTGTACCCGTCTACTCTGCGCTATAGTATATAGACTGAATAAATCACAGGAGGTTGTCATCCTCTGTGAAGATGGATGTTTAATTATTATTATTGTTATAGTGTTAGAATTATGAATAGGAATGTTGTAAGGAGACAACTAAATCACGCTGGTCGACGTCTTTGTTCAGTCTTGATTGGGCCAATAGTCGTTGTCTTTCTGCCCTTGTTGATCACTGCGATGACACAGGTAAAGAGCATAGATCAATGTAATGATGCCCACAGAGATCCTGCTGTTCTCGGCATTTTAGGCCTTGCATTGCCTGTGACAACGCTAACAAATAATAGAAGAAGTATTGTATTGATGTCCAGCCTTTGGCAGTCATTTTCTAGACATATAACACCTCTGCAGGGACCAGGAGAGAGAGAAAATCTAGTAGAATTTTATACTTAAAAAATGGCTTCAGAGATGGCAGGCACATCCACAAGCCTGAGATCCCTTGTCAGATTTTAAATGGATTGCAGGACCGTTTTTACCCTGTACGTGTCTCTGTAGTGTATTGGGACCCACCTTTTAAATGGGTGTTTTGCAAAACCTAGATTGAGAGGTTGCAATATAAAATAAGCATGAGCATTTATTTTATCTACCTTTTCCACATGAAATGGCTTTCAAAGAGCAACAATTTGGATCCTGGCTCAATCCGTTATAAACACCACGGAGACATCACCAATTCTACTACGCCTCCAGAACAGAGAGGGGTTACACCGTGTGTGGAATCTTTTTATTTTTGTCTTGATTTATCACTTTTTACTCTCACATCTTTCCTTTTGCTCCATTCCTTCCTTCAGTAAGACACGATGTTGGGAGTTCAGGTTGAATTAAGGCAGTAGGATCAGTTTGGCCACCACAAAATAAAATGTCAAGTTGATCTTTCTGATCTCTGTCATGTTCCCCTCAAATCTGTTAATGGTTTCATTGATCTTTAGTGGCTTGCTACAGGGAGGCTTTTATGCTTTTCATAGTGACCCTGACGCTAACATGTAATAGGTGATAATGTAGTACTATAAAGGGTCCACTGAGTTAAGCCATCAATGACTAAATCAATTCTGGACAAACAAACTGCCCTTAAAAGAAAATACACTGATTTTATCTGTCATTGGCATAATAATCTGTGAGGTAACATACTATGTTGTCATGGTGTGTAGTTCAAATGCCTCTTTGGCCATATTTACTGAATTAACAACATAGCTACAGCTACAGTGGTTTTCAATTTGAAAAGCATGAGTATTGATTTTCTTTTTGTTGGCATCATGAAATATACTGGGGGAAAAACATCAAATAAGAAACCAATCAGAGTATTTGTTTAATACTAAGGTCTGCACCTAGAGGCTGCACCTCTCCATTGTTCTTCTGTTGTAAGATTGGACACTGTGTTTATGGATATTTTTGGATTTTTGGATATTGTCTTTATGTACTCTTACACCATTGGAGGCATATTCAATTACTGCATGTCAGTAAACAGACCGGAAAAAGGGAACCTTGGCATCCTACATAATACCTTGAACATCTCAATATTAATAAATCTTCAAAAGATGCACATCAAAAAGCACACGTTCATTGGTTGACACAATTACTATTGTATATTAGTATTTCCCAACAGTTTTTCTTGACCCCATTGTTACTACTGGTGTTCTTGTCAGTTGTTTTGGGCATATTCTCAGATCTCTCAGATTTCTTTCCTCCTAGCTATATTTATTTTATTTTTTAGAGCACTCCAGTGTTAAAGTACTTTGTAAACCTGTTTTCTTGTGCTTATTCTCTTGGCACCCGTCCTGCTTTGCCCCAAGAATGTTCAAAACAGCGTAGAAAGCAGGTTGCAACACCTTTGTACACCTTCGAGTTCAGAATTGTGATGGACAGAACCAAACAGATGAGCAGACAAGCAAAGATGTAGACAGATATGAATTGCTGTATTTACAGAAAAATCTGGACAGGCATGCCAACCGAGACTACAGGAGAACCAGGCAGACAGACAACAATTACCCCAAAGACACTGCTTAGTTGAAGTTAACTTCTAAACACAGATTTGGTAACTGCTTTGTTTTCTTTTTACTGACCAACATTACAACAAGGCTGAACTAAAATTCCCCAATGTCAACTTTTCTCAACAACTCATCTTCCATCTCCTCCGTATATGTGTGTATGTGTGCGTTTGCACACATGGTTTGTACATTTCTCTCCTGATGACATCTGAGAGCTGTGATTGGCTTAGAGTGAAAAAGAAGGTACCTGTAATTGGCCACTGTGGGGATGATTAGGTATAGACTTGTTGTTGTTTCTGTATACAACTTACAGCATGATTTGTAGTTACCAGTCAGCACTGCAGTTAGGTGGCTGCACAATAGGCACTGTGGTTATCGACAAAAATAACCTGAAGTCTAACACGGATGATGAAAAGCTCTTTGCGTAACTTTTTTTGTGCTCCTCGGATTTCAGTGTGACTGTTTTGTCTTGTGGTCTTAAGGACACAATGACACAGGAATCCTTTACTTTATTCTTTCCTGTGACAGTGCAGACAGACACAGTATCGCAGTCTCAGTGCTGTCACTGGGCAGATGGATGATGAGAAAATGTTTGTGAAAAAGCCAGTGGGGGTAAAAGAGGAGAGTACAACAAAGTGCTGAGTGAGCATCCACGGAGTCCGAGCAGGGACTGTCAGTATTCAAATATGCAAATATTTTTTTGAAGGCTCACTGATTAATGCCATCCTCTTGTTTTGAATCTTGGCCTATTCTTCATTTATGCATGAAGCAGAAATTTCAAACAGCTTGCCACCCCTTATTTGCCCAGACACAAACCTAGTTGAATTGAATTCAGATTTTTGCATCTTGGCTTCTGTGCTGAGTATGTACTCTACTCGCCAAATAGCTTGATGGAAATGAACCTGAGTTTGGTGCCAGTTAGATTGGCAGCATACCTGAGACGTATTAATGTGTGAAGGAGAGAAGACAAGCTGCTACCTGCTCGTTCCACACTATGGGCTCCAGATCACTGAGAACTGCATCTGTCATTACAAAGGAGGATGGTCAGCACCTTTGTGTCTTATACTGTCAAAACTTTCAATTGTCATATAGACATTTTAGTAATACTGAGATGAACGAATGTGGCACAAGATTAAAAGTAATGACCTTCTGCATTGCACCCACAACCAAATACAGGCCCTGAAGAATTAGTCATTGCATAGTTGCCAGGAACATGATTGTGGTGGCTTGTGTACAAATCAATGAGTGTAACCAAGCATCACCTAAAAAAAAAAACTTTGAATGTGGCATCACAGGACATCTGATAGAAGTTTAGTAAGCAAGGAAAATGGAAAACAAGTGGGTTTTTAATTGCTGTGGTTGAAAGACAGCGTAAGTTTAAACTCACGAGTTATTGATTTTTTTCTTACCATTTTTCCAATTGTACACTGATGGACTGTCAGGGCAGGCAATGTAACAGCTTCCTGTGTGCAAAGGTCAAATCTGCTGGTTAGGGAAGTTATCGTTTGGACAGCCCATCAATATTAAAAGCTTAAAAAGCCTCTGGTGACACGTTAAGTAAAGCAGGGGAGCAGTAAGTGTTACTTTTGAGCCGTCAGCCTGTCGAGTGAAAACATTGTGTGTATTCTAAATCCACTTGTTGGTGGAGTGAAACTCCATCTGGCTTGTGTGAGAGAAGGCAAATTTTACAGGAAGAGAAAGGCTCCATATGTGCTGCCTTGACAACATGCTGTAGAGGAACCACTGTAGTTTGCATCATAATCTCACTTTATAACCCACTTGCATAACCCAAGAGATTAACGCTGAGAGACCAATCCACCAATGTTACATAATGCCTTATAAATTTGGATTCTTAGTTCTCTTAGTTTAAGTTCTTTTCAACAATAGTATTCCCTCTAGTTTCTGTTTTCCAACAGTGTCTCAGTTTACTTTCAGTTAAATGATGGCTGCTCTAAGACCTTGTAGTGACACGTTTTAGAAACTAGAAATGTCCTTTGCCCATTCAACTGAGAAAATGTCTATGTTTTCTCATTTTTTCCTATGCAAAACTCCAGAGTAAATGTGTGGATATGAATTTGTAAGAGGTTGTTTTTAATGTGTTTACTTCCAACACTGTTATGAAGAGTCTCTGCTTTTCCATAAAAAGGCCACGAGAAGTCACGCTGTCTCTGTGCTTCATAAACTTCCCCTCCCTCTCTCTTTTTGTCGTTCTCTGTATCTTCACCTTTTGTCCTCTCACTTCAACCTGACTCCCTCACGCCTGTTATCAGTAAAGTTCAGTTTATAGAGAGACTCGAGTCACTGACCTCAGTTCAACTCGTTCTCCTCCATAGGTTAGCTGCCTTAATATATGTGCCTGAGGCAGATAAAAGCACACCCATACACACTTAAAGAATCCTCTTTGATACCTCCACCTGGCTTTTCTTGCTTCTATCTCACAATGGAAGGCCATTATAACTTTCCATAGATTGCTGTTTTTTCTTATTTTATTTTTCAAAACTTTAGTGCTTGTCTGTTGCCTCTGTTTTGCAAGCAAGCAACTAAGCAGCTTCAACTTTGAAAGCAGCTGACTCGAAGCATTATTATTCAACTTGGTGTAAATGCAGGGGGGAGAGTATTTCCTGTTAAAAATGTTCAAACTTTAAGTTATGAAAGCAGCTATCCGATCTCTTTATAGGGGAGAACCTGCTGAGGTGTGTGAAACTCTCGAAGAGACTTTTGAGGTACCTCCCTCCTTAAGGAAACTGTAGCACATTAACTTTACTCCGTTGTGGGAGGTGGATGTTAGAGTGTCAGCTTGTCTCTTTGTAAAGTGGAGCGTTCAAATGAGCCGTGTGCTCAATCTGCATCATTTTGTCTGCCTTTAGTGACTGCGTCGGCAGAAACAAATCACTGACAAACTCCTTTCCTCCTCCCTTTCCTCCGTTCTGTCTGCTCCCCCTCCTCTCCTGTTGTGTGTCTTCTAATCTTTCTTTAGCTGTCTTTGTCTCTCCATTTCTTTATGTTTTCTCCCTACAGCTGTTCCCCTTTAAGCTCAAATCAATGTGCTTGTTAGCGGCTTTCCAGATTTTTAGAGCATTTCATCACCCCTACTCTTACTCCTAACCCCCCACAGACACACACACAGATACACACATTGACTGCAGTGAAATGAACATTTGATAATGACTTCCCGTATCCTTTGTCTCAAATGTGAAGAGCTTAGTGGGAAAGAAAAACTGTTTTGGCCCATGGGTGACTTCATTTTTGTTAGCTGTGTTTCTGTGACTCACATCCCCGCATGACATTACCTCTAATTGGTCTACGTGACACAACTGGGGCTCGGAAATACAAATAGGACAAAGTGCTGCGTATGCCTCTTTAGCTGATATATAGCACAGTCCTCACTGTACTCACATGGATGTGTGTGTGCTAAGACAGTTATCCTTGTAAAAGATTATTTCTAGACCCTGCACCAGGGGATGATCTTATAACATAAATAAGGCCTTTGTCAAATAAATAAATAATGTGGTGACATACTGTATATCTGGAACCCTGTACACTCTCAGAAGTCTCTGAACATTTCCAACCATCCTGATATGAGTGGTTTTTAAATGTTACAACATTACAGCGTCTTCTTTCTCCAAAATTCCCTTTCTGTAAAACTCAGCAGAGACCCAGCATCAGCACTAAAACTTGTGGCTTTAGTCTTTCTCCTTCCATTCTGTTTTCACTGAAAGGGACAGGTTAATAGAGAAAGTATCCAGATGTTATCTACGTTTTTATATGCCCGTGTTTTTTCCCGTTAAAACTGGTCAACATGTCTATCTTATAGAAGGAGTGGATTTATCCCTGAAGAGAGGGTTTCGGTGTAAGCAGTTTTGGCCCATTATTCAATTTTTCCAAGAGTGTACGAGCAAAAGAGCAATTGGCACAGAGAAAGGTAGAGTTGTGCCTGAGCGGAGTGTGTGGAGTATACAGGCAGTTTCCGTCTTGGACTTTATCCTGCCACAGTTACCTTCCTTGCTAAAAGGCTAGGGGAAGCTAGTCTCTGTTGAGTGTTAGCTCTGGCAGAATAAAGAAGATGTGTGTGAGACAAGGTGTGTGTGTTCCACAGGTCTATGTGTGTGTTACTTCACCCCCTTCATCTCACACCCAGGTACTGAGCAGAAGCAGGGGAGGAGAGTTTGAGCAATAAATATACTCTGTGGCCGGGGGACACTTTAAAACAAGCTCCAGTAAAACCAAAGCTATCAGCTATGTATCAACTGCCTTTTCTCCTTCAAACAAGATTTCTCACAAGGCACCGCCCGTAGCAGACATAAAGATAATAAAGGGAAAATGCACAAATAAGACATCTCGCGCTTTGTCAGTCTGTCTGACCCATTGCAGCCGTCTCTGCTTCACTAAACTAGCAGTTGGTGAGAAGGACTTTATTCAGGATTGGCTGATCAGCCAGGCAAACCAGTGCAAGAAACACAGGAGGAAGTAAAAGTAAGTATTCATCTTCATCTGATCTGAACATTGAAATACACAAATATTTTCCCGACAACATAATAATCTATGATGAATAACCGTAGACCAACCTATCAGCATGACTCAGGAGCTAGCTAGCTTCCTAACCTCCCCACTAATAGTAGCTATAACAGTTTTATATTTTCAAGGACAAATACAGAATAGTGTTATTTACTGGTATAAAAAAATATTTCCTTTCATGTAGGCGCATAACATATGTGCCAACTGGCTGCTGGCAGCCTTTGTGGCGTGTTCAAATGCAACTTTTTGGTACAGACAGTCAATGTGAGGGAGGAGGACATCAGTCTTTGTTGATAAAGCCAAAAAGTGTGTGTTACATCTTCAATTTTACTCAGAAGCAAAATGTTATTGTGCTAGAATCCTGTTTCAAAGTGAAAGATGGCTTATTTTTAACACAGAAACATCTTGATGGCCTGTAGTCCTCAAGCATCATGCATGATGTATGTGTAGTTTTAAAATTTGTTGTTTGAATGACAAAATTATATATATTATTATGCATTATATAAATAAAATAATGCTAATTATATGATGGGTCAATTAAATAAGAAACACATTGCAACAGTTATTCTTTTTACACGGCACGTTTGAACAGACAGGTCTTCTATATAAGGTTGGTTAAACGACTGACTGAGACATCATAAAAGGTAACCTTGGGCAATATCTAACACAATGTCATACATACTGTGGAGTGCAGCAGAAAGAACTCAATCCGTTCTTTGGTTAAGAGAAATAATGAACTCTGGCTTGAAATATTGTGAACCACATAATGGTTTTTAATTGGCTCTCAGTGCAATGGTGCATGACCGCTACTGATAAATGACAATGCAGCACCTGCACTGTAAGCACATAGTCATCCATTTTGATGTTGGGAAAGCAGGCAGTCATGCACTGAAAAAATACCAATAGTTACATCATTAATCATGTGCATGTGCATCACTATCAAAAAACTTTGATAGTGTTCTCATATTCCACATCTTGTCCTTAATTTCAACGCAGAGTATTTAATTTGGACTTCATTGACTTTTTGTGTTCATAACAGTTTTATCTTTACTCTGGGTCAATGTCAACTCTCTGTTCTTCATCTAGCCATGAGAACATTTAATATTATCTTGGGTTAATTGACATTGAAACCGCAACACCAATTTATCACGTCTTTGCCAGGCACTGCTGAAATTAGCTCAGAAAACCTCTTATTATGCATATTTTCCTTTAACAAGTGTGACGGGGCTTGTTAGTTGTATTAGAGCCCTTGTTGTCTCTACTTTTGTTGAGAATATAGAACGGCTGATGTGAGCAAAGTCAAGCTTAATTAGGTTCTGGCGCCTACGTACTCTACTTCATAAGGCGTCCTTGGAGTTATCATGTGAACCCAAAGATTTTGCTCAATGATGCTGTCAGTGCCCCCTGTCATAGCAGGGCTCAAACTGATCTCGGCACGCCTGATGTGTCTGTGGCCTCTGCAGGAGAAAATGGGGCCATTTTAAGGCAGTCAGGCTTGAAATTAGGCTGCGAGAGGAAAGGTGTTTATTGCACTAAACCTAAATAGATTCCTGTCTCTTCTCTCACCTTTACTTTTGTCTCTGATTTCCCACTTTGTCTCACTTTAGCCATTTACGCTCTCTCTGGTTTTTGTGGCAAATCCTCAGTAATAACTGAACTCAAGGACAAAAAGTCACTTATAAAACTCCAGACCATTTTTGCAGACAAACGCTGCTCAGCATCTTTGAAGCTCATTTACAGACAAGCCGCCAATATGTTTCTGCTCTATTTGACTGATGGAGAAAATGAGTCCAGAACATCTCTTTCTTACAGAAGCCTGGAGAAAAATTCAAGCATGAAATCCCAGGACACAATGCTATCCCAGATATGAAATAGTGTCTGTGTTGATAACAAAATCTTTTTTATTAGCTGAATTTGATATCCTAACCACTGAGTGTGTAATGTAATTTATCTAACTCAGCAATTTACAGTTACAGAGCTGCAATGGATTACAGTTTTACTTGCAAATTAAAATTTGAAACTGTAAGCTGAAAGGGCAGCTATCCACAGCACCGCTAAAACTGCTTGTTTCTGCTACCAACAGTCTCAGATTGCTATTTTATGTGACTGACAACATTATGGAAATTATTCCAGCGGAGATCAAAGTGTGTCTAACATGCAGCAGAAGGACAACACATGGTAGGTGAGTTAGAACAAAAGCTAGACGAGCTAGAAGCTAGGGAGCTAGAACAAAAAACAACAATGGTTTTGCGTTTGTACATCTTCAAATTGAGAGAACACGGTGTCACAGCTTTCAGACACTACTTTACATGGACACACTTAAACTGTGGCTAGTTGTCCTCCGAATGGACAAAGCACTCCTGTCCATACCCTCAATTAAATCCTAAATGCTTTTATCCAAAGGAAATGTTGTTTCAAACAAATCAGAGACCTGCTGCAGAGTGGATGTAATTGTATTAGCTTAAGATATTTTGTTGACCCTGTGTCAGTACAACATTACAACATCAGAAGCACAGCTTTGTGAAATTTCTCCGTTTGGGATGAATAAAGATTCTGTCTAAGTCAGTAGGCCAGTAGTCAATCAATTGATTCAATCTTTGGCGAAAACAGGCAGTTTTAGTGCAAGTAATTGGATAGTGGATGTGGGTAGTATGTGCATTTTCCGTGTATACTATTCTTGCTAAATAATGGTTGGATTCCAAAGATTGCCAGCCATATTTACAAATGCATGTAGGGAAAATGGTCTTCAAGAATCCAGATGTTATCATGCAAATTAAGATTAAATTAAGATGGGCTTGACATTGCTACTGTTGCTTAGTGTTGCATGCTTGCAAGTATGTAATTCAAATGAAAGCTGAAGCTTATAGAAACGTCATGGAAACCTTCCTGAATAGTTGATGATGAAGCATATCAGGAAAATCAGATTTTAGATGTGAAAGTGGTGCTGGATCAAATGTCAGAGTTGCTCAGAAATTGAAAGAATGTGTGTCACTAGAAAGAAAACAGCTGTGTCCGCTGTCAAACACTGATGTTTTTGATTGCCTGTCTATTCCTCATAACAGCAGTCCTTCTCCTGTAGTTTGTCATACAGGAGTCATAACTGCAGCACGCTATTTGTTCTTTTGTTCCCAATAGACCATAGTCCAAAATTAGTGTATTATAAAATATAAAAATGACATTATATAATTAGCATTTTCTGTTTCTTTTTTTTTGGCAATTCATTTCAAAATTTAAAAAAAAAATTTGCTTTGGTGTATGACTGTATAGTATGAGGTATTCATCGTTGCTCAATTGTCATTTGGTAACAAAACTAGTAAAATACAAAATAACAATAACAAAATAATGTCACATGGGAACAATTGTCAATGTCATAGCCAAGAGGTAGCATTCATCCAACAGATTAGCTACTTTGAGTAACACTTAGCACTCATAAAGTCCTAATGATGAGGAAATGGTGGTCTCTGGAAAACTCGTCTCTCTTGAAATGCATTTGCGCATTTGAAAGTCTAATTTTAGGAAGGGGCTGGATCTCAATTCAGGCAGCTGAGTGTGGCCTCAGAAGGTTGAGGGTCTAAAGCTCACATTGATGAAAATTAGTTTTCGGTTGGTGCACTGGCCTGTCAGCATGGTAATATTAATGAGTTCACTTTGTGTGTTTGGTAGGATGTGGAATGGCACTTGAATGCACACCACCTCTTGACTTGAAATGATTTGCGAGCGCGTTAGCTCCAATACATCCATCCGTGGATGCGTGAGTTCGTTTCTCACTAAGGCAAAAGGCATCTGGCTGCTGTATCACTTGACTGCCACTTCTGCTTCTGTTTTATTACTTCCTGAGAGCTGGGGGCAGGTTTGCAAAGTGGATTTATCTAATCTGCACCATGTGTGAGAGCATAATGATATATACATGCCAAAGTATTTATTTACAAACCATATACAACCCTATGTGTTTCCGTATGTGTATCTGTGCATTGTGGGATCTCACGCGTGCGTATCCATGGCAGTGTGCGTGCATTTTCAATTCCCTTGACTTCCTCCGTCACAACCAATGCCGACTCTTATTCTTCTTGATTTAGAGGGATTAGATGAAAAGTTGCTGACGAAGCCAAAAGAGCAGGCTGCCTGACGTCTTGGGAGACAAAGCAGGAGCTGGCTTTATTAGCACAGGGTGCATATGCAGTGTGTGTGTATGTGTGTGCGTAAATACATTTGTCTGTCAGACCTTGGAGGCTATCCAGGTGTATTTTTCATTGTGGTTTTTAGCTCTCTTTCTATTCCTCTCTAACTAAAACACATCCTTCCTTTCTCAAACACTGATATCCTCTCTCACTATAAATCTGTTTTTCATTCTTTTAATCTTCCCACACAACCTTACCTTATTCCTATCTTTTTGCCACCTTCTTCACCCCCCCCCCCCCCCCCCCCCCCGTTCACACACACCGTTTCCTCCTTCTCTCTCTGACTACATGCCCCATGTGACTAACTTGTCACTTTTTTTCTTTCACCTCGCTGCCCTGTCTTTCCCTCTCTCTCTCTCTCTCTCTCTCTCTGCGTCTCTAATTCTCCACTCTCCGCTGTAGCTCTTCATCTGAGAATTTTATTATCTCTGACAGGAGTGTTGAATTTTTCCTCTCCCTTCTTTCATCTCTGATTCATCCCTCCCTCTGCTCCACTCTCCCCCTCCCTCTCAGCCACTCTGTGTGTATTGGTGTTTATAATGCCTCACGGCTCCCTTATCTAATGCACCCTGCCATGCCTGATAACTAGGGCCTGTCAGCTGCTTCAAGCACGGCCCCGTGTGCATGTGTGTTTGGGATGCACATGACTGCTTGTGTGTAAAAGATTGTGTTAAATAGTATGAACGTATCCACTTGTGTGTGTTTCTGTATGTGAGAGTAGTACTGTAGAACTCTAATGTTGATGAGAACGAGTGTGAGTTTTAGACCATCTGAGTGAGGACACTATTTGGAAAGTGAGGTTGGATGCTAAGGAATGCGTTATGTCATTGTATGTACTCACGAGCATGGTGATACAAACTTGTGTGTGTGTGTGTTGGTGTGTCATAAGAAACTTGCCAACATGCACACAGATTGCCATTGCCTGGGTGTAATCAGAGGCAAATGAGGAAACAGCTAATTGCATGGATGTTTGAGAGTATGATTACTGTGCATGTAATCATTTGATTGAGAATTTACAATTTCTTTTTTTTTCTGGCAGGTTTTTCTTTTACATTCGACACTTGCAACACAGACACATACACATATGCACCCAAACAAACACACACATACACCCTCATGTTGCTGAGGTAAATTCTTGACTTCTAAAGTAGACTATTTCTTTCTAAAACAGGAGTAATATGTTGCTTACAGCTGGCCCCAGGGTCCGCACATAAGAGGATCAGGCTGCTGTTGCGCAAATTTGTCATCATGTCACGGTTATAAGCACAACCAAATTCAGCTCTGCTCAATTTATGGAAGAAACTTTTTGATGTTACCTTATGCAACACCAAGGCAACATTTTCATGAGACTTAGAACTAAGACTTTTTCACCATTCAGTTTTTGCACTCTGATATCGTTTTTAGGCAGTTACGGTCATAAATATCTACGCAATTTCCAAGCCAGGTACACACTTTATTTAATTAGATCTGCTACACAGCTGGTTTTGATATGAAGTTGGATTTCACTTTCACCCTCCAGTGCAGGTTTTGGTCAATAAAATAAAATGAACACACAACCTAACAAAACTCAAGGTTATGCAGATTGTCAGCTGGTTTTGTCATGTTTTTTAATGGTGACAAAACACACACACACATACACACTCTGTAGTGTTGCTCACAGTCTCAGTTGATACTGTCCCGTTCTCACTGCTGACCTTTTCTCACCCTCTGTCAACCAGGACAGTAAAGATGACATTAGCTGACAGTACTGACTAGATTGCCCTTCAGCTTCTCAGACACACATACACCACACACAAACATGAGTACAATGGAAATGTATACGTATGTATGTAGTTAAACTATGTATACACTAAGTTCTACACATATAATTATGTTAAATCTGTAGAACTATTTGTGTCACATTTCCCAGTAGCCAGTAAGGACATTTTCTACTTTCACTGAGAGCCATCTTTCCATCTCACATTTTCCATCTAGTGATATTTATGTGCATTTTAGACGCAATCAGTCCACAGAAACAGATTCAACATTATCAGCCTGGCTGAGGTGGAAGAGTTGGTGTATCAACCCATGCAAAATGCAGCAAAATGCAGTGAAACCAGATTTAGTAAGTCATTTCTGCATATCTGAACTCAACATCCACAGAAGAAAAGAAGATTAGATCTGTTTGAAGGAGCAGTGGGTGCAATTCAGTTCAATTTTATTTATATAGCGCCAATAACAATTCAGATTGTCTTTGCAGAGCCCTGAAACTGAAAGCCCCAGAGCAAGAACTGAGGTCACAGTGGAGGAAAAACTCCCTTTGAACAGGAAGAAACCTTGAACAGAAGCCAGCTCATATGGAGGGACCCATCGGGGCTCAGCTAATAACGTGCTTTACAGCAGTAGCACACAAATGTGTGGATAGTAAGGGAGAGGAAATTAGATAAGAAAGTGCCCAATGTGAGAGAGAAGAAGGAAGAGGACAGGTGCACAGTGCATCATGGGAAGCCCACCGGCAGCCTAAACCTATAGCAGCATAACGGAGCAATGGAAACACCATAACATTACTCAAATTATGCAATGCAAGTGTAGCAAACAATGTGACAATTTGATGTGCAAAATGCAAATCAATACATGAAACATAGCAGTGGGACAGTTTACATATCTAGTTTAACAGACACCCTCCTAATTTTGCACAGGCTTCAATGTTTTTATAGCATTGTACATACACCACAAATATCATCCCTATACATGATTCATAGTAAAACCACAAGAAGCCCCACTGCCATATGTCACATATTATTATACTGTTACCACTATATATATAAAATAACACCAATCACAAATTATCTTGTCTTCTTCACGTTTTTCTGTATCCTTTTTATCTCTCTTTCATGGATTTTTATTTTTTTTTTTTACCCCCATCTGCCCATTGTTTTCTCCCTTACATACACATACCTTCCACTGTGCACACAAATATACATACGCAGAGTACATAATCCGCTATGTTTTCAAACTGTCTTGTACCAACTGTTTTTGTCCCTGTGCTCTAAGTGTTTCTGTTGTTTGTGTTCAGTAATGAACGAAACTAAATTAAAAAATGTTTTATGGCAACTGACTGAAGAAATAAGTGACAGGTCACATTGAAATGGTTTTGTTTATATATATTTTTTTTTACTTAATTACTGTTAACTACCAACAATTCATCAACCACTTCTCCAAGTGGTGCTCAGACAACTATCTCCCTCTCAACATCACCAAGACAAAAGAACTGGTACCCACACAACCTTACACTCGTCAATGGCCAGCCGGTAGAAATAGTGGACAGTTTCAAATACCTCGGCGTCACTCAGCGTTATCTGGACAATAAGGTGAACTTTAACCAGCTGCCAGCTGTCAGAGACTCTACGCCAGGGGTGTCAAACCCATTTTAGTTCAGGCAACACACTTCGCCCAACTTGATCTCAAGGGGGCCAGACCAGTAACACAATAGCTTATTAATTTATAAATAATGACAACTCCAAATGTTTCCCTTTACTGTAGTGTAAAGAAGTACAAGTAAATGTAATGAACAACCTTACATTTCTTAAAAAGTACAAGGTGCAAGCTCAATTGTTGATATCTTCAGTGTAATTTCTACAAATTCATCAAACGGGCCAGATTGGACCCTCTGGCGGGCCGGTTTTGGCCCCCGGGCCGTATGTTTGACACCCCTGCTCTATGCCATCTACACACTCAGGTCCCTCTCTGTCAAGCCACACCTTCTCCTCCTTCAGTACCACAGCATTATTGAGCCAGTCATCATGCACTGTGCCACCTGTTATTTCACTATGCTCCTCATCACCAATAGAAACAAAAAAATCACGCTCCAAAGTATTCGGGCTCCCCACTCCCAATATACCAGCCTTAGTTGACACAGCTGTCAACAGGGAAGCACTGGCAATGACACATGACCCCTGCCATCCCCTCAACCCATGTTTCACACTCCTCCCCTCTGGTATCAGATACAGACAAACCACATGCAAAAAGACATGGTTCACAGAGCTTCACCCCACAGCCATATCTGCTCTGAAAAACCTCAGCAGGACGTAGAGGGGTTTTCCTTTCTGTTGTCATGTCTCTCATGTCACCAGTGTGATATTTTTGATATTGTGATTTGTGTTGGGTGTTATATCTGCTGAATGTTACACATGCTTATATGTGCTGTGTGTACGGACTCTGAAAGCAAATTGGAGACAATAAAGTATAAAACTGAATCTAACTCACTTAATATAAATTTGATCAAATTCAACCCTAAATTATAACAGAGACTTGTCTATAGTAACAGATGACTCAACATTGACACACATGCATGTTGACATGGGACAGCTATGCATCGGCTTCTACAATGCCACAAACCATTCAGCAGGTCTGACAGACAAGAGAATATTTCTGCAAGGCTTGACAAAGACACACACATACAGTAATAAATCTACAGGCAAACTGACAGGCATTAGCTGAAGGAATGTCAAATCTGAAATGCGATGTCTGTGAATAATGAATTTAAAGTCCTGTTTTATCAAGAAACCAATATAGTCATTTCTAATCATCAACATTTCTGAAAGCTCATTTAGGGTACTGCCGGACATAGGCACAGTAAACCTACGCAAGTAGCCTGCGTTGGTGCAAGCCTTTTATAATTGTGCTTCATTTTTAACAATGGCGCTCATACAGATATTTGAATTTGCTCAGCTAACCTTTCCTTAATGTGTTCTGTATATGCTGATCCAAAACATTCGCTTCCAAACTTGCAGAGATGGGGAAGTAGCTGGAAATACTAAAGTAGAAACACTCCTACTAAGCGGACCAGTTACAGCTCTTGCGGTCTGCATCGCGGCGTGTAGGTACACTTCAGCTGTGGCATGTCTGCACATGCTCTGCATCATCACCATAGCAACAACGTCAAATGGAAGCATAAGTCTGAAGCCCATTAGATTGAAGGAAAAAGCATCTTGTCACAGTTGTAATATGAACTTAGGTGGTTGACTTTTAATAGCACACTTGTGAAACAGAAATCTTTAAATATTCAACGATTGTTTGTCTCACCCAGCTTTATTTGGAGGAAACAGTTCAGTACAGGCGGGACTTTCTGTATGTATGGGAGCATAGCCCATTGGAGTTTGATTAATGACTGCAGTATTAATTACTTTTGCCATACCCTACAAATGGCCTTGAATCTACAATTTTGCCTGTATTTGTTTTGTCAACAGGGAACTTTTCTTTGATTAAAAGGCTTCATGAGCACTGGACCGTGTGACACCACCTTTAAACTGTGTTCCACCAGGAACAATGCATGAACCATTGCAGTGTATCTGTTTTTCTGTGGGACAGCTTTATTTATTCAAACAGACCGTACAGTTTCCGAGTACGCTTTGAACTGATCCTAGCAGGTACTGCACTCCTGCACGTTCTCATCATGGCATTGGAGTGTCTGTGTGTGTGTGTGTGCAAGTGTGTCTTCATTGAAAGAGCTTGTTGATTAGATGCCAACCAAGAGACAAGACAACCTTGGGTAATTGGACTCCTGTGAAGCCCTGCATGGAACATGAATTGTGTCTGGGATGCTTGCCATCTTGTGTGTTTGTGATGTTGTCTTTATGAAGTTGCAGGGGCCTATTTTTCATGGAATTAATATGGGGACCTCTTGGTTTGTCCCCACAGATTTTTTGGAAGTTAAAAGTTGTTAAATCTCAATTTAAGGGTTAATGTCACATTATTGTTGTTGTTAGAGTAGGGTTTAGGTTTAGGCACTTAGTTGAGAGGGTCAGGGTAATGAACTACAGAACGCATCATCTTAATAAAATGTCCTCACATACAAACACATATTTATCTGTGTTAGTGTCCATTACCAATGCATATTTGAATTCTCTGTTTGTTGCTTTTTTGTCATTCATGCATCTTCTGTGGTGCAAACACTACTCTGCTATGTTTTGAGCTCATTTGTGTTGATTTTGTGTAATATTCTCTTAGCATTTCATAGAAGTGCAAATCAGACAAGATAGATAAGAAAAAAAAACGAGGTTGACGCAGCTATTGTAGCATGTAGCTGTAACAATGACTGTGGCACGAGTAGGAGCAAATTTCTTTATCTTACAATTTGCCTTTACAAAACTGTTTTTGCCATTTTAAGCATTCCTTTAAATATTTACCTAAAAAACATCTGAAAATTCAGTCCGTATGCTCCAGAAGTCTCCAACATTGGGCCAGAGTGTGATCGGAAAAACGTTTGTACATTCTGTCTAATGAAACTGTAAATTGTAGAGTCAATAAGATCCTTATCGAACCAGGGGAACCATTTAATTACAGACAGAGGCTGTTAGTGAGCAGTGATATATACCAACCCATGATGCAAAACTTCTAAACAAAGCTGTTTAAAGCCAGGTTGAAAGCAGGCATTGACTCTGTAATGGAAATATGACTAATTAGGAGCACTACATTAAAGGTAGAAAGCACACTTGAAATCCCATCATGCCATTTCACAATGTTTGACAGGGCTCCAAACCGCAGATGTTTGCAACCTTTTAAAATGCTGTGATGTAGGCACGGTACATTTGAGATTTTAAAAACCTGCAGTCAGTCAGTGACATGGCCTTGGTTACAATGCAAGAGTCATGTGAAACTATTCAACAAGTTCCATTTGCTTGATAACAGTGCTTTAATGTTGCTGTGCTTGTTTATACCTTTACTTTTAGATTAGGTGAAGACATCGATAGAAAACAGTATAAGGCATTATTATAAATGAAATATCTCATTATGAATGGAAACAAAATAGCTATAATGAGCTTCACGGTAAAGTGCTTCAACTCTGTGTCCTCCTTTAACATGTACTGCACGATTAAAATTAGCCTGTAATATTCAGTAATAAATAATCCAGCTACGTATGCTCAATTACAATAAAGGTAATGAATAATGCAAAAGATGTGAGGCCGTGTGTAGAACTTTTAGTAGAACAGTTGCCTGATAATGCTTCTGTATTTCTTCCATACAAGGTTTTGAATATAGCACTTTTCTTTGCACTTTTCTTTAATTTTTTGTGCAATTCCTACATCATACTGTATGTGTGTTTTCGCTCCTGTATGATTGTGGTTAGCAGCTGTCTGCAAAGCTCATGTAAGTGCTGTGTAGCAACACTATCAAATTAGTCTTTGATAAGCAGCGCATTCAGGGAGACTCCGATGCAAAAATGGTATAGCAATATGAAATTCACTGGGGATACAAAACGTATTACATTCTCCATTAGCCTCTGGACTCATCTGCCACGGAAATAAGAGCTAAGTAAGAGCAAGCAGACCACTCACAGGTCAAATATCCAGCCACTGCGGTAGCAGAGAGGCCCAAAGTCGATGAATGATTAGAAAAAGAGGTAAACAAGGATGTGAAACCTGAAACTGTACACCACACACTTAGACAGAATACCTATTGTCTCCTTTGGTTTACAGTGTATGTGTCTTGTAGATCTTCTTGTAATGAAACTAGACTTTTGTGAAGTGGAAGGACTATGACTATGGGCAATAGACAGCATGTCTGCCTGTTGATACACAAACACAAGTGCCCATAGAGTTAAAAATTTGACACATGTTTCACACATAGACTAAATATGGACAATGCTGTCAGCACAAAGAAATGTTAAATTATACACTGTATTTTTTTATAGTTTATTTTTTTCCTACACTCACGCTCCCACAGAACCCCTTCACAGAGTGGTTGGCATGGCAACTTGTAGTGATCATGATGTCACATACTGTTCCTATAGAAATAACTCACTAAAATGAAACTTAATTTAAAAAAAAAATAGACATTTGACTATGCGTCAGTATTGCTACCTGCAATGACTGAAACCATTCTTGTACTGTACTTGAGATGTATTTTAGCATTTTAGTTTGGTCAAAGTCATGGACAGGGACAATTTATTTACTGGCTAAGACAGCACAGGCAAATAGATCATTGGACAAGAGTTGTGATGTAGAAATTGGGAATTAAGTGATTTTGACATGGGAAGCAGAAGACATGAAGAAATTAAGCATCAAGTAAATGTTTCTGAAAATGAGTCAAAACGAAAAAGGACCTAAAAGGACTGGTCTTCCTTAATGAATCCAAAAGAAGAAAGGCGACTGGACTTGTAGAATTTCATGAAGACGTTTCGCCACTCATCTGAGTAGCTTCTTCAGTTCCTTAATGAACGTTTTATTTGAAGGACATGCTGGTGTGTTATCATTTGGTACACAATGCAGGGATTCTGGTCTAATTTTGACCAGATCCTGTTGCTGGATGAAATCTCAGGCAGCCAATTAGTTTGAATTAATAAAAACAAAATAAACTGGTAGTAACTGGCTTTTGTCTTCTATGGTGAGAAACACTCCCACTGGTACAATAATGTTCTGCACCTGCATTTCACCTGTCCATGAAAACATTTGACATCCAGTTCACATGACTATATAGTCTTGTCTTACTCTTTCTTCCTGTAGCAAAAGCAAACCTTGTGTGTGTGTGTGTGTTAGTTAATAATGCTTGGATGCAGGCTGAAGGCTCGCATAGTCTTCTCCGTCTGTCGCGTTTTCTCTGCTTTTATAAACTGAGCGTTTTATTTGTGTGTTACAGTTTCCTCGGTGTGCCCCCAGGCAGAGGCAGCTGCCCACTCACTGGTCCGCTGCCCTTTGACCTCATCTACACAGACTACCACGGCCTGCAGCAGATGAAGCAGCACATGGGACTGTCGCTGAAGAAACACAAGTGAGTGAAAGTGAAGTGTGTGTGTATGTGTGTGTGTGTGTGTGTGTCTATGTATTTGAGTGGGTGCATGTCAGCAATTTTCCAGGCAGGCGGGTGGCTTTATTGACTGTGTTTATGGATTAATTATTGCTAGTAACAAGGTGTACATGTCTCTGTCCAGATGTCTGACTGTAACTCATTCGGCTTGTTAAAACTACACTCTCATTTAGTTACACAAACACATAGACAGACACAATTACACTCCCTCGAGCCATTTATCTCCATCCAGTAAAAAATAAAAGACACAAAGTGTCAAACGCATGATTTTGCATGTTGCAATGAGGAAACATCACTACACTCACACACACTAACTAGCATTGCACCACCTGCCATGCACCATTACTCTGCACAGCAAGAATAATAAATCCCACATGTAGTACAAGATGAGGGATAAAAAATATTGACTACTCTATAGGCATGCACGTTGGCCACAAACCACCCCCCACACCCGTCAGTTTCCAATCAAACCCATTTCAGCTGCTTATTAATGCTGTTTGAATGCACTGGGAGGCTCATGCCGTCAAGGGGGAGGCGGTTAAACATGTAAAGAATAAGAAGCAGGAAGACAAGACAAGAAAAACAGAAGACATCTGCCACATGACAAAGAAGAAAGATTAGACTGAGAGGAATTTTGTTTCTGTTGTTACTAAATTGTTCTTAATAGCTTTTGGCACCGCTACAAAGATTCAACAACTTGGAAACTAGGCCATGACAGTCATGAGACCAAGGGAACAAAACATAACATAATACCCGAAACAAGAATTTAAAGTGCTACAGTGCATTTAAAAAAATAAAAAATAACTCTTCACATCCCTGCAGAGAACAGCAACATGAACCCGCATTATCTTCAGAGGTCTTTCATGTTTTTTGCCTTAGGAACAAATAAGACCAGAGGTTTGACTTCAACCTCGTCCTCTCCAGCCCGTTAAAAACAGCTTGCAGCCATCCCCCACTGTCCCACTCTCATGTTTCTTGGTCCACTAAATTGGCATCTTTGTCTACCCCCCGTTCGTGATGAACGCAATTGACATTTTGCTTTCCTTGTTGCTTTCGTCCCAGCATAAAGAAGCAGCAATGAAAGATAAAAGAGGAGAGGGGCTTTGTGAGTAGGAGGCTGACTGAAATTGAAAGAGAAAGACAGAAGAGTAAAGATAGATAAAATAGAGAGGGTGCGTCGCAGACATGATGAAAAGGGAGAACAGAGAAAGAGAGATGCTAAAATAAGAGGAGAAATATGTCTGGTGTCATCTTGTGACATCACATATAAAGGACCTCTCCATGTATTTTTAAAACCCAATTATGAGCAAGTGAAATGCATTACTGGTGGACTGGGGACCTTTTTTTCCCCCACTTAACCTGTTTTGCTGTCTCGCTCTTTCTCACGACTCATACACACACAATCCCACATTTACACCAGACAGCCACCCAGCAGTCAGCACCTAATTGCATGCTGAGGTCAGCACTTCTTTGCTCCGTCATTACTGCGGTGAGTCTTGATTTCTGCTTTTCCCTAACAGGATGTGACTTTTAGTGTTTGTAATAGACAGTCTTTTGTGTGGTCAGAAGCCTGCGGTGAAGATCTATCTGAATTTTTCAGCGGTACAGGTGGAACAAGGGATATCCATCTTCAGCTTCACTTTTTAGTGATTAGAAATATATGAAGAAGAATGCGTGGGACATTAGAGTCTTTGTGAACTCAGGTGAACAGTTGTTAAAAGCTTCAAAGAATTCTTCCAGATTTACAGTCTGGAATATGATGTCACATACACCATTGATTTATATCTATGCAAGGCAAGAAAACTACATTTCCTTTTACCTTTCTTCAATAGTTCCCACTGCCTCATGTATTCATCTTAACCCACCAATTCCACAATCCCCTAGAGGTTCATAATAGGTCAATGACATTCAGTACATACTCATCTCTCTCTCTCTCTCTCTCTCTCTCTCTCTCTCTCTTTCTCTCTCTCTCACTTTGTCTGGTCTGGTTGAGTCTTGTGCTCTGAAAGGAATCATTAATCAAGTGCTCTGAGCTTTGGGGCCCTTCAGATCCCTTTAATTACTTTTGTTTTATGCTCCCACAAATATCCACATTCATTTATTATGCCTCAATAACAAGTTGCTGTCCTGTCCATGTGCGTGTGTGTGTGTGTGTGTGTGTGTGTGTGTGTGTGTGTGTGTGTGTGTGTGTACACTGCTGTTAAAGATGCTGGAAACTGATAGCAGATAGGAGATAGTCACACCCTCTCATCTGATAATAGGACAAGCAATATTGATTCCCTGTGCACGCTAAATTTACGGCTCTGATAGAGACAGATCGGAGGAGATCTCCAGGGGAAGGCCTGCAACAAAACCAAAAAAAAAGCATTTTACCAACACTCAAGACAGAAATGAAAGATGGACGATTGTGCATGGCACCGTGCTTTGAAAGAAAAGATTAAGCTATGTATCCTAACATGCTAATTATATCTCTGATATAAATACAATAAACACATCCTCTGGTTAAATAGATACATATGTCTGTAAGGTCTTTTAAGCCTGTTGAGGTTAAAAAAAACAAAAAAACAAATAAAATCAATAATTAAAATACTTGATTTCTTCCTGAAGGATCATCCTGTGTCTCTTAGGGTGGGACCATTTTATTTTTTCCCCACAGTTAAGCAAACAAGACGAACGGAGAGAAACAGAGCGAGAAAAAGAAAAAGAGTCAGGACAGAGGCTTGGGTGTCGACCGCAGCAAACCGCCACAATCAGCCAATAGCTCTGCAGCACTAGGCTTTCACTCATGCAGTAAATGAATATCTTGCATCTCACGTTATCGCTGTGTTGGGGCGTGGTGTACTGGCATGGACAAATGTGTGGCGAATGGTTTGTTGACAGCCAGATGGGTAACGAATTCAATCAGACAATGAGCCAACAGAAAGTTTTTGAAAGGATTTCTATTTGAAATGGAGCTGTGCAGGGATGTGTGTGTGGTGTGGTGCTGCATTGTGAAACGGAGAGCTGTAACGGATCCCAGCACTTTCCTGGACGCAAGTGTCAACAAACAGTGCGATATCAGCTCAGGAACAGACACTGTGCTGTACATGTTTGGCATCTGCTCCTTCACAGGTGCTTTACAATAACTGGAATGTTCATCAAGGGCTACCAGCTAACTACTGACGGCAGATTTTATTCACACATGTGTATGCAACGTGACGCTTTCTCACTATTATACATCATATTTACTCGGGAGGTGTAGAGTGAAAAGTGATTACACCTCATGCGGTTAAAGACTGGAGAACAATATGAGGAAGCTGATTACATCTGTTACATGCTACTCTATGAATCCTTTTTGTTTTCTCAGTTGTTTGCTCTAATGCCAGCATTCTGCTAGAGGAGTTGTATTTATTTCTAAATTGCTCGTTGCATTAGGTCATGTAATGCCATTGTTCACTGAATTCCAGGTTTTCGAACTCCCTACATTTGCATCTCAAGGCTGCAGGTGATAATGTGCAACGCTGTCACATTCCCCTCACTCCAGACGACTGTTGAGTCTTGCTGAGCTGCCGTTTAGCCGAGATTAGCCACATACTCTGATCTCCAGATAGATATTCAGCTCAGCTACTCCTCCGCTTATCTCCTCTTCTTCTAGTTTTTCCCCTCCCTTCAGGACCTCTTATCGGATGGCAGAAGCATTTTCACAGTTTTTAGAACTGGTGATATGTGATGGTGCAGGTTAGAGAGAGGGTGGAAGTTAGGCAGTGAAGAGACAAGGAAAAATAACATTTATGGTTAATAATTCATTGTTTACTTTCTCTGACTCTTACAAATAGACACATTCTGAAAACTGATGTTTTCTTGGAGAGAAGGTTATATCTTATATATATTATATTATAAGGTTTATAATGGTGACTTTGGTGTTCTAAAGTAATTCTAAAGTACACACATATCTGAGGTTGTTTCATCCTGTGTCCAATAAGAATGAAATTCCCAATGGGTATTCAGTCATGCTTTCACTATCAGAGGTCCTGAAACTAACCTGCCACCAGATAGTTTGTTATCCAGAATTCTCTTGTCATAAGAAACAGTCATATATAAGGTGATTTCAAAATACTTGGGAGGTGGACAAGCCATCTGTTGCCCTTGTTTTCAGTAGATCTGGATTAGTAGACAGAAAACATCATCACACCTTAAACATGCCTTAAATTTGCCTCACTGGATCCTGGTTTGTCCCAATGTGGATCAAGAAGAGAGAATCATCATGTGATCTCAGAAATCTTATGAGAATGCTGTAGGGTAAATGTAAAACTGTCCAAAAAATTATGAGTGAAATGGAATCTAACAGAGTCTAAGAGAGAGAATGGCTAACAAAATTGAGACACAGTAAAGACAAATACTGATACAGATTACCATTGGAGTGTGCTGAATGAATATAAGGGACTGTAGAAAGAAGTCATGTACTATACTCAGGGTTTGTGTTCCCAACAGAAAGGAGAGACAAAAGTTCCTCACTGTACATTTAAATACTCCAGATTCCAGAATGCAAACCTAAAAGCTGTTGTGAGAAGTCAAATTTTGAACACTGATGTTTAGATGTCCATCATTTCTGACTTCATTGCTTCACAATATGATGGTAAGACAATGCCTTGGTTATCATGTTACAGGTTCATGGCAGTTATTAAACTAATTAATTTGCTGATGTTTTACAGAGAAAAAAATCTTGTATTCTTCTTGATTCTTCTTAACTCACCATTTACACCAATGTTCAACCACTATGCAGGAAGAAATCCATCATAAAGAAGTCAACAAAAACTATTTTTCCACTGTGAGCTGCTTCAATAGACCATCAAACAAATCCACTGCAAAACGTGTTTTCTGGAGTTAGGAACATGGTTGAAACTGTTGTTTGATTAGAGTACTGTCAAGCGGCCGCTAAGAAAAAGTAAAAAGCAATGGTCACATGAGAGTTGAAGGCAGTGGCAGTGAGGTTGCTCCAGTTTCTGTAAAGTTCCTTTGGAAAATCAAAAACAATAGACAATAGTGACATCATGAAAAGTCTAATGCACTGATGGCATAGTGATATCTAAACATATTAGCCAAAAGTCAACAGACTTTTTTAATAAGGTATCTAGAGGCATTAGACTTTAAGTGTTCTTCAGATGCTAAGAATGTTTTTATTGAACAGGCTCTTTAACACACTTAAACAGGCACACACACATACAGTTATCTGCCAGGAAAGAGTCTGAGAGCTGAGGAAGTGAACTCCGCCACCTTTAGCTCTTGCCAATCCCACTGAGCTCACATACTGTCCAGATTGAACGTGGTCACTGGTACAGACAAGGGCACATTGAGCTGTGTGTGTGTGTGTGTGTGTGTGTGTGTGTGTGTGTGTGTGTGTGTGTGTGTGTGTGTGTGTGTGTGTGTGTGTGTGTGTGTGTGTGAATTATGCTCTTATGAACCTCAGTTGTGAACCTCAGTTTCACTATGAAGCATTCACGTGGAAACCCTATCAGTGCCCTATCTCATCTCCAACCTCAAAACACCAAGTGTAAGTTTAGATGATTTTTAATTTTTCTATTTTTTTCATTTCGATCTCAGGCCTCCCACACTGCTCACTGCTTTTCACTCTTGTCAAACCTGCAGATATGCTTCTGTTATAGAGGGTTGCACATGTTGTCAGAGCTAGTAAAGTCTCTCTGGTTGCAGCCACTGAGTGGCAAAAAGTGACAGTTGAACACAGAGATAAGCCGCATGGAACCCTTGGAACCCTTGACTTTAATGCCACCTAAATTGTAAAATTTATTTTAAAAAATGTGAACAGCTGTTTTGTGATTGACTGTACCAACAACTTTGAAAAGCAGTCAGAGATATTATTTTTACAGATATCTCCACATCTGCCAAAGAAAAGAGAAGTAAAATGGATCGCTTCATTTTCATTTTTGCTGTATTTTTTGATCCAGTCATGCCTTAAGTTACTTCTTAAGTTACGCCTTGGAGGGCTGTCAGATAAGTTGGTGGATGTTGTTGTTTTGGCGTAGTTACGGCCAACAGTAACTATTTCAGGAATATTTACAATAACTCCTCGTCATCCTTTTAACGTCTGGCCGGGCCCTACAGTATTATATGGCTACATTACTTCTCAGTAAAGCTCTGAGTCCTAGCACCTTCTATTTAATTACATTTATCATAATGACATGACCTCAAACTAACTGAAACTGAGACTAATCCACTTTTCCAAATCCATACTAGTTTGTATGGATCATTGTTGAGTCCGATTGCCCTTAATTTGATCTGATAATCCACATTTTTCCCAGTCTTGCTGTATTTACTGAGACGTTTCACCATGTATTTGTCACTCAGGAGCGTGGCCCCGGGCGGCAGTTGCGTCAGTGCATACACTCTATTGTGCTATACAGGTGCTTTTGAATCAAACTATTCTATGGACTTTCTGAAGGTAATTACGTACCCTGGAGAACCCCCGAGTATTGCATGAATAATAATAATAATACCACTTTTAAGTGACACCCACTAATGATGTATGGCTCTGCTTTCAAGGCCTTTCAGCTCCCACACAACTCAAACCATGAATAATAGGCCGATATAGCAGAATATGTGATGGTAATATCAAGGTTAAAGCTGTTGAATACATGTAATTTCTGAGTACTAACAGCGAGGCTCAGCCAGAGAAATCAGAGAATCATCCCACCCCGGTGCAGAACTGAACACTTCAGATGCTCCTTTGTGCCCACTGGCATGAGACTGTACAACAACACACAGCTCTGACCTCACTGGCTCGATATGTAGCCTATTTACATAGTCACTTTATGCACAACTGTTGTCACTTTGTTTTTGTATTTTTTGTTGACTGTTGGTTGTCCTATTTAATGTCTTTTTGCTTCCTATTGTTGTTGTATTGTATTGCTGTTTAATTTCTGGTCACTGGTTTTCTTGACTTGTGCTGTTGTAACATTTGAATTTCCCCAATTGTGATCAATAAAGTATTATCTTATCTGATCTGATCTGAGGTTGGCGCCAAATATTGTTGAGGTTAAAGAAAATCTGGAGAAATCCAGCTCTGTAAAGTGAGCTTTCAGTTTGAAGATTGCGCCACCATATGGTGACCCACTGCAGTTTAATGGGTGTCCATTTTCACTCTGCTTAAGCCCCAGGAGGAGGGGTCTGACTGAGTATTGTCTGGAAGCTTGGTGTCTGTGGCTGTATGTGCATAAGGCTTTTTGCATTTGTACCGCCAATAGGAACATTAAACAGATGTAATATCTTAACGATGGTCCATATACCAAGATAGCTTAATCCTGCGTGACAACACACAACAATGCCACATACATTTAGTCTTGAAAAAGCTTTAACTTCACTCTCTCTATTTCTCAGTTTTCTGAAGCTAACATTAATGATGATCAACATATTTTTAAGGTTGTTTTAGAACTATTATGTAGGGCAGACATGCAACGAAAGGAGGTATTCAAACAGTTATAGGAACTATGAAAAAGTCTCAGTTCAAAAGCTCCTTGTTGCTAATTTTGCGTTTTGTGTCTGTACAGGAAATACTTTATAACTTTCCATCTGGGATTCCTGACCTGCACTCATGTGCAATATAGTGACTGTACAGTGTTATTTTATTCAACAGTCAGTTATGTTTATCTTTAATCTGTATTCTCTCTTTTTCTAGTATGTTTATTTGGACAATTCATATCAGATTTAAATGTTACCATTCTGCAGTATTAGTAGTATTTGTCAATTTATTTTGTCAAAGCTGGAAACTCAGAACGATTTATACCAGACAAGACCAGGTTTATTAATGGGACAGAGTGGACCAGGTTTGTATTGCACAATCCATTAATTTTGAGCACTCAGTTTAAAAATAAATTTGCTGTAACTTCAATTTGGCCAGATATTTCAACACTGTTGTGAGAATGCGATTTCTATATAAATGTGGCTGTGTAGGTTGTGCTTGTATTGCAATACCTACACCCTGAATACCAACTAACTAATACCGCTTAAGCTAATACTGCGTATAATAAGTATATAAGTGTAATTATACAAACTCACACACTCACATGGTTAACCCTGCTATTGTATTGTGCCTTTACAGATGTCATATTCGAGTGATTGACACGTTCGGAACAGAACCGGCTTACAATCATGAGGAGTATGCAACCCTGCATGGCTACCGAACCAACTGGGGCTACTGGAACCTCAACGCCAGGCAGTACATGACTATGTTCCGTAAGAGCAAATTTACTTACTTCAATTTATTTGTCCATCTATCTGTCTATCTACAACGGATAAAATAAGTATTAAATAGTAATTTTTCATAGTAAACCTATTTCTAAAGGTGCTATTGACATAAAATGTTCACCAGAAGTAATCCATACATAGAAAGAAACCAATACAAATAAGTTCAGAAATTAAGTTATGTGTAATAATATAAAATAACAGAGGGAAAAGTATTGAACATGCTTACTGATATTTATTTAATACTTTGTACAAAAGCCTTTGTTGGTAATGAAGCTTCAAGATGCCTCCTGTATGGATAAACTAGTCTCATGCATTGCTCATGTGGGATTTTGGCCCATTCTTCCACACAAACAGTCTTTAAATCTTGAAGGTTCCGTGGGCCTCTTCTAGGAACTCTGATTTTTAGCTCTTTCTGGATTTCCAATTAGATTCAAGTCAGGTGATTGACTGGGCCAAACTTCACTGTAGGTGTGGTGTTTTGGGGGTGATGTGCAGTGCATTTTGTCCTCCAAACATGGAGTGTGTTATGTCATCCAAAGAGTTGATTAGGTCTCCCAGTATTTTACAGCTTGTCCAAATGTTGTGCAGCAAACTTTAAACAAGCTTCAACATGCTTTTTCTTCAGAAATGGAGTCTTGCATGGTGAGCTTGCATACAGGCCATGGCTGTTGAGTGCATTGCTTATAGTTTTCTTTGAAATCATTCTTTGAAATCCTTCTGTAGCCAATGTTGTCAGAATGTTTTGCAACAATAAGGTTGTAAAGGTCTTGAGAGAGTTCTTTGCTTTTACCCATTATGAGATGTTCCTTGTGTGACACCTTGGTAATGACACACCTTTTTTTATAAGCCATCAATTTAGACTGAACCAGCTGATATTCATTTGCACTGACAAGAGGCAGGATGGTTTTCTGATCACTGATAGATTTTAGATGGTGTCTTGGCTTTCCATGCCTTTCTCCACCTCCATTTCTGACACTTTCATGTCAGTAGCACCTTTAGAAATATATTTACAATGAGAAATTGTGATGTGTTCAATACTTATTTTACCCTCTGTACCTATCTATCTATCTATCTATCTATCTATCTATCTATCTATCTATCTATCTATCTATCTATCTATCTATCTATCTATCTATCTATCTATCTATCTATCTATCTATCTATCTATCGAATTGTTATTTTATGTCTTCAAAATATGCATCCGTGTGCATACACACACAGACCTGTCATAAGTTGACAATCATTTCACTTTCTTTGATAGGTCTGGCTGCTTGTTCACATTAATTTGGAGAAAGGTGCTTAACACGGCTATTTTCAGCACATCTTCTAGCATCCCTTCAAGTCGTGCCTGTTCTATGCTTCACAATATGTCTGATCTTCTTCCTCAAAGCCCTTCTTGCTGTCTGTCTCCGCACTTCCTGACTGAAGCACTGACTAGTTAACTCTGTTCTGCTCTCACATTGAGTTCAGACAGTGTTGTGCTCATTCAGCTATCCTTGTGTCTCAGCAGTAGGATCATTATATCATTAAAACGTGGCCTACTTTATACGCCCAGGTTTCACACTGGCCCAAGCTATTATGGTTGACTCTGCCTATATCAACCTGCAGTGGGACCTCTCTTATCACTGTTCTTTAACACATGAGTAAGAAATCTAAACGCTCTGAGTCCATTGGACTGCGGGACAGAAGGATTTGGGGCTCTTTTTCCATCTTTTCTCATTCTCCCGTTTACTCACTAACAGTAAAACATTGTCTTTTTCCCCTTCTTCTCTCTTTGTGTACTTTTTCCCCTCCACTTATGACTACTCTTCATTTTCTCACTGCTAACACACTTGCACACAAACATTCAGCTCACACACCAGACAACTCATTCATGGGCTTCGTTTCGGAGGAGCTGAACGAGACGGAAAAGAGGAGCATCCAGCAGAACAAAGTCAACAACATGGCTGTAGTGTACGGGAAAGAGGCCAGCATGTGGAAGGTACAAATGATCATTCATACATACGCATGAAAAGAAGAAAAACAAAACACTTAGTTGATGCTGCAGAGCATGTATATAGCCTGCTTTGGCAGAGGCTGTTTTCTTTCAAAAAATGGCTACGATGAACAGAAAACTCTGTTCTCTGAGAAAAAACTGTACCTTTCTGGTTCATACTGTTCTGTATACACAACTGTACGGCTTTGATTTACAGACAGTTTTCTTTACAAAAGCTGGTTGTTTGTTCATCTGTATAATGTGGAAGGGCACAGTCGTTGCTTTCTACTGTTTGTACAATTCCCTGGATTCCTTTATGTTTGTTTGTTACTTATGCTTATGAAAGAGATGAGCTTAAAGGCTGATGAGGGGCTTTATGAAAGTACAGAATAATGGACAGTTTTTTTTGTGTTATTTCTGTTTGTTTTCACCCATTCTGGCTACAACTCTGTCTGGATTGAGTTTTCTTTCTTTGTTTCTGTCTGTCTTTGTTTGTATGGCGGACCCTTGTATCTGGATGCCCTGCATGGATGCTCATTAGCTTCAGGTAAGAGCCTGTTTATTTCATCAAATACTCATTTCATGTTCGTCTACAATAAGTAAATCTAAGCTATTAACACACAAACGAAAACAAATCACACACATTTTTATGTGTGCTCTAACCAGCCCAGCCTTTGCTGCATGTCATTACTCTACTATCATTACAACATTTCCTGCTTATATCTGCAGCAACTACTCAATAAGGCATTGTGCCAAAAGTTTTTATATAGATTTTGTCAGAGCTGACCCAAAAATTATTAACTTTTCAAAAATTCATATTGCACAATGCACCACTACATTTGGCATGGAGGGTCGACATTCTTCAGAATTCCATTCCATAACGATGATCTTTAGATCATATTGCATATCAGAAAGCACAATGACTGGTCAGGCAGCCACTCATAGAAGGGATGAGTGTGTTTTACTAGAACAGAAGATTAAGTTTATTCTTGCTGGGTTAGTATAGAGTACATTAATAAAAATAAATAAAAAATCTATACCCCATACCCATAGGGACTGCAGTGTTTCCTCATGATGTGGCTGCAGGATCTGGATGCCATGGTTTTGTCTGCCAAATAACCTCAGCAAATGTTAACTTGATGACTAAACACCAAATACATTTTTTGTTATGACTCACAAGAATCAACATATCCTTTAAACATATGACAAATTATTTTAGCCAAAGAACCAAAAGAGTTTTTGTCAGAACAAAATCAGTTCCTTTCCATATTAACTTTTTGATACATTCTGCTTCCTGTGCAATGGAACAGGATTAAGACTAAAGTGGGTGGTGCTTAGCAGACATTCCTTTGTATCCCTTGACATTTCATGCAAACATAAATGAACATGCTAATGTAGGTCAAACCATTTTTCAAATCTGTATTCAAGGAAATGGGGTGAGGGACAAAACCCAGCACAGCAGAACAAGATTATTACCATTCCTAATCTAATTCACATAGAAACACTTAGCTTGGACACACATGCACAAAGTGAGAAAAAGAAGTACAGGTTATGGAATCTGCACTCTTTCACAGCTGCGTTTCTCGCATTAAGTTATTGTCGTTGTCTGCTACACTTAGCGCTTGAGCTAATCTCCTAATTGGCTGGGAAAATCCTCACAGAGGAAACTATCGATTGCTACAGCCTCCAATTACGGCTCTGTGGGGCGGCACAGCATAGCAGAGGGATACAGTAAGCTGCTTAACACCGTCCGTCCGCTCAATACTAGTCAGGGTTATGCTCCATTCACGTGATTAAGTACTGGTTGGTAACCGATGCTAGTTGTTTTTTGTTCTCCAAGTTATTGGACTCAACCTTGACTTGAAAGTCTGCCCCACTGGCTTTCTGAGCCACAGAGTTTAAGTCCTATATTCATTGGGAGGAGATGCAGAGAGATATGCACAGCTGGGAAAAAGGCACAAGTATTGTGCTTCCTACCCACACACCCTACAGAAAAATTATTTAGTGAAAGAGCTAGTCATTTGGTGAATGCTGCACTGAAGGCTTTGATGATATTTTATTTTACTTCTTTTAGTAAATAACCTGTTCATTTTGTCAGTGAATCATATTTTTTCATACTTTAACTTGGATAATGGTGGATAATGTGCAACCAGACTATCCAAGTCTGGTATAAATACAAAATATAAACATTACAAGGACTCCTAATGCATACAAATGTACCATATCTAAACTAATGTGTCCTTATGTTGTCAGACTGCTTTGCTCACGTACATTAGTTACTGTTTGTCAGGTATATAGGAAATATTAAAGAGTTGAAAGTACTTGTAACTTGTTAACTTTTCAGAGTTCAGACCAAACATTTAGTAAAAACTATATCATTGACTTGAATGATGATGACAATTAAAAGCTGTTCTTTTTTTTTTTATGCATGCACCATAATGTAATATATAGTCTGAGATGTTTCGTGACAGCTACACTCTCAGACCCCTCACCCAAAGGAGAAAGACACAACAGACTCAGCGCATACAGCTTGGAAGCAAATTTGGGTAACACTTTCTATGAAGGTTGTATTTATAATGTCTTATGAATGCACTCATGTTTTATAAGGTGTCTATAAAGCATTATAATGCTCATTATTACCATCTATACATATTCACAAGTCGTCATAACCAACTTCATGATGCATTATGACAACTGGTTACGAATGATTATAATTTTAATCTGAATAGTGCATTATAAATATGTCAATATCTGCCTAGTCACTTGTTCATTTTATGATGCATCATAACTACTTTGCTTTGCTAAATGTGCATAGTGATGCATAATGAGTTTTGACTTCTACTATAGTGCTTTATATCTGTAGTTATAAGTATATGTAATAAAGTTATAATAATGTATACATCTCCCTATAGCACACAGTTATAAACATCTATGCAATATCATAAGTGCTATTTGTCAGCGCTAAGTAAAGTGACAAGAATATGACACTATTATTAACAGATATAAGTTACTATGAGTAATTAAAAGGTGCAATGAACTAAGTCCTGGGTCTGGCATCTTTACCCCATATGCACAATGTTAATGTCATACTGTAGGTGTTATTTGTCAGCTTTAGGTAAATTAGTGCAAATGAGGTGCCTGGACAGTAAAGACAAAAGAAATGCATTTAGTTCACTTTATTTTCATTTAAACCAACACACATAATCAGAATGATTATCAACGCTCTGAGCACATTACACAAACACATGAAACACGTGAAACAGGCCACAAAGGTGGCACGGCGTGCTCCTACAGATGTGGCTCTTAAAAGTGCCTTTGGGTTGGTGAGGTGATTCAGGGTCAGAGGTCAGGAGATGGTTTGACAGCAACTACAAGAAGAACAGAGGCAAATCTTTAGTGCTCTAGCTGGGTTTGTTTTTTATGCAGAAAGGTTTGATTGAAAACACATAAGCAGATCACGTGTTTTTGTTTAAAGCAGCCTAATGAGACATTATGTTACCGCATATCATGCAGGCACCGCAGATTACCCGTAGGTGGCTTAAGCTAGCTACACGAAAGTTACCAGAGACGGCTAGTTTTAATTCACAAATAAGATCGTTTTCATATTCTTGCGTTTAATGATTGAAACCATTCAAAACCATTGCTTTAATATGTAAACGATGTGCTTCATGTAAGCAAAGTAAAGTATTAGCTCACAAAACAATAGCAGGACAGAGAGACAACCTACCTGTCCCGGAGAAAGGAAAGAAAAGCCGCTTTATGATTAGTACATATAGTCAATGCTTTACGACAGTGGGAGGAGCTGGGGACGGAGGTGGGTGGGGTCAGAGGTCAGGTTTCATGAACTAAGGAATGACATTTATACAATAATAATAATATAAATAAAAACGATATTAAAATAATATCTGACGGCATTCAATAAAGGCGAATATTTCTAGCGATCCTGTATAAGAGACCGATATAACAAATAACCATTCATTTTTTTTCGAATCTCAAAGTGCCGAATCCTGCAACAAAATTGACGTTACATTGAAAACCGAAATAAGACCATTATAAATCTAGTCTAAATGAAATAAAATCAAACCTCTTCATTGCGCAGTGTCACATAGACAGTCGTCCTCATAGCACGAAATAACTTCCAATTGAAATACATCAGTTTGAAATTCATTTCGAGCGGCATGAAAATTTGAGAAAAATCGGCAGGCACCAAACAATAGATTAATTTTCGTGACAGTTTCACATCCACCGTGACACCGGGTTGGCATTTAACCGCTTCTTTATACAGGATCGCTAGAAATGTCCGCATTTATTGAATGCCGTCAGATGTTATTTTAATATCGTTTATATTTATATTATTATTATTGTAGAAATGTCATTCTTTAGTCCATGACCCCTGACCTCTGACCCCACCCACCTCCCTCCTCAGCTACTCCCACTGTCGTAAAGCATTGACTGCGGGTTTTCCGCTCTTTCTTCGCTGAGTCCTCTCCAGGACAGGTAGGTTGTCTCTCGGTCCTGCTAGTGTTTTGTGAGCTAATATTTTACTTTGCCTTACTTTGAAGCACAGCGTTTACATATTAAAACAATGATTTCGAATGGTTTCAATCATTAAACGCAAGAATATGAAAACGATCTAATTTGTGAATTAAAACTAGCCGTGTCTGGTAACTTTCGTGTAGCTAGCTTAAGCCACCTACGGGTAATCTGCGCTGCCTGCACGATATGCGGAAACATAATGGCTTATTAGGCTGCTTTAAACAAAAAAACGTGATCTGCTTATGTGTTTTCAATCAAACCTTTCTGCATAAAAACAAACCCAGCTAGAGCACTAAAGATTTGCCTCTGTTCTTGTAGTTGCTGTCAAACCATCTCCTGACCTCTGACCCTGAATCACCTCACCAACCCAAAGGCACTTTTAAGAGCCACATCTGTAGGAGCACTCCGTGTCACTTTTGTGGCCTGTTTCATGTGTTTGTGTAATGTGCTCAGAACATCGGTAATCATTCTGATTATGTGTGTTGGTTTAAATGAAAATAAAGTCAACTAAATGCATTCCTTTTGTCTTTACTGTCCAGGCTCTCATTTCATTGTGCCTCATATTTGTTTATAATAGTCTTATATCCACAAAGCTGACAAATAACACCTATGATATTAACACTGTGCATATGGGGTAAAGATGCCAGACCCAGGACTTAGTTCATTGCACCTTTTAATTACTCATAGTAACTTATATCTGTCAATAATAGTGTCATATTCTTGTCACTTTACTTAGCGCTGACAAATAGCACTTATGATATTGCATAGCTGTTTATAACAGTGTGCTGTAGGGAGATGTATACATTATTATAACTTTATTACATATACTTATAACTACAGATATAAAGCACTATAGGCGAAGTCAAAACTCATTATGCATCACTATGCACATTTAGCAAAGCAAAGTAGTTATGATGCATCATAAAATCATGAAGTTGGTTATGACGACTTGTGAATATGTATAGATGGTAATAATGACCATTATAATGCTTTATAGACACCTTATAAAATATTATGAGTGCATTCATAGGGCATTATAAATACAACCTTCATAGAAAGTGTTACCCAAATTTCTTAATCATATTCTTCAAACTGTTATTTTATGACTTTTTTCCATGCATCTTCCTTCCTTTCACCACTCATCCTCTCTTGTCCCCTCTACCAGCAGGGTAAGGAGGGTTTCTTGCAGATTCTCCACAGGTACATGGAAGTCCATGGCACAGTGTACTATGAAACTCAGAGACCTCCAGAGGTTCCAGCCTTTGTGAAGAACCATGGCCTGCTGCCACAACATGAGCTGCAGCAACTGCTGCGCAAGGCAAAGGCAAGAGAGTGTAGAAAACTTCACCTCAACACATTTACCAAAAACTCTTTGAATTGGTTACAGGTTTTGGCATAAACACACAAGTCACTGCTGGTCTAAAACATTTAGAAGTTATTTTAAAAAATACCAAATAACGTTGCTGTTTTTTTGTTGTTGTTGTTTTCTAGCTCTTCATTGGTTTTGGTTTCCCTTACGAAGGCCCAGCCCCTCTTGAAGCAATAGCCAATGGCTGCATTTTCCTGCAGCCCAAGTTCAACCCACCCCACAGCTCACTAAATCATGAGTTTTTCAGAGGCAAGCCGACATCTCGAGAGGTAAGTCTGTTGTGTTTTTAATACTTCTCCTCACATTCATTGATAATATTTCTACCATGTATCCCCTGACTTCATTAATCAGTAGAACCTTTAAATGAACAGGCTCAACAATAGATCAGGCACTGTATTGTGACAGCACCCTGATCATTGTGGAGAGCAAAGTGAAGCAGAGTTATCCAAGTGCATACATTTCATTTAAAATAATTTTTTGTAGGTTTTCTCCCAGCACCCCTACGCAGAGCAGCACATTGGCAGACCTCACGTCATGACAGTGGACTACAACAACTCCCTGGAGTTTGACTCTGCTATCAGGGAAATCATGAGGACAACGGTAATCATACGAGCTCTCAGGGAAAGGAAACTTTAATTATAGAAAATCATGTGAATGAAAACCATGTTGTCTAGACTATAATTTCTTTTCTTCTTAAGTTTGTCTCTCTGATCAATTTTATATCAAGAATGTCAGCCATTTTTGTGTTAGATGAATAGCAGATTTTATTGTATTGATGTGAGCTGGACAAATTGTTTTTAAACTTTGATACAAAAGCACAATAGCTTTGCCACTGTGGAATCCTCTAAAACGACCTTGCCAGTATGCAGGGTGCTGACTGATGTTGCAGCGTTCAACTGCACCACAAAGGAAATATGGGCTGAAGCTAGCGACTGACAAGAGTGTGGGAGAGGTTAATTAAGGAGTCAGCCAGGTAGATTCCATGTTTCCAGAAAGCACCAGAAGGGGGGAAGGAAGAGGAAATTAAAAGAAAGAAATAGACACAGAAACGGACAAACAGAGAGACGGATGTGAGATTGTGGCAGACCAGATTGACCAGACATCTGCAAGGCTACGGAAACATTCTGTTTTCATTAGCACCAAAGATCAAGTTGCAATTTTACGTCAATCTAAGTCATGTTTACCTAAGTTAGTGTATAGTCTTTATAGAAAAGGCTTCAAGTTCATGAAATTGACACTTTGACAAGATAGGGCTGTGGATCACTGTTGTGCACAGAGCTTTAAATGTCAAGAGAAAGGATTATCTCAACCAGATACACGGTCCAAAGTTTTTCTTAATACCCACACAACCTGCAAAAATATGTGTTAATTAACACCCAGAACGCCGCCTGAATCTGCAGCCCCCATTACAAGATACCTTAATCATCACCCTGATTCTTCCTAATACTCCATTTTATCCAGTTATCGTTGTTGTCTTTCTTTTCTTTTCTGTATGTAACTACATGTACATATACTTATATCTTTGCTGCTAAGTTGCACCATGAGATTTTATGCAGCAGACTGAGTTCAGGTATCTTGTTAGACACTATAAACAGAAAGATGTCTGACAGATGTAGGTTACTTCAGAGTAACGCAGCTTGTTAAATCCAAGGCTGAAAATGACCTTGTACGTGTGTGTTTGAGGTGACACGGAAGGTGGGAGGTGGACTAGTAATCACACACTGGCCTTTCAAGCGCATGATTGTGTAAGTTATTTATAACTTAGTCAGAACACGGCCTTGTCGCTTTTTGACTCGACCTACATGATTCAGTGATATTTTCTATTAAACTTATTGGAAAATGGCCGACCTGTGGGTCACGAGCCCTCACATCACTATCAGCCACTATGTGTATTCAGAGTACAATGCTTCTCTTGCTATTACTTACAACAAGCGGTTGTCTGGTTGTCTATTATGTGTCCAGTCTGTATCTTTGCATTTTCCGATATGTGCTCATACATAACTTTTCCACATTTCTTTCATGATTTGTACCTAACAAACCACTGCATTGCCCAAACCTGCAAATTCTTGAACAACCAAACCAAAGGATTCTATGTGCCAAGGCCCCAGCTGCCTGCATGATCCCTCAAACATTCTGTAATAGCATGTGCCTGAAGCAGATTACAGCTATTGTGTATTGGCCATGTATGTGTTTGGCTGTCCTTATCTCTTCCTCTTGTCTGCATTGTCAGACAAACTACAGTTCAGCAACACTGGCTAACTGCGTTGTCTCCATCTGCGCTGACATACCACTGAGAAAGAGTTGATGGACCACTTCACCCTTCACTGGAGACACACAGCTCTGGCAAACACGCACACACCACACGAAGAGATGACAGAGAGTCAGTTAATATTCTTAGCTCAGGTGAAAACATACACGCTGTGTGTGTCTATGTCAGATGGAGATCATGCTCAGCCATGCAAGACAAAGCAATCTCTGGCTTCCTGACATGTCTTCGATGTTCAATAAATCCTGTCACCTTCTCTTTCTTTTAGTTTTTTTCCCCTGAAGTATATTTCTTTCATTAGAAGAATTTCTTGTAAAATCCAAGTCAAATAATAGTAGAATAACACTTTAAGAAAAAAGGAACGAAATGACAGTAATCGGTGCAAATGTCCTACTTTAACATTAGAAAAAGATGCAAAGTGGTAGCTCAGTTAGCCTGACTGAAACCTACGTGACTCCCACTAAAGCATGTATCCGATACACCCTTTTTACATCCTTTTGCTACACTTTGACACACACCTGACTACACGCCGCCTCTGTTGCTAACAGCATTGTAAAAGAACCCACTGTAAATTTTACAGGCCACACCGGTAAATGAGAATGTGTTCCTAGTCACCTTGGCTGGTGAAATGAGCTGAACAAAGAAAGTGATACAGAGACCTGTGGACAGTGATCGTCTTTGCAGGGAGCTGGTGTGACTGTCCTTCCAGTCCAAATGTTTGCTTTCTGCTCCAGTTTATATAGGAGATTAACATAAGGCTCTGATCAAATGTACGATATGTATAACTTTCTAAATTGCATCATCCCTGCATACTTTCCTCCCTGTGGTTTCCAATTGAAATGGGTAAGTCTGATTTCACACATGGTCGCACATTAGACTGCTTTGATTTTAGATTGGAAATGCAATTTAGTGAGTCACGTATCATTTACAAAGGCAGGTCTTTTGGATCAGGGTGTAAAGATAAGCCACTTCAATTTCTCTGAAGTGCAGAAAAGTCTTTGCACTTGCCTGAACGGACGTCTTTGTATAGCATGATGTATTTGAGATATCAGAGAAATAGAAGAAAGTGTCATTTATGTGTGTGACGGAGAGAGTACAATATAGTATAATTGTACCTAGGTTGTAATTTTGTCTAGCAGAACAGAACAAAATTTACTGTTCCTGAAATTGAAAGTGGAAATTTATTTTTGAGATTAGCAAAAGACCTTTCAGGTACCTCATTTTCTGTACTCCATATATTAAGCACTTTATTAATTCAGCCCATTCTTTTTTATACATATATATCTTTTGTGTTTCATACATTTTACATTCATCCAGTTTGTGTCAGTCTGTTGTGTTGTGTGTGTTTAACGTGTTGTTATTAGCTAGAAGCACAGAAGATACACAGCGGGTAAAATAAGTATTGAACACATCAGTTTTTCATACTAAACATATTTCTGAAGGTGCTATTGACACTTGAAATTTTTCACCGGGTGTTGGTAACAACCCAAGTAATCCATACCAAAACTTATTTGTTTTGGTTTCTTTCTATGCATGGATTACTTGGGTTGTCACCCATTAGAAATATGTTTACTATGAAAAACTGTAATGTTTTCAATACTTATTGTACCTGCTGTATAGTGTTTCCAGCTCATCTCTAATTAGGCCAATCGGAGGTCTGCTTTAGTTATAAACGCGGCACATCACAGCAGGGGGTGATAATACGAATAACGAGTTTCCAGGCAGCGACATACTGTGATTAGGCCTCACAAATACCTCACAATAGAAACATTCATCTGCTGGAATTAACAAGAAAAAGAGACAATTTACCGCAATTAATGTGAACAATGAAGCAAATGTGAAAGAAGTACACTTTAATATGGATAAAATATGACAATAATAAGGGTCTGGGAACTGTGTGTGTACTTTTCAGGTTGAGCCATATCTGCCTTATGAATATACCTGTGAGGGGATGCTGGAGAGAGTGCATGCCTACATACAGCATCAGGTAAGGGTCCGGTCCATTTTACTACAAATGTATACGTAGTTGGACAAAATGTACACGTACAGAGATTTTCTCTTTTACCAACAAGTCCTCCATCATGCTCAAAGACAACTCTTTTGAGAACCTCTCAAACTCTCTACCCTGCTCAATATTTTATGACTTTGTGCATTCAACACCCAGAACATTGTGTACCTCATCTAGTGTGTGCGTGTGTGTGCGTGTGTGTGTGTGTGTGTGTGTGCGTGTGTGTGTGTGTGTGTGTGTACTCCATGTATGTGAACTCATGATTAATCTACATGCTAACTCTCATTACGAGACACATATCTGCCCTCCAGCTGTAAAGCAGAAGGTCCTCTGACACTAATGAGGAGGGATGAGTAAAGAGCAAGAAGTGTGAAGATAATGATGACGATGGAGAACTGGGATGAAGTATTTTGGTTTTTTAATCCTACACTAGATGTCAAACTGCAGAAGGTCTCGCATTGACTTTTGTGGCATTTCTATGTACCTACTGTTTAATAAGAGAAGAATCAACCAAAAATTTCACAACACCCTGCAACATCTCTGAGGATCCCCGTGGTGATCCCGGACCCTTTACGGGTTGTGGAACTCTTGTTAAAGACCTTTGCATTAGGGGATAAACTGGATTAATATCAGACTCAGAATAAGAATTAGAATGACTTAAGTGATCCCAGGGGGAAATGACTTTTCGTTACAGCAGCTCCTACCCAAAGTGTAACAGTGTTAAGAACAAAGAGCAATGTAGGCAATAACAATAAGTAAGAGAATGTAAAAAATATAAGAAATATATATATAACAATATGAGTTGTTGCTCTACAGTGACATTGAATATGAATACTATACAGCAGGGGAAAATTGTTGCACATGGTGATAATACATAAGGAAATATATACAAGTATATGAAAAATAATGGAGTGAAGCATGTGCTATTGCACAATCTCAGGATCAATATAGTTATAAACATGGGTTATTGCACATAGTAAGACCAGAGTCTCCTAGTATACCGGGAATATGTACTAGTATATGCGATGAAGTAAACATGTGTTATTGCACATTATCAGTATAAATATGCTTGTAAATAATATGGGTTCTACACCCTCAGAGTGAGGAGTTGTGCAGGCTAATGGCCACCAGCAGGAATGATTTCCTGTGACGCTCTGTAGTGCATCGTGGTGTAATCAGTCTGGTGCTGAAAGAACTCCTGTGTCTGACCAACACGTCATGGAGTGGGTTCGACTCATTGCCCAGGATGGCTTTCACCTTGTGAAACATCCTCCTGTCTGACACCACTGTCAGAGGGTCCAGCTTCACTCCCACAATGTAACTGGCCTCCTCCTGCTGTTATCGACAGCACCTAGAAAAGACTTCTACTACTATTCTGTAGATGTCCGTGAGCAGCAACAGCAAATATTTTGCATTAAAATCTACAGACACTGAAGCAGACTAATTGGAAAACAGTTTAAACCCGGGGTACACAGGTGTACCAGAATAAACGATGCAGTAATAATGAAGTATGTTGAAATGAAGCTTTTAGATGAATTCTGGGACCATGTGAGTTCATTCAATTATAATGCAGTCTTGGTTGTTTCTCTTAAGTTAAGTCTAACTGTTATTTTTGGGAGCCTGGCATGCATTTAAAAAAAGAAAAAAAAATGCTTGTTGTTATTGTGTTTTATCATTTTAAAATATTCCAAATAAATTAAATGAAATTCAAAAAAAATGCAGAAATACTATGCACGCAGCCCCAGAATGATATGACGCATACTGAATCTATCACATCTGTCACTTCCAGGACTTCTGTGTCCCAGAGCGTCCCTTCATTCCAACCAACCTCTCCAGACTAGGGTCTACAGGTGGCAGCAGGATGATAGGACCTCTGTTTGTGCCCCTGCCCAACTCCACAGCCCTCGGTTGGGCATCCAATGTGACGGCCCCCAATGCCTGGCCTCCTCTCAGCTCCCTCAGGCTGCTTGTATCTCAGGAGGGCCAGTCTTGTGTGGACTCCTGCCAGTCAGCCGGTTTCATCTGTGAACCTGCTCACTTCCGCTTCATCAACAACAAGGAGGCTCTGCGCGGGTAGGTCAGCCAAATGTAATGTAATGCAGTGAAGCTGTATATGCTTTTGCAGTTACTCTGCACTCTTCTCACCCAAACTGGTCGAGCCAGACGGCCACCCACTGCCTGTTGAAAAGGAGTTATTCCCCCGCACTGTTGCCAAAAGCTCATGGCTACAGGTTTCTCTGAATAATATCCTGAGGTCTTGGCCTTACTATTTAAATATTTTCAAGTAATACAACTGGATAAATGATATTATCTCATTAATGATTATCTTAACATATATCTGAAACTAAATGTTGTTCCTACATGGCAACTTTTATTACTGGAAATGTAAAGCTGCTAAAATGACTGAAGTAACGGTGAAACAATATGTATATTTCACATTAGAAATGATAACATTTCTAACGCTTCACATTTGGAAAGATTCTGCATTTGAACTCTAGACTGACACTGAGGTTATGTTATGTTTAACAGGTGTTTATTTACTTTACTGTGCCAGCTCCTGGTTGTTGAACCAGAAACCTTTTTATTCTAACATCTCCTTCTCTCGAGCTTCAAGACTGAAATCCTGCTGGTGTTTGAGTCTCTCCTTCAAATACTGACTCTTTGCTTTTAGTTCATCTTCCAAGAATCTTTTGTGTTTGCCTTTTTCATTCTGTCTCGGTTTACACTGCCGCTCCCCTTTGTTTCTGTTCACTTACTCCTCCTTGTAGCCAATGTCTGTGTTCAGACACAAGTTATATTTTTCACACTGGCGCCTCTTACCTGTCTCACAGTTTTTACAACTTTCTTGTCACTTTTCTACCATCTCTAGTTCATTTTATGTCTTTTAAATTGGCATCTGTAGGGTGATGAACATGCTTTCCATTTATTTTGAGGCTTTGCCAGTTCCACTTTCCTGTTACTTTTCTCAAATCAATAGAACTTTATCTGTATGTATTTTTGCTATGATGAAATCCACATTGTTATTTTTCAGTGTACTCAGGTGTCTTCTGCTCTTACACTCCTCAGGTTGGATGTTCAGTGCGAGGTGGTGGACTCTGAGATCAACCACATCCTCCCAGCATTCTCAGTATTGCGACAGGAGTGCGGCCTTCAGCGGGATCCGCTACTCTTCAGCTGCGCAGGACACTCGTCTAAATACAGACGTCTTTGCCCCTGCAGGGACTTCCGCCACGGGCAGGTGGCACTGTGCAGAGACTGTCTTTAATGGTGGGATGCTTGAAGGACAGACACGAAAGAAATAGGTGCAGACTGATAGGTGGGGGGGCACTGGAAGACAGCAGCAGGGCAGAGCTAGAGTAGACCTGCAACAAATTACCTGGTGGTGCAGAGAGGCAGTCTCTCTGTAAAATAGTGAACATGGAAGGATGAGGAATGGCCATGCATGCATTTGAAGAGCTAAAGCCTGAATTGTAGTTGGGTTGTGAGTGAGGATTTTGGCTCTTTGTAACTGCAACAGCCTGGAAACAACGAGCAGTAAGACTTTTTAGAACAGTTTCCATGTGTTCTCAGGTGTCGTGTACAATTGAGAGGTGTATTCCACAGAAGACTGGGTTACCAAGCAGACAACCTCTCATATATCTCATAAAGCCCTTGACAACAGAATAGTTTCTACAAGAAGCCGACTGCTGACATTATACTCACTGTTTCATTTGTAGAACTGCATACTGACAAACAAAGGGGTTTAAGTTAACATACAGTCCCCTCCAAAAGTATTGGAACAGCAAGGCAAATTCCCTTGTTTTTCTTGTTCACTGAAGACATTTGGGTTTAAGATCAAAAGATGAAAATGAGACAAGAGTTCAGAATGTCAGCTTTTATTTCCTGGTATTTACATCTAGATGTGTTAAACAACTTAGGATATTTCACCGTTTGTATTACACTACAGCATTTTTAGGTGCAAAGGTAACGGAACATGTGACTGACAGGTGTTTCTTGTTGACCAGGATTGATTGTTCAAACATTAAATAGCTCTACATGACTAGTCTATTTTTTGGCCTGGGTTGAAACCTATAAAGTATGCATTTCTTGTAAAAGACGATAAACCAACATGAAGACCAGAGAGCTGTCTATGGGAGAAAAGCAAGCCAAGCTGAGAAAAGAAGGAAAATCAGTCAGAGCCATGGGACAAACATTGGGCATAGCAAGCACAACAATTTCAAATGTCCTGAATAAGAAAGAAACTGCTGGTGTATTGAGCAACAGACCTCGAACAGGTCGGCCAAGGAAAACAACAGTAGTTGATGACAGAAATATTGTGAGAGCTGTAAAGAAAAACCCCCAAACATCAGTAAGTGACATCACCAACGACCTCCACAGTGCCGGGGTTAAGGTATCACAATCCACTGTTCGAAGAAGACTCCGAGAGCAGAAATATAGAGGCCATATCAAAAGATGGCCAGATTGAAATTTGCAAAGAAGTACAGAGATGAGCCACAAAAGTTCTGGAACACAATCTTATGGACTGATGAGACCGATATTAATCTGTACCAAAGTGATGGAAAAGCCAAAGTGTGGAGAAAGAAAGGAACTGCTCATGATCCAAAGCATACAAGCTCATCTGTGAAGCATGGTGGAGGTAATGTCATGGCTTGAGAATGCATGGTTGCTTCTGGAACAGGCTCATTAATATTTATTGATGATGTAACTGATGATGGTAACAGCAGAATGAATACCGAAGTGTACAGAAACAGTTTGTCTGCCAATTCATGGAGAAATGCATCCAAACTAATTGGGAGGAATTTTATCATGCAGCAGGACAATGACCCAAAGCACACTACCAAGAAAACAAAGGACTTCATCAGGGGAAAATGTGGAAGGTTTTAGCCTGGCCAAGTCAATCAGCTGACCTTAATCCAACTGAGGATGCATTTCACTTCCTGAAGAGGAGACTGGAGGGAGAAACCCCCCGAAACAAACAAGAAGTGAAAGAAGCAGTGGTAAAAGCCTGGAATAGTATCACAAATGAAGAATGCAGTTTGGTAATGTCAATGGATCACAGGCTTGATGCAGTCATTGCAAGCAAGGGTTATGCCACCAAATATTAAATGTTATTTACTTTAAGATTATTTGTTCCATTACCTTTGCTCACCTAAAAATGCTGTGGTGTGATACAAACGGTGAAATATCCTAAGTGGTTTAACGCATCTAGATGTAAATACCAGGAAATAAAAGCTGACATTCTGAACTCTTGTCTCATATTCATCTTTTGATCTTAAACCCAAATGTCTTCAAAAACAAGGGAATTTGCCTTGCTGTTCCAATACTTTTGGAGGGGACTGTATACACTTAAAGAAGGGTGTGGTTGCAGAAAAAAATGAGTGCCATTCTACAACAGAGTCTTCAAATATCTTGGCTTGGAGAAAGAAACCTCGGGTCAATATCCAATCTCCTCTCTGCACTTGGACAAAGGATGATGGACAACCAGGTTATCTGGCCAGCTTTTTCTCCCCTCCTCCAGTGATGAACAGTCATTTATCTGACTACACCCCAAGTCTGAAGCAACATCAGTCAATGCAATCATCTGGTCAGAAAACGAAAGAGGAGAAGAGAGGACAAAGATTAAGGGCACAAGATTATTTTTCAATAAATAAGCTTTTGGAGCTTTTGACTGGATTTTTAAAGAGTCCTCTGGGCTTTGTAATGGAAAAACCCTCAAATAAAAATCAGAATGGATCATATTGTTGATGTGGGTTTTATATTGTTTCTGGTCTTCACTCAGTTCCCTCCTATCTTTATAGGTTGGTGGGTTGTTCCTACTCCCATCTGTTAAAACCAGATCCATCGTTCACATTGATCCAGATAGATTTCCCTCAGTCCATCCACCTCTAGGGTGAGATATCTGATCCTTCTAATGTGCAGCTGACGGCATAGCTCAAGGCTGCCAGTAAGAAGAAGACTGGACGGGAGGAAGTAATAATTACACTTTCATTTATTTTAGAATTTATTTTAAGTTTGACTGGTTCATTTGAACACAAAAAATAAAATGAGTAGTATTAGTTTCATAGTCTTGTGGAAACAAATCAATGTTTTGTTGTTCTGTGGTTTTGGTACAATTTATAACTCTAAACATCTCACTCCTGGTTCATCAATTTAATACTTCATGCAAGTCATTGCAAAAAAAATTGCAACTTCGTCGGTAATACAAGAGCAATTCTATCTATGTACAGTTACATCTATTCACCACACAGCTAAACTGAAATGGAAAAGTCAATAGCTGTTTTCATCATGCCATGAGCAAATGCAATCTGATTCTCCATGCTCCGCACAGCAGCAGAGATCAGTAAAACTGGTTGGCTTGCTGAGCGGAGTTGGAGGTATGAAGCTTGTCGTCTGTGGAGCTGTTAAATTGAAAATGACATGCACCCAAGAAATGCAGAGAAAGACTGTTTTCCTGTTTAGAACACACAGTAGATACATAAACTCTGGCCTTTATCTAATTCACAAGTACACTAACCCAAAGATCACCAACAAATGACACACAAACAGCAGGCGCATTTGGACCACCAAAGCATTTTAGGAACTAAAAGTATTGTGCTGGTCTGGTCTAGGTGGGTGCTATATGTCTAACTAACCTCCACATGAATGAATGCCAGGTCCAGCAGTTTCGCTGCAGAACACTGAATTGGTCATAATGTTGTGGCTGATCTCTGTATATAATTGTCTCCATTTATAATTGTCTCTTATAGATAGATAGATACTTAATTCGCTGTCCAGAAACCTCATCACATACGAACATGAGAAATTACAGTTGATACATGAAATATATTTAAGTTTTATAGCAACAATAATAATAATAATAGAATCTGTCTAAATATGGAGTGAAATATCCTCACTATTCCAGATAAGTAACTTTTTACAGCAATTCTTGTTCTTGAGTATTCTGAGATCTCTTTTTCATTAAGGTATGCTTCACACCTGCTGAACATTCTTGGAAAAAGCAAATAGAAAAAGTGTTTGAATGATTTCTTTTTATGTTGTAGTAGCCATCATTTTTTATTCATGGTCAGAGTAACACAAGCCTTCATATCCAGTCTTGTTTCTTGGATTGCCTGTAGTCCAGGCGTGCTCATTACTGCCCCCGGTTAGCTTTTGTTTGAATTCAATATTCACTATCGACAAGAACAGTGCAATGTTTTGTGTGTTATCAGTAAAAATTGATGGAACTCTAGAACGTAGATGCAGATACATAATTCACAAGGATTCCAAGGTTTTTTTTTCTTTTTCTGGCCGCTGCGTATTGAGTTCCATGCTGCTGCTGTTGTTTCAGTGAAATGCTATTAACGGTAGCAGCACCTGAACGTTTTGTTCTGATGACGGTGAGATAAAACTGAATATGGCTTTTATAAACACGCAGCACTTCCTGTGAATTCCTTATGTGCAGTTTCAGTCCAGTGTGGGAATGGCAGCCTCAGCATTCATTAAGGAACACTGCTGACACAGGCAGTGTAGAGAGGTAATTAATAAATAAATATATTGAATAGCAGTTGGAGTCAAAATACCAATTCACTCTGAGTATAGTTTTGAGTTCCCTGTCATGCTGTCTATGAAATATCCACGAACTGACTATACACTTTCATTAACTTAAAGCCTGATTGTTCCTTACCATACGTTTACACAAATCCTCTAGGTGTATTGTTCCCCAAGCAGCAAAAGTAGTGTGTGCATGTGTGCGTGTGTTAGTAATACAGTTAGTAATGCAGTGCTCTTGGTCTGATTCCTAGTGACATGCAGAATTTAATGCATAATAAATCAAAAGTGTGAATGCTAGATTAGATTCATCAAATCCCCATTGACCTGCACTGGCATGAAATGGAAAAAAAGAAAAAAAAAGTCACCCTATTCACCAGTTCTCAGTGATTTCAATTTAACACCAGAGGCCATTCAGACCGTAATGAATAATTTTCATCTGTGCAATTCATCAATTTCTTTGAGTGAAATATTGATGGAGACCATAAAAAGTGCTCCGGCACCAACCAGAAACTGTTCTTTCTTCTTAGGGACACACATCCGAGTGGGCTGCAGCCAATGGCAATATTCAAACCAGACACATTGGCATAATGTGTGATGATGCAACAGCATAAATTAAGTCACTAACAAAAAGGTAAAAGCTAAGCTCACTTTGCATCAACTGAAAAGAAGAAAACATAATACAGTCTGAATTAGGTGATTTGTTATTTTTCAATTTGAGTTTAATTTTCTAGTATCACCTTGCAGTTGATGTGGTTGCAGTTATAGGACTTTCTTTGTAGTGGAACACTCAGAGGTATAACACTGTCATCATTCCAATACAAAGTCTGTTCAATATGAAACTATAGCCAGAAGCAAACTTTCATCACAGAAAGATGGAAACCAGGGAATACGTTAGTCTGCCTCTGTTCATCATTCATATCATTCACCTGTCAGCACTTCCAAAGCTCATCAGTTCACACATGACATTTTTTTTATCTGTACAAAAAGACGGGGGAAAAAAAGTTTATAATGAAAAGTTGTAGAGGAGGACGAAATGAACTACTCCAGGTGCTGTCACTTCCTGGAATGAAGTTGCCAGGCAACCAGCAGGTAAGTTTACAAAAGTCTCAGCCTTCTTATAAAGTCCTGTCTGCATATAAAGTGGTTTATTTTAGTGGAAATTAGTGGTCACTCAATTAACTTGACTCACAAAAATTAGAATAAATAAAAATGTTACTGAAAATGAGCTGATGATAATCAGACATCACTTTTGAACAGAATCATTTTAAATATAAATTCCACAGATGCTCAATATGATTCAGACCAGGGATCATGAAGGGCTGGGCGGTATGACCAAAAATGTATGTCACGGTATTTTTCAAAATTCTGACGGTATCACGGTATGTCACAGTATTTGTTTTTTTTTTTCTTGCATAATCTTGTGTTCACAATGTTGTCTATGGTTTGAGAGATGAATTAATGCAGTAGATTGACTATGTACTATTTTACTGTGATGTGAGTAAATATTGTACAATAATCAACAAAAGTAGCAAAACAGGTGTACATGGCCCCGTGTTAGAATTGCCTGCTCATGTGGAAATCTGGGTACATTTACAGCTCAGAGATAAAATAAACAAATGTTAACAAGATGAAATGAAGAAACAGGGACAGTTATGGTTTAAATACAAATATCAAAACCATCCCAGTGAAATAAACTTAAACTTAAACTGTCCAAAATTCTAAATTGTCTTTTTACTTTATTTAACTGTTTTTGTAGTTCATATATTCACTATGAACTGGTGTACCGCCCAGCCCTAGGCTCATGGAGGGCCACTTCAGAATAGTCCAGTGTTTTGTTCTCTCTTTGCACTGTTTATTTTGGGTCATTATCCTGTTGGAGGACCAATGAACTTCGACTGAGACCCAGCTTTCTGACTCTAGGCAGCACATTTCTCTCCAGAATGCCTTGATGGTCTTGGTATTTCATTGTACCCTGCACAGATTCAAACCCTCTTTGCCAGATGCAGCAAAGCAGCCACAGAATTCATTTGACCTCTGTGAAATGAACTTCAAGATTCAAGATTTTTTTTTCACTGTGTACTTCATTTTTGCGTCTGTGTACTCAGAACTGATGTGCCTTGCCAAAAACTCCAGTTTTGTCTCATTTGTCCAAAGGAGATTCTCCCAGAAGCTTTGTGGCTTGTTAATAAGCATTTTGGCAAATTCCAGACCAACAATGGAGTCCTTCTCAATCATCTTCCATTAAGTCCACTTTGGCTCAAATAGCAACACATGGTGCAATCTGACACTGATGCACCTTGACCTCGGAGTTCACCTCTAATCTCTTTGGAAGTTGTTATGGGCTCTTTGGCTATCATTCGTATTATCTGTTGCCTAATTCTCTTGCTCCTATTGGTCATCGTCTCAATCACGTCAGCTTTTCTCCCACTGGCATCACTACAGCTCCATGTATTTCATCAGCATATCATGGCCCCTTGTCACCACGTCACTACTTGGATCCGCCCTTAACAATGATATCTTTTCATATAACCCGTCAACAATCAAGAACTCAAGCACAATATATATAAAAAGTCAAAGCACTGCTTTGAGCTTAGAGAAATACTGTGGCCATTGTTCCTGTAAAGGAGAAATAATGGCAACGTTTCAACATTCAGCATGATATAGGGCTTTAACACAGGGCTTAGCTGGAGCAATAAATGCTTACTATTGCCAAACGCCTTCCTGACCTCTACCTCTATGTTAAACTGCATACCACAGCCCTCCGTGGAAAAAATTACATCCATTAAAGAACTGATATAAATTACTGATGCAAATTAAGTAAATATGACTATAAATCAGTGTAAAACTTCCCTCACATCTTCAGGTAATGTCTGTTCACTACTGCATAATTTTATTATGACCATCAGATATTAATCTGGGCCTATAAACTCTGAGCTTTCTATCTCTCTCTCAGTCTTTATCTCCTCTCAGGGTGACTTTCAAACTTATCACATGGCTGTTTAGTAACCAGATGGAGGATTTTTCCAACAGCTGCATCTCCTGTTTTTGGAGGACCTCTGTCAAATGAAAAAAAACTCATCACTGCCACTGAAGGACACAGGGTGTGTGTGTGTGTGTGTGTGTGTGTGTGTGTGTGTGTGTGTGTGTGTGTGTGTGTGTGTGTGTGTGTGTGTGTGTGTGAAGATACAGCCCACAGCATGAGGCTACAGTAAATAGGCTTCATCAAAATGCCTCCAGGCTACATTTCCAGCAGAATATATTTTACTTTCCAGAATGAATCTTGACTGAAGGCTCCATCCAGGCAGGAACCCATCAACTAGACACAGTAACAAAGTAAAACAAAGGAAATCACTAATGCACCAACTGCTGTACATAGCATAGCTGTATTCAAATGTCATTACTAGCCATTTAATTTTTTTGTATTTACTTTGAGTCTAGAGAGAAAATTACATATAAATTCCAATAGTTATTTCATGGGACAATTAGAATTGTCGTTGTCTCATCAAGATTTCAAACCGTGAAGAACATCCAGTAGCAGCCTGGATCCGTTTTCAGATTTATGAAGGAAAAGTCAAAGCTCAGTAAAAAAGGCTAAAAAACAGATCTTACCTGTCAGAGAACCCACAGTTATACAGTGAATAGCTGATCAGTGAGTGTGATGTCTAAGCAAGATGCCTTCACTGAAAACAGCTCATCTGTCTTCTGTCTAAAAGAGTCTCCTGTGTGACTAAACGTACCATACATTTATACTGATGCTGCTTTTTGTTCTCCACTAGAGACAAACCATGTTAATGTCCATCCTAACAGTTTGTATCAACGTTCACAGTGCTCTGCGGCTTATGACAAGAAGCATTGTCAGAAGTCATTCGCTGTTTATGCACCTTTTTTTTGGTTGTTTGTTTTCTTTAGTGATGGCATGCTGACAAGAAATACCAGAACAAGTATTAGTTATTTGTCTCTCAGCGGTCACAGTGAGTAGGTCTCTAGATACAGTACGTCTTTTTGACTGTGACAATCATGCTGCTGCTTTTCTTTGTTTGTAACACTGTACATGTTTTGATATTTTTCTGACATTTTAAAAAGATTTTATGATTCAAAAGTCAAAATGCTGAAGTATAACTAAACTGTAGGTTAAATCAACATTATGCAGTTATTTACCCGGCCAAATAACATTTCAGAATCATTTTGATGGAACACACGGGACAGAATAGCACTTCTTTTACTGCCAGTCCACAACCTTTTCTGGCACTGCGCCGCTAGGATTAATCAGGGGCAATCCCATAAAAGCTCAGAGTTTTTGGGGAATCACATCACACAACCACAACTATGGCTCTTAAGCTGCTATGTGGTAGCTAGCTTGGTATACCTTACCATGGTAAAAGTGTACAAATTAATTTCAATCTAAAATCAATCTCAAAAAAACAATTTCTCACACAATTCTTGGAAATTCAAAAGTGTTTGCCTCTCAAAGACATTTCTGCTGCTCTGACTGTAAGTTGTGTACCTGCAGGCAGGATTTGTGAAATCAATGACCTTTGTTACATGTTATTTTTTAAAAGCAGTTATACACATTATCTTCAAACCTCCTGAAGTCCTTACGAAGCAGAGTTGATCATTGATGTCATTAATTCATTGGATCATTTAATGCATTTGATGCAATAATGTTAATTACTTCTTTGGTTTTGTAGTTGATTGAGGTCGAGTTAATCTTAAATACAATGTTTTCATGTGGAAATTTGGTAATGTATTCTATTAAGAGTTAAAAGAAAAATAAATAATTAACTAGCAACAATTTTGCTCTTCAAACTCCATATTTGGGCCGTAGGTGTGAGTGTGAATGGATGTCTGTCTCTCTGTGTTAGCCCTGAGATAGACTTGAGACCTGTCCAGGGTGTCACCCACCTCTCACCCACTGATGGCTGGGATAGGCTCCAGGCCCCAGAGACCCTAAAGAGGACAAGCAGTTACAGAAAATGAATGAATGAGCTGGATATTTGCTTGTCAAGCATGATGTTAGCTGCAATGGAGTATGCCTGGTTTATCATATTCTAATGTGCAACCGATTCATTAATGGTTAATCTATTAATGAAATAATTAACACTTAAAACATGCTTGGTACATCTCTAAATCCAACAGTCAGATACTAGTGATGTACAAAAAGGCAATAAACCCCCGGAAATGGAATGACAAAAATAAATAAATAAATACTATACAGTTTAACTTCTTCAGAATCGTGCAGCGCAGTATTTGAGCGGCGTCCTGTGTCGTCCATATGCAGGTTTCAGTGTTTCCAGGCTGTGTGGGCGATTGTGTCTTCAATGCAGCGTTAATGAGCTTATCGTCAGTCCTATTTGTCTGTCATCTGTTAAGGAATTTGAATCAGCATTACATCCAAGCATAATGTTGATGCTGTCTAAACAATAATTAATCAGCACAGGAACAGATTGATGTACACAGCTGAGTAATTATTGAGTTAATAAAGACAATAAATGCATAAATTGCTGGAAACTCGTTTGTCAGAATCTGCCAATCTTCTGCTACAGATTGGAAAATACTCGTGTGGCCACAGTAGCCTTCAGACATGGACACACAGACACACACAGATACATGATGATTACATCTCTCTAAGGAATGCACTGACTCCTTCAAAATTCAGTGCATCTGCTCACACACCCTTATTTCTCACCCTTATCCTTCCCTTTCCTGCTGTTCTTCTCTCTTTTGTCCATGCTTTTCAAGAGTTCTCAGAAGCCCAATTTGCCAACCAAACGTTTGGCACAACAGTCTTGCTGACTTTGTTTGTTTGCTGCTGCAGAGCGTGTGCCTCTAATTACTGCTTCCCCTGATTTTCACCTCTGCACACTGTCCTTGTTCAGCCTCTCATTAAACAATCCTATTTGTACAGTACATTTTTTGCTTGTGTGTCTGTTTTTGTTTATGTATACATTATGTGAGTGTGTATTCACTGCTGCGTTGATGTCTGGGAGTAAGTGTAAGTTTTGTGGTGAATGTGTGTACATGTTTATAAGTGCGAGCTTGCCCGCTGATCTGAAGACAAACACTGATCTCTTTGTAGTAGTTTCTTGTGTTTCCTGACACGGCACTTTAATGAGGCCGACACCCTTTTGAAGTGGAGGAGGGGAAGGAGGATGCATCCAGCGCCTTTACTCATGTGGTCAGATCCCTGCTGGGTTTTTCACATCAAGGTGGAGTTTGCCTATTTCCTGTTCCCCTCAGATGAGCTGCTATCTCACTCTCTGCCTCTGAAAAGAAACCTCCCCCACTGTGCCAATACTGATTTTTATCAAGGTTCACTCTCAGGAGATCGCAGTATGCATTTATACTGTATATGTGAACTGCCAGTCAAAAGTTTGGACACACCTTCTCATTCAATTAAATGAGAATAGGAACACATTAGTGTTCCTATTCCAGGGATTACAACACCCTTCTCAATCCAAAAACTCCTTCTAAAAGGGGTAATATGTTCTGATTTTTCACTGACTGGGATACTATTCTGATAACCAGTGAAATACTTAAGTAAATGCAAATGTAGCCAATGTTAAGCTGTAATCACCTTTCTGCATTAAATGCCTCCCACCCTAACAGGAGAGTAAGAGATGGAGGAGAAAGGGACAGAGATAAGACAGAGAGAAGCAATGATTAAGGAGTAGCAAAATTGAAGGAGATACTTGGAAAAACTTAGGGGGAGGAAAAGAAGATTCATGGGAGGACAGGGAAGGATGATAGAAGAAGGGAAGAGTGAGCAAAGGAGGAGGAAAGGTGCAGACTATAGCCGCGAGAGGCAGACACCATCCTCGTCAATAATGCATAGGTAATCGGCTGACTCCTCCTGAGCGCCAACGTGAGCCTGAATAAATAAAGCAGCGTGTAAATAAAAGAGCCGCTCAAATATTTAAAGAGAAGCAAATCAATGGCCGATGTCCCAGAAGAGCAGGTGATAGAGGGAGAGAAAATCCATCTTCCTTTTACTTCATCCCCTACTCTCTCTTTTGTTCTTCAGCTTTAAATAGAAAAGCAGGCTGGTGTGTCTCAAAGGGATGTGTAAGAGTAAGTTGGGCAGATAACGTTTAAGGAGCAGTGTGTGTGTATTTGCATGCATTTCATCCATCTTGCCCACCTTCCCGCCTCTCAGCTCTTATCTTCTCTCAAACCATTATTCTTTCTCACCTATGCCATCCCTTTTCTAGTCTCTTTTTTCCACCTCTTCCTCTTTCATCCCTCCATCTCTTCATTTGTCCTCCTTCTTCCCTCCAACCTCTTTCAAGCGGGTGTAGGTGAGGCAGGCTAAAACCGATAAGGATCCCCGCAGGGAGCTGTGGTAATGATGTGGAGAATGAATGAGGGACAGAGTAGGGAGAGATTGAGAATGAAAAATTGGAAGGAGAGTATTCAGAAAGCAGCAGTAGCTCTGGCACAATAATGTAGATGTAGTCATAAAGTGGTAAATAAAATGCTAGATGCATTATAACACTGATATTTGCCATGGATTTGGTACCCTGGGGTCCCTTTGGATGTTTGAACTCTCATTAACTGTGGAAGAATATTGTTCTTTCAGCCATATGCATGACAACAGGCAAGCGCATAATTGCCATGGTGGAGAAGGGAATGCTGACCCTCCTATATAAGAATGATAACAACATTGCTATTGGTGGCACATCAATCCACCGGCTGAATCCAGCTGAATGCTGTTTCTTCCCCACTCATATGCAGGACACTTGAACTCTTCTGATCACCTGGGAGAGCAAATCATCCCGTCCTAGAGAGATGCCATCCACCCTTTTTCTGGTGGTGCTGACTCTCATCCCAGTCACCTCACACTCATCATCTACAAAGAGAAGATCCAAACTCACTAAACTGCTGCTAGGGAACAGTTGCCACCTTGAACCAATGAGACTAACCGTTTGGTAACCTGATAACCAGGTAACTCAAAGTAGGAAAGAAAGGCATAGTGAAAGGATGAGTTTATATTAACCAACCATCTACCTTCACCATTTCTGAAACTACCAAAAGGTGGGAGGCATTCATACTTTCCATTCAAACTATGTGAACACAGCCCCATCTAAAGTCAGCAAGAGAATGGAAAGTGCTTAAAGCAACATATTTTCATCAGAATATAATATAACATCTGGCTCTAAAATGTTGTGGCAGTAAACAATGTCTATATTTAGACAGATTCTCCATAAAAGGAGACAATTATATGTACCAATCAGCCACAACATCATGACCACTGACAGGAGTAAGTAAATAACACTGACCATCCTCAATGACAATTCAGTGTTCTGCTGGAAATCTTTTGGACCAGGCATTCATGTGGATGTTACTTAGACATGTAGCACCCACCTAGACAAGACCAGACACCAGAACCCATAGCAATGACACCCCTTGATTGCAGCAGAAACACACACACAAACAGTTTAGGAACAGCACTCTGTGTTGTCTTGGCCTCCAAATTCACTAGATCCCAAGCTGAACAAGTATCTGTGGGATGATCCACAGAGGCTCCTCCACTCAACCCATAGGACCCAAAGCCCCCTACTAATAATGTCCCGTTGCTAGGCACCACAGGACACCCTCAGAAGGACCATGTCCATTCTCTAATGAGTCACAACTGTAGCTTCTGTCAGTAACTCTCTGGTCAAACAATTACTGGTAAAAAGAAAAAAACTCAACAGGAAACATTTAAACTCTGAGATCATTTGCTGTATTATTATTATTACTATTATTTTATTAGTAGGGCCAAAAAAAATATTGAAAGGTATCTGCTGAAGAACGCCCTGTGTGTCAATGTGTTTTTGTATCTTTTGTCTTGTGATGTGTGTGATTTAAGGCACTGTCCTTCCCCCATGCTGCAGCAGAAGACTGGGTGCACCTGATGCCCCTAGCTCGATGAGGGAAAAGAGCATAAAGCTCAGAGGAGGGACAGCCAGTTGTCACTGACAACTTGTCAGTGACAGCAATTCTGGGCAGTGTGTGAGCTTGGGTGTGTTTGATGCTTCCCTCAGTAAATTTCCTCTATCTTATGTTTTTGGTTGAGTTTAAAATACACACTGTTTGATTTATTTGAAGCACTGTAGACAAACCCACCTTCCCTTCTTTATTTTTTTTTTCTGTCTCTTTCTTCCTGGTTTCACTTTCAGGTTCACTCCAAGTGCTCAAGTTGTTAAGTTTAGTTAAAAGCAAGAATTTTAGAATCATTTGCAAATTACTGTCTTCCTTCCTTTTATCTCATTTCAAGCAGCAAATATTTTTTTAAAGGAAAAACAAAGCAGATGATGAAAGTCAGCAGAGGAGAGACGGTAGAGAGAACTGCCCTTGAGCTTACTTTTGCCCCAGCGAGGGTGCTCAGCAGGCAGGCACAGGAGATGAAGAGGCCTTCTTTGGTAAGTTGGGAGAGGAAACCTCTTAACATTCCTCCAACACTTTCTGTCTGATGTGTGAATCAACCTTGAATGTCTGTCACTTGAGAATCTGACCTGATCACATAACAAAGCAAACAAGCCAGACAACCGGTAAGGACAGAAGAGAGATGCAAACACAGAAATTGACAATACTATAAATTGAAGTGTTTACCATTAACTTGTCAGTACACAGTCACTGTATGTCCAGGCAGCCATGTGTGGTCAGGCATAAAAGAAAATACAACACAAGACCTCTTCCTTTGACCATCGCCTCATCATGGAGGAGTTTGAGTGCCCTATGCTGTCCAGGGCATTTTGCTGGACTTGATGTCAGAGGCAGAGGGTTGGGGTGGGCTTTTTGCTTGCCCCAAGACTCTCTGCCTGCATGTTGGGGTTCTCTTAGGTGGACAAAAGGCTTGCTTCCCTGTGCCTTTGGGTTAGGAAGTTGGTCCTGACTGTTATTTGCGCTTATGCGCCAACCTGTAGTTCAGAATACCCACCGTTTTTGTAGGCCCTAGTATGGATGCTGGACTGCTCCCTGTTTGAGGACTCCATTGTCCTGCTAGGGGACTTCAATGCTGGGCAACGACAGCGAGACCTGGAGGGGTGTGATTGGGAGGAACGGCCTGCCTGATCTGAACCTAAGCGGTGTTCAGTTATTGGACTTCTGAGCGAGTGCAGTTTGTCCATAATGAACATCATGTTCGAACATAAGGTTGTTCATCGGCGCTCTTGGCACCATGACAGCCTAGGTTGTAGGTGGATGATTGACTTATCATTGTCGTATCATCTGATCGACTATGGCAGCGGAACTCCACATCTCTGCAACATTATGTAGACATTGAGGGCAATGTCTCTGGGGTGGCAGACTGGGGCGTTGGTCCCCATCTTTAAGAAAGGGGACCAGAGCGTGTGTTCCAACATAGGGGGATCACACTCCTCAGCCTACCTGGGAAAATCTACACCATCGTGAACCATAGTTGAACTTCGGATCAAGGAAACAATGCGGTTTATGTCCCGTCCCAGCGTGGAACCATGAACCAGCTCTTTGTCCTCACTAGGGAGCTGGAGGGGAAATGGGAGTTTGCCCAACAAGTCCACATGTGTTTCGTGGATTTGAAGAATGCTTGTGACCACAGAGGCATTCAGTAGGGGGTGTTCTGGGAGTATGGAGTGGACAGCCCCTTATTAAGGGCCATTCAGTTCCTGTACCAAAGGAGTGCGAGTTTGGTCCGTGTAACCAGCAGGCAGTCGGCTAGTTCCCAATGAGGGCTGGACTCCACCAAGGCTGCCCTTTGTCACAGTTCTGTTCATAACTTTCATGGAGAGAATTTCTAGGCACAGCCGGGTGATGGAGGAGGGCAGGTTCTGTGATTGGAGGATCTCGTCTCTGCTTTCTGCGGATGATATGGTCCTCCTCGCTTCATCAAACAACGATCTCCACTTCTTGCTGAGGTGGTTCACAGCCAAGTGTGAAGCGGCTGGAATGAAGATCAGCACCTCCAAGTCTGAGGCCATGTTTCTCAGTCAGAAAAGCATGGATACAATTCTGCCAAACTCCTATGTAGTTGCTGTAGTTTAATCCACATCTCTTGTTACAGTTGCTCTCCTCTTCAAACCCATAGATGTAACTCCAAAATGAAGGCCCGGCAAGAAACCAACTTCCGACTGTTGGCTTGCCATGTCCCAGCCTTAGTGTCTGAACTCTGTGTGTGTATAAAACCAGCTTACAGTAGTTGTACTTTTGTTGTTCCAGGGCAAAGGCAAAAGCATTTTATCATTTTACAAGATCTGTTTGCATCAAGTAAATATATTTTTGGGTCATGCGGTAGACGTCACATCATCACATTTTTGTCTCCATATACTGTATCTCATTTTTTTTTGTTTGTTTTTTTTACATAAAACACCATAACACAGTGTGCTCAGATTCAGTGATCATGATGGGAATGTTGGTACTTTTGAAACATTTAAGTGTGTTAAGGTAAAATAGTAAGGGAGCTGAACCAATTATTATTATTTTTTTTTTATTATTTTTTTTTACATTACATTTACTTTACATCACAGCCTTTGTGATATATTGTAAACCTGGCTTTTTTAAACCTCTAACTTTACATTTCTCCAAACATTCGTTCAGAAATACATTGTATGAGCTCTGTCATTCAAATATTCATGAGCTTGGTATAAACACAGAAAAACAGGGGTCACTAATAGCAGTAGCATTGACTGTTTCATCCAGATGTCCCAGTAAACCAGATGTGTGGCTGTGGGTTAGCATGAACAGCCCACCAGGAGTCTGCAACAGCTATGAGCAACTGCTCAGTGCTCACCAATTTTATTATTTACACCAGTGCTTTCAATACTGCTGAATCTTTAGTGAAAAACAGGTGCTTTTAACGTGAGCATAGGCCGATTAGCTGGGATAACTGCGCAGAGATGGCTGTGAGCCATTGACACATGGCTGATGACTGATCTGAAAAAAAATAGTGCAATAGTGTGTGGATTATATTTCTAGTTAAAAAATGTTTCCTTTCTTTTATTCTGAGCTACATTGTAATGTTTAAGCCAGGAATCCAGTCTGTGCTATAAAACCACACTGATATTGTATATTTAGTGTACCAGACTAGTGCAATTTGTTAGAAGTTGTGTTAATAATGAGACACACATTATGTGAAACAGTAATGCAATTCTATTGATATATACGTATATAAAAGATATCTATTTCTCAGTGATTACATTTAAGGATCTGTGAACATTGTTGGTTGTTTCCAGTGACTGGTCAAAAAGTCAGACATGCAGCACGTGTTTACTGTGGTGATTTATCCCAGTGAAAAGTGACCCAGCTTTGTGAAAATGAAAAACCTGAGTTAATCCCAAAGTCAGCGGCTAATGTAATTTAATGGTTCAGTCCCCTGCTCTGTTTAGTTTACATTTGGGTCCATGAGCAGCTTATAGTTCACCCACACAAGCGTTTTCATCTAAGCTGCCTCATGCTCTGCATTGTATTCAGCACTGGTACTCTGTGGGTGTGCAAAGATATTTCTGATATTTCAGAATGGGACATGGACATGTATAAATAAATATAAAGCAAACTACATTCACAAGTGTGTAGTCAAGTTGTCAGATGTTAGAGGTGAGTATGTTGACCTTAAACTGTGTTTAACCTCACTTTGCTTCCACTGACTACCTCTGTCATTTTATTTAATTAATTCACTTTGGTAACTGTGCCAGTGCCGGCTCTCTATGGTATGATGTGGCCTTTCACACCAGGAATAACATTCCTTAAAAGACAACAATCCCTGTTTATATGGCTAATAAATGTGAATTAATATTGTGCTGACATGCTGACATTCTTTGCATCAGCATAGGTTTTGCTGATAGTCATCTCATCTCATCTCATCTTCTTCCACCGCTTATCCTCACTAGGGTTGCAGGGGTTGCTGGAGCCTGCTGCAGCTGTCATCAGGCGAGAAGCGGGGTGCACCCTGGACAGGTCACCAGTCTATCACAATGCTGTTGATAGCCAATACCTTGATATTTTTTGATCATTTTAAGTAGGTTAGTTTCTCTTCTGTACCAGAAATGTTTTTGTTTATTTCTTTTGAATTTTCCTCTGCAGTCCAGCATTGCAGACAGGTGGCTTCTTTACATTACACACTGATCAGATCAGCATTAAAACCACTAACCTGTGCAGTAGATGACATTCACGATCTGATAATGATGTTATGGTTTTCTGGGAAACCTGGAATTTATATGCATGTTGCTTGGACACCACCTGAACGCTGAAGCAAAATAAGCACATCACTGCAACAATAAAGGGGGCACTCCAAGCATCCTGGTGCCATGAGTTCCACAAATGACCAACGCAGCCTGGTCAGCGACATGCAAAAGAAAACCTGATCAGACCAAACTACCTTCTTCCTTACTTGTAGTCAGGTTCTGATGCCTGCATGCTTCACATCAACACACCTTGAGCATGAAATGTTAATTTACTGCCTAATACTAATCACACACACTGACAGGTTCCATTATGAGACATTCAGCATTATTTACTTGACCAGAGATTACAACCACAATATTATGGTCGTATTATTATGGCTGATCGGCGTAACAGTGTCTTAATTGGAAAATTATTAATTTAGAAATAAACTCAAAATGGAGTATGCTGTTTACATGTATTAATTAATATTCTGGATTAGCATTGATGATACAGCTTCCACAAGGCCATGAGCCTGATCTTGTTTTATGAAAACCCACCTGTCAGTCAAAGCAGCCGTGCTCTAAATTGAACATATCTAAACACATTTTAAATGTATACATGATATTTTCTGATGAAATACTGGGCATTATGCATGACGTCTATGGGGTTTGAAATGCATTGGAAACAAGAAGGAATTAACTGTCACTTCCTTGTTGGCATTGTTTTTCAGACCTGGAGGCTGCAGCTTTGTTCCAGCTCAGGTGAGAAGGATTTTCTCTTCTTAATGAAATTCAATATGCCAGTTTAAAGTGTGTTCACAATCTATTTTGAGTGCTGACGTTTGGTTTATGGAACTACGAGACATATATTTATGTGTGTACTGCTAGAATAAGAGCTTTAATTATAGGGATTGTATGTGAATGTTAAAGAGAGGCAGAGCTTGGGGATTGTTTTACAGAAGAAAGGAGCTGTGATCAGCCCAAGGCCACGGGAAAAGAGAAATTGTGGATTATGTATGTGTGGCAGAGAGAGAGAGTTCAACTGGAATAACACACATAGTACATGTTGAGTGACTTTGTTCATATCAGAGAAATATTTTTCCATGTCTATCACTTTCTTTCATAATGTACATATCCACCCTCCTTATACGCTGTAAATTCAACTTAGAACAAAAGCGTGGCCATGTAACCCTCAGGAGACAGGTGATGGACTTTGAAGATTGTGCTGACAGGATGGGACACAAATAGCTCAGCTGTACATCTCCTCACAACAGCACAGATGGATACAAGGAGATTGCTTGGAGGCGGCCGCTGAGAGCACAATAAGGCAGTATGAAGAATAGAGGAACATGTTCGCTTATCAAACAGCAGTTACAGTCTCAAAGGAAGTTATACTAAATATAAATAGGAAAATATATTTTTTTAATTTTATTTTAAGAATGTGACAGTGAAAGTGCACTCTGAGGGAATGGCTTTGCTGAAATCCAATGCTAAGTTTGTTCTAATAAAACTCTCAATTAAAACCTTTCTCCCTTTTTGTCGTGTCCTCAGGGGAGATGGCTTTCCCAGCTGACAGAAAAACCAAACACCATTAGAGAATGAAATCTCATGATGCTTTTCAGTAGATGTTTAAAGACTTCCACACACTGATTCGATTCCATCATTAAAGAGAAAACATTGTTGTATATTTACTTATTATTTATTAACGGGGAACCAGTATAATTCCAAATTAACAAACAAATTAAATGTACCCCAAGTCAGCATCATGGTTCAGCTCCCTCATGTTTTCTTTGGAATGGTTTACGTTCTGACACTGATACAGGGGGCGAGCTTTACATTTCTGTCTTTTAGCAACAGTCACTGATATTTTAAAAATATCAAGAATCTGGAGCCATGACATGGTTCATTTAGCTTAGCATACAAACTGGAAGCTTGCTTGGCTCTCTAAAGTTTCAAAAAATGTGTCACAGCCAGTTCAACAGGTAAGATGACCTGGAGATCACCATAAAAAAATAAACCACCTAAAAATATGCTGTCAATATTGCAAAACACCATATAAAACACTGTATAATTTCATGCTCTTGCAGTCTACTAACAAACATCACTACACTATAGAGAAGTTTGCAGACGAGCAGATGTATATTTATGTAAATCAAAAACCAGCTGACAGTTAGTCTAGCTCAGTCTGTATTTTGCTAAGTGACTCACGACTCCAACTCCACTCTTAAAGCACAAACATGAAAGCTTTCCCATCTAGCATCTTGCATATTTCATAATTTCTTTAACTTCCAAGATATAGCAACAACAACTAATCTCATTTGGAATGCAGGCTGATGTGATACAGCTTGTGGGCAAGTTGTAACATCCACAAGTTGTGTTGTGTTGTCTAGAGGCAAAAAGCTAAAAGTTTAACAAGCTAACAATAGGCACATTTTAATGTAGGAAATACACAAAATCCTATGGCAATGGTAATGCTCTATGCATCCTGGTGCCATGGGTTCCACAAATAAATGCTGCAAATGCATCCGACAATCCAAAAGAAAATATTACATGCATGATTACAACAGAAGGATGTACAATACAGTATGTAAACTTATCAATCACCTTTCACCATTTCTGAAAATGTCACCAAACACCCTGTCTTATCAAAACAATAGCTTACCAGGCAGTGAATACTACAAGAGGGGACCTTCATGTGGATGTTTGTTGTGATTTATGCTCATTAATATAGGTTTATATGTCTTTAAGTTTTCATTTAAAGCTGACAGTCAACCTGTATTTCAATTCAATTTTATTTATATAGCACCAATAACAATACAAATTGTCTCAAGACGCTTCACAAAAACCAGCCTACAACCTCCAGATCAGCCTGAGGGCGATGGTGTCAGGGAAAATCTCCTTTTAAACAGGAAGAAACCTTGAGCAGAACCCAGCTCATATGGAGGGACCCATCTGCCGAAGGCCAGCCGGGTAGAAGCAGAGTAGATAGAGAGTAAAGAAGAACAAGAGAAACAAGATAAACTTCTGTCATAGATACAACCATCAAGCTGAAGGAAACATGTAGGGTCTAGTAATATAACACATAGCTGATGATCTGTGACAGTTAGTATAACAGGAATCATGGGCAGGTTGGTGAATTGTTCATCTAGGTAGGAGTGGACATCTGGAGGAGGCCATGAAGACTGGGTCAGATGTAGTTTATGGAGCTCCACAGGTCTGATACACAGCACTCCAGACCATGAAGACTGGGCTGGTTGATGAGACCACGGCAGCAGATGTAGCTTAGAACTCCACAGGTCAGATATTCAGCACTCCAGACCAGAGACCCTCACAAGATGATGGAGGGGGAGGGGAGCGGAGGGGAGAGAGTGAGACACAGTGGTTAGTAAATTATAAGAGATAGAAAATAAAATGATAAGATATTAGAGGACAGGAGCCAGAGAAGAAAGAGGAGAGGACATATCCTCAGTGCATCGTCCTCCTGCAGCCTAGGCCTATAGCAGCATAACTAAGGGATGGTTAAGTCCAGCCCTAGCTATAAGCTTTTTCAAAAAGGAAAGTCTTAAGCCTGACCTTAAACATAGAGACTGTGTCTGCCTCCCGAACTCCCGAATCAACTGGAGGCTTTTTAAAGAGCTATTTGGATAGCCAGACAGTAACGAGTTACAATAATCCAGCCTGGAAGACACAAATGCATGAACTAGTTTATCAGCATCACTCTGAGAAAGGATGTTCCTAATTTTGACAATATTACAAAGGTGAAAGAAAGCAGTCCTGGTCACCTGGTTTATTTGCATACAGAAATGTGTAAATGTCTGTCCCTTATTAAAAACATTTCTGGGTGTAGTAAGCCTGTGAACAAATATGAATTTATGTGTCAGTTGCATGTAACTATGGTCTTGTTTTTGCACATTGAGGACAACATTGCCAAAGCAGCGTTAATAGTGCTGAGAATTTTTCTACTTTGACTATTTTGGCTATACCAACATTAATTTTCCACCAAAAATCAAAATAATAGACCAATAGATCAGGATAACAATGACTCATGTAGCCACCTTAGTCAGAGTAGACTGGTCCTGAGTGGAGTTGGACTGAGAGTGTTGGACACCTAATTCAATAAACAGATACCAGCGACTAATAACCATATAACCAAAAACGTTTCTTCCAGTCGTTTCACTCCACATTGTTTATGTACATGCTCACTCCAAGAGTTTTCAGGAGGCTGCAGAAAAACAAGTTGTTCAAATACAAAGGATGAAGAAAGCGGAACAGTGTGGAAAGCACTGTGAAACATGTTAAAAATCAAAAAAGGATCTAGAAGTCACATTGTGAGCACATGTCCTCTACTCTCTTGTCTCTCGCACTGAGCTCTTTTCCTCTAATCCGTTATCTATTTTTTTCTCTATTACTAGTCATACAATTCTGTGCTACTACTATATAGCATGCTAAATAAATAATAAAGTGATTCTCATTCTCATAAACCATGAACTTTATTTTATCATGGCTGTCCATAGCTGCATCTATGAAATCTGGTTTTGATCTTTGTCTGCTGACCTGAAGGGTAGATGTGTTTCTTACATGCTGGGCCTCTTTGTGTTTTTTTTTCTCCTCTGTCCTTCCCCTGCGCTGCAACAGATGATTGAGTGCACCTGATGCCACCTGCTCATCAAATAGACATAAAGCTTGCTGCTGGTATTGTTGCTGAGCACAGGTTCTTATGCCCTCATTTGAAAAGAGAGCTTTTATATTTTGGACAATAGTTTGAGTTAGAATTGTTTGGGTACATTTTGGTTTACACAGTATATAAACAACACTATTATTTCTACTATTCACAAGGCCAGCGGCCGTAACAAGTTTCTCCTGATTTTCTCTCCCGGTTACTGTTGTTGTTGCCTTTCTCATCCCCTAATCCATCTCTGGGGCGTAACTGTGTTTTTCTGTCCAGTTCTGTCTATAATTGCTCTAAGCTTCAGATAATAGTCTGAACCCTGCAGTGCGACAAATGATTTACCCCTAAACAACTCTGAAAAACAGAGTGTTGGGTCTCTCCTGGTGTAATCTCTGTGAAATTTATTATTTTTTTTGTAAGTTTGGATGATTGCTCAAAGATTTTTATCAGAACTTGAAAAAAAGCTTTGGTACAGACTTTCTGACTGTGTCCTCAGTAGAGGAGATGACAGTGTCTCTACTGAATTGGACAAAAGCTTTAATGAGATTCAAAGAAGGAGAAAAAACCTTTTACCTGAAGCACCAAGGGTGTGAGAAAGAGTCTAAGTAACTACACTCAGTTATTTTCCCTCAAGGTATTATCCAACATCTCATAGTGCGGAGACATACAGCAAGAGGGGCATTTGCTAACAGCAGCCTCCTCTGCAGGTTCTGATCCGTCCTCTCTTTTGTCCCAACGTTTGGCCGTTTTTGTTCATTTGTGAGCTCTTTATATAAATTTTTCCTCATTTCAAAGGAATCCGAATAGTTTTAAGGTGTGAAAGCTTTTGTTTTAAGGAGACAGGAGTACTATCTGTGAGGGCAAGAAAGCTGCCTCCTGCAATGCTTCCTGATATCTTGCTTGTATCACTATGTGTCTGAGCTGCTACAGATAACCCTTCACTCCTTTAAATTCTCTTCTCAAGGTTCCAGTTGACACCCTCAGCAGCCAGCTTTGGTCACTGTGTTGATTTGAGATGAAAGATATCAAACAGTGACAGAAAGAAAGCTGCATTTCCATTTCCAGACTGATGCTTCTTGTTAACCCTGTGCTCAGTGGCATCCTCTCTAGCAGCAGTGAAAGCCTCCATCCAAATAAAAGGCTTTGACACAGTCAACGCTACACCGCATAACACGTCTGAAAAAAAAAAAAAAGGCAACAACCCTGGGTGGTATGTATAATGGCATCAAGCCCACAATAGTTGACAGATGCTAGAGAAGAAACCAGTGTCAACCAACTGAAGGACACATACAGACACAGTCTTGCTGATTGCCGATTCATATTTTTTTGCACATGCAAAATCTTTTTTGGCCCCCGTACAGACGGGCATAAATTTTCATCCAAAATGCTGACCTTTCCCTTTACTGCATAATGACAGAGGTGAACTCTCTTGAAAGACTTGAAATTCCTAAAAAGCTGAGCACCTGCCTGTCCCTCAAAGTGACCACACCCCTTAATTATAAATAATGTTAAGATTTAAAATAATAATGTTAAAATAATGTTAAGCAATAAAGTTATGTAAACATTTACCCATCACACAGTTCACAGGAATGTGGAAATTAAACTGTGAATACAGACTGCTAACACCCGCTAACATTTCCTTTCGCACAGGAACAGCACCTGTGTTCCAGATGGCTTTTGGCTGTAGTCTCTGCAGCGTGTTCAGATAAAACTTTTTGATCAAGACACAGACAAAGTGAGGCGATAGCACAGCTGGCCATTGTTGCCGATATTTCTTTGATGTACATTTGACGTTTGGCAATCTTAAGAGAAAAAGAGACATTTCATTTTCTATCACATTATCTTTCATATTCACTAGACTTTGTTCTCAGCCCTTTGCTATCCCAGTAGGTTTCTCTGATAGAGAAGGGAAACATTCAGAGACTGATGCCACTGAACTCCAGAGTCTTCCTTCTGGACATACACACAGTGGAGATGACTGTCTTAAGTTTCTTTTTCTTTTGATGTACTCTGAGCATGTCTTTTAATTTGTCCGTTCTTTGTTCGTTATAAGTTGAAATTCACTTTGCATAGGTTGACAATGTCTTCTGCAGTAAAGACACACGTTTTAGACAGAGTGCCAGTAACACTAATGTAGCATTAGCTATTGCACACATTATTGTTTTTGGATTTTTAAGGATACAGTCCTAGTTTACTAAATAATTATTTCTACATCTTCTCCTGCACTTTATTTATATGTGTAACACTTTAGTAGTTTTCTACTCCCCTTACTCCCTACCTGTCTTTGTGTATGGTGGGACAATTAGAGCAGTCACAGTGCAGGTGTAATGGAGGAATAAAGTTGTACATTTACTGTCACCCTAACACCCACAGCCCATAGTCTGGAGAATATCAAGTCAAAAAAGCAGGGTTACACTAATAATAGAACCAGTCTGCATGTGCAGCAAATGGAGTAAAGCTCTCCTCCAACACAGACACTGGCTTAGCTTGCAATGTGAAAAAAATAAACCTTCCACAAGCTTAAAACCAAATGTGTTGGTGTTTAGCTGTTGACAAATCTATGTTCTTGTTTCCAAACACTGACATCCTCCCTGTTTGTTTTTTGAACCGCCCCACTTAGTATTTTACTGTTGCATGTGCGACAGAGTTGACAACACTCATGTATCCAAACTTTGCTAAGACAGAACATGTTGGCCACAACACACTGAGATACATGCAACCACTTGGCAGTTCAACGAAGTTCCCTGTGGACCAGTGGTGCACCTACCACCATACACAGTTAAGACTTTGCTCCTCTCAAAAGATGACATTCATCAAAACCCAGGGAACAGGAATGAATGTGGTATTTGATGTCTTAATCGCAATAGTTGTGAAGGTCACTGTCATATGGAGAGAATATATGTTTTTTTTTCAATAAATTATTAAGGCAGACACTGCTGTTCTCATAATCGAAACTGTTGATTTAAAAGTGAAACGAGGACAGTGCTAGCTTCGCTCACAGCGTGGGTGTGTGGGGAATGAATTTCTCTTAGCCGTAATATTTAATTTTGCACAAAACGGTATTTTCTTTTATGAACAAATGGTTCAATGAGGCTTATGAGATGTAAATTCTACTTATCTTGTACAACAGTTTTTGCAGTGAAGGACAGGACACCGATCAGGCACATTATTATGACCACCTTCCCAAAATTGTATAGGTCTCCCTTGTGCCTTTAAAAGAGTTGTGGCTCATCAGAGAATGGACATGGGTCTTCTGAGGGTGTCCTGTGGTGTCTGGTGACAGAATGCTGTTAGTGGGGGTCTTTGGGTCCTATGGGTTGAGGGGAGGGGCCTCTGTGGATCATCCCACAGATACTTGATCAGTTTGGGATGTAGTGAATCTGGAGGCCAGGTCAACACCTTGTGCTGTTCTTCATGTTTTTGCTGGGGATGTCTGATGAATACCAGTTCCATATGTTTCCCATTAAAAGTCCATTCATGGATTTGTGAAGAAATTTAAGAAATTATTTACATAACTGTCATACTGTATATGTCTCTGAGGGTTCTTCTTCAGTTCAGTTCAGACGTTTCTTGGACAAGTGAGGAAATGTCTTCAAGAAACTCCAGTTGTCTTTAAGATTTTTGGATATAGCTACAGTTTATTGGTAGTAACTGATGTCATGCAAAATCACAAGTAGTCAGTCCGTAGTCATTCTAAAGAATGCAAACTATCCTCAAGGCTGCTAGTCCTTTGATTCCCCTCAATTGTCAGATTGTCTTCCAGTCTGTAACAATCAACAGGTCTGAGGGATAAAATGCATTCCATTATCTCTGGTTAAAATGCATTAGCTCCAATGCATAAATATTTATTAAATGTTCTTATTTGTGAAGGAACAGAACTGTTAAGCACGTTGGTAATGGTAAATATTCTTTTCACCTGTTAAAACAGGGTTTCCTGTATCCTCTCCTGTTTTACTCTCATTCTCATTCTAACCATGGTCATAAATTAAGTGATAAAAGGGGAATAAAATAAAAATGACTGATCATAATAAAGGGCTGCACTGCAGATCTTCTGGGTGTTATTATAGTCATGCTGAATTGTCAGAATATGTTGCTATTCATGGGTTTTGTGTGTGTTATACAACATCCTGTCATGATGGAAGTTGTCTGAACCAAACAGATGAAGCAGCAACACAAACCTTGTCAGTACATGAATTCCAAACAACACAATCCGTACTTTTAAATTGCATTGTCCCTGTGTCAGGGAAAACATGCAGACTCCCCGCAGAAAAGCCTCAGACAACCGATGGAATCGAACCCAGACCCTTCCCTTGGTGTGAGGCATCAGTGCTAACCACCAAACCACTGTGCTGGCTAGATCAGAACTAAGCATTCTAAAAATACCTGTCAATAAACAGCCATATTGGTAGTAACCCATAATTCCAAGGGCCAGTCAATGCATGTTGGATTGAAGCAGCGCTGACGAAATTCAACGATACTTCTCCACCGAATCCATCACCTCCTCCACACTCTGTACCCTCTCAACCTGCCTCTCAGAAATAAAAACATGGATGAAAACCAACTACCTTCAACTGAACTGCAATAAGTCAGACCTCCTAATCATTGGCCCCAAACATCTCACCCAGTCAGCTCAACACATCTGTCCTTACATTGGCAACTGACCTCTGATTCCCTCCTCCCTCACCTGCAAACTTGGATTCATCTTTGACACTCAGCTCACCCTCAAACAGCACATCAAACAGGTCACAAAACAGCTTTCTTCCACCTCAGAAATATTACCCATCTCTGTCCATCTCTCTCCCCCACTGCAGCTGAAACACTCATTCACTCCTTCATCACCTTGAGACTGGACTACTGCAATAACCTCCTTTTTGGTCTACCTTCCATACTTCTTAACAAACTCCAAATCATCCAAAACTCTGCCACCCGCCTCCTCATCCACACTGGTTCCCGTGACCACATCACCCCTGTCCTCCAACATCTCCACTGGCTTCCTGTTAAACACAGAATCAGCTTCAAGATCTTCTTACTCACCCACAAATGCCTCCATCACCAGCTTGTGACCAGCCTCTTAGCAATCAGTAGTCATGAATGATTAATAACATTTCAGTATTAGACAGATTGTCTTGACTAAGCAGTTCAAATGATATCTTTAAGCACCTTTGCACAGCGGCTGAGGTTTTCTAAAACTTAGATCAATGTGAAAGTATCAGAGTAGTAATGACTCACATTTGCTTGAGTAAAAAAATTAATAAATAACAGTTTTTTAGTAGTGTTAGCCCAGATTTCTGCTAGACTCACCTGTATTTTGTTCAGTTAATACTGTGTTCTGCTCTGCCTCACCAGTAACAAAAAAACATTGGATTATAGGTCTACATTCTACTTTTTTTGCTTTACAGTGCAGTTTGGTATGTCACTTGTAGTGATCATGATGTTACGTCCTGTTTCTATAGCGTCAAATAACTAACTAAAACAAAGTTTATCAGAAAAATGGATACTTGAGTATGAATCAGAATTGTAGTATCTACCTAAAATGACAGAAACCATCCTTGAAAAAACTACAGTGGTGGAAAAACTTTTCGGACACACTTAAGATTTTACACAATCTCAAATATTATCATGAAATATTTATATAAAAATCTTTTTTCTGGCTGCATTAGACAGGCACAAATACAAACAAAACTATATCATAGTCAACAAATAACAGAGAATGTCTTCAAAACTGAACAAAAAATCATCACTTCATCAAATTAATATTTCGTACTCCTGCCCTTAGCACACAATAGCAATTGAGCTGGCCAATCTAAGACCTGGATACTGTGCTCCTGCAGCCAAGTTCTACTGGCCCTGGATGTGTGGCAAGGGACATTATCTTGTTGAAAGATTCCATTTTCCACCTTAAACAGATCCCCAAACCATGATACTGCTTTAAAGTAGGTACTGTACATGCTGGAGATAATGCTTCACCTGGCCTTCTCTACCCTCACATTAGCAGGAGGAAGAGAAAGATGGAAACTGGACTCATCTAACCAGAGAATCTTCTTCTTATTTCTTAGACCTTAAGCCATGATCTAAAAGTCGACCACATACAGTGCGGTGGAACACTGGACACCAATTTGGTTTGACCATTGCTGTTGGAGCTCCTGTGATGTCATTCAGCGGTTTTCCCTGCACATGTGAATGAGGTAATTTCTTGCTGAAGAAACCATTGGACACCCAAATCTTGGTTTGTCTTCCAAGTTCATCTGTATTTCTGCAGACTTAATCCAACTGCTGAAGGACTGCATCTGCACTTCTTTGTGATCTGGTGGCAGCTGTACCATTCCTGGCTGAGAATCTGTATCTTCAGGTGTGTTTCCTGTGTTAGGTTCCCTGTTTTAGCCATTTTTGTCTCTGAAGAACTTTCAAATGTGCTGGCTTTCTAAAGACACAAAACACAGCAACAGAAAATGTGTCTTAATAAAAAGCACAGCCTACATTAGTGGATCACTGGTACCAAAATGACCCAGTACTCAGAATTCCTTATGTATTTTTATGGAACCAATCAATTTTAAGTTTTTAATGTCTGTTTTAGGATTTGTTTGCGGATTTTGACTGTGACTATACTAAAAGAAATTGCATTTGAAGACCTAAGACTGATTCTTAATGCAATATTTCACAAATGCATGAGGTGTCCGAAAACGTTTTTTCCACCACCGTATATATTTGACATGGATTCTAGTCTTTTAGTTTGGACCAAGTCCCATCCACTAACATGGAGATGGAGATTATGACCTATACTGAAGTCAAACACCAGGGGGAGCTCTATTTTCTCTGGCTTCTATTTTGAGCAGTTATTCCATTGATTAATCAGTTTGAGTACCCATGAAGTCACATGACCACACACAAACTCTTTACACCTAGCAGACAGGGAATGAAAACGTGAAAATGGTCAGAGGCAACTGTCTCCATTGCTAAAACTGAAGAGGACCAACGCCCCAGGCCTCATATACAAAAAAGTGAGATTTGGAAATATGCATTTCTTTTGTCTTAATTTGTTATTAGACATAAAGACATAAAGTAGCTCATGTCAAATTGTCGATCAAATTGTTGATGACGAGTAATCTAATCTGTCTCTTTTCATTTATGAGACTAGTCTCTCCTACGGATACTATACAGGTAATACAGAGGTAAGTACGGAATAGGCACAGTAAGTATAGAATAGTGAAAATCTGCAGCTCTGGCTTCAATTAGAGATAGTCTTCATCTTCCAGAAAATACTACAATCAATATCTTCAAAGTTACGTTATTGATCGTATTGGACTGATCTAAAAGTAACCCCAATCAGCCCCCTACAGAAGATTAACAGCATTTCATGTGCTTTGTGTAACAGTAAAAGCCTCACTAAAAGCCCTGCGAACATTCCTTCAATCATGTCACCTCTCACACAGCATGTGGACCCCTGCAGTTTCATCTGACCACAAGCTGTGGGCTCCATAGTGATTACAGCCCGCTCCTGTGAAGAGACCTCTCTGTGCCGACAGCCAGAAGCTGATCTATCTGCTTTCGGTGAGCGAGGTAAACACAGATGTTACTGAGGCTGAATGGCCAATAATAGCAAATTACCAAGACAGTCAGACTGATGGAGATGAAACCCAATCCCCTGGTTGCTGTTGATTGATTGAGAAGGAAGAGGCAAGGGAAGAGCTGGTGAGACTGTTAGTGTGGAGATGTGACGGGATACACGTTGATCTGTACAGCTATGAGACCTGAAAATAGTTGCACTACTCCTTCATTCCCTGACACCGACCTACAAATGCACCAAGTTTCACATTCATCTTGAGCGCAAAGAGCTTTTTAACTGCAGTAAAGCTCAATCAGAGGAAGGACAAAAGCCACTGGAGTGTGAAAAATCACTTGAGACCTGAATCATCCTCCATCTATCCTTGACACCCTTCGCTGCCCTGCTCTGCTCTTTTTGCTCTTGTCCATTTCAGATTTCCTTTAGTCTCATTTAAATTTTTTGTACATGCACAAAATGGGGCTTAAATGATGCATATACCACTTCCCCCTGAAAACCTTGGAGAACGAATCTCTTAGTGGTCTTCCTTTTTTTGATCAGAGCTGTCCAAAACACTGCAACATTCAGATGATGAGGGAGTAAACCAGATTTTATAATAATAATCTTTAATATGTATTTTATTTAACTTCACACAAAGCTATGATTAATATTTGTTTTATCACAAATAATCAGGCTAGTCTTATCCCATAATATTAGTCCATTTTAACATACAGTTATACCAAAATATAATCAGTGACATCCATACACTACAGCTCCTAGACTCCTGTAGAGTGAACTATAACTGATCACAAGCACAGAGAAACAGGTCAAGCTGTGCCACGCCAACACTCATTTACAAATTTATGGAATAACAAATTCACAAAATTCTTCAGAGTGGGATTATACTTCTCATATTTTGATTGTGTGGTCTCAAGATGCATGCGTTTGCTCTTGCCCATATGGTTCTTATTCCATATTATTTTCAGCAGTGTGCCTCCTCACATCCACCTCCGTGTCTGGATGCTGATTTATAAGGGTAGGAGTGCAGAGTTATATAAATCTGATGAATTTTTGTGTTCACATAAAAACTCTATTTCATGCATTTTTTATGTAAACCTATGGATTCAACAACCATGTTATTGTGTCATAATCCTTTCTGTTTACTAGTTTGCAGTGTTGGGCACATTAGTTTTAAAAAGTAGTTAGTTATAGTTACTAGTTACTTCTCCCAAAATGTAACTGAGTTAGTAACTGAATTACTCCACTATAAAAGTAAGTAGTTACCAGGGAAAGTAACTACTGCGTTACTCTTCTTTTTTTTTTAAGTTTAAATATGTCTAATAATTTGGATTTTTTCTTAGCAGGTTTCACAAGCCAGTTGCATAGAGTAGAATTGCATAGACACGTACTTACACAGAACTTTTAATATTTATTGCACCTCAGATCCCAAATAGTAGACATATATCGCTTTAACATCGAAAATTCCAGGTCGACCCGGATGCCTTTGGTGCTTTCACAAAAGGCTGCTGATATTAGAATAAATCACTGTGTCCTGCACAGAGCCCGATATCTGCCACCAAATCCCACCTTTTCTCAGATGCATAGCGCTGCCATGATCGTTAAAAAAAGTGGTAGATCACTATACAAGCTGTCAGGGGTGGACTGGGACAAAAATTCAGCCCTGGCATTTTCTGTCCAGACCAGCCCACTACATTATCAGCAGACACCACATAGAAGTTCACAAATCTCGCGGCGTCTTCTCTCATGCATACTACAGAAGAGAGTCATATTCCTTGATAGCAGTTAACAAATAAAGCACGCAACTATGAACTCAAAGACTAAAATTGACAGCTATAGCAATCAAACAATTAATAATCAATCAATCTTTATTCATTACAGTGTCAAATCACAACAGAAGTTATGTCATGACTCGGGGTGGGACCAGACTAACGGGAAGAACCCTTATGCTACCCTTTCAGTTTTTAGTCTGTGACTGTGAAAATATTTTGGTGTAAGCCCAGCATTAGTTAAAACCAGACTTGGACAATAATAACAAAATATCCTGACAAATAATCTAAATAGAAACATATTACAGACATGAATTACAGGTTTGAATAGTAACACATAACATTCAATATAAAAACGTTTTCTACTTTGTTTTGGACATGTCTCAAAAATGTAGCCTAGCCAGCCCCAGGCTAACGTTACTTACCATGTGTGCCTCCACTCGCGCGTCTCCCGGCGCAGCAGCTGCCCGTCCCGCGACTCCCGCCCATGCAATGAGGTCCCGCCCCACCACGGTTTCTGCCGTGATCATTGACAACTCTGTCAGGGCTCTCTGAGGCTGTCAGCCCGTGATTGATTGACGATGACAAACAATAGGCCAATAATATGTGTCGAAGCTGGCAACACGCTGCTAGTCCTCTGCAGTCAATTGGCCGGCCCAATTGGAGGAAATTTAAAGGGGGGAAAAAAAGGAAAAAAGTAACATAGCGGACTGGCCCACATTGGGTCAATGGCCCACCTGGATGATGCCAGTCCACCACTGCAAGCTGTATATAAACACAGTCGCCGTTCACCTATGCGCTTCCATTAACGATCGTGTACCAACACATTTGATTTGTTTGACTGAAAAAAAAAAGTCTCTGTCCTTCAGAGGTCAGTCTTCATGGGAGTAAACCAAAACTTGTTTTTGAGCTGAAGCTTCTACAATGATACAACAGCTTTGAGGCTGGAGTGGCTGAGAATCAAGTCTGCCGTTATTCTCATCACTGCTAGTTTGTACTTTATTTAAAAGCGTCCAATCATGGAACATTGTGTCATCTTTGATTTTTACATGTTTAAATGCAGTGTTGGGGGTAACGGGTTACTGTAACGATATTACTTTTATAGGTAACGACGTAAAGTAACGCATTAGACTAAAAATATACTACTTTACTAGACTATAGAAACGCACTTTCCTGCATTACCCAAGCCGTGTTTGCCTGTGTGTAGAGTTGTGATCTGTTTAAGTGGTGCAGGCATGTGTGAATGCTACTTGCCTGAGCACGTTGCCATGGAGATCGATTTGAGTTGAGTGACGTTGCTGGAGACGGAGACTGGGGGTTTCGGCCAGTGGCGATATTCTCATTACTTTCAGTTTATAGCTCGAAAGAAGCTATAAACTGAAATGCACTATATGCCCAGATGACAAGTTTTTTTCAACTGCTGCGAAGTCAATTAGCAACCTGTCCAAGCATTTGACGTCACAGCCGTCTGTCATAAAGTGCGGCTGATTTGACAGGACGAGCCGCGGGAGTTGGAGACGGTCGGACAGAGATGCAAAATGACCCTGACCCAGCATGGATTGAGACAGATTTAAAGCACTCTTTTAAAAGTCAAAGAAGCATGAACAATCTGGGATCCACATGGAAAATGCACTGCACCTAGCCATGTTTGGCTATGTTTGGCTACATGACATTATAATGTTGCTTTTGTTGTTTTCATTCATTCAAATACACTGGTATGATACCTTAGTATGTTTGCTTGTTTTTTGCTATATGTCTATTTTGGAATTTTTTGTTTGTCCATGTATCTATTCGGTAAATAAAGAAATGGGAAAGTAAAGTAATAAGTAGTGAAGTCACTTTTCAAATGCAGTAACTAGTAAAGTTATCTCATTACAATTTACAGAAGTATTTAGTAATTAGTAACTAATTACTTTTTTTGAGTAACATCCCAACACTGTTTAAATGTCAATGTACAGTCTGTGCAAGTGTATATTCACTGCGTACATGTGTATTTGTGTGTCATTTTACAAACAAAGATCATGTCTTCATTGATGCAAAGAAGTTTGTTAGTGGACAGGATGTGAGGATATGGATGGATGAGAAGGGGTGAAGTGAAGGGACGAAAGTAGCAGAATGTGTAGATGAGTGACGGTAGAGGAACCCAGGGACTGAGACTCAGGGAGAGGGCCACATCTCAGGAAGTTTTGGCTCCACGTCGCTCGATTCCTGTAAGACACACAAGTGCAGGAAATAGAATGACAGGTTGTTCCTGAACTGCATTCAGCTCTGTCGGTCTAGGTATTTGTAAATCATAATATGGATATATTTTATATGAGCTGCAGACGAACCACAGTCTACTCTGATAGAGCAATCACTAACTCAGGGCTGGAAAGGCACTTTGCAGATTCTCTTGACAGGAATCCTTTGATGCTGAATAGAGTTAGTCCAGTGTCAACACAAGGAAAGCCTTCTATTTTCCCTTTGCTCTGTGAACACTGTGCACAGCAGGCATCAAGGAATCACAGTTCACAACATCACTGAAACCAAACGACATAAATGGCTGGTGTTCGTGGGGAAGGGAGGGGGGGATATACAGCAGACGGCTTCATGAAGATTACAAATTAAGTGATTCCACCTAACTGCCTAGGATTTTGACAGGTAAGACATGTACAGTAAGTAACACTGAACTCTAATGTGGAGTTATCAATTACTCACTGACAATATAGCTCCACTTATAGTAATCCATATGTCTAATCTCCTTGTTTAAACTGCAATCTCTCCTCTGAAAGTTTCTGTCTGGAGCATCAGAACTTTATCTTGGATGCTTATTGTAAAAGACTGCTAGAGATGGTGAAATAATAGACCTCAGTCCCAGTAGCACTAATGTTTGCCCACTATAGACTCCACTAAAATCCTGCTGCTAGAGGCTACTAAGACTATATTTCTAAGGTTCCTTCCTCTTCAGCCATGGCTGGTTCATGTTTAACGAACGTCTGCTAGTGCAGCAGCATGGTTACATTGGTGCAGACACCAGATTTTAAATAGTACAATGTCAAATAGAAGTACTGATTAACTTAATCAGTGTTATTTTGACTCATTTTGAAAATGCCTGAATGTAAAGGATTGCTGAATCCACTGCACTTTGTGAAGTACTTTGAAGTCATAAAAGACGGTAGCTGTCTTCACCACTTCTTGATTTTGATTTTTTATCACTGTCATTATCTCTCTTGCTGCTGTCTCTCTGTTTTGAGTAAGGGATTGTCAAATGGCACCACAGAGTCTTTTTGCCCTATATTGCAATTGTAACAAATCGCTCCAGGATGCAGATAGGTGCACAGCTGGGATCCTTGGCAGGACTCTTCACTTCTCTCATAGCTATTCTAGGTATTTTCCTTCTCTCCTTGCCAGATTAATCTCCCTGAAACACGTCCCAGTTTGGGTGACGCACATCCAGAGTTCTATAAATGACTAGAATTCCTTACTAAACTGTGGAGCAGCCTTAGCACAAACAATATGATAAGAATCCATTTGAAAAGGGGTTGGTGTAAAGACAGCTAGGCAGACAGATGGGCAAAAAAAAGAGACAGGGGACAGACCAAGAGCTGTGTTAGTGTGTTCTGCTGAGCAAAACGATTTGTTACATTAATGCTGTTTAATAAGCAACACAGTACATCGTTTTGTATTGTTAGTGGCCCGTCACATGTAAAGCAGTTAAACAGTCTGTGAAGACATCAAGTATCTGTCATGTTGCTTCAGTGCACTTCTCGCATGATGTGAGTGGAACAGTTTTGATGTTCTGTGCCTGCCAAGTTAAGGAGTGTCTAAAAATGTAAAGGTGTCCAAGCGCTGTGTCCCATTGTGTAGCGCTTATCGTGCTTCAGTTTCATTGCACTTCTTGACAATTTTCATCCATCATCTTCCTACACTGGGACAAATTAGGGTGCTTATGCGTCGAGAAATGCGGAAAACAAAAGCAACTGGACTTGTAGAGTTTCTTGACAATGATTCATCCTTCTTCACTTCTACAAGACTGTTGAGAGTTTAAATAGAACCATCTGGGTGTCGTTCATTTGAAGCTTATGACTAGGGTCTGTTAACTGCCAGATAACTGCATGTAGTTATAGGAAAGAGTTTGTCGCTGTCCTCTTTCTTCAATGAATGGTGCTGTTATTATCAGTTAGAGGCTCTAGTCTCAAGGTACACTATGCTACCAGAGGTATTTGCTCACCCTTCCAAATAACTGAATTTAGATGTTCCAATCACTTTCATGGCCACAGGTGTATAAAATCAAACATACAGGCATGCAGACTGCTATAAAACATTTGTGAAAGAATGGATCACTCACAGGAACTCAGTGAATTCCAGCGTGGCACTTTGATAGGACGGCACCTGTGCAGTCCAAGTCCAGTCATGAAATTTCCTCTCTTAATATTCAACACTCAACTGTCAGTGGTATCACAACAAAGTGGAAGCACTTGGGAATGACAGCAGCTCAGCAACTCCTGTCTTTTTCTGGGATTGTGGTCACAGACACCCAGTTCATAATGTACCTACACTACCAGTCAAAAGTTTAGAGACATCTTTTCATTCACCTCAATGAGAAGGTGTGTCCAAACTTTTGACTGGCAGTTTATGTATATAAACACTGCAATACTTTCATCAGTGGGCCACAGACTCAGTCACCGTGTTGTTACCTTTTTATGGTCAGCTGTTCATAGTCACTAAAAAGACATTAATTTCAATGAAAAGCTTTGTTGCTTCTTCAAATTATTATAAAGCTGTTACCTCTGGGTATACTGGAGAGATTCTGGGGGCAGCAGATGCAGTAGGTCATCAGTTAATTGGAGCACTGGTGGTTCATCCCTGACTCTTCCTGCCCAGATGTCAGGAGGAACTTGAGTGTTTTCAAGCAAAACATTTAACCACAGGCTCAGCTCCATGTTTGTGTGCGAATTAGGAAAGAAAAAGAAAAGTGGTCTAGATAAACAGAACATAAATACCACCACCACCACCAGAAACAACCCCTTGAATGAGAAATTAAAATCTACATTGTGTTTATTACCAAATCATTTTCATTTTTCTAACAAAACAGCAAGCAGTCCATATCTTATAATTTTTGAGGTAGCAACAAGTGGAAAACCCAAGCTATGCTACTCTCAAGTGCATGAATTATTCAGGCTGCTTGTGTGACCACACAAGCTAAGCTATAGACATATTAAAAATAGACAAAACTTTTCTCCATCTAATCATTCTGTCACTCAAGATATAATTTTCCTGTTTTTAGCAGTCAGCAGACATGAAATTAAATAAGTAGTGTAAGTAATCTTTCAGTAAACAGGGTCAGCATGCTCCATTTACAGTCAAGAATTGGATGCTTCAAATTGGTACAGTCGCATTCATTGATCCAGACTGAAAGGAGGTAAATTTAATTTAATGGCACATTAAATGTATTTGTAGAGCATGAGCTTAATGTGGCAAACTGCTAAAACGTAGTGTTTTTTTGTTTTCCAATATTGTGTTGTTCCTCATTAATGAGAGTGAAGACATGCAGAAACACGACACACGATGGCTAAAAACACCCACACACTTAAATCACATCAACATCAGAAACATACAGTACAGGCATTAGTTATATTAATAAACACTATACACACTATAAACACCTCATGGAGTTCCAAACAAACCCACTCTATCCCAGTCACAGGAATTCTATTAATAAGGTTAGTTTGTGTTTCTGTGTGTGATAGGAGTTCTATTTTGCATTAAATACAACACTGCCTGAGTTCTATTGTCAGTCAGATGGTGTTATGAACTACATCCCCGTCCCCCAGTGGAAATCCTCCTTTAATTAGAACACCAACACATTGCCACAAGAGGCATGGTCGCAAGGGAAGGAAAAGGTGTGTGTGTGCGCACACTTGTGCATGCATGTGTGGTAAAGTGGCAAAGTTCCACTGTCTGAAAGAAAGCAGAAGACGTGAAAGAAATATTTTAATGTGACAAAAAGAAAGAGCACATACACTGATCTGCCACAACATTAAAACCACTGACAAGAGACGTGAATAACATTGACCAATTCAATGTTCTGCTAAAAAACTTTTGGAACTGACATTCATGTGGATGTTACTTAGACATGTAGCACCCACCTAGACCAGACCAGATACCCCCACCCCATAGCAATGACACTCCTTGATGGCAGCAGCCACCCCCAGCAGGATGCAGGCTGACACACACACAAAAACAGGAACAACTAAAAAAAAAAAAAAAAAAAAAAAAAAAACATGAAGAAGAGTACAAGGTGTTGTCTTGGCCTCCAAGTTCACTAGACCCCAAACTGATCAAGTATCTGTGGGATGATCCACAGAGGCCCCTCCCCTCAACCCATTGGACCCAAAGACTCCCTCTAACCAACCCTCTAACAACATTCTGTTACCAGACACCACAGGACACCTTTCGAAGGTCCATGTCCATGCTCTGATGAGTCACAGCTGCTTAAGAGGCACAAGGGAGACCTACACAATATTAGGAAGATGGTCATAATGTTATGCCTGATTGGTGTATGTATGTAAGTATTCCTATGGAAGGGATGCAGAGTAGCTCCTATCATCTGAAGCTGACTGTTTAGCATCCTCACAGTTTTATTTGTTATTTTGTAGAATGTGGAAAGTGTTTCCCCATCGAGGGGTTCAGATCATCCTTGAATACTTTCATGTAACAACCAGCGTGAAAGTTATTACAGCCTCTCTGCTCCCTTCTAACAAGCTATTTGTTCCCTACCCATGTGCAATTATCCCTGCTGAATTATTTACTTTGGTAAGCCTTGAAATTGTCTGCATTTATCTTCATCCTAGGTACTTGCTATTGCTCTGATTATGTCCTCCAGTAGGGAACACGTCAATCAAATAATCAGTTTCATGTTTCTGTTCAGTGTGCAAAGCAAATTCAAATGTAAACACATCACATCCTGATCCTGATGTTGACTTTAGTGAACTGTGATTTTACATGAACATGATGTATGCTTAACCATGGTGTAGGAAAAATAAACTTGAAGTTGTAATTACACTTTAACCAATAAAGTCTAAATCAAAATGTGAAACTTGGAGTTTAAAGATAACGTCATATGTTCTTTTTTCGTAATATGATTTACAACCAATCTCTCTAGATAAAAAGGGGGAGGACAACCACTGATCTTGGTGCATCTAGACATACAATCGAGAAATAAACTATAATCTGGCCCTCGCTAGACTAACAACAACAAACTAATTTCAAAAACGTAAGGGCCTTAGCCAAAACTTGGAACTAGCTACATACAAGTACCACCAGGAACCTGCTTTCAACAAATACAGTGGCATCACAGCCAGTGGTTCCAACCAAAACACTGCAGTCCAAATAGCTGTTTGGGCAAAGTGTAACCAGGTTGACCAGCTTGATTAGAGGATGAGATTGGAGCGCAGGTGTAATGTGTGAAAAGGGAAGTTGAAGTAGGAGGAGTCAGGTGTCTAGAAACCTGCACAGAACTGCCTCATTGCACAGTCCAATCTCTGTAAATGAAGAGACAGGGTGAGTTATACACAGAAGCAGTCTGGGTCACAACAGGTTGTCTGTTTCCTGAGAACCCAAAGGCAGTACTCTGAAGCAGACTGGTGAATACTAAAACATTTGATTACTGGGGAGCAGGAAGGAGGTTGTATGTGCTCCTGACTTGACTAATCAACAGCATACATTATATTGCCAAAGTGACCGTCTCTGCCTTTTTCTTTCCCTTGGGATTTATTCAGCGTAAGAATTCCGCTACTACAGGGAAATGAAGAAAATAGGAAGTGCTTTGTAAATGAATAACCTCACTTCAGTCATTATTCATTAGGCTGTGTGTGTGTGTGCTTTGTGTGGATGTAAACAGGGAAAGAAAGAAAGTGTAAGATGGGAAAAATCTGGGGGTAAAAATGAGAAGAGTAACAAAGAGATAGAAGAGAAGTTATGCTGTGTGTATAGATTTTGCATGGTCCTCCAGAGTCAGCTACACAGTAGACCCAGGCATTCACCCAGAATCAGACCTTAGCCTATTAACTGCCTGAATCCTAATTACATCCATGCCTATGTAGACCCTCATGCACATACACACTGACTCAATGCATCTAAGATTCTCTTTATGTTTACATCCAGTAGCAAGTAATGTGAATCAATTTACATGTTTTACTGCTAGAGCTCACTGTGCAAAGAGAGAACAATGTCAATCTGGCTTTATGACTGAGCAGTTTCTCAGCGAACCTCTCTCTCTCTCTCTCTCTCTCTCTCTCTCTCTCTCTCTCTCTCTCTCTCTCTCTCTCTCTCTCTCTCTCTCCATGTATATCTCCATGTGTGTATATTTATATATATATATATACACACACATATATATATATATACACACACACACACACACAGTGGTGGAAAAACGTTTTCAGACACTCCATGTATTTGTGAAGTATTGCATTAAGAATTTAAGAATCACTCTTATTTTTCTGTTGCCTTGCTTTGTGTCTTTATATTTGAAAGTTCTTCAGAGACAAAAATAACTAAAACAAGGAACCAAAAGCAAGAAACACACCTGAAGATACAGATTGTCAGCCAGAAAGGGTACAGCTGCCACCAGATCACAAAGAAGTGCAGATGCAGTCCTTCAGAAGTTGGATTAAGTCTACAGAAATACAGACCAACCAACAACTTGGAAGACAAAGCAAGATCTGGGCGTCCAAGGGTTTCTCTAGCAAGAAAATACCTCATCTGTATCTATATGTGCAGGGAAAACGGCTGAATGACATCACAGGAGCTCCAACAGTAGTGGTCAAACCAAACTGGTGTCCAGTGTTCCACCGCACTGTATGTGGTCGACTTTTAGATCAGTGATGGCACATCAACTCTGCCAAATACTGGCCATTCTTCAAATCCACATGCTCCCTTCTGTATGTGCACTGTTCTGCTGAGGTGGAACTTGGAAACTTTCAACAACATAATGCCCCTTGCCACACATCCAGGGCCAGTAACACTTGGCTGCAGGAGCAAAGTATCCAGCTCTGAGAGTGGCCAGCTCAATCCCTGGAGATGAGCCCCATTTGTTATCAAAAGGTCTGTTTCAAAGCACAAACCAAAGAATTTAGAAGAATTAAAAGTAGTAATTCAAGAAGAATGAGGCATGCTAATGCTTGATGATGTGATGGTTTATTTATTTTTTGTTCAGTTTTGAACACATTCTCTATTATTTGTTGACTTTGAAACCGACAATGTTGAGAACTGAGAATTTAGTTTTGTAAACAATAAACAAAATAAATATAATTTGTTTGTGTCTGTCTAATGTAGCCACACCTTTTGAAACACAAACATGTATGTGTGTATGTATATATATATATATACACACACACACACACACACATGTGTACATACAGATAGATTAAATAGAAATAGATTATTAAATTAGGGCTAGCCAGATTCCTGACAGTTTTGTGGCATGAATAATAAGTTTGTCTGTGATTTTGCACAAATGTAACCGTCGCAATGCTGGATGGAGTACTGACATAGATGATAGTGATGAGAGGGATGTCCTGAGGATGTGGCATCTAAGTTAGAAGGAAGTTTCTGTTGTTTGGGTTTTGTCATTGAGGCTGTCATTGGATTGGATACAGAGAGGTATGAGCAAGTGTAGCTTTAGAAGTGGTCTCAAATTATGCTTGACATAGACAGAGAAGGTCTTCTTGATTAATCCAAGCTTACCAAGCTTGTTAGATTCAACCTTCAGCCAAGGTATAATGAACCTTGAAATTGTATATGTACACCTTTTGAAGAAGAACAAACAACAACAAAAAAACTTCTTAAGTCCTCTCACATCGAACAAATGTGAAAGGGTCGACCCGGGTAGACCTGGGCTCGGCTTCATTGTGAACAGGAATGCAGCGTCGACACGCTTATTTACACAATGACGTTGATGTACCTGCCTGTCACATTCTGATTTTGTCACTGGACGGCCTGTCAGACTGTGTTATTTTAAAAGATCCAGGGCTGTGAGCAGCTTAAAAACAGAGCCAAGTTTTGGTTTACTCCCATAAGAAACCGATCTCTGAAGGGCAGAGACTTTTGTCCATTTTTTCAATCAGACAAATCAAATGTGTTGTTACACAGGTCGCTCACAGGTGAATTAGCCCTATCTTATGTTCAGAAAATTGCACCCATCAGGGAATCCATGTGTGACTGTGTTTATACAACTTGTATATGGCACAGCTTTTTATCAGTCATGGCTGTGCACTGGCAAGACGGTGAAATCCGCAAGCTGCTGTGCATCTGAGGAGAAGAGAAGAGGAGATTCTGCAGCAGGTATTGGGCACTGTGCAGGACGCAGTGATGTATTCAAATATCAGCAGCCTTTTGATAGAGACGGTTTTGACCGGTCCATTCTTTAGATCATCAACAAACTGAAAGCATTAAGAAAATACACTATGCTGTCCATTGTTTACCTCATACTGTAATGTACTTAAATGTAAAATAATAATGTTGTTGACGCAACGACGTATGAGAGGGAGGAAAAAAGAGGCGCGCAGCTCTCACAGCGGGAGGTCCAACCCAGGACAAAGGCAGATCTGAAAATCTGGATTTCCGATGTGAAATCGGTATTACAAAAGGGGTCAATGGCATTGTATGAGTAGTATGTACTTTCATGTAGATTGGTGTACGCTCAGGACTTTCAGACCTTTGATTGTAAACAAAGGTGACCCTGATGCAGTGATGGCATTTGTGCGCTCATATGACTGCGTATGCAGTGTATTTGTGTGTTTGCCATGCATGGATGCAGAGAGGAATGGTGAAATGATCCCCTCTGTCTCAATGAGTCCAAGCTGGCCACATGGTAGCTCAGCCCAGCAGTGGCCATCTGGACCGGCTGGCGGTGCCTGGTTAATTGAGCACAGCCTGGAGCTTTGGCTGGCAGGGATAGTCTTCAGTTTGGATAATGACTATGGTGATGAAATGGGGTGTAGATTTTTAACCTCGGTGTGAGAACCTCATCCAGAAAAGTAGTTTTCACTGCAGGTTCTATAACATTGTGATGGCTTTTGCACAAATGGCATCAATGTGAATGTTGATCATCCCAACAAGTCCTTCAGCAAAGCCCAGCAGCAACTATGGCACAGATGTATGTCCCCTCTTTTAGTTCGGTTTTGCCGTATCTGCAACTTGGCTATACATGTGCGCTAAAAACAAGCAAATTTCAGTTTGATATGGTAAACTAACCTCCTTCATCTGGGGCTTTGTGAATTTATAACTATTTTTTTCACATATTATATCACATTAATTGGTCATTTGTACATGACATTTATTATGGCCACTAGAGGACACTGTCACAATGAGTCATTAGTTGTCATTTACAGTTTGAACAATGGGGAGATAATGTCACCAGTCCAATAGGTTTTATTTAAATATTAGTAATTTTTTGCCAAACTTTTATATTTAGTACAACAAACCCAACAACAAACCCAATATCTACTGAAACCAACACACTACTGTGATTGTAATTATTCAGCCAGTATTCATCATTTTTAATGTGAGTGTTGTTCCAAAAACACATACATGGAGTGCAGTCAAGGTCTTAGGGAAAGACAAAGGAAAAATAATGTAATAAAGAAAATGTGAAATACAAAAAGGGAGTTGTCCTCCATTTCCTCTAGTATGAGTTTGCTTTCCTCTGTGTGAGTGGACTTGAGAATTAATTTGCAGTCCGCATGTGAAGAATGCACGAGGCCAGCTCAAAAAAATAGGGTCCTGATTCCCCTCCGGCATTGCAGAGGTCACTGTGGGAGGGCTCTTTCACGCTTATCCTCTCATCCTCTGTTCATATTCCTGCTCCTGCTTTTTTAATTTTACTGGGTGGTCTTTGGTGGTTTGTGTCCTCCAGGTTTGTTTTTTATGCATACAAATATTCATGTACAAGAGAAAATGATCCACTAACAGGATCAAAGTGCTGCTGACCTCAAATCTAATCCAGTTTAGTAAATAATTGATCTTAGAGACATGTCACTGGCTGAAATTGTACAGTTTTACAGGTGTCTTCTTGTTGGTTTCTAACTGGTAGATGACCACTAGCCTGCTGATCATTGTTTTAGTTGGACTGGGATTTTGGCACATGGGATTGTAACATCTTATCTTGTGTATTAATGAATGAATTATGTTTTATATAAAAAAATGCATTATATAAAAAAAATATCTGATCAGGCTTTATGTATACATATAGTACATACATATAGTATGTATGCTAGTGTATTGTGTCACATGTAGACATAAACTGATAATTGCATTTTGTAATTTTCAGGGATTTGTCCTGATGAAAAACATGTCAGTGTTGGCAGAGGACAGCTTGCGTTTGAGGACAAGTCATTCGAAGAATCCCTGGCATGGTTTCCGTGACTCATCTAAGGCACACCTTCCTGTGTATGCTAATCGCTTCTGAGAAGATGACCTTTAACTAGAAAGAACAGGCATGAATATGGAAAACTACATGCATCGGGTGACTTTGGCCAACAAGCAGGGGTGTGTAATCCACCCACAATGCCTGAAATGTGTGACCTCCACTGTGATCGTTCTGCTTAAAGAGATACACGTTGGCTTTGTCTGTGTGGGGTGGTTGTGGACTGTGGAGGGTACTGATCAAAGCTTAGGGCAACAGAGTTAGACTTAAGACGATTGTTGTGCTATTCCCACGTGTGTGCCTTTGTACTTCTGTGCCCCTGTACATATAGCATGTGCATGTAATTGTGTTACCACACAGGGAGAACTTTGTGCCCATTTAGATTTGTGTATAGTGTTTGGGTTTGTGTGGATTTGTGGAGGGCAGTTTACTTTTATGTACCTCTACTCCAAATATGATTTTGCATATGTGCCCACTGCGTGCCTCCATATACAAGATCAGAGGTGGTCATAAAGGCAAGTGCAGTAAAACTGAGCATAATAAATGAAACAACACACTGAGTAGGACAGATGTCTTTGATGGTGTATAAAACATATACATAGAGCGCATACTGCAAGTAATACACTTAATGAAAAATACAGATTTTGGAGCTTGGACGTTAAAGTATGAGACTAGGCTCAAATGTTTCAGTGTGCTTAACAGTGAGTAAAAAATCTACCGCCACTGCTATTGTCCATTGTAGATTATCAGTCTTTAAAAGGTATTATATTCATCCAACATTCTTGTATTGTTTGCATATAGTTGTGTCCTCCTTTATGTCTGTGTTCCTCATCACAGACACCACCACATTTCAGCCAGGCCTGGAGCCTTTATCCAGTTATCACAGGCAAAGCCAACATTATAAGCTAAATGCTGGCAGACAGTGGTATTTTGGGAAGCACTGTGAGTAAATGGGACTGATTAACAATGAAATGGCGCAGAGAAGCTAGACAGATAGATGGGCGTCAGACAGAGAAAGAGCTAGGCCAGATGCAAAAAGAGTGAAGCATAATCATTCACCCTTGTCCAAGGATGGAAATGACTTTGAATTCTGAGTTGGTGTCCTATGCTGTGGTGTATGTGTTAGTATTTGTGAGAATGAATAAGTGTTTCTGCATATTCTGTGGTGCTGGATCGAAGTTGAACAGGAGGCAGTTCATATTATATCAGATTCATATCAATTCATATTTAAAACACATAAACTGACTAACCACCATGAAGATCAATACAGGGCAGTATATACTCTTCAGTGCCTCTTAAAATATTTGCAGAATTTTGTTACATAAAAATTATTCAAAACAGCAGACTTTCACACAAGTCTTGGCAGTGAGACCCAAGTCAAACAAATGAACCAGAAATATCATACTTGTGCATTTCTTTACTCAATAAAATTATGTGTACATATCCATGATTTACAAAAGTAGGTGAACCCTTGTTTTCGGTATCTGGTGTGACCCCCTTAGCCACAATAACAGCTCAGTGTCTCCAGTCTGATCAGTCGTCTACAGAGGCTGGAAAGAATTTTCGCCTATTCCTCTGAACAGAACCACTTCACAACAGCCTTCAGGTCCTTCCACAGTGTTGGGACATTTTCTTTTAGAATTCAATTTCAGACAAAAAACAAAACAAAAACAAAACACTGGCATATTTCAGATTTAATTGGTCCATCAATGATGGGAACCCATCCTGACCCAGATGGAACAAAACAAACAAGGACATTACCACGCCCATGTTTCATGGATGGGATGAGCGCTGGAATTAAGTGTTTTTCATCTCCAAACATAACACTTCTCATTTGAGCCAAATAATTCTACTTTGGCCTCATCTGTCCACAAACATTTTCCTAATCTACCTTGTCAATGTAACGTAGATAAAATTGCAACTTTTTGAAGAGCACTGTCTTTGTCTGCTTTGTTTTTGTCACTCTGCCGTCACACCATGGTTGTTCAGTGTTCTGAAACAAGAGATGTTTTTTCAACCTTTTGATGTCTAATGAGCAACAACAACTTTTTCTGAGGCCCTCAGAAAGCTCCTTTGTCCATGCAATCATACACTTCCTCAAACACGTGTTTGTGAAGCTCAGACTGTGACAAATCCCTGATTTGTTTTGGGGGGTTTTTAACGCAAAAGAGGGCAATGAACAACAACTGAGTCTCATTACATTGATTGGAAACACTTCTGAACAGATGGATTTTAATGGGTCCTCTCTTTCTGCTCACAGGAAAATCCGCTGATGTTTCGTCATTTTTATGCAGAAACGTTGAAAATTACAAAGGGGAGTTACAAATACTTTTAAGCAGCGTTGTGTTACTTCAAAAGTTGTTTGTTAAAAGCAATGATAGCATGGAAAAGACAAGAAAATTGAGCTCAGAGAAAAGGTCAAACATTGTTTATTTTCACCACAAAGGCCACTTTACATCACAGACTGAGAGAACTGGTGACTGAGAACAAAGGTGTACAACCTCTGTTCTCAGTCACCAGAGACCCAGTGAGACCATTAGAAAGCTGGATGGCATAGTGAGTAACATCAAGAATATTTGTCAGGTGAAATATAACAGCAACACTCTAAAAACCACTTAATTAAATGCATTGTTGCAATACAAAAAATAAATGTATTGATTTAGTTTAGACATTTAGAGTAAACTCCCCAAAATACTGAGTCAAACGAACACATCAAATATTGCTTGTAACTTAAGCGATATTTGATGCGTTCAGTTGACTCAATATTTTTGGTATTAATGCTTTCTCTCATCATTTTCTTCTCTTTAACAGAACAATACAACAGAAATGCAGAGAAGTAACCATCTGTTGCCTTGTCGTCTACCTTGGAGAACCTTGGCAAGAGAAGGTAATTGCCATAGCTGGTGACCAGACCCTAGGATCTGACTTCGGCCATTGATGTCAAACAGACAGAAATCTGGAGGGAAATCTTCCAATACGCTGTCCTCTGCTACAATCACTAAGCTAATGTTCAATGAACTGTTAGTGAAAGTTTTACACTAAATACCGGTTTATACATACAGCTTTTAAGTGATACTGTGCTTTTCAGAATGTTTGGCTTGGAAGTTCGCTGTTATGACTTATGGTAACTGTGTATGCTTACAACTTGTGGTTCATGTTCTTATTTCAGTTGTTTTCTTGTAAGTATTGTATTTTCAAATATTGCAGTTTATTAATAACAAAACATTAATTGCCTAAAAATGTTGTGGTTACATTTATTTATTTATTAAAGCTATTTGATCAAAAATTAAGGTCAAGAGGTAGAGCGGTCATCCAATAACTGAAAAGTTGGTGGTTATATTCTGCCCTATCCCTTGTCTGTCCGTTGTCCACCTTGCTCTTTGTGAACTCTACTGGTGTGTGATTGCATGTGAGTGATGTTTGGTGGTGGTTGCTGTAGGGGCAGATTGGCAGCCATGTTTCCTTTAGTCTGCCCCAGGTGTGACAACTGAAGTAGTTTACCACAGCCAGGGTGTGGATTATGTTAGCGAATGAATCATGTATTAATTGTAAAGCATCTTCGAGAGTCTATGTTAAAGCGCTATATAAAACTGATGCATTATTATTAATGAAAACATCTAATTGGAACAACTTGATTTTAAAATACAGGTCAATTAAAAGGTAAATTAAACACTATGTTCATAACACCTAAAGATTTCTTTTAAATAATGTAAACAATTTAGTTATCAACTTAAAAATGATATTTACAATAGCAAATATTAAGTAGGTCATAATTGAAATGACAATAAGGATTATAATTCAAACCTTTGCTTATTTTAAAGTGCATTATAGAGATGTTATTTGCAAATTCAATTAAATTTTTTGGATCTGTTGGTGTGGAGAATATATTACATATGGGAAGATCAATATGTAAATCTTTCAGATATTTTAGCAGGATAATGATCTAGAGCAGGGGTGTCCAAACTACGGCCTGTGGGCCAACTGTCAAAGTCCCGTATCAAAGTCAAAAAATGTACGGCCCACACATAATATTTACGCTTAACTGTGTTGTACTTCTTACTTTAAACACTTGGTGTTACTGTCTTGAACAAGGCAGCATCTTCACAAAGTAAGCATTTGCAGCAGAAACTGCTCAGGGTCACAGGAAATGCCGCAAACGAAGAGACACAAGATTGAGTACAATGTACGAAGGCATTACAAAATGAAGAATCAGCCTTCACCTCCTACACGGGCGCCGAGCGAGAAGAGAAGGTGAAACATATGACAGCTAGCCTGTGGGACTAGTTTTACCTGGGGGCCTCCAGTAATTTCTAATAATCATGGCGGTCATCTGTCATCTTAATCCTGTGTGAATCTTCCATGTCCATGATTTGCAAAATAAAAATTACGCCACAAATTATCTACCATAATTCTCGTAACACAGAGGTCCTCTGATAAAACTTATCCAGTGGGAATCAACATCCCTGTGATTTAGGGGTTTTAGGGGATTTAGGGGATTTTTTACTTTTTCAAGACTTTTTCTGCCTCTCCTCATTTAAGAATTATTAAGGATGTGCTATAAATCAAAGTCTGGACAAGTGATCGAACACAAAATTGAGATGTCACTGAACTATTCACCCGTTTGGACGGATAAAATCATTCAATCAAACATTAATGTGTTCATCTGCAAAGGTGGGTCTGATTATTTCCCCGGGAATAGTATTAAAAATATATTTTTATCATCCATTATGATTTGTAATTTAATTAAAACTGCAAGAACGTGAATTTGAGTAAAACACATTGTTTGTTTATCCTATGTGAATGAACCACATGAAACACAGACGTAGGGATAATATTTGAATCACAGGATGTCCTCAGGTAAATCTAATCCTGTGCGAACAGGGCTTTAGATTGAGAACTAGAATAGCTGACAACCATCTCTGTGACATCCTTCGCATCTCTACCGCTAAACTTTCCCCTGACCTGCCAGCTGTCCTTCAGATCAAAGTGCAGCATCACTGGTCCCACTGAGCGCAACATTCTGCCCATTACAGGTGAGTTAAAAATATACACAGTTTTCATGTGTTAATAAGCCCAATTACTTAAATCACTTAAATAATTACTTAAATAAATTCTGTCAGTTAAAGTTGATGATCATTTTAAACAAATGTTGATGTGTTAACAAGCCTAATAATTGATTTATATAATAAGCTTAACATATCCCTGATCTAGAGGATATCAGCCACCTTTATGGGGAGAAATATCTTTGTCTAGAGCCTTGATCTGTAAATCCTAGAGTACCTAGTGTATTGTTTTGTCATTTTAACACCCCAAATGTGTCGAATCATTTGAAAATAAATGCCATTTTCTTTGACATTTTATGATCCAAAGCAATGAAATTCATGCATTTTAACTACAGCCTTTAAATCTAAATCCTCCAGTGGACTGCTATATCTCTCTTTCATCAGCCACTGCAAACTACCTCAACCTCAACTCTCATTTTTTCCTCTGTCCTTAAAACCTGGTCTGACTTGTACAGATGTGAACACAGATGGGGAAAAATTATGGATTGTTGTTATTGATGGAGTTAAGTTATGTAGTTTATGTAGATGAGGTTATGTAGATTATTTCACAATAATGACCAATGTCTCTGGTTCTAACAGCACCATGCAAAGATTAAAGAGTTTTAATGATCTGAGCTTTGAGCAGGTTTCTAAAAGAAACTAATGTCAGATAAATTTTAATAATATTAAAATAAATTATAATAACCTGTGGTTTCTGTAAGAAAGACAGGGACTTAACAGCTTGACCCAAAATATGGAAGTCAAGATGTGCACACAACCAACAACTCCTCTACATACAGCGGTTAAGATTCGTTAGAGACAGCAGATGTTACAAATGCATTCCAAATGAGGTCATTGTTTATTTGCATATAGATCACAAAACTGAGATCAGATATGTAGAGCTGGCTGGGGATGCATGTGGAGAGAGATGCCAGGTGTTAATGCCAGGTGTGGAGTTGGGATTGAATGACTTCGGATTTTTTAAAGTCAACAAATATGTAGTGAATGTCAAATCGATGTCAGCTGGTCGATGACGACAAGCACAGTGGGAAGTGATGGTTTTCAACAATGAAATCTATATTGTTGACCTGAATACATATTGTAGCATCTCGCGCAAAAGAAGCTACGGAGGCTTTTTTGCAAGGTAACTGAACCTTGAACACTGGTTACTGTCGGCTGTTCTTAATGCCAACTCTCAGCTCTACCAGAACTTCTGTCTCTCACAAGGTGTATTCACTGACATCAAGGGAAAACACACTCTGCAACCATCTACAGCTAGTATTTCACAGCATGTCATAAGATAGGATAATGTAGCTAGGATAAAAAATAAATAAATAAATAAATAAAGTGGAATATCTCCAAATTCCTTTCCATGTACAGCAGCTAAAGGTCTAAAGGTCTAAAAATGAAATTCACCAACTGATTATTGATTTACAGCCTCCTTCTCTCTGTTACTGCAAGATATTTGGTGAAGTTGCTAACTCGAGGTTTTGGACTGTTCCTAATCTGTCTTCTTGGAGTTGTCCATCTTATTTTTGTCAAAGGATCAGCAACTACTAGACTTCCTGTTTAAAACATCATGGAACAGCAGTAAAGTTGACTAGTTGGCACAACCCCTAGTTTGAACTCAAGTACCTAAAGCTGGCTAGTTGCGACAGGAAACAACTCCTGAAACTCTTGATGCAGATTATCACACTTCATACAATGGCTCCAAAGCTTGACAATATTCTCAAGCCTAGTTATGGTTGCTATGCTATTATGGAGACATCTGTATTCGAGCAGGGTTTAACAAACATTTAGGCCTTCTCTCTTGCCATACATTATTAACAAGTTATCTTAATTGTTTTGCCTAATTTTGTTACACTTGTATGCATATGCTAGACGAATCCTCATACACTCTTCTATGTGCCCTTGAGCAAGTAAAAAATATGGAAGTACACAAGCATACATATACAAAGACCAAGGAAGCTATTAGCCTTCTATTACCTGTCGCTCTGGAAATGTCAAGACACCATTATGTGGAGCTGCATTGTGGTCTTTGCTCAGCTCACCTTTGGTATTTCCTTTATTTTGTCTCTGAGATGCCAACGGGTCCAGTGTTATGGTAATGTTCATTTTGATAAGCCAGCACTGCAGCTTGATAGACAGGGGCTTGAACAATGGGAGCTCTGGCCCCATCACTCTTGGCAGTAGGGCAGGGACACAAAGGAAACATAATGAGCAGAGATAGCATTGTGAAGAGAGGCTGCAGATGAGAGAAGCTGGAGGCATGGCATGGTTGTGTTCGTGCATGGCGTGGGTGTATTTGAGAAAAGAAGCCAGGGTGTGTGGGGGGGTCTATAGTAGTTTGTCGTGTGTTTAGGTGTGGGAGACGGAGGAAGATGGACAAAATGTCTTCCAATCAATCAGTGCATTGACAGACTTCCTGTAGTCAGCACACTGTACTTATGAACTTGTTTGTGTGTGTTGTGTTCCAGAGGAATACACAAAACTTCATATCAGACTGATCAATAGCCTATTCAAAAGTAATGAAATGCCAGTCAATATTACCACCCCATTTGTGGCTGGTAAAGTGACGACAGCCTCTCTTTCTTTCCATTAACACCAAATAACACATTTTTCTGTCTTTGTTCTATTGTATTTATTCTCTGTCTCTCCTTTACCTCTTCTAACTTCTTCCCAGAGGAAAATATCATCTTGGCTGCATTAAATTAAAACATCATTCTGATGGTACGTCAAACAGTGTGTTTGTGTTTTGCAATAAGTGCTTAGCCCATGTTTGGAGACAATCTTCTGGGTGAGCTTGGCTCTGTCCACTGGTTCCAAATGCACCTTATATCACTTTGTGGTTTTAATCAAAGTTAAGGTTTGTAACAACACTCGGTCAAACAGTACTTCTACTTCACTTAACGCCAAGACACATTTGCTATGTGTGCAGAGTAAATATTTCTTCATCTTGACTGAAATAATTCTGATTAGAGATTCCATTAAGATATGTGTGTTTACATGGCCCTAAACATCAATCAGGGTCCCACTTTTTTGACATGGGCAAAGTGGTTCTGTCGTCTGATAAGCACTGAATGTGCTGGAAACACAACAAAAACAAGAAGAAGGATTTTTTTTTTAACTGAAGCACTGAATTAATCCAAAAGAAAAAGACGACCAAGACAGTTTTACAGGCTTGCACTGTCCACATCAGTTCAGGGTTTATTCCCCCTTTCAGACACATATTGGAACAACTTATTTTGCCACCTCCGTGTTTACGTCCCTTCCAAAAATGTGTAATGTTATCCGATATTTGTATTTATGGTTTACACCACCCTTCTCAATCTGATTGAAAGTACGTTCCACCTGGGTCAGTGTGGTTCAACAGAGGTGGTACTGGTTCTCAGTGAGACGTTACTCTTTTGTTAGTGTCCATGTAAGTACAGCAACTGGGATTGCAACACTTTCTATAAGGATTAAAGAAAGAAGTAACATCAATTAGTGTGCTTTAGAGGTATTTACACCCTTGAACTATCCCCTGCGTTTCCCCTCTGCTACACTAAAACACCCGTCTCCAGGCTCTGGCTTTATACTTAAGACATTAAGCCTCAATTCTGAAACTGTGGTTACGATCTTCTTAAATAAATGGATTCCTTCAAATGTCAAAGCATCCCTTGAGATGAGCATGTTGGCATTACATTAACTCTGAAGGTTAATGTTATTTTTCACAAGTGTCCTCTCTTCTGGTATGAACAGCGGCTGTCTTCATTTTAGACACTAAAGCAGGTGTACATAGAAGAAAGGGTCTTGTAAACTCAGTCTAGGTTCACGACTTCATTACAAATGAGAGTGAAAAGCGAAAATCCTTCATTCTGTCCCCAGTAAAGGTAAATTTATCAGTATGTAGTAGAGACTGTGCAATGAAAATGGTGTAGTTACAGGGTTAAATCGGGGAAGTGGTACAAACTGAAATTCTGTAGTGAACCTCCTGGACCCATCCAGGGAGCTGTTCCCCAGCTGAGCAGCACAGCTCTGCAGTAAGCCAGGCATGGTAACACTGCAGAACTGCTACTATTAGCGCAGCATGTAGGGTCATCTCAGTGCAGCTCAATCCAGGGACACTGCATTCCTATAAAACTAGATACATTCAAACTAAACGACAAAATCAAATAAGCACATTTACAATCTACTTAAAAGTGAAACAATCACTCACTGTTAACATTTTCACTGAATACCAGCAAATAATGGAGTTTGAACTTAAAAGACAAATATAATATTTTTCATGAGAACAAAGTTAACCAATTATCCATTTTACTGTGGAACATATTAAAAATTATTATTTCCTCCCTGAACAGACTGCATGCCACCCTTGTGTCTTTAAAGGGCCAGTATAAATTTGTCTTTATAAATCTGATCAAACAATGGCACAGCAGTTGTCTTGGCAACCACCAGGAACAGGTCACTGTGGTAAAAATAGACTTTGCTCTCTGTGCCGAGGCAGCTAGCTTCCTTTTCTCATTTGCTCTGTACCACCTCTCTGTTGCAATATGATTAGCCGGAGGAGCAGAGTGCAAAGACTGTGTGAACAGATGTTAAAGGATATCAGAAGTGTGCATTTAGCACATGGCGAGGTGAGGCGTTAGGGAGGATGATTTGGGGCACTATGAGATGATTACGCTGTTATCCTGCCTGTAGAGTGACGAAAGAGATAAATAACAACCTGTGTGATATAAAACAGTGGAATGGTGCAGCACTGCAATAAACTCAACCTTCAAATGTGTAATTTTGTCAGAGCACTTGTTTTTGTCTTGACTTAGTGTTGTGGCGCCATTGGAAGTTGTTCTTGTATTGCATTATTAACACAAAAGTTGTCCCATTCTTTCTGAACAGCTTAAAGGATTGATAAGTTATTCACTACGTGTTGTGCTTTCACTAAGAAAGAGCATGTTGAATTATTGATTCTTATTTACGTTTCTTGTTTGCAGCATTTGTTTGAGGGCCGGAAGCTCTGTAGTTGCACAAGATGTTTTACCCAGTGTGACATGCACAAGTATTTTCAGCATTCTGGACAGCTCTAAAAACTTGTACACTGAAATTTTACTTTGGAAAGTTGGCAGCAGCCAGCATTGGTCTGTCTTGTCAGCATCACCATTATCTTTGTAAGTGAACACACACGACTCAGTATCTGAAGAAAAAGGCTGGTTAATGGCCACAGTGTGTAAATTAAAACACAACTCATACTGTAGTCACAAATATGAATGTTTCTGACTCACTGTAGAAAAAATGATAGCTCACCATCTCTCTCCGGGATCATTTATTTGGCCTTCCCTATACCTGCTGCTTCCTGCTGGTCTGACTTACTTTATTTTTTGTAAAGTTGCGAAAATTATTTATGAAAACCAACATGAAAAACTTTCTGCATCATCTGTGATGCATTCTGGCACATTTATAGTGTTGTGCATCCCCACAGTCAGACCAATCTTTCCTGTCAAAAGTGTTCCCGGCTCATGCTCATATTTCTAAAAACAGAAACCGTATCAGAAATATGGCTTTTCATGGGACATTTTCAAAATCACCCCTTTCACAGTGGGAAGCGAGGGTTCTATAAACAACATCACCAACAATGTGTGTGCAAAAATAACATCTTAAGCTGAAGTTCCTGCGTGATTGTGAAACCTTCAGGTGGTTTCTGATTGATTAGACCTTTTCTCAGGATTGTTTCAATGGTACAGACGTCCAGACCCAAAGCTCTGTATTTCTTCTGTTAGGTTTGTTCCACTTAATAAAAAAATAAAAAATGTACATCTTTATGTTGGTTTAAATGGAGTTAGTGGCCTCAGTGAGTCCCCAGAGTCCATCTTAATTGAGGACTAATATGCTAGAATATCTGAAAACATTTGCATGACTGTGAGATCTTTAAAAGCCTCAATACAAAACAGTTGCACAGTCCTCACTCTGTTTCATTTACCTGATAAATTCAGCCATGTCAGAGGTATTGTTTTCAGATTCCACCATCATTATGACATGGCAGGTGGCCAATCAGTCAGAGGTGTTGCTTGAGTACCTTTGGACTGTGCTGATAGATAAACAGCTAAATAATCAGAGATCTCTTCTTGCTTTGCTGATTAAACTCTCCATGTCCAAAAGTGACTTCATCCTCCAAACTCATTTTCCTGTAATCACCTGAATTGCAGCAACAGGACCCTCTGAGAGCCAAGTGGCAGTCTGCCCAGGTCGGGAAACTAATCAAGTAAATAGGGACTGACTTGTAATTTGTGCAGTGAAAACCTTGTTGACCTGCAATTAAGGTGCTGTGGAGCGATCACAGCCGGAGTTTGACGTTAGGCTGTTAAACAGCTGTGTTTACGGAGGTCACTTACTTTGGACTCATATATATGTGAAATTTATAAATTTGCATTTTAAAACTCTTATCATTATTTTGACATAGTTCAAGTTCTGGTGGACGTAGCGTTGAGTATAAGTTGTGAATTAAGCATTTGAGTATTTTTTTTTTTTATCATTTTTGCATTTGCTGCTCATTCAGCAGGACTGATGCTGCAGACTCCTGATCATCCACTTGAAATTATAGAGTAGCTTCTCTGGGCACACCTTTTTGGATCATAACCAACAAAATGCATCGCCAGCAATTATGTTTAGCCACTGACCAGTTCTTTTACTCACTGTCAACACATTTCTGGAGACATTTCAAAAGCTCACATGTTGTTTCATTATTTCTTTACAGTATTTATTATTTTTTTCTTTTTTAATTGTTTCTTTTTTAAATTGTGACAGTTTTATGAAACCAGGGTTGTACTGAGGGCAATTGTTTCCCCCCAAAGCTAATGAATATTATAAAAGTATTAGGAGTTCATATTAGAGCTACAACAAATAATACTTATTTTTCAGTTAATTAATCATTTGTTGTTGTTGTTGTTTTTTTCAAATAAACAACTGATTATTTTCTAAACAGTTTATTGATCCTTTGGTCACGTCACCACTAAACAATATAACTTATTATCATGAAGAAATTCAGAAAGTGCTGGGTATCATTTTAATTTAATGGCTTGTGGTAATCTAAAATTTGCTGACACCCACAGAGTATAAAGTTAACAGAACTCCACGTTGTTTAGTTTTGTGTCTGTATGTGCATGAACTAAACATTTGTTAATGTGCTGGAAAGCAGCGTTGCCCTCTTGTCTGAAAAACAACAGATGAGGAGACAAAAACAGCACCACCACCAAAAAACAGAGAGGAAAAAATCTCTGAAAACTGACGCTGCTGTGACTCTGAGGTGGGATGTTCTCTTCTGAGAGGCTAATGTATCGTGGTTGTGCTGCTGTGGTTGTCCATTTTCATTTTAACAAGGGAACCATTTTATCGGGTCTCTGTTTAAGAGTTCCTCCACGCTGAGGGTGGGTTTGGGGAGTTTTTGAATAAAGTCTTATTTCAGCATAACTGGCAATGGGAAGTGACGTACAGTAATTGGGCATGAACTTGAGCATTTCAACATGCCAAAGCCTAGTGACGTAGTAATATACAGTATGAACGATTACATCCACATTGCAGCTCTAGTTTATATTCTGAAAACTCATTTGGGCAGTACAAGACCTGAAACGTGACTACATTTATTTCTTTGAGACTCAAAATACAGATTCAATTTCATTTTACAGGCTCATGTTTAGTTGCATTTACTCAAGTCTGCCACCTTCAAACATCTGAACACATATCCAGCTACAAAAGGCCAAAGCAAGTAAAAGTATTTATAAGGCAGTGAGATGTGTGTCTCATCTTTATTAGTGGCTTTGGCACCCAATCTGGGCACCCTGTGACAGTGATGGAACAGTCCATCTTAGGCACATCGTAGAATGTGGAGGACTGACCCACATCCTGAAGAGAGAGAGAGATTCATTTCATTACAGAACTCCAGAGAAAAGGAGAGAAAGGGGAGATGGGGGCAAGGGTAGAGATTCATTTTTTTCAGAACCCAGGAGCAGAAACCTGTCTCCGTGGTGATAGATCGCCACAGCAACTACATCTGATGTTCAGTGTGAAGCGGCAAGCCAAGATTAAGTCAGTAACATATCCAAATACACTGGCCAGCCTTCAGACTCTGATCACTCATGCATCGTTCAAGACACTGGACACTGAGCTTACCTTTAAAAAATAACCAAAACCCCACTTTAGGTTAGATATTGATTATTATTATTGTTGTTGTTGTTGTTGTTACTATTATTACTATTAAATAAACTCATATTTTTATCCTTGCCTCAGGATTATTTTCCAGAAGCTTTAACACTTATATTTCCAACAAAATACAGAAAACGCACAACTACTTTTTCTCAAGAATATACAGTACACGACAGATTGACCCTTAAATCTTAGTAATAACTTCAAATGTATTCTTTTTTTTTACGAGCATATTTTTAAAGCAGATATCCAAATGAACATTATCAAACTTCTTTCCCTCAGGCTCCAGAGTAATTGGATTTCATGCAGTTTAGTTGAGTTTTTGTTAAGTCCAGTGGGGGACCTGATCGGTGTCTGGATCCATTCTCTCTTTCATTACTCTGATCTGTCCCAGTCAGTAACTCTATGAGCAGCAAGGGCATTGAATGCTGCAGATGTGCAGAAATGACAAAAGTAGAAGGGTTTAACATATATCACTGTCCTGGGAGCGCACGCTGGCACTGAAAAACATACTTCTTGGATGCACATCTTTATACATAGTGAGCAGGCGACAGCTGGCAGACACACAGTTGTCTGATAAACATTCAAATCATCACCAAACATGTCAGAAAAATATCCAGTGACCAAAATATGAGCGCATCTGTATGTTTGGTGATGATTTGAATGGTAGGATAATTAAAATATGGTAAAACAATTAAATCAGATTTTAAAGACCTGAAATGGACATACAGAATTTATTGCAGAAACATGTGACACCCTATTGCGTACTCCATGTCTTGCAATATCACTCTCAACTCATCCTAATCTTTCTATGCAAGCAGTGCAGCATTCCTTCCTTGACTTCTTCATTGCATCAACAGCCTCATCTGTTCCCAAGTCATGTTTCAAGTCTACTCTGCACAGCACTGCCATCATTTTTGCTTACTTCTCCAACTCCTCCTGTCGTGACAACAGGGAGGTGGGTGTTTCTGGGAGGAGATTGATCCCTCCAACAGAAACCATATGGCCACTCTTCAGAAATGTACTAAGGTATCTATAGATGTGGATGCTATATTTCTGCATTGGCTTTATTGGTAACACTTTCTATGAAGGTTGTATTTATAATGCCCTATGAATGCACTCATAATGTTTTATAAGGTGTCTATAAAGCATTATAATGCTCATTATTACCATCTATACATATTCACAAGTCGTTATAACCTACGTCATGATGCATTATGACAACTGGTTATGAATGATTATAATTTTAATCTGAATAGTGCATTATAAATATGTCAATATCTGCCTCGTCACTTGTTCATTTTATGATGCATCATAACTATTTTGCTTTGCTAAATGTGCATAGTGATGCATAATGAGTTTTGACTTCTACAATAATCATTTATATCTGTAGTTATAAGTATATGTAATAAAGTTATAATAATGTATATATCTCTCTACAGCACACAGTTATAAACAGCTATGCAATATCATAAGTGCTATTCGTCAGCTCTAAGTAAAGTGACAAGAATATGACACTATTATTAACAGATATAAGTTACTATGAGTAATTATTAGGTGCAATGAACTAAGTCCTGAGTCTGGCATCTTTACCCCATATGCACAATGTTAACATCATAGGTGTTATTTGTCAGCTTTGTGGATATAAGACTATTATAAACAAATATGAGGCACGATGAAATGAGAGTCTGGACAGTAAAGACAAAAGGAATGCATTTAGTTCACTTTATTTTCATTTAAACCAACACACATAATCAGAATGATTACCGATGTTCTGAGCACATTACACAAACGTGAAACAGGCCACAAAAGTGGCACGGCGTGGTCCTAGAGATGTGGCTCTTAAAAGTGCCTTTGGGTTGGTGAGATGATTCAGGGTCAGAGGTCAGGAGATGGTTCGACAGCAACTACAAGAACAGAGGCAAATCTTTAGTGCTCTAGCTGGGTTTGTTTTTATGCAGAAAGGTTTGATTGAAAACACATAAGCAGATCACGTTTTTTTGTTTAAAGCAGCCTAATAAGCCATTATGTTTCCGCATATCGTGCAGGCACCGCAGATTACCCGTAGGTGGCTTAAGCTAGCTAGACGAAATTTACAAGACACGGCTAGTTTTAACTCACAAATTAGATCATTTTCATATTCTTGCGTTTAATGATTGAAACCATTCAAAACCATTGCATTAATATGTAAACGATGTGCTTCATGTAAGCAAAGTAATACATTAGCTCACAAAACAATAGCAGGACAGAGAGACAACCTACCTGTCCTGGAGAGGACTCAGCGGAGAGGGGAAAGAAAAACCGCTTTACGACTAGTACATACAGTCAATGCTTTACGACAGTGGGAGGAGCTGGGGGTGGGTGGGGTCAGAGGTCAGGGGTCATGGACTAAGGAATGACATTTCTACAATAATAATAATATTAATAAAAACGATATCAAAATAATATCTGACGGCATTCAATAAATGCGGACATTTCTAGCGATCCTGTATAAGAGACCAATATAACAAATAACCATTAATTTTTTTTCGAACCTCAAAGTGCCGAATCCTGCAGCAAAATTGACGTTACATTAAAAACCGAAATAAGACCATTACAAATTTAGTCTAAATGAAATTAAATCAAACCTCTTCATTGCGCAGTGTCACACTGACAGTCGCCTTCACGAAATAACTTCCAGTTGAAATACATCAGTTTGAAATTCGTTTCGAGCGGCATGAAAATTTGAGAAAAATCGGCAGGCACCAAACACTAGATTAATTTTCGTGACAGTTTCACATCCACTGTGACACCGGGGTGGCATTTAACCGCTTCTTTATACAGGATCGCTAGAAATGTCCGCATTTATTGAATGCCGTCAGATATTATTTTGATATCGTTTTTATTATTATTATTATTATTATTATTATTATTATTATTATTATTATTATTATTATTGTAGAAATGTCATTCCTTAGTCCATGACCTCTGACCTCTGACCCCACCCACCTCCGTCCCCAGCTCCTCCCACTGTCGTAAAGCATTAACTGTATGTACTAGTTGTAAAGCGGCTTTTCTTTCCTTTCTCCGCTGAGTCCTCTCCAGGACAGGTAGGTTGTCTCTCTGTCCTGCTAGTGTTTTTTGATCTAATGCCTTATTTTGCTTACATGAAGCACATCATTTACATATTAAAGCAATGATTTCGAATGGTTTCAATCATTAAACGCAAGAATATGAAAACGATCTAATTTGTGAGTTAAAACTAGCCGTGTCTTGTAAATTTCGTCTAGCTAGCTTAAGCCACCTACGGGTAATCTGCGGTGCCTGCACGATATGCGGTAACATAATGTCTCATTACGCTGCTTTAAACAAAAAAAAACCTGATCTGTTTATTTGTTTTCAATCAAACCTTTCTGCATAAAAAAAACAAACCCAGCTAGAGCACTAAAGATTTGCCTCTGTTCTTCTTGTAGTTGCTGTCAAACCATCTCCTGACCTCTGACCCTGAATCACCTCACCAACCCAAAGGCACTTTTAAGAGCCACATCTCTAGGACCACGCTGTGCCACTTTTACGTTTCACGTGTTTCATGTGTTTGTGTAATGTGCTCAGAGCGTTGGTAATCATTCTGATTATGTGTGTTGGTTTAAATGAAAATAAAGTGAACTAAATGCATTTCTTTTGTCTTTACTGTCCAGGCACCTCATTTGCACTAATTTACCTAAAGCTGACAAATAACACCTATGATATTAACATTGTGCATATGGGGTAAAGATGCCAGACTCAGTCCTTAGTTCATTGCACCTTTTGATTACTCATAGTAACTTATATCTGTTAATAATAGTGTCATATTCTTGTCACTTTACTTAGCGCTGACAAATAGCACTTATGATATTGCATAGCTATTTATAACTGTGTGCTGTAGGGAGATGTATACACCATTCTAACTTTATTACATATACTTATAACTACAGATATAAAGCACTATAGGCGAAGTCAAAACTCATTATGCATCACTATGCACATTTAGCAAAGCAAAGTAGTTATGATGCATCATAAAACTAACAAGTGACTAGGCAGATATTGACATATGTATAATGCACTATTCAGATTAAAATTATAATCATTCCTAATCAGTTGTCATAATGCATCATAAAGTTGGTTATGACGACTTGTGAATATGTATAGATGGTAATAATGACCATTATAATGCTTTATAGACACCTTATAAAATATTATGAGTGCATTCATAGGGCATTATAAATACAACCTTCATAGAAAGTGTTACCGCTTTATTTTAGCACTAAGAAAAACACACAAAGTATCAAACATCACGATCATGCTTCACTTATTGTTCTCTTTATCTCTAGCACTATGCATTGACTGTCAGGTCTGCTGGGAATTAGTGTCATTCATTGTTTGACTCAGTGCAGAGTGCATGATTTTAAGTTGAACTAACAGTGTATTTTGGATCTCCTCACTACAAGCTTAGTCATTAGAGAGAACGGATGTGACATGGTGTAATTCAGTGACAACAGGGGTCAGATGGGCCGATGGCAATATGTCGTCTGACGTTACCGAGGAAAGGCTCAATGAGGAATGACACTTTAAACTTCAAATTTAGTCTGAAAGCTGTATGTAGAGGTTTACAACTCTGCTCCCAGAAAACCAGTATTCTTATTACCAAACTCACAAACCAGAAATGACTGTCATGATTGTCAGATCTGCTGTTGTATAGATAGTATTTATAAAATGAGAATTAAAGGTACAATGCATATGCCTCCTAATCTTAGACTACTGTGTATTAATAAGAATACAGGTGTTCCTGCAGGCCCAGTGATTACTACGCACATGTTTGATTTCATAATTTTTCTGTCACATTTAGGGTTAGGGTAAACTATTATATCCAAACACACACAAACAAAAACTTGATTACACTACAAAAACATTACATTTTTTTAATTCTTGGCTTTTGCAGTGCATACACAAGATAGTAATGCAGTGGTCAAGTAAAGGTTGTTGTGGCAAATAAGCTATGGTGCTGACTGCAACAAGAACTCTTGGTTATGGTTTGGGGTAAGACCATGGTAACAAATAAATTCATTTTAAATAATAAATACGTTTAAAAAGACATATAGTATTTGGGTTTCATGACCATAGGACAGCTGCAGTGTTGCAGTAGCAGACAGTACTGTCCTGTTACTCAATAAGGCATTAGCTGAAGTTGGAACATGAAATATACATGATCAAATTAATAAAATCATGTAATAAAATTTGTGATCCATATAACTACATCTGACATAAATCTAAACAAAAATGTCCTAGAAAGAAATAAAAATAAAAATGTGGTTGTAATTGGAAAGCACAAATATACCCATCTAAATAAAAACAAAAACAAGAGAGAAATTATGAAAGATAAACTTTGATGAAGAACATGCTCAAGTGAGTGTTATTTTCAGATGATTTCTACCTGCATCTATCAGTGTGACAAGTTGGTGTGGAGAAAGATGTCAGAGACTCTATGGTTAAGCGTGGAGGTAATTCTGGCACTGTTTTTTCTTACAGAGGTGTAGGTGATAATGCTGAATATGAAGATGAATGTTTCTGAATGGCCTTCCCAGTCACACATAGCACCTGGATACTACAGAGGAAGAAAATGTGGAAGAAAGTGTGGATGAACTGAAAGTTTTGCTGGATGAAACTTTCAACTCAGCTACACAGAAACTGGTTGATTCTGTGTCCAGGAAGCTGAACACTGAAACACTGCATGAGCAAATTGTCGTCACTGTGTATCTCCTGATTGAATTGTAAATAGGGCTCTCAAAATGAATGTGTGTCTTTTTAACCTCAGCACAGAATGTGCAGTCAAAGAAAAAGTTTACCCTACAGAGAGCAGTAATGTACCCTGTAGTGTAAAAACTGCCTAAAACATCCCAGAAGAAGTAGAAGGAGAAAGTAAAAAGTAAGGTGAACAACAATCAGAAATTAATAAGGAATCTTGACTTTTGAAAAGAAAGTTCAGCTTTAAAGCTCTGCCAGATGGTTCTCTCCATTTAATGTCGATGTGAAATTGATCAACAAATCAAGCACACAGCTGAGAGCAGGGGGGTTTCTGTGTAAGAGTAATAACAGCTTACCTGTCACATTTAAAACAGACTTTGAAACATGTGATTTAATCCACTTATTTGGTGATGTGCCTATGCTATCTGTATTAAAATGAATGCAATTTCTGCTAAAATTGTTATCTAGTGTGATGAAGTTCAAACTATATACAATATTTATACATCTATATCATCTACATGCATTTGTAAGTCACAGCATGAAGTAGAAGATGTTTACAGAATGCATGCACCAGTAAACACAAAGACTTGTAAACAACCCTACTCTCTCATGGTCATCCCTTAGAGGACAAAGCCGTTTCAGTTTATTCCACAATGAAACATGCCCCTGTCTTCCTAGTGAAACCTCTACATGACCAGCCCTCTCCGTGATAAACATTCCACCTACCCTCTCAGCCTCATTTCACTTTAACAACCATTTTCCAATCTAGACTGCAGCTCAGGCTCACAGTACAACCACACTTATAAACAAAGGTCCTCTTAAACATACTCCATGTTGAACGTGTTAAAGACATATAGTGTGGAGGATAAAAGCAGCATATTTCATATTTGGATCTTGTACTGGTAGCTGCAATATACTGATTAAGCCACAGGTTTCAAACATACGGCCTGCCAGAGGTTCCAGTCTGGCCCGTGAGATGAATTTTGCACACACACACACACACACACACACACACACCCCAGCCCCCCCCAGTCAAGTAGGAACCACAGAGAATCACTGAAAAGAAAACGTTTCTACAAATTCTATTAAGGGATTCCAGGTCAAGGTGAAGTTTTTGGGCCTTATATATCTTGTATCTCAGTTTCTCTAAAGGTAGAAAGAACAGTACATATCTCAACCACTGCAGAAATGATGGGGCTGAGGTTGATTTCCAGTTAAAAAGTATGAGTCTGCATGCAAGCAGAAAAGCAAATGCCAAAGCGTTTGCTTGTGGATTTGAGACTTTGTAGCCTGGAGATGGTACACCAAGGATGGCCGTGTAACAGTCGAACGTTATAGTCTGACCACAAATTTGGAACAATGCATCTAATATCTGTCTCCAATAGTCGCTGAGGGAGGCACATGACCAGCAGAGGTATATAAAGTACTTGAAAAAAATAACTAAGTAAAAGTATAAGTACCGTAACTGAAAATGACTTTGGTAAAAGTTAAAGTCACCTATAACAAAAACACTTGAGTAAAAGTTTTAAAGTAGCTCACATTAAATGTACTTAAGTATCAAAAGTATCTTGTGAAAAATAGTATTTTTTTTTTTAAAAAAAAGTGTTTTATAGAAGGTATAAAAAGAAGCAAAACAACCAAAAATGATTCTCCCCTTGCTTTTGTTTTTTTATTTCAGGTGAATGAAATGTGGTATAGAATACAACTCAAAAAATAAACAATGTCTTGCACAAACTGTATTGCAAAATTTAACATAAGGACCACTTTTTCCCTTCTTAACTACGTTGGGGGAATCCTCATGAGCTGAGGCGCACTAACACCTGAACACACACACAAACTTTCTGGTTCTGGTTCAAGTGGAGAAGATGAACTTGCAGTTCATCTTCAGCAGAAGCTGATTTTCAAAAGTGTTTGCAACTAGCCATGCTCTTTTTGGGCTGAAGATGAGACTCTGACAGACAACTTGAGAACCACAGGAAACGTCTTCAGAATCTTGAAGTTGTCTGTTGAGTAGGCCAGATACGAATCAAGCTGCTTGGTGGCGCTGGGTGTTTCATGGGAGCTTTTTAGGACATGGAAGAAATATCCCTCATCAGATGAGCCGGATCCAATATCTGCTGAAAGGGAAGGATCCTCCAACTGCTCCCTGATGTAGTCCAACCCTGAAACACAGGGAGGGTGACACTAGCATTAGTACAGACAGAGTATGTGTACATATTTATTGGACAAAAAATAAATAAATAAATAAAATAACAGAAAAAATAGACAAATTGAGATAAATTGTGAAAATAGCAAGGTGGTGTGAGCTTGCAGATTGGCTACTTTCACATATTCAGGGAATACACAAGGAGAGAAATATTATAATGTTATAATATTATAATATTACAATGGATCATGCAGGAGGAAAACTGCCTTGTTCGAGTAGGTTAAGATGCAATTTGGGCAAGATGTTATCTAGAATAAAGTGCAACATTAATAAAATACTGTGTGTGTGTGTGTGTGTGTGTGTGTGTGTGTGTGTGTGTGTGTGTGTGTGTGTGTGTGTGATACTAATGTTACTAACGAGTAGCAACATTAACTTGCCCATAATGTTGGCTAACGAAAACATGTTGGCTAAAACTATGTTTTATACATATGTATACAAAGTACATCTACTTCGTTACTTTACACTTCTGATGACCAGAACATACAGTATGTCCTACTGTGACGGGCTCATAGCTGTGCCTTGGACAACCAGGGTCTACAGTGCGGAAAGGTTTTGACAATTTATCTCTTGAGTAGTGCAGGTGGAGTACTTTGAATTAAACTGTGGCGTATACACAGTGATGAGATATGGATACGTTCTAGACTATTTTGCCACATATCCTCAGAAAGCTCAACCCCCAGATCTTTTTCCCATGCCATTTTAGTTTTTTTTTTCCATGATATTGGTTTCAGGTCTCCTATCATATTATAAATAGATACACGTTTCTTCCCATAACGATCCAGTCCTAGAACTGCATCTACCGGTAAAACTACATATCTGAAGAAATCTAAAATAATGCGATCTGTATATTGTGGTCATTTTCAAGTCCTTCAAGTGAGATAAACTCAGGGTACAAATCACAGAAAAATAAGAAACCTATTTCTATGCCAATATTGAAATGCATGGTGGTTATTTGCTATTGGGAAATACCTGCTATACTGCTTTAAATCAAAATGTTTCCTAAACTGTAACCATATCCGAAGTGAGGCTTTAACAACTGGCTTTGTGAATTGTGTACTACTACACTGGTGTGAATGTTGGTAGAGAGTTCAATAGTAGTTCCATATGAACCCAGTCTGGACCCTGCTTATTCTCATATGTGTAAACCCAATGAATTAGTTTTACTATGTTAGCAGCCCAGTGATACTAAAAAAAATTGGAAAACCCCAACCCACCAGCATCCTTAGGAACCTCCAGGTACATCTTTTTCATCCTAGGATTAGAATTGTTACATATAAATGAAGAGATTAGACTATGTAACTGTTTGAATGTTTTCATACGGATAAATATAGGGATCATGGTAAATACACAAAGGAATCTAGGTAGGACTGTCATTTTAACTAATTGGTCGTTGACCATTTCTCAAGATCTTGTTTTGTTTGTTCTAATAATGAGTTAAAGTTACGTTTCTCCAAATTCTCCATCTTGTGGGTAAACTTAATTCCTAGATATGTGAACATATTGCATTCTATTTTGAACAGAAAGTTTGATCCTCCCTCTATTTTTGTTTGCAAAGATTTACTCCAGTGAATGTAATGAACAGTTGGTCTGTTTAAACTTAACTGGAAATAAACCAATCAACTTCACTATGTGATCCTGTGGATTATTTTTGTGACGTGACTTTGGACAAAACAAGAGATTACAGCGTCAAGCTAAAGCTTCACTCAGTGGAAAACTACAATATATTGGTTTAGAGAGAGTTAGAGAGAGACAGACGCTATCAAGGGAAATTTATTAAGGCTTGAGGCTGCTGTTGCTGCTGGTATACAGGCTTTATTGGTGAATGTTAAGCCCTCTGCATATTCAAGTCTTTCATCAGGCAATGGGTTCAGCAGCGGAAGACATACAGTATGTATACATGAGACCGTAATAATGTACTAATATTTCAATATACATATATGTTATTTCATTTTTTTAACTTGCCAGCATGTTGCAAGTACAGAAAAAGGAAGTCAGTGACCCACGCTAGAGGTATCATATTGTAATGACTCATATATTAGCTAATTGTAAAAACAATGAAATAAAATTTTAGGTTATATTTTATAAGCCTGAAGAAGAAATTACACAATGTTCTATTGTTTGCTGCTTGTGCTGGTAGATGCTGGAGGCAAAGAGAGTTTATGTGTTCACATTAGGGCCAAGCACTCACAAATATGAGATAAGACACTGTGTAGGATATGTCACAGGCCTGAAACGTGCATCTTATTAAAACAACTCAGATGAACAACACAATAAATATAAGCTATAAAACACTAATAAAGTAGCGGGCAGAGTACCTGCTATAAAATGCCATGGTGCATGGAGGGGAGATGAAAGGAGTATATTGTACAGGTTCAACTTACCATGGGCAAAGCTTGAATACACCTCATATTACAATGCAAATCTTAAGAGGAAACTGTGCTCTCTTTCTTTCTTTCTTTTTATAGCCTTGTTGTCAGGTTACAGTTAATCACAACAGTGTATGAGAGTAACATTGGCTTGTTCATATAGTCACAGCGTGAAGTCGGTGGCTTATGTATATTTGCAACCTGAACTGTCGTGGGATAGTCACAGACAGGCACAGGAAACACGTCCCACCCCTCTGTATCTCTTCTCCTGTCATTGTCATTACTGTTTACATATTGTATTTTTTTCCATCGTCCAACAGTGTTTCAATTTCTCTATCTTCCTCTTTATTTAGCTTCTCATTCTCCCTCTGTGCTTTTTCCATTTGCTTGTATCTCATCCCATCTCTGCACGTTCTTATTTTCCCACAACACAGGACAGGGTCACTTCATCTCTTATTGTGATAAACACACAAACATCATCCGTGCCTCTCTGACTTTCTTCAGTTCTTCATTCACTTCTTTTTGTGTGTGTGCACCACAAGCGTACACCCTCATCCCTCCCCTCTCTTTTTACCCTCACTGAAGTCAGTCTCCAGCGGGCTGACCTGTCCGCTGCAGCCAAGGTCGCCTCGGTGACATGATGGAGAGCCTGGCCAAAAACATTTAGCCGGCTTCATTACTCCCCTTCCTGGGCCCATGTGTGCCTATGTGTGTGTATTTCTGTGTGAGGCTACACTATGAAGTGATTAACAGAAGCAGGGCTATCAGAGCAGGACAAAATAGAGGGTAGAGGAGCACATGAGGGAATACAGGAGGGAGGAGCAGAGTGAACAGAAGAGAGAGCAGGCTGGTATGAACTGCATGTGCTGTATGTGTCCACGTTGTGTTTGTGTGAGTCGTGATGGTGTAGTTGAACATCATTCTACATCATTTACTCTTCTGTGTCAATGCACCTGTAGAGGTGAGGTGAGTTTGTTAAAGTCTCCACGAAATCTGATTTTATGCTTGAGCGATTTTAAATGCCCCTTGCACTATATGCTAACTAGTCCATGTACCGGTCTCTGTCTCATCACTATAACACTATTTAAACATGTTGATGGGTGTACACAAATATTGCAGCACTTGAAACACTTGAAACCAGAATCAGATCGGACTGTGTACTAAAGTAGTCTGATCTGATTGGCCTACAACTAGCCATATGCCCTAGAAATAAGGACCATTGACTGTAGTTTGAAAACCCTTATTCTACACTTATTATTATACTCACTATGTGGTAGTTATCTCACTTTGTCCTGTTGCTCCTCTGAGTCATGAAACTGTATTTTTAGATTCAGTGTGATTAACACTTAAAGATATCATTCTCTCTGTGCCATGGCCATGAAGAAAATTATCAAAATGAGTTTAATCATATTGAGTCTGTGTTTCATTTATAAACAGAAACCTTGAAAATGATGTTAAGGTTATTTGATTTTTTTTTTCACCTTTAGGCTCCAGGAGCCAATAAAACACATAACAAGGTCAACTAAAGTCAGAAAATGAAAAGCGTCTCACTTTTTAGAAGTCTACCTCCTGTGCCTTCTTTTGCATCTTGGGCAAATCATGCATTTGGTTACACATATGAGGCTAGTGCTTCTTTGCATTTTTTGTCCAGAGGACCTTAACTATTCTTACTAGTTAAGGTTTCTCTTGTTTCCTTGAAGTTAGACCATCCTGACAATGTAGATGAGATGTTGCTCCAGATGAATTGTTTTGTGTGTAACTATTATAGCAAGCACAGCTTTCATTTGGGATAAAAGGCTTCATGTGAAATAATGAGTTGTTACAAATCACTGTGGAAACATAAATCTGTTTAATGATGTGACAAAGGTATTGTTAATGGGTGTTTTTAGAGTTAGTCGCAAGCACTGTTTTGTTATAAATAGAGAAAATTCACAGTAGTTTGTATTAAAATACATGCATTACCAAACATGTTTAAAGTTACACCATAATTGTGGATATCCTTAAGAAGAACACTGACAAACAGTTGTTTATGCAGAGCAAAATGTTTTGTTCAACTGTCCATCCACCCTGATGTTCCATGTAACACATCCTTCCGCATTATTTTGAGCCAATAGCATGGTGCAAATCCAGCTCAAATTTTCTCCTTAAGGGAAAGTAACATGGTGATTAGTGGAGGATAAAAAGGAAAATGTTTTAGATGGTACACACTTTCTGTAACTAAACCTTTTTGTGTGTTCTTCACTCAGTTGTTGTTGTTTTTTTTTTTTTGTTTTTGTTTTTTTGTGACTGATTCATCTGTGCACAGGTGCTTTATTTTCCCCACTGAAATTTAAACACTATAAAACCTTGTGTCACATATTACACACATGGATATCACATCCCAGTGGATGAAGTGCTGTATATATTAGCCTTAATGCTTTTAGTACATACGGATCACCCTGTGACCTCACAAATGCATATTTTCAGAGGTAATTACCCACAATCCCCCCAAGTGTGATTAATCATTACAAATGAGCCAGGGGAAGACGTATTTATCATCTGTGCATATAGGAATTTTAGTCCCATGCTGGGCTCACATATATATTAATCAAGCCATCATCAATAATTTCTCTGTGACTGAACACATTACCTGGAGTGAAAACAGAAGGGATCTGGACCGATGCCTTTAACATGTTCCGTGTCATTGAGGGCTCAAACCTTATTTAAGTTAATCCCCCGTTTCCTGTGAAAGAGTGCAGGCTACATGGTGTCATGTGAATGAAGTCCTTTGCATGTGAGCCACAATAAAGCTGGTGACGGTCCTATAATGGCTTCTATCTTGCAGAGGGTTGTCAGCTGTGAGTTCTATGTGTGGTAAAACGTAAAATCTGGCATCAGTGTGACGGCTATGCATTTTTAAAGGTGGAATGAATGTCACTGGATCCAGGCAAAAGCATATGAAGATCTCAAGGGGCAAAAATATACATGCTAACGCTACATGTTTTATAAGTTCTAGACCCTAGTTAGTTTTTTTGTTTTTTTTACTAGTGACTAGTCTAGTGACAACAGATTGTTTGACTGGGGTTGTGATTGGAAACCAGTAAATGGCTCATGGTCTGACACAAAAACTACACTGATCGGTTTTAATTGTGGGATACGGAGTCATTCAAAGTTGATTTTATCTTGTGATTTACCTGCTCAATAGGTCATGTGTGAGCATGGCTTTGCTAGTGAAACATCTTTACTATAGGTTCAGAGCCTCTACTGTGAGGAGTTTGTGGCCTTTGTGCCTTGCCACGACTTGAAAATATTAGCATTAACTCAGTCCCTACATATTCTTTACAAATGAGCCAAGGTATTAGTGTTGTGCCATCAGTGTAGTTTATGACACAACAGCAGTGTGTACAATAGTGAAATACAAAGTGGTACAAGTGCGATAAAAAACAACAAAATGTTTCTAGAGAGAAATACTTGCTTTTAGAAAGTCATTTGGAGCCTGGTGTTGTTTGTTCTTTTGCCCATTTTGACTTCTGCTCCAAATCTAGTGGCCACTTAGATGGCAGGCACAGTGCCCCTTCTCAAACACAAATCTAACAAGGGGTTTCCTCTGAATTCTGTTTGGCTTCTCTGTGTTTTGTTGTGCACATTAGGACTATTCATGTACAAGTCATCCTTTAAAATCTTCCTCTGGCTGATTCTGTGACTTCAGACTGAGGCTAATCATTTACTTTGATTAGGCCTAACGGTGCTCATCAGTGCTGCTTCCAGAAGTTTATCCCTGTGAGTGGGATTGTAGCTAACAGCATGTGGGTTTTCTGACCTCCAGGGAGCATTTGCGACAGAAAAACCAATTGACCTTCCACTGAACTTGCAATTACAAACACTCTAACCTTGCTGAAAGCAACAGTGACACTTTGTATTGATACCTCACAACATACAGTAAGACTCCCAGAAGGACAAATGTTACTTGATCTTGGCCCATGTAAAATATAGGGAAGTGCTGTCACACCGTGGTGAGGGTGTCTTGTCTTGGGGTTATTTTGTCCTGTCATTTCCTGTTTTATTTTGAAAAGTAACTCTCCTCTTGTTTCAGGTCACTTGCCCTTCCTCATGTGTCACCAGTCTGATTGTCTTCCCTGATTCCTGATTGTGTCCACCTGTCCCCTATTTCCCTCCATGTGTTTAAGTAGTCTGTGTTCCCCTTGTCTCGTGCCAGAGTGTTATCGTCGTCAACCTGTTCTCGTGCTTTGCTTCATGTCTTCAACCAAAGTAGTTTCAAGTAAGCCTGTGAATCCTCTCGAAGAGAAAGTTTTGTTTGTTTAGTCTTTTCTTAGTTAAATCCTTAGTCTTAGAGTTTCCTCCTTCTGGAGAGTTTTTTTTGTTTTCACTGATCAGATTAACGTCTAGGTTTTTTGTGGCCATTTGTTTGTCCCTCTGTGAGGGATCTCTGAGCAATCCAATTAAAGCCTTTTTTGTCATCTCTGCATTCTGAGTCCTGAGTCCTGCTTTGAGTCTCAGCCTGACAAGTGCTATCTTGTGTCTTTCTGTATTCAGTGTTTATCCATGGAACATTAGACGCTTTATACCTCAGTGAGAAAATACTACATTTGTTTAATTAATAAGAAAATACTACATTAGTTGAATTGTTGAGTGAAAATATTTTCATCATATGACTTAGACCTGCTTAATTCTGAAAAGAGCCTTTTCCTTGACCCCAGCCCCGTAAATCATTTCTGTGTTAACGTGGTCCTCAATATTCCATTAATAATCAAAGGAATAGTCCATGCACCATAACAAATGCCCTGGCCTGATCTGAAAGAACTTCCAATCATGTTGAGAAGGGTGAAGAAAACCACTGATAGTACAATCAGTTGAATAAATATATTCTTTCTCCATTTGCCCAACATAAAGACTGATGCGATCAGTTCCCAGGAGTGAAAACATGAATGAAATTGACGTGGGTGGTGCTGTCAAATTTTTATTTTTCAACATGGTAAATGTTTCAGTCCGTTTTTTGACCTCTTTGCTTTGCCTAAATTATCTCGACCACTCTTGGTCAATACAGTGCACTGTATACTATAGATGATGTATTAAAAATGTAATGACCACGGCCCCCTTGTAGGTTTTTCCTTTTAGATTCTTTTGGCACTAAAGTATCCAGATTTTTACATCTTGTCAGATGCAAAACATGTTAGGTGTAAGAATCTTGTTTCAATGTCACTGAAACTAAAAACTAAAAACTAAACTAAACCAGAAAAAAAAAACTTTGACAAAACAGGCCTGTGGCTGCAATTTGAACTTGGACATGACAGATCCGGCTGTGCAGAAAGGCAGATTAAACTCTGAACTCATCCAACATCTGCCTACCTTAAGATCTTTCCTTCATGCCTCATTTCAGTGTGTCTCCTGTTTATTATTTGACTTACCTGTATGTTTTAAGGGGAGAGTCTCCCTAGTGTGAATCTCTGTGGATTTTTGTGTCCTTCTATCGTTGTTTTGAAGGTTGATAATTTGGCTATCAGATGGTTACTTTAGAGGATGCACTGTATAAGCATGCTAAGGGTAAGCACTATCACAGAGGCTCAGCATGCAGAGCGTCTTATCGCTATGCTGACTGATGCAGTTGGTCCAGGGACCAGAGGACAGTCAGACCAACTCACTCTTTCAACGCATGCACACTCATAAATGGTCACACTCCTAAGTAAACATGGTGAACTTGCACCTGTCTCTGAGATGATTTAAAACAGAAACAAGTATGAAAAGTAGCTGCTCCAAGGTCTTTTACATGGGTTTCCAAAGATCCAAGGGTGATTATTTCCATACCCAAAGCACAGAGACACACACAAAGAGGAGGCAAAATGATTTATCCCAACAGAATACATTGGACTTTTTTTAACTGACCATTTCACCCCACCCCCCACCTCCCCACCCCCCGCTCCCCAACACAGCTCTGTCCAACCTGAAGAGAGAAAGCAACATGATTATCATTTCATCTGCAAAACTTAATTAGCATGATTAAATCATTGTAATGATGCACAACACTCTCTGAGAGTGCAGGAAATGAAGAAATGTGCTTCTGACTAACCAGAAGCACCATCAGATCCATTAAAGATCCATGAGCTAAGTGTGCCTAATTTAAACAACATGCTCTCATCCCATTTGACCTCTGGGGATCTATTTTAGTGAATCATGGACATGTGGTGAAGTCACTGGCGTCATTTTGATAATGACCGCCTGTAATTGGTTTTATCACACTAAAAGAAGTAGCTGTCTTAATAGCTTCAACTCTTCACACCATTTAGCTGTATTAAATTCACAGTAATTATTTAACAAATACCATAGTAATCTCACAATGTATCTTAAGGTTGTAGAGATTTTTGCTAATCACTCAAATTACAATTATAAATATTTTTTCCCCCAATTAATCATTGAAATTCAGAGTGCAGCATGTCTTCATATTTTTCCCCTGCTGGTTCTGAGATCCCCCAACATGAGTTGTTATTTATGATTCTGGAGAGCAAATATTTCTTCTCCAAAACATTGGCACACTTGTAAATCTTGAGCAAACCATGGGCCTATAGTGCTGTGTGATTTACCGGTCATATTGATAGAACAAGAATGTTAGGCCTCCGGCATTAGTTTCTTCATCTGGTATATTTATGACCCCGGTGTCGGCATATTTAAAACTAATGGCGTAAGCTCAGAGACAAAGGAAAGGCAGCTTAAGAGAAATTCAGCATGCAGTATTATGTCTAGGTATAGGATAATATCATGTTCATTGTACGACTAACACACAAATAGTTCCACACACCACAAATGGTGAGAATTAAATCATCACCATAAATGGACCAACACTGGAACAAAGTCAGTTGTAAACTATCTTTTGATTTTAAACAATAAATGGAAAAATGCTATAATCATAAAATGTGGAATTTTACAAACAAATCAAAGCATACCTAACAAGCCAGATCTTACTTTGTGGTTCCTAGAGTTTCTAAAAGTAGAATGGGAGGTAGAGCCTTCAGCTATTAGGCTCCTCTCCTATGGAACCAGCTCCCAGTTTGGGTTCGGGAGGCAGACACAGTCTCTACGTTTAAGGTCAGGCTTAAGACTTTCCTTTTTGAAAAAGCTTATAGCTATGGCTGGACTTAACCATCCCTTAGTTATGCTGCTATAGGCCTAGGCTACAGGGGGACGATGCACTGAGGACATGTCCTCTCCTCTTTCTTCTCTGGCTCCTGTCCTCTAATATCTTATCATTTTATTTTCTATCTCTTATAATTTACTAACCACTGTGTCTTACTCTCTCCCCTCCGCTCCCCTCCCCCTCCATCATCTTGTGAGGGTCTCTGGTCTGGAGTGCTGAATATCTGACCTGTGGAGTTCTAAGCTACATCTGCTGCCGTGGTCTCATCAACCAGCCCAGTCTTCATGGTCTGGATTGCTGTGTATCAGACCTGTGGAGCTCCATAAACTACGTCTGTCCCAGTCATCATGGCCTCCTCCAGTTGTCCACTCCTACCTAGATGAACAATTCACCAACCTGCCCATGATTCCTGTTATACTCACAAACTGTCACAGATCATCAGCTATGTGTTGTATTACTAGACCCTACATGTTTCCTTCCGTTTGATGTGTGTATCTATGACAGAAGTTTGTTTATCTTGTTTCTCCTGCTCTTCTTTTCTCTCTATCTTCTCTGTTTCTACCCGGCTGGCCTTCGGCAGATGGGTCCCTCCATATGAGCTGGGTTATACTCAAGGTTTCTTCCTGTTAAAAGGGAGTTTTTCCTTGCCACCGTCGCCCTCAGGCTTGCTCAGGAGTCTTGAGACAATTTGTATTGTTATTGGCGCTATATAAATAAAACTGAATTGAAAATTGAATTGAATTACCTTCAGAAAATTGAGAAACCGTAATCTGAAACCTGAGGGTCTTGTATCTGCAAGGTGTATAAATAATACATATTAAATACTAACAACACTGACCTGCAAAGCTAAAGGACAAAGATATGCTGAAGTCCAAAGGGAGGTTCGCAGTGCAGAGGGTGATGTGGTGATTATAGAATATGTGCTGTCGGACTGGAGACTGCAAACTGAATTGCCCTATTTGGGATAAATAAAGTTGTTTTGATTGGATTTGGTTTGATTTGATATGTCATTTAAATGAAATTCTGTGAGGTGTAGCAATGAGAAGATCAAGGCATCAAGGTGATCTAACTCCCGAACATTTACTGCAAAGAATGGATTTAAAAAGTTGCCACACTGTACTAGTTTTCCATGTTTAGTCTTGTTTGAGGCTTTGGTTTTAACAAGGAAACACAAGGTGGTTTTGTGTGAATAAGCACGTGTATCCTTCTCAACTCTTACCTGTGAATCACAGTTTTACAGGAGAATCAACCAGAGTAAATTCTCTCAGTTTGAGCTACAGACCAACCACCATAGTAAGAAGTATCTTCTATCTAATTCTTTATACAGCTGTTGAGGGAGAATATAGTGGAGTATTTTGGGGAGCTCATCTAAAATGAAAGTCTTTACAAAGGAGATTTAAATGTTCTGTTATCAGAAGAAAACAAGACACAACACAACACAGAGTGATACAAAACATTTCTTTTATTTCAGCTGTACAATTGATATATAATGAAGAAAGAAACATCTGCATTCTCATAAAATAATTTCTATAGACTTCCAGGAAACATCAGCAGTGAAATTACACTAAACCTCTACTATCTGATAAAGGCACCTATATTTCATTTTGTCATTTTGTAAAATCGCTGAATAAAAATCTACCAGTGTCAACACTGGATCAGAGAAGTACCAAGATACCACAAATAAAACCACACTGCATTCTAATGTCTATTAATGTAGGACCGTTGCTTTATAAGAGTTGACTGATGTTTAACCATTGTTTCAGTTGTCAATTCGTCTGGGATTTTTGCCTAATGTTAACAAAAGGCTAAATTTCTAGGCTAATGAATTGCAATTATTTTGGTGCCCTTGAGCAAAGCTCTCAGTACCCAGCTGGTCTGTGAAACAACTCAGTGATCAACTGATTGGAAAGTGGTTGTACTGGGCAGCACCTGAGATCAAGGAAAAGCTTAAAAAAAAAAAAACATTTATAGGGTTGAAAGCCCAAGAAAGTAAAAGTCAAAGCTACCTGCATGAGAGATAAGTGAGATTGTGAGTTTGTTTTTATTTTCAAAGTAGATGAGATCATTCTGTATTTTCAGTTTGCAATAGGTACTACAGTAATGAAAAGAGAGGAAATGTTCCAGCTCGTATCACCATGCAGTTTTGTTTTAAAGCCTCTAATCTGAGAGGGGGGAGGCACTAGGCTACTTTTTCTTTTCAAGTTGTCCATCAGTATACACTGATCAGCCACAAGAAGAAATTTATGACATTGACTATCTTGTGTCAATTCAAAACTTTACCTGTGTAAGGCTTTTCTTTTTAGAAGTGTAAGTTACTTGCAGCAAAGTAGTCTATTCTATGTGTTCTTCATGCAAACCACATTACATCACATACATGATGTCACTTCTTCCAGTGTCAACAATGCGGAGTAAATTTTAAAAGCTGGTTTTGCAAAGTGAGTTTCTTTGCTCAGTGTTTCCTGTGTTTATTTACGTCATGTGGTTGTCCTCCTTGGTTTAAGTCTACCATGATTCCATCTTCTTTGTGTAAAAAAGTCACAGCACATGCAAATACATGTAAAGCCCTAAGATTTAAGCAACGCAGTCACAAAAGAAACCATCACAGAAAACAAACCCAGCTTGATCACGGAGCAACGACCATGGAAAGAATCATCTTCTTACTGATTCTTTGTACAGCTATTAAAGGAGAAATAGGTAAACATGTTTTTGTCGCAGATCAAAAGCAATGGAATGATGCTCAGGCTTACTGTAGACAACATCACACTGATCTTTCTGTCATTAATAACGAGAATGACATAAAGAAGATCGAATCAGCTGCAGGTGGTCAAATTCAAACAGGTTGGATTGGCCTCTACCGAGACAGCTCAGATGCTTGGAAGTGGTCAGGAGGCGGATACATGACATACGCAAAGTGGAAGGATGGACAGCCTGACAATTATGAAAACAATGAGGACAAAGCAATCCTTTTGACGGAGGGAACATGGGATGATAGAGGTGAAAGTGGAACTCATCCTTTTTATTGCATCAATATTACTGTGGTGGATGAGAAGAAGCCCTGGGAAGAAGCTCTGAATTACTGCAGAGAGCGAAACACCAGTCTCTCCAGCCTGCTCTCTGAGACCGACCTCCTTCTGGCCCAAAGTGAGATCCGGAAAAGAGGCATCGCTGACCCAGTGTGGATCGGCCTGCGTTTCATGGGTGACCACTGGCTGTGGATGAAGAGGGATCTGATGGAGTACGTGGCCTGGCCGCAAGGAGGAGATCAGAACCACCAGTGTCCAGTCTTCAAACGCTGCGGTGCTATAAGCAAAGACAAAGACAGACAGTGGCAGAACTGGGACTGCCAGGACAATCTCAACTTCATCTGCATCTGAGAGAATCTGAAGCTTATTTCTGGTAAATTAGTTTATGTATCATGAAATCTATCACTGTTGATGACTTTGACCATAGGGGGAACTATTAGAAGGAAGTAAATGCCAAAAGATAACACATTATACTATATATATATATATATATATATATATATATATATATATATATATATATATATATATTTGTCTGCATATGAATCTCCTATTCCACCTTGTGCTCTTTTGGATTGAGGTCTGGTGACTCTACAGTGAATTGGACTGAATTAATGCTCTATTTCAAATGGATAATACAAACAAAGAAAAAAGAAACTAAGAAAAACTCTATTTGAAAAATATTTGCCTAACATGTTCGTAAAGGAATAGGAAGAAGCCTTGCGCTTGTTTAAGGCTACCCCTTCTCCATTAAACATTTACTTCCTGTGTGTGTGTTTTTTTAATTCATCTATTCAAGGTCATACATCTTGTACATTCAGAGATGCTTGTGGTTATTGGAGATACTGTTGCCTTTCTATCATCCTAAACCAATCTCCTCTGACCTTTCAAATTTTACTTCTCCTTGTTTATGTCATATAAAACCATTTAATTTGACAATTAAATGTTTTCATAATGAACTGACTGTAATCTGGCCTAATTTTACATCCAGACTGTGTCATTTCTCATTTCATGTTATTGTGCATGTACACATAACAAGTCTTCTTTTTCTTTCGTTAATTTCTTGTAAACAAATAAATGTTACATTTACAATGTAAAGTTGTGTTTCCTACAACTGCATTTTGTGTGTTCTTCATACAAACCACATTTGCTTACTTTGTTTTTTCGGTAACACTTTCTATGAAGGTTGTATTTATAATGCCCTATGAATGCACTCATAATGTTTTATAAGGTGTCTATAAAGCATTATAATGCTTGTAATAATAATTACCATCTATACATATTCACAAGTCGGCATAACCAACTTCATGATGCATTATGACAACTGGTTATGAATGATTATAATTTTAATCTGAATAGTGCATTATAAATATGTCAATATCTGCCTCGTCACTTGTTCATTTTATGATGCATCATAACTACTTTGCTTTGCTAAATGTGCATAGTGATGCATAATGAGTTTTGACTTCGCCTATAGTGCTTTATATCTGTAGTTATAAGTATATGTAATAAAGTTATAATAATGTATATATCTCCCTACAGCACACAGTTATAAACAGCTATGCAATTTCATAAGTGCCAATTGTCAGCTCTAAGTAAAGTGACAAGAATATGACACTATTATTAACAGATATAAGTTACTATGAGTAATTAAAAGGTGCAATGAACTAAGTCCTGAGTCTGGCATCTTTACCCCATATGCACAATGTTAATATCATAGGTGTTATTTGTCAGCTTTAGGTAAATTAGTGCAAATGAGGTGTTGTGGATATAAGACTATTATAAACAAATATGAGGCACAATGAAATGAGAGCCTGGACAGTAAAGACAAAAGGAATGCATTTAGTTGACTTTATTTTCATTTAAACCAACACACATAATCAGAATGATTATCAATGTTCTGAGCACATTACACAAACACATGAAACACATGAAACAGGCCACAAAAGTGGCACGGCGTGGTCCTAGAGATGTGTCCCTTAAAAGTGCCTTTGGGTTGGTGAGGTAATTCAGGGTCATAGGTCAGGAGATGGTTTGACAGCAACTACAAGAAGAACAGAGGCAAATCTTTAGTGCTCTAGCTGGGTTTGTTTTTATGCATAAAGGTTTGATTGAAAACACATAAGCAGATCACTTTTTTTTGTTTAAAGCAGCGTAATGAGACATTGTGTTACCGCATATCGTGCAGGCACCGCAGATTACCCGTAGGTGGCTTAAACCAGCTACATGAAAGTTACCAGACACGGCTAGTTTTAATTCACAAATTAGATCGTTTTCATATTCTTGCGTTTAATGATTGAAACCATTCAAAACCATTGCATTAATATATAAACGATGTGAAAAAAAAAATTAATGGTTATTTGTTATATCGGTCTCTTATACAGGATCGCTAGAAATGTCCGCCTTTATTTAATGCCGTCAGATATTATTTTAATATCGTTTTTATTCATATTATTATTATTGTAGAAATGTCATTCCTTAGTCCATGACCCCTGACCTCTGACCCCACCCACCTCCGTCCCCAGCTCCTCCCACTGTCGTAAAGCATTAACTGTATGTACTAGTCGTAAAGCGGCTTTTCTTTCCTTTCTCCGCTGAGTCCTCTCCAGGACAGGTAGGTCGTCTCTCTGTCCTGCTAGTGTTTTTTGATCTAATGTCTTACTTTGCTTACATGAAGCACATCGTTTACATATTAAAGCAATGATTTCGAATGGTTTCAATCATTAAACGCAAGAATATGAAAACGATCTAATTTGTGAATTAAAACTAGCCGTGTCTGATAACTTTCGTGTAGCTAGTTTAAGCCACCTACGGGTAATCTGCGGTGCCTGCACGATATGCGGTAACACAATGTCTCATTACGCTGCTTTAAACAAAAAAACGTGATCTGCTTATGTGTTTTCAATCAAACCTTTCTGCATAAAAACAAACCCAGCTAGAGCACTAAAGATTTGCCTCTGTTCTTCTTGTAGTTGCTGTCAAACCATCTCCTGACCTCTGACCCTGAATCACCTCACCAACCCAAAGGCACTTTTAAGAGCCACATCTCTAGGATCACGCTGTGCCACTTTTGTGGCCTGTTTCATGTGTTTGTGTAATGTGCTCAGAGCGTTGATAATCATTCTGATTATGTGTGTTGGTTTAAATGAAAATAAAGTGAACTAAATGCATTCATTTTGTCTTTACTGTCCAGGCTCTCATTTCATTGTGCCTCATATTTGTTTATAATAGTCTTATATCCACAACACCTCATTTGCACTAATTTACCTAAAGCTGACAAATAACACCTATGATATTAACATTGTGCATATGGGGTACAGATGCCAGACTCAGGACTTAGTTCATTGCACCTAATAATTACTCATAGTAACTTATATCTGTTAATAATAGTGTCATATTCTTGTCACTTTACTTAGAGCTGACAAATAGCACTAATGATATTGCATAGCTGTTTATAACTGTGTGCTGTAGAGAGATGTATACATTATCATAACTTTATTACATATACTTATAACTACAGATATAAAGCACTATAGGCGAAGTCAAAACTCATTATGCATCACTATGCACATTTAGCAAAGCAAAATAGTTATGATGCATCATAACATTAACAAGTGACGAGGCAGATATTGACATATTTATAATGCACTATTCAGATTAAAATTATAATCATTCATAACCAGTTGTCATAATGCATCATGAAGTTGGTTATGACAACTTGTGAATATGTATAGATGGTAATAATGAGCATTATAATGCTTTATAGACACCTTATAAAATATGAGTGCATTCATAGGGCATTATAAATACAACCTTCATAGAAAGTGTTACCGTTTTTTCTATGCTTGCATGAGTGATTTGGTAATTGTTTTCTAGTTTTAAATATACCATGACACCGTTTGTCTTGTGTTAACAGGCTGAAGCACATGCAAAGTCATATCCAACAACCCTGAGATTTACATTAGAAACAGCCACAGAAAACGTTTTGAGCTTGAGAGTGAAAAAAAGTCATCTTCTTAGAGATTTTTTGTTGTTGTTGTTGTTATCAAGGGTAAAATATGTCTAAACCTTTAAGAAAGGCTCCTTAGTTGTGGATCTCAAATCTCAGTGCTCTACAACATAAAACAATGCAGTGATGGCATTTGATATTTGAAATGTCAAAGGTTATTTTTTTTTTTTGTGTGTGTGTGTAATGAGACAGCTACAATAACAATACAGTGATAATGACAATACGATGACGGCGCTGCCACATGGACAGACAAGACAAAACAAAGATATAAAAAAAGACAGGGGATAACAATGTTTACGGTCATGTATGTGTGTGTCTATGTGTGCTTGTGTATTAGTTGCATTGTTAAACAGATGATTATGACAATAGTGATATTTAAGACAATAGTATTGATAGTTACAAAATTTATGATAATATTAGTGATTATCGGATAGTCAAGAGTAATAATAATAACTAAAATCAAATGGATAAAAATGAATAAGTATTTGGCAATGTCAACTTAAAGGTTTTGTAATAATGATGATGATGATGATGATGATGATGATAATAATAATGATAATAATGATAATAATAATAATAATAATAATAACATCTCCTTACCCCTGGATGTCCCAGGGTGCAGGCAGCACAACACCTATGTACATTTTCCCATTTATTAGTTATTTATATTTATTTATGAGGTGTTTTAGGGTGCATGCGGTGCATTTAAAAGAAAACAAAGAGGTGGGGGGTTGCCATGGACTGATTTTGTCTTTTGTTTATGTATTGATGTGTCCCCTTTCCTTTGTCAAAGCTGCTGTGCAGTGTATTAAAACAAGGTGATGTGCCACACTGGGGCAATCCAGGGGAAAAAAAAAAAAACAAAAATCAAGAGTAATGATAATTAGTAATTGTAACAATAACAACAATTGTAATAATAATAATAATATATTGGTAGTTTGACTTAAGAAGGTGGAAACATCAGTTAAAAGTAACAGCTACAATAATAGTGATAATGACAAGGATACATGACTAGACTTTGATGGGAAAAATTAGCAAAGGAAAAGGGAAAAAAAAGAAAGAAAATTAGGCTGAATATTAAAAAGAATAACAGCCACAACATTAATTGCAGATGATGAAACAGTAGGGCGAAGGAGAGAGGGCCTCCTCCCTCTTAAGACAGTGTGAGTTGTCATTGGTGTGGCTATGAGAGAGCGTGGATAAATAAGTAAATAAATACGATATGATAGATTATTGATAGGAAAGGCATGAGGAGTAGATGGGGAGATAAGAGAGGAGGTATGTATTTGTTAATTAGTGTTAATAAACAGTGTTAAACAGTGATAATAACAATAATAGAAAAAAGAGTCAAGAAAATTATTCGGCAAATAAAAGAGAAATTAATAGAGGTATATGAATAATACTATAATAATAATAACAACAACAATAATAATAATGTAATAGTCATGGGTGGGATACACAACACATTGTCATGCATACAACAAACACTGAAGACAGTGGTCTTCTTGAAAAATATAATAGCTATTTTGCATTCATTGGACGTATTTACTGAATGTGTGGTTAGTACTTATGCCTTCCAGCAGAAAGGTCTGGGTTCAAGTCCAGCTCGGGCCTTTCTGGGCGGAGTTTGCATGTTCTCCCTGTGTCTGCGTGGGTTTTCTCCGGGTACTCTGGCTTCCTCCCACCTCCAAAGACATGCTCGTTAGGTTGATCTGTGGTTCTAAATTGACTTGAGGTGTGAGTGTAAATGGTTGTTTGTGTCTGTGTTAGCCCTGTCTAGGGTGTACCCCGCTTCTTACCTGATGACAGCTGGAATATAGTCCAGCAACCCCTACCCTACCCCTACCCTTTTTTTGCACTAAAAAGGAGAAGCTCTCCAATCTTCTTGTACACTGTATAATGACAAGAAAGGGCATTCTGTTCCATAAGTGGAAGTAGAAAATGAGATAAGATAAGTGTATTTTGTCTATCCTTCATGAAAACCACATGGCTTCCTGTTACCACTTCATCCAGTGTCAAATGTGTGGACAACACAGCAGAGGCTAGTGCCCCCAAATTTGTTTATCTGTTCAATGTTTTCTGTTTATGTGGGTCATTTGTTTTTCTTCTCTACCATGATTTTTCAAGCCAAATCACATGTAAAGTCAAGTTCAGTTCAGTTCATTCAGAAACCTGAGTGACCTGTGACATTTGTTGCAAGATAAACAGTCACAGAAAAGGATCTTAGCTTGGGCTATCATGGAGAGAAACAGGTTCTTAATGACTGAGTAAGATCTAGCAAAGTCACTGAAAAGGTGTGCATATACACATATATTGGTAAGATATGTGTACACACATACAAATTTAAACTCCATCTACTTTTCTATGGCTATTTTTAATTTATTATATTGCTTTCTTATTTAATTATAGGTGCCTATAACTCTGATGGGTATACATGGCTGTTTTAAGATAAGATAAGATATGCCTTTTTTCATCCCACAATGGGTAAATTCTCATTGTTAACAGCAGCAGAGACATTTAGCAATCACACAGATGGACATATGGGTGCACTAAAGAATATAAATAAGAGTATAAAAAATATATATAAAAAAAAGATATATCACAAACAGACAAAGCAGCAGTTTTAATATCAAGTTATCCTCTGGTTATGTTGTTTGAAATAACATTAGAGTGGCAATTAAGACATTAATGTCTTTAAACGTAGCCCTTTTCAGCACATTATGGTGTAAGTGATTACAATTACAAATGTCATCAGCAAACTTTAGCATGTTCTTTTAGTGGGGCTGGGCGGCAATTGTTTTAAGAATCCCCTTATGTGTAAAAAAAAAATATGTCATTTCACATTTAAATGTTCCTGATTACATGATACTGAATGTAATGTAATGAACAAAATATTTAAACTGCAGTGTGCCTTATGGATTAGTGAGTATGTTATCTGCCTATTGACATTTGGTGTCATACTGGCATATTTTTCAGACTACATCCAACTATGCCTGCATACAAATACATTGATGTGAAAAAGTATTGGCCCCATTCCTGATTTTTTTTCTTTTTTTGTCACAAAATCTAGTTTTTAAATTAAGTTTTTTATTATTACAATCACAGACTAGATAGCGTATGAAGCGTGGGGGCAGCGTATGAAGCATGGGGGCAGCAGTAGCTCAGGAGGTTGAGTGGTCATCAATAACCAAAAGGTGGTTAAAAAGGTCCCCCTATTCCTCGTCTAGTCGTTGTGTCCTTGAGCAAGACAGTTAACCAGTGGTGTCTTTTCATTAGGGGCAATGGGGCCATGCCGCTGCTATGTAGATGAGGATTAGCAGCTTTTATAAGTTTTCCTGTGTCAAAAATGTTGTTGGGCCTAATTTAATAAGTAATAAGCTTTGGCACCAATGAAATGTCCTCATTGGATGAACGCAATTTCCTCTATAGATGCTTTTTGTAGTGTAGTTGTGTGTGAATAGTTTGTTGTGTCTCATGCAGTGTCTCTGTTTCTGCTCAGTGGGGCACAGCTGAGATGGCCCTGGTCTGCAGTGTTGAGGACTGGCGAACTGATGTGCGTGCATGCGCAGTGGGGCCACTTCAGTTTGGGTAGTGGGGCCTGAAGTCCAGGACCCCAGAGCGCTTCTCATTGGCTGATTGGAAGCAGGTGGCATGGACTGCACGGGTCTCACTAGTTTGGCTAACGTAATAACATAAGGTAGCTAATTCATGTTTCATTCATTCATGTTTCATTTATTCATTGCATGGTGAATCGAGTGGACTACCTGGCTAGTGGGCGATTCAAGACTTTACCACTTGAGCAGAATTTGGAGATAACGTTGAGTGATAACGTTCAATGACCACATTGGCCGGAGGATTTAATCATTTTTCAAGAGGAAAAAGGCAAAATTAGATCATTGAACCAGGAGTGGTTTAAGAGGAAAACTTGGTTAACTGGGAGCTCATCTAAAAGGGGCTTGGTAAGTAATTTATTTTTAATCTAAATGGAATTGATAATGTAGTTCACATAATATTTGAATTATAATGGAATTTGCGTAATGTAGCTGTTGCATGTGGGTGTGTGTGGAGGACGCAACATCACAGCCTTTAACCCATCTGTGGAGCTGAAATGGCTGTTTGGCTGTGGTTTATTATGTGTGATGACTTTATATATTGATTGCTGTATATTAGGTGTGCACCGTTCTCGTCATAAGTAGTGCATTGTGTATTTATTGTTGTCATGTTACAGTCTTGATCTTGAGTTTTTTATACAGTGAGAACACTGCCGATGGGTGGCGCTATTGATATGATAATATATATCATCAGATTTGTTTGTGTGATGGTATCATTCAGCTACAATTTTGCCGTCACCTGTTTGTTGTCAGGTGCTGTGGTCCCCTCTCTCTCTTGCTAATGTGTTTTTTGTGAAGGTATTAATTATGATATTTCTAGACTGCATTATAAGATTTTCCTGCATGGTTCCAACAGAATTTCCAAGCCAATTTAGTGTATAGACCTGCCCCAGGGGCAGACTGATGGAAATTACTGAGGTAGTGGCTGCCATGTTATCGCAACTTGGTGCCAAGTATTAACTCCAAGTTTCAAATAGGTAACACAACAGTATTCACCAAACACGTTTCTCTGAGCGCACCATCTATCCTCAAATGTCCTCCTTCCTATTTTTTTTTTCTTCCTATTTTTTCACTTTCGTTAAAGTATTGTACATCATAGTTTGCCCATTATAAAATTTCAAGGTGGTCAGCATAGACTTCAGTCCATCTAGAATCCTATTATTCCTCTCTCATCTGAAGGTTTCACTAAAAGAAAGCGGGTACAGATACAGATGTATCTAGCTAACCCTTCTGTGGGCCATTAGACTTCAGTCACATTATAAAAAATGGCATTTTGTAACCCAAACATTAGAAGCTTAGTGACTTACTGACTAAGTGAATTTCTGTAGCTGGTCAGTTTACTGTTCTAGTCACGTGCACTAGTATCTGCTGTTCTGTCTACTTCAACCAGCCATTTTTTTCACTAGTTGCTTAATGAAGAATTTTAAGATGCTTCAAATGCTGGCAAATTCCCCCCCAAAATTTAACGCAGCCATGACTCCCAATCCCTGTCCTGCATAGATGAATTAGTGTCATTCCCCCAGATGTAACCCCTCTGGTGTAAAAAGAATGTGGGAGCAGATAAAAACCAAGCACAAAAACATAATTTCATCTGGGGAGTTGGATTTCTTAATCCTCAATGTTACATGGGCTACAATAAAGCTGGAAACTGATGCCCCAATTACATCATATCAATACATCAAGTTGTTGGCCTGAATGAAATTATCCTGATTTAGAGCTGTGTTTGTGCTTAGTGGGGACAACTGGCAAAAATATACTCCTATACTTTTTGTGGTTATCTGCTGGAAGATGCGTTCATGCCGTAACGCTCTTTCTCGCGATCCAGCTTTGTGATACCGGAAACCCAGGATTAACCCTGAAGTTACCTCGCTAAGTCCGTAATCCTGCTTTGTGATACAGGCCTCTGGTTCATCACAGTGTGCACCATATTTACTATAACACTAACAATCCACACAATATTGGCTCATTCTGAAATGTGTAGGCTCTGAATGTGTTGTCACATTTTACTGAGTAAAAAGGGGGTTGCATCATGTCCTCGATAGATGTTTGAGCTTCAGGAATACTGCCTCTGCTCAGAGTGTAAAAGGAAGGAATTGAAGGAAAGAATTGAAGGAACAACATGGCGATTTTTCTCTTATCCCTTCTTTCTGGCATCCGTTTCACTGTGAACTTGATTAAACTTAATTTCGGTGGATGGTCTAATACAGTTCTGTGTGTGAAAATGTTTCTCATAGACATAAACAAGCAAGGCAAGGATGATGTTTCTGAACGAATCGCTGCATACTCAATTCAGCTCTGCTTTCTTTTACAATACATTTTGACATATTAGGTACAGGAAAGGCTTGGATATGACAATGTTATATAATTCTACTAATACACTCACAAAGATCTGCTTACTTTGGAATTCTTGAAACTTTTGACCATGATCTTTTTTAGTGAGCAAGATTTGCCCATCGTGCCATCAAGTACTGTGAGGAGGAGGCAATAATCCATGTTAAATGTAAATATCACTTTAAAGTGAACTATGCGGGATTACAATATTGGGCCTTGTTTACTCAAACCAAAGTTGCGTAGTGCTGGAAATGAATATAAAAAGACTTCTTTATACAGGATCGCTAGAAATGTCCGCATGTATTGAATGCCGTCAGATATTATTTTAATATCGTTTTTATTCATATTATTATTATTGTAGAAATGTCATTCCATAGTCCATGACCCCTGACCTCTGACCCCACCCACCCAGCTCCCTCCCCAGCTCCACCCACTGTCGTAAAGCATTGACTGTATGTACTAGTTGTAAAGCGGCTTTTCTTTCCTTTCTCCACTGAGTCCTCTCCAGGACAGGTAGGTTGTCTCTCTGTTCTGCTATTGTTTTTTGATCTAATGCCTTACTTTGCTTACATGAAGCACATGGTTTACGTGTTAAAGCAGTGATTTTGAATGGTTTTAATCATTATACGCAAGAATATGAAAATGATCTAACTTGTGAGGGAAAACTAGCTGTGTCTGGTAACTTTCGTGTAGCTAGCTTAAGCCATCTACGGGTAATCTGCACTGCCTGTATGATATGCGGTAACACAATGTCTCATTACGCTGCTTTATACAAAAAAAGTGATCTGTTTATGTGTCCTTTTTCTAACTTCGCTCGGTGTTTCACTATGGGAATCGCCTTGGGCGTGACCAACTACGGAAGCTCCAATGGCACAACGTCTGTCTTTGACAGACAGGTTGACCTGTGATACGGGCCCCGTCCCCTTGTACTATCACTGTCAACCGACCCCTCCTTACTCATTCTCGCTTTCTTCCCGTGAGAAACTACAACAAGCTCCCTCAGCGCGTCCAGGCTAGCTTGGATGTCTGTTTAACAGTTCTCAGGCGTCCCGTCAAAGAGAACGTCGCTGAACGCAGGTTTCTGGCTTTGTTTGGACTGTGCTGAGTAAGTCTTTTTGGAAGTAGTTACGCAGCGGTTAAAGGTCAGTGTCCGCGTAAAAGCGAGCTGTCACTCGGTTACTCGTGCTACGACTTGGTAGCTGGTGTCTGTGTAACTTGGGCTAACATGTCAAGACGAGCTCATTCTTGGTTGGGTTAGCATTAGGTTGTTAGCGTAACATAATCGGGTTAAGCTATCGCGTTGTGGCGGTTTAACTCGGGCAAGTCCAGCTAGTGTGGTATTAGCCCCGTGCTAGTGACAGTGACAGACAGGCTAACGTGTTGTGACGAGCCTTCTGTACAGCGTCTTCTCTCCACCTCAGTATGTCGTCGAGCGCTACCCCCACCAAAGGGCCGGTGCCAAAGGCAAAAGAGGCTGCATCCCGCCCGTGCTTGCGGTGCATCGATTTCGGCCAGGGACCCTCACCCTATGTGCATTGCCTGCATGGGCTGTAAACACGCCCAGGCATCACTAGCTGACCCACAAGGGTGTTCTCACTGTGCTTCGATGCCAGAGAAAAATTTGGAGCTGAGATTGAGACTAGCGGTAGCCAACAGTCAGGATCCCTGTCTGGCAGCTGTCTCTACCAGAGACTCCGACGAACATCAGCCGCGAGCCACTACGAGCTGGGCGGACATGATGGAGGCGGAGTCCCCGGTTATGCCCCCGTTGTTCGAAGGGATCAACGAGGGCATAGCTGGAGACGAGGACGCAGAGTGCGATGCTAACTCTGACCTCCTCGATTTGGACGACATGGAGGAAGAGGAGGATGACTCCAGCTTCCCGGCTCAGACGTCCAGGCCACCAAGTGGAGCCGATATGGTTCCCCCGGTGGATAGCGACTTGTATGAAGTCTGCAAGTGGGCTGCGGCTAAGCTGGCTATCCCATGGCCGGCTGCCCAGGGCCCTGGAAGGACTGAGCGGGACCTGTATGATGGTAAGAGGCTTCCAGCAGCTCCTTCTGTAGCTAAACAGCTTTTACCAGCAGTCCCTGCATGCATGAAGGAAATGAGACAGTATTGGTCTGCTCCGTTTAAGAGCAGGCTTCCTACCAAGGGCTGCTCTAAGCTAGAGATTGAGGGTATGGATGAGCTGGGGTTGACCGAACCCCCAGCGGTGGAACCTTCAGTGGCGTATCACCTCCACCCTAACCGCCGATCCATTTCAGTTTCTTCTTGCATTTCTCTGCCCAATAAAATAGACCGCGTCACTGCGGCTATTTATCCGAGAATGTATAAATATGCTGCGCAGTCAGTGTGTTCGCTCAATGCAGTCACACTGTTATCTGCCTATCAGGGTGAGATCCTGGAGGAGATGGGGCGGCAGCTGGATTCGGGGACACCTAACCCGCCCTCTGGGATGAAATATGCGTTGTGAATGATTTAATCTTGCGCTCATCCAGAGGAGCAGTCCAGGGCTGTGGTCATGTGATGGGGTTTGCAGTCTCAGGTAAGAGAGCGTTATGGCTGAACCTATCAGGCTTAGGTGACTCTGAGAAGGCCGAGGTCATGGATGCACCCTTTGACCCCACCAAGGGTCTCTTTGGCCCGGCTTTGGAAAAGATGAGAGAGACAAGCACCCGTAGGAAGCAGGAGGTAGAAGCCTTTGACCTCTGCTTACCTCTAAAACCCACTCCTCACCCACCACAGACGTCCAGACCAAGCTTCGCAGCGAGAGCTGCAGCAGTAAGAGGAAAACCAGGTGGTGTCAGGTCACAGAGACACACAGTGGGACAACACCCCAACCAACAGGCCAAGGCTGAGAATCCAAGGCCGTGGGGTAAACATTCCTTTGCAGCAGTGGCTGGCAGGAAAGGTTCGTCTCACCTCGGAGAGGGGAAGAAGAAGCGGCCATCCTAACGTGGTCTTCTCCCTCACCTTCTCCGCCCTTAAAAAGAAGAAAAACAGTAAGGGAGGACATCAGCCCCATTGTTCAGTGTTTAGAGGCTCCCATGGTTCACAGTTTTCCAGGAGTCCTCTGTCAGTCTCCCTCCCCACAGGTTCAGGGGAAGCAGACTCAGGGGCAGGTTTCACAGTGTCACCAAACACGTCAGAGTGCCACCAAGCACAGAGTTCTGTTTTGGGGAAGACGGAAATAAAAATTGCATTTCTGCAGCCAGGCAGTGTGCCGAGGGCAGAATGTTACCCCCCACACCAAAAAACTCAAATAAGGAGAAAACACAATCTCGAGCTGTCCCCAGACGCGACCAGCTCTCATCGAATCGAGGGGGTGACGTCACATTCGTGCGACACAATGAGTCCACTAGGTTCGAAGCGAAAGGTGGTGCGTATGCGCAGTTCATCCCTGGGTATTGACAATTTCTCAGGGATACAGACTGCAGTTTGCTGTAAAACCACCGAAATTCAACGGTGTGTTAACTTCAGTGGCCAACGGAGATTCAGCACGGGTCCTGGAGGATGAGATTGCAACTTTGTTAAACAAACAAGCAATCAGAAAGGTGCCGAACGAGGAAGCGCAACAGGGTTTTTCCCGTTACTTCCTCGTTCCAAAGAAAGGGAGCGCATCACTTCGCCCCATATTAGACCTGCGTGTATTAAACAAGCACTTGCGAAAGTACACGTTCAGAATGTTAACACACAAAATGCTCTGTCGCTCGACACGTCCAAACGACTGGTTTGTGACGATCGATCTTTCAGATGCATATTTTCACATTGCCATTTATCCCGCACACAGAAAGTTTCTCAGGTTTGCGTATCAAGTCATAACCTACGAGTTTCAGAAAATCCCATTCGGTCTATCATTAGCTCCGAGGGTATTCAGCAAGTGTGTGGAGGCAGCGCTGTCCCCATTGAGAAACAGCGGCATCAGAATATTCTCATATATAGACGACTATCTAATATGCTCCCGTTCACGAGAGCAAGCGGTCATAGATTCTAATACAGTGTTAAGTCACCTGAGGGATCTTGGATTCAATATAAATTGGACAAAGAGTCGTCTGGAGCCGGCCCAATGCACGGAGTATTTAGGACTCAGAATAAACTCCCTCTCTTGTTGAGTTACGCTATCGGCAGAGAGAATAGTGTCCTTCACGCGGTGTCTCGCACTTTTTCGACGAGGAAAAGTCGTGTCTTTCAGGCTATGCCTTCGCCTTCTGGGCCTTATGGCATCAGTCATATCTGTGGTGCAATTAGGGCTTCTCATGATGAGAGATTTTCAGCGTTGGGTCGCATCCCTCCGCTTATGTCCGCGCCGTCATCTTTCCCGCAAGGTGAAAGTGACGCCGTCGTGCATCACGGCTCTCCGTCGTGGAGAGATCCATCCGCTCTCACCTCAGGGGTACCACTGGGGACGGTGACATCCAGGGTAACCATGACAACGGACGCGTCCCTCAGGGGATGGGGCGCGACGTTGATGGGCAGAGCAGTGAACGGGGTTTGGTCCAAGGGGATGGCTCAGGCTTACATAAATGTGTTGGAGCTACAAGCAGTGTTCTTAGCACTGAGACATTTCCTGCCCTTTCTCAGCGGTCGTCATGTCTTAGTGAAAACGGACAACTCTACTGTAGTGGAATTTAGACTTCATCCACAAGTGGTGGAGCAGATATGGCAAAGAAAACAGTCAGTGTCTTCTGTTCTTCTCCCTGTCAGATCCGAGTGCCCCACTGGGGATAGATGCTCTGGCCCATCCGTGGCCAAACGTCCAGCTTTATGCTTTCCCACTCCTCAGCTTGATCTCCCCAACTCTAACCAGAGTGAGAGAGCAGAGTTTGTCGCTGATTTTGATAGCTCCTTGTTGGCCATCCAAACACTGGGTGGCAGAGATAATTCAACTTCTGGTGGACGACCCCTGGCCTCTACCCATTCGCAGGGATCTTCTATCCCAAGCACGAGGGGAAATCTACCACCCACACCCAGAACACATGGCTCTATGGGCCTGAAAGGTGGAATTTGAATGCTGCAGGTCTGCCCCCAGAGGTCATCGAGACCATTCAGAACGCCAGAGCCTCTTCTACCTGCTCTCTTTACAGTAGTAAGTGGCGGATTTTGAAGAGTGGTGCAGTAATAGACACAATGTTCCTTTTCAGGGTTCATTGGTGTATGTATTGTGTTTCCTGCAGGAGTTGGTGGATAAAGGGAAAGCCTTTTCCACAATTAAGGTCTACTTAGCAGCAATTTCAGCTTGCCATGTGGGCTTTGGTGACAAGCCGGTTGGCCAGCACCCTCTTGTTTGTCGTTCCATGAGAGGTGCTCGCCGTAAGCTCCCAGTTTCTAGGCCCCTGGTCCCAATGTGGGATTTATCATTGGTGTTGGATGCTCTTTCTCACCACCCATTTGAGCCTCTTGAGGCAGTAGGGATGAAATTTCTCTCAATTAAGACAGCATTACTTTTGGCATTAACCACAGCTAAGCGGGTGGGTGACCTACAGGCTCTGTCTATCCATCCTTCATGTTTGCAACTAGCCCCTGAACTCACTAAGGTGTGCCTGCAACCTAATCCAGCATATGTGCCTAAGGTGTTGGAATCATCATACAGACGTCCCACGTGGAGCTCTTGGCTTTTCACCCTCCTCCATTCTCCTCAGAGGATGACAAGTGGCTTAACAAATTGTGCCCAGTGTGGGCGCTCGGGATGTACATGGAGAGGACAGCTTAATTCAGAAGGAATGATCAGTTGTTTGTTTCCTGGGCTGCTTCTCATAGAGGCAGGCCGTTGTCACGACAAAGATTGTGGCATTGGATTGTGGAAGCCATATCTGTGGCTTATAGGTGTAAGGGTCTTCATCCTCCTCTGGGAGTGAGAGCCCATTCCACAAGGGGCATGGCTTCATCGTGGGCCTTATTCAGAGGAGTGTCAGTTCAGGACATTTCGGCGAGTTGGGCCACACCGCTCACTTTCGTGCGCTTCTACAGGCTGGATGTTGCTCAGGCATCGCTGTCTCATGCAGTCTTGGAGGCAGGAGCTTCCAGCCCTGTCTAATAGTTTCATTGCAGGTTGGTTTAGTTCTCATTTGTAGGGAGCTGATGCAATACGGGAGTGGGCTATATCTCCCATAGTAAAACATCGAGCGAAGTTAGAAAAAGAACTTTGGGTTACATTACATAATCCCTGGTTCTTTGATAACAGAGTGAGGTGTTTCACCAGCACTTCCCTCCTTGCACAGGCACGGAAAGAAGCCGGGCTAGAATGAGTAAGGAGGGGTCGGTTGACAGTGATAGTCCGTATCACAGGTCAACCTGTCTGTCAAAGACAGACGTTGTGCCATTGGAGCTTCCGTAGTTGGTCACGCCCAAGGCGATTCCCATAGTGAAACACCTCACTCTGTTATCAAAGAACCAGGGATTACGTAATGTAACCCAAAGATTTGATGCCCATAGCAAATGTGTATAATGTGCAAGTGCCTCCCAGGCTTAGGAAGGAGGAGCCGAGGCAGCTCCTGGTGGGGAATTTGTCGGAGAGGTTAACTGTTTCGGCTGTTGCAGAATCTCATGGTAAAAGTGACGTGGAGATTCGGGGACCTGTGCCGCCTGTCACGCCTCCGTGCTCTGATCCTCCCCTTACGCCGGGATCGTCAGCGGAAGAGCTCCGACTGACACTCCGCATTAGGGAGATAGAGTTGAGGGATAGGCAGCTGGAGGTGGAAGCTATGCACCTGGGGTTGAAAGCGTTGGAGCTGGAACGCCCGCCAGATGTCGATCCCCGTTTGCCTGTCACCCCGCAAGACCCACCCTCTCTCCGGCAGAGTCTAGACGTGAGTCGGCTCATTGCACTGGTGCCTCCGTTCAGAGAGTCCGAGGTGGACACCTACTTTAACGCGTTTGAGCGCATTGCAACCACCTTAAACTGGCCAAAGTATGTTTGGACTCTGTTGCTTCAGTGTAAGCTGGTAGGAAAAGCTCAGGAAGTGTGTGCCGCCCTCACTGTTGAACAGAGCTTAGATTACGACGTTGTTAAAGCTAGTGTATTACGTGCCTATGAGTTAGTACCTGAAGCCTACAGGCAAAAATTTAGAAACCGTGTGCAGAATGTCGGCCAGACCTATGTTGAGTTTGCACGTGAAAAAGACGTACTTTTTGATAAGTGGTGTCACGCCAGCAAGACGAAGGATTTTGCGCAGCTAAGAGAGCTGGTACTTCTAGAGGAGTTCAAAAGGTGCCTGCCAGAGCGCATCGTTGTGTATTTAAATGAACAAAAAGTTGTGTCTCTGTCGGAAGCTGCTGTTTTCGCCCATGAGTTTGCTCTGACTCACAAGAGCGCACGTCTGTCACCTGTCCTGGAAACGCCGAGGTCTGCGGCGAATAATAAGCCTCGGTCTCCTAAAAACTCCCGGCGTAATTTCTCTACGGGTGAAAATCGAGCGTGCTATTACTGTCATGAAGTTGGCCACCTAATTTCAGTCTGCCCTGTGCTAAAATCAAAGGAACAATCGAAGAGTAAACATCCCTCTGCTGTGGGTCTGATACATTCAGAGCCTACTATAAGTCAGCAGGAAAATCTGACCGCGGTTGATGACTCTTTTAAGCCATTTATAACGCAAGGTTTTGCCTCTCTGACTGACAATGAGGCCAAGGTTCCGGTCACTATCCTGAGGGATAGTGGCTGTGGCTCTGTATCCGATCTGATCCGTGCGCAGCGTCACACCGTTTATATTTCCTGTTCTTTGGTGTCTGGGATAGTGCAAGTAGCGGTGCGTGATCAGCTGCCGATTGCGGGAGTTGATCTTATTCCGGGGAATGATTTGGCTGGCAACAAAGTTTTTCCGTCTGCTCCGGAGGTGATTGAGAATCCCACTGTTGACTTGTGTGTCACCCCCGCTATACCTGACGCGCAGTCGGTCTCTCCGGCGTGCGTCGTCACCCGTGCCCAAGCTCGTAAACTTGGTGAAATAGTCGATCTGTCTGACTCTTTTATTAACACATCTGAGGTCTCGGTCAGACCCTCTCCTGAACCGAAAAATGAATCTCCTTCTGTTGTGGTGGAAACAGAGGACAAAGAGTTGTGTTTGGCAATAAACAAAGATCAATTAATTAAAGCGCAACAATCTGACAGTACGCTGGCTGCCTGTCTGTCTGCTGCTCGGGAACACAAAAGCGATACACTGCCTGTGACTTACCTCTTTGATGAAGGTGTGTTAGTGCGTAAATGGTCCCCGATGTCTGGTATGGAGTGTGACGTGGTCATCATTGACTGTGTCGGTCCCTTGCCAAAAACAAAGACGGGACATCAGTACATGTTGACCATGATGTGCGCAGCCACACGATTTCCTGAGGCAGTCCCGTTGCGCTCGTTGAGAGTAAAAGCGGTGGTAAAGGCTCTGGTTAAGTTTTTTTCCACCTTTGGTTTGCCAAAACGCATTCAAACTGATCAGGGATCTAACTTCATGTCTAAGGTTTTTGCACAGGTGATGTCGGAGCTGTCCATCAAGCATCAAGTGTCCAGTGCGTATCATCCACAGAGTCAGGGCGCACTGGAGAGATTCCATCAGACATTGAAGTCAATGCTTCGTAAATAGTAGTGCTGAGTATAACAGGGAGTAGGATGAGGGTCTGCCACTGCTCCCGTTCGCCATTCGGGAAACCATGCAGGAGTCTCTAGGGTTCAGTCCAGCCGAATAAGCCTTTGGGCACACGGTGCGTGGTCCGCTACGGCTCCTGCGAGAGAGGTGGCTTGCAGACCGGCCAGGTCCCTCGCACAATATCCTCGACTTCGTGAGTTCATTCAGGGAGAGGTTACACACTGCATGTGAACTGGCGCGTAGTTCCCTCTCCGCTGCACAGTCTAAGATGAAAAAGCAGTATGATAAAAACTCACTCAGTCGAAATTTTCGCCCAGGTGACTGTGTGTTAGTTCTACTGCCTGTCGTTGGGTCTTGTCTTCAAGTCAAGTTTTGTGGTCCTTATGAGGTGGAGCGGAAGTTGAGCGACACAGACTATGTGATCAAGACGCCAGATAGAAAGAAAAAGTCCTAAGTGTGCCATGTTAACATGTTAAAAAAATATGTTGTCCGCGGAAGTGCCGCCTGAGTCCTGTGCCTGCGCCTCACCTGTAGCCTCTGTGGTTTCGCCGCCTTACAGTCCGAAAGAGGATGGACTGTACGAGCGGTCTGGTTCAGTTCCTGGTTCACGTTTGGAGAATTCCAAAATTTTGAGAAACTTGGAGGAGCATTTGTCATATTTAGGTAATCCGGCTAAACGTGATATTTGACGCCTCATTCGGGGTCATGCTGCGCTATTTGGGAATAAGCCCACTCAGACCACAGTCCTCACGCATGACATTGATGTTGGGAACCACAGGCCAATTAAGCAACACGCGTACCGCGTTAATCCTGTGAAGCGGGCGGTAATGAAAACGGAGGTTGCATACCTGGTAGAAAATGGTTTTGCTGTACCGAGTTCCAGTCCGTGGAGCGCACCTTCGCTCCTGGTACCCAAATCCGACCAAACTCCTCGTTTTTGTAACGGCTACCGCAATGTGAACGCCATCGCTAAGCCCGACTCATTTCCACTGCCCCGCATGGATGATTGTGTTGATAGAGTAGGATCTGCCAAATACGTCACTAAACTGGACCTTTTGAAGGGTTACTGGCAGCTGCCTCATACAAAGCGTGCATCCGAAATTTCAGCATTTGTCACTCCAGATCACTTCCTCCAGTATACCGTTATGCCCTTCGGGTTGGGAAACGCACCCGCCACCTTCCAAAGACTGATGAACACTGTCCTGTCAGGTGTGAGAAACTGTGAGGAGTACCTGGATGACATTGTGGCATATTCGTCCAACTGGTTTGAGCATTTAGACACATTGCAGGAAATATTCAGTCGCTTAGAGAGTGCTTCTCTGACGATGAATCTAGCACAGTGTGAATTCGGTAAAGCTATGGACACATATTCCAAAATAGCATTGAATAAGGTCAGCTGGACTTGTAGAATTTCTTGAAGAAATCATCGTGTCCTATGATGTCACCTCTCTGTTCACCTGCATCCCCACGAGAGAAGCCACGGATGTTGTAAGGAAAAGACTACAAAAGGCTGACACCTTGGCCTCAAGAACCAACCTCACCCCAGAACAAGTCTGTGTGTTACTCGACCTGTGCCTGACCACCACCTACTTTTAGTTCAATGGAGGTTTCTACAGGCAAAAACACGGCTGTGCGATGGGGTCCCCAGTGTCACCGATCGTGGCCTCTACATGGAGGAAGTAGAGACCAGAGCTCTGGACACCTTTGCAGGTTCCACTCCCACCCACTGGTACAGATATGTGGACGACACCTGGGTTAAAATCAAGACAGAGTAGGTGGAATCCTTCACTAAACACATCAATGCAGTGGACAGTAACATCAAGTTCACCAGGGAGGACATCAGCAGGGACTGTCTGGCCTTTTTGGACTGTTTGGTGCGTATTGAAGAAGATCGAAGCCTCAACGTAGAAGTATATAGGAAACCCCCACACGCAGATCAACACTTGTTATTTGACTCACACCACCCTCTGGAACACAAACTGGGAGTCATCAGAACCCTCCAGCACCGAGCACAGACTGTCCCCACTAGACAGGAGGGCAAGGACAAGGAGGGAACACACATTAAACAAAACCTCAAGACATGTGGATATCCCAACTGGGCCTTTGTCAAAGGCTCAAAAAGATATCCCAGGAAGGACAGGGAAGAGGAGCACAACAAAAGGAAGAACATCACCATCCCCTACATACCCCTGCTGTATCAGAGAAACTAAGGAGAATTTTTGGTAAACACCGCATCCCAGTTTATTTCAAACCTGGAAACACACTAAGACAGAAACTGGTCCACCCCAAATACAAAACACCTAGACAAAAACAGAGTAATGTAGTGTATGCGGTTCAGTGTAGTGAGGAATGTACAGACTTGTACATTGGGGAAACAAAACAACCCATCCACAAGCGCATGGCCCAACACAGGAGAGCCAGCTCATCAGGAAACGACTGAGCAGTCCACCTCCACTTGAAGGACAAAGGACACTCCTTTGAGGATACCAACGTCAAAGTCCTGGCCAGAGAGGACAGATGGTTTGAGAGAGGAGTTAAGGAAGCCATCTATGTCAAAGTGGAGAAACCTTCTCTAAACAGAGGAGGTGGACTGAGATTTAATTTACCAACTATTTATAATTCAGTATTGACTTCTGTCCCCAAGAAGTTTCAACAACATTCACACATTGAGCCTCCAGGTTCCCATGGACAATAGCCTCGTTAGAGCTCTATTCATAGGATAAGTTAGCCTAGGCACACAGTTTCCCCCATTCAAGGACAGGTAAGTACCAGCCATTATGGTAATTAGTGACCCAGTTTCTGGTCAAGCAAGTTTCTGGTGGGTGTTACCCACAGAGTTTATTCCTATTTAAACCTCAATTTCCCACTAGTTTATCAGAACTGAAGAAGTTACTCGGATGAGTGGCGAAACGTCTTCAAGAAATTCTACAAGTCCAGCTGACCTTACTCAACGCTCTTTTGGATTACCATGACCTGGATGACTGAGAACCTTCACAGACCTATGGTCACATATTTGGGTAAACAAGTCGGACAGGGACAAGTTGGCCCCTGTCGGCCAAAGTTCAGGCCATTTTGGAGTTTCCTGTACCAGAGACGCGGCGGCAGCTGCGCCGGTTTCTGGGATTGTGTGGCTACTATCGTGGGTTCTGTAAGAACTTTGCTAGTGTTGTTGCGCCACTGACCAGCTTAGTGAGTCCTTCCCGCCAGTTTTTATGGACAGTTGAATGTCAGGACTCCTTTGACTCTGCCAAAGCCCACCTTTGCAGTGCGCCAGTACTGGCTGCACCTGATTTTGAGCGTCCCTTTAAGGTGGAGGTAGACGCAAGCGCTCATCGTGCCGGTGCTGTGCTCCTGCAGGAGGATGTCCATGGGATTGAGCATCCCGTATGTTTCTTTTCAAAAAAATTCAATACACACCAGGTGAACTACAGTACAATCGAGAAGGAATGTCTGGCCCTACTATTAGCTCTACAACATTTTGAGGTCTATGTAGGCTCAAGCTCCGTCCCAGTCATTGTATATACAGACCATAATCCCCTGGTGTTCCTGTCCCGCATGCGCAATAACAATCAGCGCCTTATGCGCTGGTCATTGTTGTTGCAGGATTTCCACGTTTAAATAAAACATATAAAAGGTATCATCCGTGGCTGATGCGCTATCACGTGCAGAATCATAGGTCAAACATGTCTTTGGGGAAGAGATGTTTGAATTTAGGTGGGGGGGTGTTGACCGTAGTGGTCATAATTTGCATTTGTTCTTTCTGCTGTGTTGTCCCTCCCTGTCCGGGGGGCTGTGTCCTTGTGTTCTCCCAGGATGGGCGCGTGCAGCTGGAGGCCGCTGATTGGAGGAAGTCCGAAGGCCGCGATTTCAAAAGTGGAGCTGACAACACACACTCTCTCTCTCACTGGTTCGCCGTGGCAGCGTTGCATCCCCCACATCGCGACCATTCGCCTACGCAAATCCATTCCGAACTTCTTGTGGTTCTTGTGATTCAGGTATGTTGCGGATGAGATATGTTATCTCTCATGTAAATATTGTAAATAGTAGTTAGAGTGCGCAGTTCCATATTAGTAGGGGTGAGTAGCCGTTTACTTTTGTCCATCTTTTCTCTTGTTTTGTTGGTAGGGAGTGAGGGTAGAAAACCTGTTGTTTTGTTGACTTCTTTTTCTTTTGGCTAGGCAAGTCAGTTTTCAAATCCAGCTCGTTTTGTTTATTGTTTTAGGTGATGCTCACCCCGAAGACTTTATGTTCGTTTGGGTAAATAAAGCCCTTCGGGTTGGACTGCATCTCTCTGTGTCCTGTGTTACTTTTCATAATAGTTGGTGTTTATGTTATGTTTAGGTATCCCTAGGCCGGAGCATAACATATGTGTTCTTCATGCAAACCACATTATAACACATACATGATGTCACTTCTTCCAGTGTCAACAATGCGGAGTAAATTTCTGGTTTTGCAAAGTGTTTTTTTTTGCTCAGTGTTTCCTGTGTTTATTTACGTCATGTGGTTGTCCTCCTTGATTTAAGTCTACCATGATTCCATCTTCTTTGTGTAAACAAGTCACAGCACATGCAAATACATGTAAAGCCCTAAGATTTAAGCAACGCAGTCACAAAAGAAACCATCACAGAAAACAAACCCAGCTTGATCACGGAGCAACGACCATGGAAAGAATCATCTTCTTACTGATTCTTTGTACAGCTATTGAAGGAGAAATAGGTAAACATGTTTTTGTCGCAGATCAAAAGCAATGGAATGATGCTCAGGCTTACTGTAGACAACATCACACTGATCTTTCTGTCATTAATAACCAGAATGACATAAACAAGATCAGAGCAGCTGCAGGTGGACAAATTCAAACAGGTTGGATTGGCCTCTACCAAGACAGCTCAGATGCTTGGAAGTGGTCAGGAGGCGGATACATGACATACGCAAACTGGAATGTTGGAGAGCCTAACAATTATCAAAACAATGAGGACAAAGCAATCCTTGTGATGGAAGGAAAATGGCATGACAGAAATGAAAAGGAAAATCATCCTTTTTATTGCATCAATATTACTGTGGTGGATGAGAAGAAGCCCTGGGAAGAAGCTCTGAATTACTGCAGAGAGCGAAACACCAGTCTCCCCAGCCTGCTCTCTGAGACCGACCTCCTTCTGGCCCAAAGTGAGATCCGGAAAAGACGCATCGCTGGCCCAGTGTGGATCGGCCTGCGTTTCATGGGTGACCACTGGTTGTGGATGAACAGGGATCCGATGGTGTACGAGGCCTGGCCGCAAGGAGGAGATCAGGGCCACCAGTGTCCAGTCTTCGAACGCTGTGGTGCTATAAGCAAAGACGGACAGTGGCAGAACTGGGACTGCCAGGACAATCTCAACTTCATCTGCATCTGAGAAAATCTGAAGCTTATTTCTGGTAAATTAGTTTACGTATCATGAAATCTATCACTGTTGATGACTTTGACCATAGGGAGAACTATACCGTAGAAGATTAGAAGGAAGTAAACCCCAAAAGATAACACATTACACTAATATATATATATGTATATATATATATATATATATATATATATATATACACATACACACACACACACTCACTCACTGGCCGACTGATTAAGTACATCTTATTGGTACTGTGTTGGACTGTTTTGTTTTCTGAAATGACCTACATTTTCGTGGCATAGATTCAACAAGGTGCTGGACATGTTCCTAACAACTTGGCAATTTTAGCATGACAGCATCAGTTGCTGCAGATTTGTCTGCATATGAATCTCCTATTCCACCTTGTGCTCTTTTGGATTGAGATTTGGTGATTCTACAGTGAATTTGAATGAATTAATGCTCTATTTCAAATGGATAATACAAACAAAGAAAAAAGAAACTAAGAAAAACTATATTTGAAAAATATTTGCCTAACATGTTCATAAAGGAATAGGAAGACATCTGCGCTTGTTTAAGCCTACCCTTTCTCCATTAAACATTTACTTCCTGTGTGTGTGTGTTTTTTTAATTCATCTATTCAAGCTCATACATCTTGTGCATTCAAAGATGCTTGTGGTAATTGGAGTTACTGTTGCCTTTCTCTCATCCTAAATCAATCTCCTCTGACCTTTCAAATTTTACTTCTCCTTGTTTATGTCGTATAAAACCATTTATTTTGACAATTAAATGTTTTCATAATGAACTGACTGTAATCTGGCCTAATTTCACATCCAGTCTGTGTCATTTCTCATTTCATGTTATTGTGCATGTTATTGTGTTAATTTCTTGTAAACAAATAAATGTTACATTTACAATTAGTGTACATTTTGTGTGTCCTTCATGCAAAGCACATTTGCTTACTTAGTTTTTTCTATGCTTGCATGAGTGATTTGGTTTTCTAGTTTTAAATCTACCATGACAACGTTTGTCTTGTGTTAACAGGCTGAAGCACATGCAAAGTCATATCCAACAACCTTGAGATTTACATTAGAAACAGCCACAGAAAACGTTTTGAGCTTGAGAGTGAAAAAAGATGTCTTCTTTGAGATTTTTTTTGTTGTTGTTGTTGTTGTTGTTATCAAGGGTAAAATATGTCTAAACCTTTAAGAAAAGCTCCTTAGTTGTGGATCTCAAATCTCAGTGCTCAACAACATAAAACAATGTGGTGATGGCGCTGCCACATGGACAGACAAGACAAAACAAAGATATAAAAAAAAGATAACAATGGGGATAACAATGTTTACGGTCATGTATGTGTGTGTCTATGTGTGCTCGTGTATTAGTTGCACTGTTAAACAGATGATTATGACAATAGTGATATCTAGGACAGTAGTATTGATAGTTACAGAATATATGATAATATTAGTGATTATCAGATAGTCAAGAGTAATGATAATAAATAAAATCAAATGGATAAAAAATGAATAAGTATTTTGCAATGTCAACTTAAAGGTTTTGTAATAATAATAATAATAATAATAATAATAATAATAATAATAATAATAATAACATCTCCTTACTCATGGATGTCCCAGGGTGCAGGCAGCACAACACCATACCCTATATCTATGTACATTTCCCATTTATTTATGTTATTTTTATTTATTTATGAGGTGTTTTATGGTGCGTGCATTAAAATCGGAGTGTGTGTGATGCATTAAAAAGAAAAGGAAGAGGTTGGGGGTTGCCATGGATTTTGTCTTTTGTTTATGTGTTTATGTGGCCCCTTTCCTTTTTCTAAGCTGCTGTGCAGTGTATTAAAACAAGGTGATGTGCCACACTGGGGCAATCGAGGGGAGAAAAAATAAACAAAATAATTAAGAGTAATGATAATTAATAATTATAACAATAACAACAATTGTAATAATAATAATAATAATATATTGGTAGTTTGACTTAAGAAGGTGGAAACATCAGTTAATAGTAACAGCTACAATAACATTGATAATGACAAGGATACGTGACTTGACTTTAATGGGAAAAATTTGCAAAGGAAAAGGGAAAAAAAAGAAAGAAAATTAGGCTGAATATTAAAAAGAATAACAGCCACAACATTAATTGCAGATGATGAAACAGTAGGGCGAAGGAGAGAGGGCCTCCTCCCTCTTAAGACAGTGTGAGTTGTCATTGGTGTGGCTAAGCGTGGATAAATAAGTAAATAAATACGATATGATAGATTATTGATAGGAAAGGCATGAGGAGTAGATGGGGAGATAAGAGAGGAGGTATGTATTTGTTAATTAGTGTTAATAAACAGTGTTAAACAGTGATAATAACAATAATAGAAAAAAGAGTCAAGAAAATTAATCGGCAAATAAAAGAGAAATTAATAGAGGTATATGAATAATACTATAATAATAATAACAACAACAATAATAATAATGTAATAGTCATGGGTGGGATACACAACACATTGTCATGCATACAACAAACACTGAAGACAGTGGTCTTCTTGAAAAATATAATAGCTATTTTGCATTCATTGGACGTATTTACTGAATGTGTGGTTAGTACTGATGCCTTCCAGCGGAAAGGTCTGGGTTCAAGTCCAGCTCGGGCCTTTCTGGGCGGAGTTTGCATGTTCTCCCTGTGTCTGCGTGGGTTTTCTCCGGGTACTCTGGCTTCCTCCCACCTCCAAAGACATGCTCGTTAGGTTGATCTGTGGTTCTAAATTGACCTGAGGTGTGAGTGTAAATGGTTGTTTGTGTCTGTGTTAGCCCTGTCTAGGGTGTACCCCGCTTCTTACCTGATGACAGCTGGAATATAGTCCAGCAACCCCTACCCTACCCCTACCCTTTTTTTGCACTAAAAAGGAGAAGCTCTCCAATCTTCTTGTACACTGTATAATGACAAGAAAGGGGCCATGTTCCATAAGTGGAAGTAGAAAATGAGATAAGATAAGTGTATTTTGTCTATCCTTCATGAAAACCACATGGCTTCCTGTTACCACTTCATCCAGTGTCAACTGTGTGGACAACACAGCAGAGGCTAGTGCCCCCAAATTTGTTTATCTGTTCAATGTTTTCTGTTTATGTGGGTCATTTGTTTTTCTTCTCTACCATGATTTTTCAAGCCAAATCACATGTAAAGTCAAGTTCAGTTCAGTTCATTCAGAAACCTGAGTGACCTGTGACATTTGTTGCAAGATAAACAGTCACAGAAAAGGATCTTAGCTTGGGCTATCATGGAGAGAAACAGGTTCTTAATGACTGAGTAAGATCTAGCAAAGTCACTGAAAAGGTGTGCATATACACATATATTGGTAAGATATGTGTACACACATACAAATTTAAACTCCATATACTTTTCTTTGGTTATTTTTAATTTATTATATTGCTTTCTTATTTAATTATAGGTGCCTATAACTCTGATGCCCATGCATGGTTGTTTTAAGATAAGATATGCCTTTTTTCATCCCACAATGGGTAAATTCTCATTGTTAACAGCAGCAGAGACATTTAGCAATCACACAGATGGACATATGGGTGCACTAAAGAATATAAATAAGAGTATAAAAAATATATCAAAAAAAAATATATATATCACAAACAAACAAGGAAGCAGCTTTAAGAACAAGTTATCCTCTGGGTATGTTGTTTGAAATAACATTAGAGTGGCAATTAAGACATTAATATCTTTAAACGTAGCCCTTTTCAGCACATTATGGTGTAAGTGATTACAATTACAAATGTCATCAGCAAACTTTAGCATGTTCTTTTAGTGGGGCTGGGCGGCAATTGTTTTAAGAATCCCCTTATGTGTAAAAAAAAAAAAAAAAATGTAATTTCACATTTAAATGTTTTCATTACATGATACTGAATGTAATGTAATGAACAAAATATTTAAACTGCAGTGTGCCTTATGGATTAGTGAGTATGTTATCTGCTTATGGACATTTGGTGTCATACTTGCATATTTTTCAGACTACATCCATCTATGCCTGCATACAAATACATTGATGTGAAAAAGTATTGGCCCCATTCCTGATTTTTTTTCTTTTATTTTTTTTTCACAAAATCTGTTTTTTAAAAGTTTTTTATTATTACAGTCACAGACTAGATAGCGTATGAAGCATGGGGGCAGCGTATGAAGCGTGGGGGCAGCAGTAGCTCAGGAGGTAGAGTGGTCGTCCAATAACCAAAAGGTGGTTAAAAAGGTCCCCCTATTCCTCGTCTAGTCGTTGTGTCCTTGAGCAAGACAGTTAACCAGTGGTGTCTTTTCATTAGGGGCAATGGGGCCATGCCGCTGCTATGTAGATGAGGATGAGCAGCTTTTATAAGTTTTCCTGTGTCAAAAATGTTGTTGGGCCTAATTTAATAAGTAATAAGCTTTGGCGCCAATGAAATGTGCGCATTGGATGAACGCAATTTCCTCTGTAGATGCTTTTTGTAGTGTAGTTGTGTGTGAATAGTTTGTTGTGTCTCATGCAGTGTCTCTGTTTCTGCTCAGTGGGGCACAGCTGAGATGGCCCTGGTCTGCAGTGTTGAGGACTGGCAACTGATGTGCGTGCATGCGCAGTGGGGCCACTTCAGTTTGGGTAGTGGGGCCTGAAGTCCAGGACCCAGAGCGCTTCTCATTGGCTGATTGGAAGCAGGTGGCATGGACTGCACAGGTCTCACTAGTTTGGCTAACGTAATAACATAAGGTAGCTAATTCATGTTTCATTCATTCATGTTTCATTTATTCATTGCATGGTGAATCAAGTGGACTAACTGGCTAGTGGGCGATTCAAGACTTTACCACTTGAGCAGAATTTGGAGATAACGTTGAATGATAACGTTCAATGACCACATTGGCCGGAGGATTTAATAATTTTTCAAGAGGAAAAAGGCAAAATTAGATCATTGAACCAGGAGTGGTTTAAGAGGAAAACTTAGTTAACTGGGAGCTCATCAAAAAGGGGCTTGGTAAGTAATTTATTTTTAATCTAAATGGAATTGATAATGTAGTTCACATAATATTTGAATTATAATGGAATTTGCGTAATGTAGCTGTTGCATGTGGGTGTGTGTGGGGGATTAATTATGATATTTCTAGACTGCATTATAAGATTTTCCTGCATGGTTCCAACAGAATATCCAAGCCAAATTAGTGTATAGACCTGCCCCAGGGGCAGACTGACAGAAACTACTGAGGTAGTGGCTGCCATGTTATTGCAACTTGGTGCCAAGTATTAACTCTCAGTTTCAACTCAGTTGCAAATAGGTAACACAACAGTATTCACCAAACACTTTTCTCTGAGCGCACCATCTATTCTCAAATGTCCTCCTTCCTATTTTTTCACTTTCGTTAAAGAAAAGTATTGTACATCGTAGTTTGCCCATTATAAAATTTCAAGGTGGTCAGCATATCCTTCAGTCCATCTAGAATCCTATTATTCCTCTCTCATCTGAAGGTTTCACTAAAAGAAAGCGGGTACAGATACAGATGTATCTAGCTAACCCTTCTGTGGGCCATTAGACTTCAGTCACATTACAAAAAATGGCATTTTGTAACCCAAACATTAGAAGCTTAGCGACTTACTAAGTGAATTTCTGTAGCTGGTCAGTTTACTGTTCTAGTCATGTGCACAAGTATCTGCTGTTCTGTCTACTTCAACCAGCCATTTTTTTCACTAGTTGCTTAATTAAGAATTTTAAGATGCTTCAAATGCTGGCGCGGTCATGAACAATATTTTGCCAAATTCCCCCTCAAAACAGATGTTATGTGATAGTTCTGACTAAATAATTATTGACTGCAGGAATTAAAAGATTAAGTGATGTTCTTAACCATGGGGCCGCGGCCCAAGAATGGGCCATCCAATCACACTTGCCTGAAAAAGTCTGAAAAAAACGCGTGCTTCAGCAGGAGTTAACAGGGAACTGTAAATATTTGTCAGCCAGGATGTGCTGCTAGTTTACCTTGTCTTTCCAGAAAGTATGGCTATGCCCTCAGACTCAGACCAACATGGAGACATAGAAAACTGATCACAAATGTTGATATTAAACACAGGATTTTGTTGTGTTCTTGCACAAAGAAAAAAAGCAAAGAAGAAAAGACAAAGAAGACAAAGAAAGAAAAAAAGACACGGAAAAGCTTTCCATTCCCTGAAGTAATGAGTGCTGAGGCCTGTATCACGAAGCAAGCTCAACTTACCCGGGGTTACTCCCAACCTATCCAGCTGAACCTATCCACAACACTGACAATCTGGATAAGCGGTATCACGACGCCGGTTATCAACTGGGTAACTCAACCCAGGTTTGTCTTGTTGTAAAATGGTGAACATGCACGTATAAAGGGCGGGTTCCAAGGCAGCAGACCAATCACAATCATGAGCACTGATCTGCCATCAAAAAAGACAGGATTCTCCTCAAATATGAAGAAGAAAAAGTAAATCTCACCGAAAAGTCAAACACCGTGGCTGCATCGAAGAGACGCCAAATGGCATGACAAAGGATTGCAGATTGTATAAATGTGTAAATTACACATCAGCGGCTCAGTTAGTTGAGCCATTGAACTAATTGAACTAGTTGATTCAGCCATGAATCCCAATCACTGTCCTGCATAGATGAATTAGTCTCATTCCCCCAGATGTAACCTCTCTGGTGTAAAAAGAACATGGGAGCAGATAAAAACCAAGCGCAAAAACATCATATCATCTGGGGAGTTGGAGTTTTTATTTCTATAATGTTACATGGGCTACAATAAAGCTGGAAGCTGATGCCCCAATTACATCGTAACAATACATCAAGTTGTTGCCCTGAATTAAATTATCCTGATTTTGACCTGTGTTTGTGCTTAGTGGGGACAACTGGCAAAAATATACTCCTATACTTTTTGTGGTTATCTGCTGGAAGATACGTTCATGCCAATCTCAATCAGGTCTTTCCCGAACAACTGATTGGCGGGTGTGTGGAGCCTTTTATCGGATTCAGATCAGTCATGAAAGTTACCGTGACCCGAAGCAGGTTAGCCGTTTAGAGTTAGTTACCGTGGTAACGTACCTCAATTCGTGATACAGGAAACCCAGGATTAACCCTAAATCCATAATCCTGCCTCGTGATACAGGCCTCTGGTCCATCACAGTGTGCACCACATTTACTATAACACTAACAATCCACACAATATTGACTCATTCTGAAATGTGTAGGCTCTGAATGTATTGTCACATTTTACTGAGTAAAAAGAGGGTTGCATCATGTCCTCGATAGATGTTTGAGCTTCAGGAATACTGCCTCTGCTCAGAGTGTAAAAGGAAGGAATTGAAGGAACAACATGGTGGTTTTTCTCTTATCCCTTCTTTCTGGCATCCGTTTCACTTGTGAACTTGATTAAACTTAATTTCGGTGGATGGTCTAATACAGTTCTGTGTGTCAAATTGTTTCTCATAGCCATAAACAAGCAAGGCAAGGATGATGTTTCTGAACGAATCTCTGCATACTCAACTCAGCTCTGCCTTCTTTTACAATACATTTTGACATATTAGGTACAGGAAAGGCTTGGATATGACAATGTTATATAATTCTACTAATACACTCAGAAAGATCTGCTAACGCTGGGATTCTTGAAACTTTTGACCATGATCTTTTTTAGTGAGCAAGATTTGCCCATCGTGCCATCAAGTACTGTGAGGAGGAGGCAATAATCCATGTTAAATGTAAATATCACTTTAAAGTGAACTATGCGGGATTACAATATTGGGCCTTGTTTACTCAAATCAAAGTTGCGTAGTGCTTGAATATAAAAAGACTTCTTTATACAGGGTCGCTAGAAATTAATTTTTCCTATGTACGGCAAGGTGCCACTACACTGGCAATGCCGACTGATATTATTTTAATATCGTTTTTCTTACTATTATTGTACAAATGTCAATCCTTAGTCCATGACTGAGAATGTTTTGAATGGTTTCAATCATTAAAGGCAAGAATATGAAAATGATCTAACTTTTTAGGGAAAACTAGCCATGTCTGGTAACTTTCGTGTAGCTAGCTTAAGCCACCTACAGGTAATCTGCGCTGCCTGCATGATATGCGGTAACATAATGTCTCATGCTGCTTTAAACCTTCTGTACTGATTTAGAAAAAAACGAGATCTGTTTATTTATTTGTTTTCAGTCAAAGCTTTCTACATAAAAACAAACCCAGCTAGAGCACTAAAGATTTGCCTCTGTTCTTCTTGTAGTTGCTGTCAAACCATCTCCTGACCTTTGACCCTGAATCACCTCACCAACCCAAAGGCACCAGAGCCACATCTCTGTCTTTCTATCTGTCTTTCTTTCCATCTGTCTGTCTATCTTTCCGTCTGTCTGTATGTGTGTCTGTCTTAATATTTTGTCTTTATTACTGTCTTGTAGTGTGTCTGTCAGTGTGTCATAATGCCGGGAGGCTGCATGGCAGACCTTTAAAGTGGATGTTTGGCGGCATTGTGGCAACCGTTCATCAAAACTTTTAAAACAACACCTGAAAGTTATAGAGTGGGAGTACTGGCTTCCTAGAAATCATGGGTCACACATACTTGGTCGCATCATACATGATACAGTATAAGAAAATACAATGTACATGAGTGCTAAGTAGGTATATTTTGATTAGGGGGAAGTTGGGTGTTTCAATAATTAGGTCGCTTGGTGGCTACTGTTGGGCTGTTGGCTGTTGTTATATGATTTCACTCCAGGTTTTTTCCCTTCATCACATCATTTGCAAGACTGGCATGCATATGAAAATTTTCATAATGACCCAAGATTTTCAGTGGCATTGTAAGTTTTGTTCCAATGATAACCACCACGACATAGTATAGGACCACGCCATGCCACTTTTGTGCCCTGTTTCATGTGTTTCATGTGTTTGTGCAATGTGCTCAGAGCACATTAATTAAATGCATTCCTTTTGTCTTTACTGTCCAGGCTCTTATTTCATTGTGCCTCATATTTGTTTTATAATAATCTCATATCTATTTATAACAACAACTCATTTGCTCTACTTTACCTAAAGCTGACAAATAACACCTATGATATTAACAAAGTCATTTATAATAATGTGCATATGGGGTAAAGATGCCAGACTCAGTCCTTAGTTCATTGCACCTTTTAATTACTCATAGTAACTTATATCTGTTAATAATAGTGTCATATTCTTGTCACTTTACTTAGAGCTGACAAATAGCACTAATGATATTGCATAGCTGTTTATAACTGTGTGCTGTAGGGAGATGTATACATTATTATAACTTTATTACATATACTTATAGCTACAGATGTAAAGCACTATAGGCGAAGTCAAAACTCATTATGCATCACTACACACATTTAGCAAAGCAAAGTAGTTATGATGCATCATACAATTAACAAGTGACTAGGCAGATATTGACATATTTATAATGCACTATTCAGATTACAATTATTCATAATTAGTTGTCATAATGCATCATGAAGTTTGTTACGACGAGTTATGAATACCTATAAATGGTAATAATGAGCATTACAATGCTTTATAGACACCTTATAAAATATTATGAGTGCATTCATAGGGCATTATAAATACAACCTTCATAGAAAGTGTTACCAAAAATTTTCAATTCCAAGCTTCCTCCATGTGTTTCAAACATAACAGCTGTCAAGCTATTTACACCTACAACCAAAAACATTTAAGGAAGTCAGGTAAGTAGTACCAAGGCCAGATATGCAGCAGATTGTGGTGGACAACTTGATCACACACAATGCATCCAACTGAGTGGCTGTTTTGAAGTATATAAGGTACATAAACCATATTGATAAATGGCATTTTGATGCTTGACTTTTCCATGCTATACTGTAAATAACCACAATGATTAGAACGCCTTTGGTAAAAACATCATCTACCAAAATGTACTCACCTCTTGTCCTAAGATTGTCTCCACTGTAAATTGTCAGTGTGCACCACACGATTGTCTTTTTTGGTCACATAGCTACAACGTTAGCACAGCCCAGAGCTTCTGATTTGTATACTCTAAATGCTCTCACATTTAGAGACACAGCCACGTAAGTGAGCTGTACTGGGATGATGTTTTGTTGTTGTTGTGCTATCTTGAAGCAGTCAATTTTCTTATATAACTCATGACAAGTATTCTAATAAGTATATTTCCACAAATGTAACACACTGAATCTGATTTGAGCTGGGTTGTATCTTCCGCCTATGAGAGGTGTAGTGCCAGAAAAATATTCAATAACCCTGATTATCAAATGGTCTCTTCAGATTTTCACTTCATTTCCTCCATAATTGAAATCTGATGAGCTTCAAGCTCCTGAAATGCTATCAGGGCAACCTAATGTCTGCAGCTAGTCCAGTCAACCATGTATAGTCCTTTTCTCTGGTCCTCATGGATGGAAAGATTATGCTGTGAACCTGTCAGGCAAGACACTCTGTGGAATGAGAGAATTCCAGGGGAATTCCCTACAGCAGCTGTGAGGGAAGCAGATGGAAGCAGGGTAAAGAAGCTGAGAGGTGTCATTTATCTTCATAACACCCTCTATCCAGCTGGGTTGGAGAAATCAGAGAGGAAACAGAGGAGAGGTAAATGAAGGGTGCAGGCGGGGGTGGGGGATTGTGGGTTATCTGTAAATGTTGCAGGTGGAGATATCTGTGTTAGTCTGTCTGCTGCTAAAGGAAGCTAGCTTTGTTGTCAGATTGAGGTGTTTCACCAGGGGAATGGGGAGAAAGGAAGGAATGGGTGGTAAGGAAATGATGGATGAAGAAGGAGAAAAGGTGGGAAGTAGTAAGGGACAGCGAGATGCATGGCTAAGGACAGATGCAGATGGAGAACAGGGTACTTCATTAAAGAATGGAAAATGACAGTTTACCTCTGTTCAACTTAATCGTCCTTACGACTTTGCTGATCTCTTCTGTTGTAAGTCTGTCTGGATTCATTGACGCTATTGTTTACCCAGCATAGCACATACATACAGGCATATTATTGGAGGTCACTGCGATGCTAACAACGCTGTGCATTGTTAGCTGTGTCTGATGGTGTTGTGCAGAAGGTGGTGGACAAGCTTGTATTTAGGGAGAACAGCTTTTAGCTAATTACTAATGTCAGCGTGTTCCTGTTTGCTTGAGTTTAATATTCATTCTGTCAGTTCAAGATGCTATAATGATAGCGTGCTAGCATTTGAGAAAGCAGTTGAAGATGATAAGAATGCCAATAGATTGTTTTGCTAATTTAATGGCAAAGTATGGAGAGACTTAATACAATAAGTTCTTCTGGCGGCATTGGTGGAAATGTCAGTAGTATTCATGAATGCGTCAGATTTACCTAAAGCTCCTTCCACACTGCACAGAAATCGTGCATTGTCTTCTGGGGTCATTTTGGCAATGTGAAAGGGTTGCCACGCCATTTCCCTTGACCCTTCAAGCAACCCGGGAATTTAGCAACTCGGCTCTGCTCGCCTGCATTGTGAAAGGCGTCCCGCTAAATTACCCTGACATTGATGTACCTGCCTGTCACGTTCTGATTTTGTCATTGGGCAGCCTGTCAGGTTGTCATTGTGGAAATTCCAGGGCTGCGAGAGCTGGTCACTCAGATCTCAAAACAGTGCATGGTTTTGGTCCACTCCCATAAGATCTATCTCCCTTTTGATCTTATAAAACTGACTGAAAACTAAAACTGATCTCTCAACGGAGATTTTTTTTCCATTCTTTTCAATCAGACAAATCAAAGGTGTAGCTATATGGTCTTTAATGGAAGCGCATACATGAATTAGCCCTAGTCATTCTCGGGAAATCCCACCAATCGGGGATTCCTGATGTGAACTGTGCATGCGCGGCTGTGTTCGTATACTGCGTTTAAAATTGCAATGCACAAAACAACAACGCTAACATTCAACGTCCATGGTGTTCTTTGTTTACTCACAGTGATCCAGTGAACGTAAATGTGTAATGATGACCTTGAAAATGTGATGACATATGAGAGGGAGGAAAAAAAACAGGCATGCATCTCTCACAGGGGGAGGTCAGACCCACGACTGCCGGTAGTCTGAAAGTCCATTAGCACCCACCAAGGCAGGTCGATCCGGGTCAGAAAATCCTGTAGCAACGCACTATTTTGAGTGTTAAAGCAGTATAAGACAAACAGCAACTGCAGTGCCACTGGCAAATCTTTAGGGGTGAACTGTAAGTGTAATGAAACCACAACCTCATGACAAAGGCTGTTTCTAAGCCTGCTATGGATTATAGAACACTGGTAGAGCTTCCCATAAATCTGAATGGTCTATTGTCATGTTTTATTCCCTGGTGTTAAATTGGTACTTTCACATTATCTTAAATGTGACGAATCTAAACAGCAGCTGAAGAGAGTGTTGTACAGCATTCACAGATCCACTCAGATTCTACAGATAAAATACACATCTCCAAACACCAATAAAGAAGGTACATACTGTATGTACTGCATGGTTTATCATTGCTTTGAAAGAACTGAGGGGCTACACAACATGTCTTAAGCAGCACAGTTGCCAGCAGGCCAACATATCTCTCTTACCAAATCCAAATGATTTATTTTTAATGTAATTTTCTAACATTCCATGTAAGAGGGTATAAAGTAACACGGGCTAAAATCCTGACATGTACCATGCATTTGCCCTTGCAGCACCTTATGCAGAAGAAGCGTATACATTTGTGATTTCCAAACCCTATACTCCCATGTGGGAAATGAAGGACCTAACAGTTGGCCAAAGGGTAATCCCCACCTCCCAGACAAGTGGGATATTAAGGCTTACAAGCAGTGCTGCTACTCTACCTGGGAAAAGCTTTTTCCTTCCCTGTCAGTTGGCTGCTTTGAGCCTCAGTGACTGCCAAGGGGGTGTGGGGTGGAGGGTGGCAGTCTAATCAGGGGACCGTGGGTGATGGGAGACAAGAGCGTGCTCCGAATAAAAGCAGGTTCAAAGCGACTGTGCTCTGCTGTCACAGTCTGGAGAAAGATAGGAGAGGGAGGCATGAGGGACAAGGACTCTGTGAGGTTTAGTGAAAGGAAATGAATAGAAAAAACAATAAATAAATAAAAAAAGTGTAGAGGAAAGTGTGATATAGTCACAGGAACCACCACCTACACACAGTCTGTCGATGAGTTTAATGAAAGATCAGGTAGTTGTGAGCACGTGAAAGAGAAAGATGAAAGCAAAGAAATATTTGATGGTCACACAGCAGTGAATCTTGAAATAATCTGATCATGTAGATGTGTGACATGGAAATGCCCAGAGAGTATTTTGTGCCACTATTTACTATAAAACAACAGACAAGTATGGTCAAATCAGACAAAGGGTTTGTATTTCAGTGACACATACCTGCACACCTCTGGTTTAGACTCCCATCACTGTTGGGGCCTCAAAAAATTAGGCTTTGCTGGAATTTTGTGCGTCTGCATTTTCAGTGTTGGCTTTGGCAGAGAGCATCAAGTTGGGCATTCGATTAAATCCGTGCTGTGGTGTAATACACTCTTTTTTGATATTGTTGTGTTTGGCTCCATCTTGTGGAGTTTTAAGGAGGTAAACGGTCCCTAATGTGCGGCCCGTTAACTGTAACGCAACCAGTTTTTAAAGATATCGCAGAGCATGTCATAGGTAACACAGTGCCATACAGTAGAATTTAAGAAGTGACCTAAGACAAGTATTTTTATAAACCTTACATCTAAGACGTTTTATCCATCACTTTTTCTGAAATTTCCACCAGAGGGAGGAGTTGCTCCAAGCAGCTTCATTTGTATTGAGGTTGTTCTCAGTCCTGGTCAGGCCTGCCAGTTGTCTTACGTAACTTTACAATCCTCTGTGAGTTTTAAACTGCACAGTTCACTAACACAAACGCCATATGCCAATGCCAGATTTAGCATGCACATATCCCATTACATATTATAGTATTTTATGAGAAGTTTGGCATATGCACATATGTAACCTAGTTTTCACTTCTGCGTTGTGTGATGAGGATTAATGGGCCCAGACCAGGATTTCTTTGGAGGAGGCAGTCTCCGTTTATTCTCTGACGAAAGTATAAATGAAAACAAAATCCTCCCATCAGTCACGAACAACATGAGCTCCTCTCCAGAGCACAACAGGAAAAGGGGAGAGGTAAAGGCGGGAGACACATTTATAGGGGGGGGGGAACCCCTGAAAATAAACGTAGGGGTACAGTAGCTCAGTTTTAAAGGTTCCACATAACAACTTAGGAGGACAAACATGTCAGGTAAGAACAATTTAAAGTGAAACAGATTTTGTGTAATTATAATACTGTATACTGTACAGTACTGTATATTTGACCCTGTTACACATACATAGGGTCCCACTCTAACTAATCCTTTCTATGTCTGTCCAGGATAACCAGTCCTCAGGTTTCTATCAGGTATTTTTTAAAATAATATCACATATGCACTTTCCTCCTTCCACACACATAACCATGATTCCCACATGCTTAACTTTTCCATTGTAGCACCAGAGAAACCAGTTTAATGACCCTGTCATCACCACTTGAGTTCCTTCTTCCTCCTTTTTCTCCCAGGACACAACTTGGTGTCTCAATTCCATGCTGCCATTTGGATAATTACATTGGAACTGTATTATGTAACATTCATTTCTTCACATGTACTCATGTGTATTTATGTACTTTAAAATATATGACCTTACAGTCATGTAATGTGGTTTATGGGACCTTAAAAGCAGTACGGGCTCAAGTAGCCAAGGTCTGTTTTTGTGTGAAATACCATCATGCCAGACTGCCAGGAACCCACGGTGGACCAGACCAGTCAGCAGGGAAGTTGCTCACTCCTCCTCTTGAAAAAACAAACGTTACCATGAAACACCTGTCACCCCTCAGCCCCCACCTATCCCCGCACACACAGAGCTCTCCTCCCCACTTTGCTTCTTTCTTCTTTCTCTCAGCACCCCCTCACCTAGTTTTACTCGCTGTTCTTCCCTCTGGACGTTTCCTGTTTTCCCACACAAGCCCCTTCTCGTAAAACTGTGTCTCCCCTAATGTTTTATGTGTATCACGTTGCACCCAGTTCTAACTAGAGAGAAACAGTACAATATTAGGCCTCTGAGCTGCAGACATCACTTTGTGTTTTTTATTTATTTTTTATTTTATTGTTTATGTTGCCATATTCATATCACCCTGTAATGTGCTCCCATTGTATTTCCTTCAGGGTCATTCGTCAGTTAGAGAAAGTCTGGGGTCACATATTGAACTTGAGTACACGTGTCAGTTTTTTGAGTAGTTGAGAGTTTTCCATTTTACTCAGCGCTTCAGTAGTTAAATAGCTGCAGATAATTGTTTAAATACACCATCAGTCTATGAAATATGGTAAACTAAAAACATTATGTGAAAGTTCAAATCAGTTACACCTAAACACCCAAACAAAACTAAACGTCTTACACTTTAATTAATTTACTTTAGCAGCTGTTGTGGGTTTATAGCAACTGTATTAGATTTTTTTTTTAATGATGATTCATTTGTCATATGAACATTACAGAACTTTTGTGAGTCTCTCTGGCCTGGAGATGGATGTTTCTGATCTGCTGAGCTGCATGTTTCTTTTGTCTTGGCCCAAACAACCTGCCTTGTGTTTATTGTTCCGTCAGCTCTGTCCATTGTATTGCTTCATTATTGATCTCTTATGTAACATTCATCACCTTAAATCATCAGCTTTTGTTTGGATCATGTTAATATGTTGCATGTGTGCTTATGCAGATGTATGAATTTATCTCCTGGTTGTTCTCCTCTCCTCTTTTCTCCTCTCCCTTTTTTTCTGTGTCTCCAGATGGGTCCCCTCCCATGAACTGTGTTCTGCTTAGTGCTTGCTCTGGAGGATTCAGGCTCTGGATTCTGTAAGGTGTCTTGTCAAAGTTTGGATTACTGTTGACGCTATGTAAATAAAATGAAAATGGACTGTGGGAAAACTGGGAGATCATGCTGACTACATGCTGTAAGACATCAGTGCTAATCACTATACCATCATGCCTTCTGAACTGAAATATTAATACCTAATAAAATGTTAATGAGTCCGTCATCACATCAGGGGACATGCAAAGAAGTTTCTAATAATAAACTAATAAATGGACAATGTAACATTCATATTAGATTATTGCTTATGATGAAATACATTGATGTTTTACAGACACTGCTTCTCTACCTCAGTATAGTTACTAGAGCTTGATTTCCATTTGAAGCCACCTTATTCTTATCCTACACAGAGTAAGTTGTACAGCTAATGTCTGACAGTTAAATGTTACTTTTCAGTAAAATATCCTGTTTCCTGGAAGAGACAAAAATTAGAGAGTTCAAATATATGAAGATAAATTTGTCAGTTATTTGATAGTCCCTCAGAATTATCTGGCAATCCATTCTCTAGGCTGAGAGCCACTGGACTTCACTACCTAATTACCTATAATAGTTAAAAGTGAGTAGATCTGCTTCAACTCCTCCTCCAACTACAACAGTAAACTACTGCTTTTTACGCATATCTCTGTGAACATATTTATATACTTAAATTTTTGAATTGGAGGTTTACTTGCAATTAATGCTTTCTGTACTGTTAAATAAACATCAAATGCTTTCTATCTGTGGGAACTATAGAATTGTACAACTATTATCCACTTCTGTTGGACTGTTAAATAGATGAATGTCTGTTACATTCACGGCTTTCAAGCACTTGTCACGTGTTACGTCCCTTGGTGGTACTAGGGGAATTTAGAGACAAACACATGGCAACAAGAGAAGTTGAGAGTGAGGGTAGAAGGAACTTAAATAGATTTATTTTACCATCAAATATGCTAAAACTTATTTACACATAAACTATGGGGAAAGATGGAGCAATGTGATTGCTGAAAGCAGTAAAACAAAACCAGGCCTCACTAATGAATTCCCTTGAAATAAAAACAAACAAAAGGCTTATGTGTCATATCTACAAAGACGTAATCACAAAATACATAAATGGCAGTGTATTTAACAAACGTTACTTACATGTGGACGTACTCTTCCACAGCCTTCCAACACAAATCTATTAATACTGACATAAAGCGCACAGGTCCACACATCTCAAGGTTTACACAGGTAGAATAACAAGCAGCAGCCTGGATCCCTTGGCTGGGCCCCTTTTCAAGAAGGCTCAGGACAGTAGTTGGTCAGTCTGGGGTTGAAATTCCAACACAGATGGAAACTAATCTGGCAATCAACACACACAAAACAAACAGTGGAGGGAGAGTGAGACACAGATATAGAACGTAACACAACTGTGCAAACCAATACCAAGGAAATCTATCTTATTTTGCAATACAGAGCTTTTTCCATGGCGACATTCCCACACTGGCGCACCAAAAGCAGTACATTTTACACCCGTGTGCAGTGACTTGTCAATTAGATAGATAGATAGATAGATAGATAGATAGATAGATAGATAGATAGATAGATAGATAGATAGATAGATAGATAGATAGATAGATAGATAGATAGATAGATAGATAGCAATTATTCATTCATTTTCTGTAAACGCTTGTCTTCTGGAGGAGCCTATCCCAGCTGTCATTGGGCGAGAGGCAGGGTACACCCTGGACAGGTCTCCAGTCTATCACAGGGCGCACAGAGACAAACAACCATTCACACTCACATGTACACCTACGGCCAATTTAGAATCATCAGTTAATTAAACATGTATTTGGACTGTGGGAGGGAGCACCAAGAGGAAAACCAACATACAAACTCACAGAAAGGTCCCAGTCGGCCCCAGAACTTTCAGACTGTGAGGCATCAGTGCTAGCCACCAGCTCCAAACTGTAGAATAAGTATGTTATAAGTTGCAAAATCTGCAGTCACGCCACAAGCTGAAGTATACTGGTCTTGTTTCATTCGTTTGCAGCACTGCCAAATGCTGGCATTAAGTAATGGAGGTACAGGAGAGATTAACAGCTGGGGATGTTTATGTGTCATGCTCATCTCATCTGTCTTCCACTTGTTAGAATTGTTCAGGCTGCATCATCTCCATAAGGACATTGATAAGAACTGCTTAATCACCATGGGATTTCCACTGGTGCTCTCAGTCTGAAGAGCATCGCTCAGCAAGGGACTGTCTACACTGTAACAGATGTCACATGGCACAAATAAGGTCGTAGAGGACGTGGACATGGTGTCAAACAGCATGAATTATAAAACCCACTGATCTTCTGAAGGAAAATATTTTACGTTTAAAGTTCACATATATATCCAGAGGTACACAGCTCAGTGCAGTGAGATATTTATTTTCCAGTGTACGCAAAGTATAAAAGTATAAAAAGTATAATATAGTATAGCAATGTATAACTCATAAATCAGTAAAGATATAAGTTAAAAACTAAATATGGACGATATGCAGCATAATACTTATTTTGATGGAGGGATGATCAAGAGATTCATTTATCAAGAGACATCCTGGCACATCAGATAAGCACAACCCATGTGTAAGTTTTTTTTTGCCTTTTAAATTCAAGCCAGAACTTTACAAGTGCACACAGACATTCATAGCGGGATCCTAACCTTTGCCTATCATATTTATTTCATCAAAAGAGGTCTCTGTGTTAGGGCAGGTGTGGCTGGAAACCTGCGGTTGAAAAAAAGACAGCAGAGGGAGGGGAGAGGCAGAGGGAGAGGAGGCCAACCCTCATATGCGCTGCCCTTAAAACAATAATCCCGCTTTCAACCTCGACTCTGCAATACTTTCCAAGTGATCATATCCTCATCATTCTCATGTCAGCACCATGTGGTTGGAAATAATAGTCCGAAAAGAGCCAGTTCACCTTAATTCAAGATGAGGCAGTCACAGAGCAAAACAATCATAAAAACCATGGAAACATTTTCTCAGACTGTGATGGACACAGACAGGGAGGTGTGTTCACTCTCTCTGACAACTGCTATTATCTTACTATTTACTTAATATACTCCACTTTAATTTTCTGCCCTGGCACCTACACTGGCCTGGAAAAACAGAAAGAAATTCCTTCCCCCTCCCTCTTTTCCCCCCATAGGTGGAGGTCTTATTAATGTTGCCCTGCTGTCTGGCCCAGCTGAGTATATTTACTCAGTGTTAGGAGAGCGCTGGCCACAAAAGCAGGAATGTGTCTAAGTGTGACTTGAAAGCGGCAGTTACATTTAATTTTTAACTCATAAAACAAACACAGAGCGGCCCAGCGATTTTTATGAATGGCTGCTTTCATTACGAAACCTGCCCACCAATCAAAAAAAATTTACCCCGGTTGTAAAACCACGCCCATTTGAAAACGTCTAAGTTGTTACCTTTGCGCTGATTGGTTAGAAGTATTGAGATGGGCGGGGCTTTCCATGCTTTCACTGCGCCTATAAATTAGCGTTTAGATACTTATCCCCTTTAGAATAAGGACTACGGTCCGAACTATTAAGAGGCTGAAATTCGGTGTAAATCTATTTAAGACTAAAAATCATTAAGTTGATTGCTCCTTGCAGGCACGGATTTAACTTTACTTGTATTTTGTGAGACTTTCACCATGTTAATCATGGAATTTCTGATCTACCTGACTGTAATGACAACAGCCGTCATCTCGCAGGTAAGACACTTGTTTCCTGACAGAAGCTCATGTATCTGCATGTGAGCCTGAAGTCTGCTTCTAGAAAGAATGCTTAAGGATTAGTCTGTGTTATCTGCTGCTGATAACCAGTAAAAGGCAATCAAACTTTGAACTCCTGGGAATGAAGAGTAAAATTAGATTAATAGTGGTTACTGGAAACATTTATTATGATTACAAAGATTACAAAATAATTATAAAATAAATCATGCATATGGGGTTATCACTACCAGTAGCCTATATCCTTGCTTAAATTATAATGAGTACAGCTCTTCTAAAGGTGTTTGCCTATGCTGGGAATCTGCATGTCTCCTCATGTCTAGTTATAAAGCACAGTGGCGTGTTGATTCCAACAAAATGGAACAAGTTTGCTCTCGTGCTCAGCCATGACTCAAATCACGTGCCAGCAGGGGAGCTGGGTACAAATCCTGAGCTGTCTAGACACTGAGGGATGACTGGCCAGCGCTGACTTGACTTACCGTAGAGAGGCGTACTGCAGTGCTTTGTCTGTGGAAGAATTCAAAATCGAGTCACAAGCTCTGGGGAGTCTGAAACAGCTAACGCAGAATCAAAAATGAATGTATCGGAGCTCTTCTTCACACTTTGATGCTCAAAGAAATGCAGAGGCTGGTGCATTGAACTCCCATGCTGATGACTCTAGCCCTGGTATGGCGAATTTTTCAGTCACCACTGTGTGGTATTGCTAGAATTGGCTAATAATTACATACATTTGTAACGTAAAAAGTTGTATCTCTTCTGTCTTTTGATATTTGCAAACATCATCTGGGTTTTGTCTGACTGTATGATCCCTCCAGGTGACTGCTAGCTGCCCAGCAGTGTGCGAGTGTCCTGCAGAGCCCGTGGATTGCCCTCCAGGCATTAGCGCTGTGCCAGACAGATGTGGGTGCTGCAAGGTGTGTGCTGCACAGCTCAACCAAGACTGCAGCCCCATGAGGCCCTGCGACCACTACAAAGGGCTGGAGTGTAATTACGGCAACGATGTGACCTTGGCCTGGGGCGTCTGTCGAGGTGAGGGCGGAGGGAACAATTTATGTTGGGTGGGAAAGGATCTTGCCATGAAAATAGATGCCATCTGCAGCCATCCGAACCTTTTTTGATTCTGCTGTTCACGTCAAAAGCAAGTGGCAGCTTCTTAAAATTTATTCTGGCAATGTGATGTGCTAGAAGAACTAAAGAGTCATGACAAAGGTCAGCAGAAAAAAAATCACAGCTCGGTGACTAAGCCACGTCTAACCTTTTACACAGGGGGCTTTTTTAATAAGTCAAACATGTTTATGTCAGCAACAGGGGGGTTTCAGAGATAAAAATACTCCATCCTTACCATGCCAGTGTTGCCCTACAAACTATGAATAGCTGGTTCTTCCATGCTTTGGAGACAAGGAGGCTGACACTTCCTGTTTCCTTATTTCCACTCTTCATATGACCTTGGTGGTCCCCTGTTGGATTGTTTGGACTACATTAATTTAGATGACGTCAGGATAAACAATCAAGGGCATTAGCTGTTAAAATAAGATGGAAATACGTTTAATACTTCCTACTTCAAGAAGTGTTTCTTTTTCTGTATGTGACCACGCTTTATTTTCAAGTGAATGTGTGACAATACGTGTCTCTACAGCCAAGTCAGAGGGACGCACATGTGAGTACAACGGCAGGATCTACCAGAACGGCGAGAACTTCCGCGCCGGCTGTAAACACCAGTGTACCTGCATTGATGGCGCCGTTGGCTGCGCTCCTCTATGCAGCAACAAGCTGCCACCAGCCTCACCATCCTGCCCTTACCCGCGGCTGGTCAGGATTCCTGGGCAGTGCTGCTTCAGTGTTGACTGCCACAAGGGCACCTGGCAACTTCCACCCAAGCACCAGGTTTGTTTTGTGTTGATGACAGAAGTCGCTACCAGTTTAATATGAAGCAATGTGTACCCAGTAATGGAGGCATAATTAATTACCTGCTACTGTGACATTCTCTTGATTGAATAATATAATATATGTCATAAAAGGCTATTTTTGTCCAACACAAGTAAATGGCAGTGGGCTTAAGTAGGTTAAATTCTGTTCTGATTTAATTGCTAATTCTCTCAACTACTCAGTTCTTCATTTGACCAAAAAACAAGGAAATTGACCGAACAGAAATTTTCTATTTATGTTTCAAGGACAGGTAGAGACAGAGTTCAGAGAGACTATCTTGTTTCCTATTGCATAATCCAGTTGCATTTTACACAAGCAAATAGAGGTTACTGAACTACTAAAATAATTCTTCTAGTTCTTAGTCAAAGTTTTACAAACACAGACCAGTGCCTTAAAGCATGTTTTCTCATCAGACCCGCACCCCTGCAGTAACCCCTCGTGACACTATGGTGATAAGACTATGGAGCAAAGCACAAAGCACAGACGCAGTCACGCCAGAGATGAATCGCACCGTCTCATCTTATCTCATCTCTCTTCACAGGTGCCTCCACCACAGCAGCACCTGCCCAGACCTTGGCACCATCCTGCGAAGCAACACCTTGAAAATGAGCTGGTCCTCGCCAACGAGCTGACCACCGTCAGGTCCAGCAGCTGGGAAAATGAACGTGGTTACAAACACCTGCCTGGTAAGAGAAAGCAACATTGGGTGGGACTGTAGTTGGGGTTTTTTAATTGTCGCAGTTTGACTTAGTTTTATGTCAGAATAGTTGCCTGTGATAACAAATGGGTAGGGCATTTTACATACTTGTGGAATTTCCTTTGAAGGTATTGTAATGGCAATCAAAATACATGATGCCCGTATATGGAATGACAGAACTCCCTAAGTTTTCACGTGATGCATTGCGCAGGTGTTTGCACAGAATATGACGACTTCAAAGAATCCTTCTTTGCTCTGAGAAAAATGTTAATATAAGCCTGGTAACACCAACCAGGTGTAGCACAAACTGAGATCCAAATGCATCTTTTCTGTTTTACGTTCTGTTAATTACTTATCTTTATATGTTGTCTCAGTGTTGATAGTAGTTGATAGTATTGACCAAATTTTGAACTGATGGTCCTAGATGAAAGGTCAGGGTACCACCAAAGTTAGTACAGATGATCCTGAGTAAGACATGAATATCCAAACCAAATTTGATGGCAGTCTGTCTCTCAATCGATGGTAGTGCCGAAGGGATGGTCGGAGGACCTGTAAAGTCTATCAGACCGAGGCAATCTTGCAAATGTACCATCTGGGGAACATGTTGTACTGAGTGTTGAGATATTTCAGCTTGAACATGGGGCCAGAATGGCTACAAAGGAAAATCAGAGGAAATTTGAATAAATAAACATGATGTTGCATGGAAGAAATACGCTGTTTCTTGATCTATTTCCGTGTTTATTGTATTGCAACTATAAGATTTACTTTGTGATCTTTTGATGACATCTCAAAATGGTGCATGGTCACTTAGATTTTCTTTTTCTTCTCATCTTCCTTCCTCTTTCATGTGTGTGGCGTTCCTCAGTGTGGAACCCTCTGAGGGAGAAGAAGTGCCCAGTCCAGACCACTGACTGGTCCCAGTGCTCCCGCAGCTGTGGCATGGGTGTTTCCTCGCGTATAACCAACAAGAACCCTCAGTGCAAGCTGAAGAAAGAGACGAGGATTTGCACTGTACGGCCCTGCCACAGCCCGGCTCTCCCAGCTAAGGTGAAGTAGACTGAACTTAACCTGAATTGAGGGAGAGAGACCGAACATAGGTCAATTACTGCTTAGAATCATAAACGTTGAAACCTAACATCTTATCTCTCATGCGGTGAGGCCTTGTGATAAAACTTATCATTATGGGAATATTACAGCTAATTCACATCGCATTGTTTGACTGTGGGATAAATTAAAGGATTATCTTATTTTAGACAAAACAATACCTACTCTTTTTGACTCTGCTTAGTTTTTTTCCTCCTTCAGTAAAGACTGGAGGATAAATCAAATCAGTGCTGCGCAGAATGAAAAATTAGATGTTCTGGCCCTGATTAAATATGCTCTTAGTGCTAAAGCCATCTTTATCCTGATCTTAAGAACAGAGATTAATGTTGCGGTACATTCAGGAAGCCTGGTGTCCGCATTGGAACAGGGCAGTGTGATTTTCTCGGCAGTGTTTTGGTGGCAGGCAGGGACCTTTTAAATATAGTTCCCCACCCCCGGCATTCCTGCCAAGCAACTGTCCATAGCTCTGCCCTGGCTGTGTACTCAGAGTCCAGGGAAGTGGTGTGTCTATATTAATCCTCCATGTTGGACTCGCACTCTTCTAATGTTTACCGGATTAAAAGCTCTGCTGCTGTGGACATTGATAAGTGTCAGTGTTTTCCCATAAAAAGATTTGCAAATGTTCAGTCTTTAATCTTAAATTTAATTACTTAAATCTAAATATAATCCCTCTTGGATTTCCTGTTTTGGCAAAACAAGGGGAAGTCTGGTTCTCTTAATGTGAAACTAATGAGTTTTAGTTTAAAGCCTCTTAAATAAGCCGTTATGTAACAGGACGGGGCATTTTTTATTTTTTTTTTCACTTTAATGATTAAGCCAATTGGGACACGTAACACGCGTTATCATCCAGACTATGACTATTTTACTTTCATTATCCAACCACAGAAGGGGAAGCGCTGCTCTCCTACCCAAAAGGCACCAGAGCCCATCCACCTGTCCTATGGCGAATGTAAGAGCGTCCGCCTCTACCGGCCCAACTACTGTGGCGTGTGCATGGACGGGCGGTGCTGCTCACCACGCCGCACACGCACACTTCCTGTGACCTTCGTGTGTCCAGACGGCGAGCGTTTCCAGAGGATGGCCATGTTCATCCAGTCGTGTAAATGCAGCGACGACTGCGGACACCTCAATGACGTGGCCCTTCCTCCACAGCACTGGATGTATGGAGACACACACAAGTTCATAGACTAGGACTGAGGGTTGTTTTTGTTTGTTTTTTGTTTTTTTAATTGTGATGATGGCAGATTTCTTAAAGGAGGAGGAAGCCTCAAGACGAGGGGCCATTTTTCCTCAACCGGCTCCAAATGAGTGAAGGCCACAGGCCGGAAGGAGTATTGGTATCATTCACAATAATACAAGCAGCCCTTATTGTAATGTGTGAGACCGGAGTGGATTGTACACTTGCCTGCTCAAACTGACGAGGGACCTAAATAAGAGCCCTGAAATGCTCTGAACTGAAATTGCTGGCTGAGCTGTGGAGGATTCTTTTTTTAACACCGGCAGACCAGCCCGAGAGAGAAACACTATAAAAGCAACAAAGCACTTTATTTAGCACTGCAACTTGGGACAATATGAGCAGTGCAAAAAATCTAAAATCTAACATGATCAGCTGCTTCAACAGCTTTACCTGCATAAAGCGGTATTGACTTAATATCCCACAATGCACTGTGACAACCAGCACAAGAATGCCATTTGTAGTTTTACACAAAGAACTCAAAGGAAAATGTGAGCAACATTTTTTATTCAAAATATACAAGAGAGCACATAGTGAATATAAACACAGACATCAGTAGTGCCTTTATGTGGCATGCTTCCACGAACAAACATTGACTCGGTTTCCTTTAACTTAGATGATAAGGAACCCTATTTAGCCTTGACAAGCTTTCTGTAAGGGCTGAACCAATGCCAACTGATTTGTTTTTGCATTAAATGCAACTTAAAGAAATATCTTATATAAACCTGTACTTCTTGAGAATGTATGCTGGATCATAACGTATTCTGTAAATACATTTTCTTTCTTTTGATTCAAGTTTGTATTATTGTCACATTTACACTCCTTATGGACTGGGACAGCAGTGTAGCTGTCTTAAAGATTTTTTGTTGGTCCATCCATGTGATAAAACTGGCTGCTGAGATTAAGTTTCATGTGAGGTTTTATTTTAACTCAATGTGCACAGTTTCAAATTATGCTTCTTGGCAGGCAGCACAAGTCACAAGCCATTCAGGAAAACATCAGTGTCCTCAAATGATGACAGCGCCCTCTGCCTGTGAGCTTCATTAATTACAGTCAAAATTGTATTTGATGATGCTGTTAATCTAAGACTGACATGCTTTAATGTTTAAGAGGTGCAAAATTAAATCCAACACTGTTAAATAAGATATAAAAAGTTTATTTCTTCTTAACCAAAACAATATATTCATGGTTTTAACGAGGGAAACACTAAAACAAGCACCCTGTAATGACATGAGAAAATAAAAATGTCACGTCTTTATGAACTTGACAACCTATATGGTGGCAGGTAGGACCATAAAATAAAAAAAAACTTTTTTTCCTTCTGAAATACAGCAACACGAAGGGTCATACGCAGTCTTCACTGGAAGGACACTTGGTACTCATCTTGACTGTTCAACTGAAAATAAGATGAATGAAAGAATTTTAAGAAATTATGTAAATGTACATGTCTTCAACTATTTAAAATAACAGTCGGTTTGTGTTTCTGCACACAAACACAAATAGGTTTGGAAAGAAACCTCATTACCAGGATACTGGCACACATAAACAAACGGTTACTGAAAGTTAACATCTTTTAGCCAACTGTTAGCACCTGTAAGCATCAAGACAACTTACTGTAGGAGGAGATGTCGATCTCCTCTGGAAGCTCTGCTACGTTGACCTCAAAGCGGTCTTGAACTTCATTCAGGGTTTTGGCATCAGCCTCATCTGATACAAAGGTGACTGCCAGGCCTTTTGTTCCAAACCTGCCAGCTCGGGCAACCTGAGGTTATAAGAAGAGTTTAAAATAGGCTGTGCTTAAAAGAAAAGTCAATTCTAATATTTTACTGCCATGAGTCTCTTCTAAAGTTTAGCTTCTGAGTAGACACAGTATTTTATCAAAAACATGTTTTGGTCAATATGGTACCTGCTCCAGATGCTTGTTAATGTAGTTCTTCACTCTTTTTTTTTAACATTAGAAATCAAAATATATATATCTCCTAAAACCATCTTAAATTATAATGTAGCTGAACTAACTCTGTGAAGGTATGTGTCAGAATCCTCTGGCATGTCATAGTTGAAGACGATGTTGACTCGCTCAATGTCCATGCCTCGACCAAACAGATTGGTAGCCACCAGGATCCGCCGCTGGAAGTCTTTAAACTGCTGATAACGAGATAACCTGGAGAGGAACAGAGCAGAGGAACAACAACGTTATGAACCAAAAGAATGAGTATTAAATCCAAATCTGAGACCAGAATTTTAAATTGTAGAAATGACAAATTATTATTTTCCACACAATACTGTGAAAAGTACTGATGCAATTTTATCCCCCAAAACAAAATATCATACAGTGAGTATAGTGTACTGCTTTATTATATGTGCTCCAAACAAAAAATCATTACTGTCAACTTAAGCATAAAGAAGCTCCTACCTCTCTTCCTGAGCCATGCCTCTGTGGATGGCAATAGCAGGGAAGTTCTGCTCCACTAGGAGCTGAGAAAGAGCAACACAGCGATGCACTGACTTCACAAAGATCACCACCTGTCAGAAGGCAAAACAAACTTCTGAGTCCTGCATACTTTCATATTTATATTGAGAAATGAAAGGAGGGAGAGGAGGCTGTTCTACTGCTAAGAACAAGTGATCTAAAGAACTAGACAGACAGACCGACACATTATTAATCCCAAACTGGGAAATTTCACAGTTGCAGCAGCAGTGCACAGGCACTCAACACCATACATACTATATAAAAGGAAAAATACTATATACATGTTAGTTACAGAAACAAACAAGACAAACATTTCATTAATAAAATTACAAAAATAGAAATTAGTATATGCATAACTAATTCTGACTCATCTCAATCGAATTCTACCTATACCTGGTTGAACTCAAGCACGTCGAGCAGGTCAAATAGCTTTCGGTTCTTCTCGCTGTCCTTCAGCTTGCAGTAATACTGCTGTAAGCCATGAAGCGTCAGCTTGGTCTCATCATCAACAAACACTTCCATGGGCTACACAGAAAAAGAGAGGAAGACCAACATTAATCTTATTTGAAGATGACATCAGAAAAGTGTGAAATAACCCAACTTTGGGAAATAAACCATGCTCTTGTTCTCCTGCACTGCAGCACAGCCACGAGTATGACTGTCCAGACAGAGCCAGATCTGCTGAGGAGTTTTAATTTACCCCTCTGTTATGGCCACTTACAACACAGACAGTCACAAGTGGGCAAAGCTAAAAGGGATTAGAGATGGAAAGATTCCGCATTGTTGATTTATAAGGGCTTTAACCTTTATTCAAAATGAAATACTATAATCTATTACGCAATCTAAAGTCATGCATACAACTTAAGTTAAATATTGTACACATGTAAGACTAAAAGTAGCATTTCCAAAGAATCTGAAGATCAAATAATCTGAAGATCTAACAACTATATTGAAGTATGTATGTCCACAGTGGTCCTAATGTGTTGAATGACTGTTAACTCACATCTTGCATGAACTTGCGGCAGACAGGGCGGATCTCTTTGCTTAAGGTTGCACTGAACATCATAACTTGCTTCTCATGGGGAGTCAGTCTAAAGATTTCCTGGACATCACACCTCATGTCTGTGAAAAATGAGAACAATATATGCCAATATACTTCTAATTGCACATTCTATGACACAAGTTGTCTTTTCTATCAAATCCTCTTACTCACCTAACTGCTCCAGCATCTTGTCACACTCGTCAAGCACAAAGTGTTTGATGTTCTTCACACTGAGTGTCTTGTTACGAATAAGGGCTAGGGTACGCCCTGGAGTTCCTACAACAATGTGAGGGCAGTTCTTCTTCAGGACCTCCTCGTCCTTCTTGATGGCCATGCCACCAAAGAACACAGACACCTTAACAGTGGGCATGTACTTGGAGAAACGCTCGTACTCTTTGCTGATCTGGAAAGCCAACTCTCGAGTGTGGCACATCACAAGGACAGACACCTGTCATACAGGAACAGAGGACAGTAAGTCAGCTTCGTCTGCCTACTGTTCCATGGTTCCTTGAATTCTTTGTTTTTCTACAAGACTTTAGAAAATCAGTTTGTAGTTAGTTCTTTAATCAACAATTCAACCCAGATATCCCAGTGATCATGAGAGATCTAAGCCGGAAGGAGTAAACCTGTGACATGTGAAAATAAATATCAAAAAGAACTGCTGCCTACACACTCCCTGTCCACAGTCTAGTGGTGTTTATACTGTTGGCCATAAGAAGCCAAACTAGTTTTAAAAATTAGATTAGAAAAATTACAGACTGACCAAAGTTTGATGGTTAATGCTGAACCATAGAGCTGTATTGTCTCAGATTATAGTTCTGAGAAGCTACCAGCTAATGGTCATAAACCTATTTCCCCACAAACTTATTTACTTATTTATATTCAGTTAGCTTTTATAACCACAGACAGGCATGTATCAAGTGTTTACGAATGATAAAGCAGACTGATCTTGTCAATAAATATAACAGCTGCTGCAGTGTTGTTTTAAATATTGTAAATCACATTACTTCAACCACCACCAAGTGATTACACATCACTATATACATGGTGACTTGGCATAGAACAGAACAGAACAGAGCCTCCTGAGTAAGCTTTTTTTTAATAAAAATAATAACTGTAAACATTTTAAATAGAGAACAGAGAAGGAGAAATAAATATTTAATACACAATATTATTACTAATATACATATATATACATATATATACATATATACATATACATATATATACATATATATATATATATACACATATATACATATATACATATACATATATATATATATACACATATATACATATACATATATATATATATATACACATATATACATATACACATATACATATTATATATATATATACACATATATACATATATATATACACATATATACATATATATATACACATATATACATACATATATACATATATATACATATATATATATATATATATATACATATATATACATATATATATATATTTATATAACACTTGTGAAAATATAAAACAAACGACAAAAATACACAGTGGGTAATTGCACATATGGTTATTGCACCGAAAGGTACAGCATGAAGAATGAGCTTGTAAAAGGGAACCACTCACCTGCCCATCCACAGGTTCTATCTGCTGCAGGGTGGCTAGTACAAACACTGCTGTCTTTCCCATACCAGACTTGGCCTGACATAGGATGTCCATGCCCAAGATAGCTTGAGGGATACACTCATGTTGAACTGCAAATAAAACAAATGGCAAATACACTTATGTTCCCAACATGTATACTGTTATTGTACAGCTTTAACAAAGGGATTACTTGTAGGAGTGTGACTTTCACTTAAACAACCTCAAACTACTATTCACCTTCTGAAGGATGCTCAAAACCACAGTCAACGATGGCACGAAGCAGCTCTGGTTTGAGGAGAAAGTCTCTGAAGCCTGAACTGTGGATGGACACATAGGAACCCTTCACTTCCTTCTTGTTCACTGAGGTACCGCTCTCGGGGGCTCCTTGGGGCTCCTCGTCCTCTTCATAATCCAGAAGTTCATTATCAACATCGGTCTCTGCCATCTGCATAAAATATATACAAAAGAAAAAGCTCAACATCTTCTCCTTTAAAGTGCATGTTTTAGATGAAGGTCAGATGGTCTTGCAAAAATAAACAAATGAAATAAAAACCTCTTTAATGTTTCTCAATCTGGACATGCTATTTTTGCCAATATCCTCTATTTTATACATCAAGATATATACATCAATCAATTAGGTGACAATCACTAAAGAACGCGCTATAAATAGAAAGGAATGAACTTAATGCTGGTATGATCCCAACCCTCAGCTGATTTGTATATCTTAAGTAAGTAGCGATGTTGAATGGTGTTTTTGGTTCAAATAAGTAGACCACAGCTCACAGCAGAGTGAATGAAAGACATTTAACATCTGTGTATTTAGTGCTTTACGAGCAGACTTTAAAATGATATCTTAAACTCATTTTAGTTCGGGGGCCACATTCAGCCCAATTTGATCTTAAGTGGGCCATCATAGCATAATAGCCTATAAGTAACAACAATGTTTTTCCATTTGTTTTAATGCAAAGAAGAATAAGTAAATTAGGAGAATGTTAACATTTAATAAACTATCCTTCAAATAAAACAATTTCGTAAGAAAGATGACTGCCATTTGGGCACATTGCTGTTTAGTCCTGAGTGTCAGTGTTGTGCTCTGTTCACTTCTCTGACTAAAACAGTGGATAAATTTGGCTAGCAGTCATTTTCACTGAAAAAACGCAACCTTCTACGTAACTTTAACTCTTTGCAAATTTCATTCGTGTGGACGCCTGATACGAAACCCACCTCTATCCCCTCTAACCGCAACGTCGTGTATCAACATCAACAACGACGGTCGCGTAAGATATTGACTCTTGTTAGGTGGCTAAGGTAATACACTGTTGCTTCACCACTACCATGAGCTAAAAAGGATTACGGACTGTAATTCGGACTGTACGTTTATATACGACGCGCACGCGTTGATGCCCATACTCTGTAGCAGAAACAGCGCTACGCATAGGCCTGGGATGTGTACTACAGCCTTTATACATCAAGATGCGGTTTTACGGAGAAATTCTAAAAACGACGGCAAGGAAGCAGGAAGGAAAAATTATCGTTCTGGTACGTGTGAGTGTGGCCCTAAGCACGCTATTTCAGCCCATTAGCAACCGTGTGTATGTGTGTGAGCCGGGCCGGGAGACAGAGCACGCTCATTAACAATGGAGTCATCGTCCTTCTCGTTCATCCATACCGGCTAGCAGCGACTAACATTTTATCTACGTTGCCAAAGTCTCTGACACAACACAGTTGTGCATGCAACGCTTAAAGGGGGCGAACGGTTAGAAACAAATCTGCTACCTAAAACTATAGCTAACTAAACAGACTAGCGTTATCTCAAAACATTGGCTACCAAAGCTAACGTCAATGAGCCTACCGTGTTAGCTTCAAAAGAACCCCCCGTATATCAAAACTAGAGACCGTCAACAAGTATTCAAAAATGTCCCTATTATCGAAGACTAAATGTGTCCACGCGAACGTCATGATGTGATAAGAATGCGGCAACTGCAACGTTAACTTACTGTTACTATTTGATATTTCACGGAGGTCGGTGTGCGTGAATCCGTCGAGCTAGTAGCAGCTATCCACAGCAGAGTCAATGAGCACGCGTATGCTGCGTTTAGGGACACTTCGTAAAATGTTCAGCGTTTGGAAAACATGTATCAAAAGAACACGTTAAGCTCTTCTCGCACGATGACAACATTATTACGCCTTATTACATTTTATATGTCATATAATACTAGCCCATTGGTTGCGTTCCAATGTTGTCTTTTGGATGTACAAGTAAAAACTACAAACGATTCAATAAAACACACACATCAATGAATGAGCTGAGCTTACATACGATGCGTTTTAGACAGCTCGTAAAATGTTTAGCTTTCGGAAAACATGTATCGAAAGAACAGGTTAACAGGTTCTTACACGATGACGAGTTGACGACAACAAGATTATTACGCTTTTATTTAATTTTATATGTCATATAACACCAGCCGTTGCGTTGCGTTTCAGTCTGCTTTTTAGATTTACAAGTAGTCTACCGTAAAAACTACAAATATTAATTTACTACCAGTTCACCAGTATACTTGTGTACTGTATACCTATAGTATAGCCTACTTGCTATTGATATCGCTTGAATTTTGCACCGACCGTTTACAAAACGGTTTATACATTTATGCCATGTTCGGAAAGATATAAAATATATAATTCGTACGGGTTAAGTATATCTATAATGTTTCCAGATCTGTGTTTGTAGCATCTGCAGCTAAGACCCTGTGAACTGCAGGATCTGATTTGTCCACTTGATGGCAGTGAAGTGTTTGATCAGATAGACAGAGGTCAGACAATTGGACTAGCAGTTAATATTCATTAAAGCCTGCAAATAATGAAATAAAGTCGTTTTTCAAAGTGAATATACCACTTTCGGTGGCAGATGTAGTAAAAGTAAAAGTATTGCACAATTTTCAAGTATATTACTGCTATATTACTTTTTCTTCAATATTCTGGTAAAGAATGGAGAATTTCCATCAAACATTAATGGCATTTATTTATTCTGTTCCTCCACTGGCTTTGCAGTGACAGTGAAAGGCTGGAGAACCCTAAGGGAGTCCATTCTTTTCTGCAGAAACTCACCATGCCACTCACTTTGCATCTTTTGTCTAATTTATTGAAAAAACAACAATTCTATTCTGATGTTATATTACAGTCTTCAAACTGGATTGTAAGATACATGTGAGCTTGTCCATGGATTTAACCCCTACACTGGAATAGGCATAAGTAGGCAACAACATTTACAATAAGCAAGTTAAATGCTCCTTTGTTTCAATGCATCAGCAATAGTACGTGTTAACTCTTGTTGTTAACTGTTATCCTTGCTGATAACTGTTCACTTACTTTTGGCATACTGAGTATCAGCAATAACAATTTCACTTTATAAAAACAAGACCAGTTACCATTTAAAGAAAAGTAGCATGTATGATATCACAAAGTACTGATGCCCATTTAATGACAATATCACTTGACATTGAAGAAATGTTTTCAGTTACAGAAAAAGGCAGGAAAGAACACAGGGGCCCGTAGGTTTGACAAAACTATTGCTAATTGCTATCACGCAATCTATCACGGTGCCACAGACTGGCTAGAACTATATGGTAAAATATTTTCGTCACATAATTTATAATTTAGTTGCAGTATACAGATAAACCCGTTTCGGCGACATTGCTGTGACACCTGCTAGTCCCGCCTTCCAGCAGAATAAAACTCCACAGTGATTGGCTTTATTTGTTGTCCTTCCAGGAAGAGCCAAGTCTCCCGCCAGACTATTGGTTCGTGGGCATGTCAATCACACCTGGTGCTACTGTGTGATTGGTGCGCCCCACCTCGTGCTCGGTGGGAGCCACAGAACGCCAGCCATTCTGTGTGCTGTACTCGCAATGACTGATGCGACCGTTTACACCACATCCCTGTTGAACTGCCGACTTCATGACACGGGTGCCATGATCATTTTAGGCTCCGGAGATATTCTGCTCCTCTAATTCGGTTCCTGCACTGACTAAAAACAACCATTGCCGTGAGCTGAGGCTCGAGAGCTGCTGTGAAAGGCGGCGCTGCCTCCCCGGTTAGTCGGCGGCAGGAGGATGGCACTGAGCTGGACGGTATCCCTGTCTGTCCTCGGTGGGTTATTGAGAATTTAATTAGCCGATAACACACGGTTGACATTTACGACTGACTGGTGTTGGGGAGCGACGACAAACACGTCTCCTGATTATGGAAAACGAGTGCAGGTAAGGCGGCTAAGGTTGTTTATTTTGAGTGTTTTTTCAAATATTTTTTTAAACCGTATATAAATGTCCTATTTAGGGCCCGATAGCTTAATGATTTGTATCATGTGAATTCAAAAGAGGGAAAACTAAACCGGTCCACGTAGCATGTCATTGTTGTTGAAGCCCATCAACTGCAGCTTCATCCGTCTGCCCCATTATATCCGTGAAGGGAAAAAAAAAAATGCACTGTACAACATGCCAGCGAAGACGCGGCCCATTCATTAGCCTATAAACCGCATTTCTCGCTAAGCCGTAGCATGCTACCGTATCCATATTGCCTCTCCTCAACGTCCCGTCCTCGTTTCATGTCCTTACACAATCATGTTGCTGTGAAACGTTTTGTGCCGCAAAGAGCGGGTGATGTGTCTTTTTTTTTGGGGGGGGGGGGGGGGCACAGATGTTGATCCAGTCGAGCCACGAGTCGACTGCAGAGCATGTAGGCCTGCTGTTCAGGCATCCTGAAGCAGCAGCAGCAGCGGGCCGGGATGATGAGCTGTCATGTCAATAAGATTACTGTATGACACCGCAAAGCAGGGGATTATATGAATCACCCTCACTTTTCAGGCAGATGGAATATCACTGGGTGGATATCGCGATAGCTTCTTTGCCGTCTCTGTATAGACGTTTGTTGTTCTGCCATTGACCGACAAAGACCCCTCAGTAAAAAAAAGGGTTAGTTGACAACAAAATCCTGCTGTTTACTTTATCTATCTGATCACAGTGGTATGCACGTAAATCCTTCTAAAAATGCTTGACTGACATGTAAAACCAGCCCTGCTCTAAACTCAAAGGAGGGTTAAGTGACTCATCCTTGTAAATCTAGGCCACACACGTATGATTTTCACCCGTGTAACTGTAATAAAAGTAGTTAGCTGACAGTTTTTTTGGGGCTCGGATGTTTAAGGATCTAGCAGACTAGTCCCAAAACACAAGAGCTCCCTCAAGCACTTATCTTTGAAGGAGTGGGTTATTTGAGGACTTAATTATCTTCCCCTGTTGATTATAATTGCGATTTAAATACCACATGACTAAGGGCATGTATTAGTGATCATCATATTTTGTTTGAGATACAATGAGATTACTCTCAGGTTTATCTGTGAAATCCACTCGCCATGCAGAAGTCGCACAGTTCACTGTCAAGGAAACAGGTATCAGATTCTCACATCCTGGTGACCTTGTTTGTAAGTGCAAAAACTTGAGACTACTTCTTTTATCTGATCGCACAGGCGCACACAAAAAAACGAATAGTACCTCAGAGGCACACATTCATAGTCCAACTCATCCTAGCTAACGTTGTCCTGTGCATTAACTGCTGCTGATTCTGTATCCGTGTGTGCGCGAGAGAGTCTTGAGCCGAAAGACTGTGGACAGTGTCTTCAGGACAAATGGTCAGCACTGATGTGTGCATACAATTGTGTTTATGTGTGTCCGTTTGAATTCATGCATGTGAATGTAGCCTCTAGCAAGAACTAGAGGAGGGATCTCAGTGTTTTCTCTGTGCTTGTTTGTGGGTTTGTTTGTCTCCCTGCTCCTGTCCAGGATTATTTTTGTCTGGCACCCTGTTAAATTGTTGAACAGGGATGCCTAGAACAACTGTGACCTATTGATTTTCCCCGCATCTGAAACAAGATTTGTCTCTGATAAATAGTGTAAATATGTGTGATGTGTTTTTTCCAGTGCTGGCAGAAAGAGGTAACATTCACTTCACTTGAAACCCTGAGATGAATAATCAAAGAGGAGCATTTTGACATTTTGGAATTATTACATTTTTATCACTACATCTGTTGTTCCATTTTCCAGCTTCAAGCGCAACAACAATCGTGATCTTATGCACCAGTCTCACTGTTGTTGAGTTTGTATTCCCACAATAGCTGTGGGAGCCTATGTTGTAGGTTAATGCTGCTGCTAATGCTGAGAAGTCAACATGTCCCTTCTTATCGCCAGTTTCTATTGAAAATGTAAGGTTGTTGTTGTATTGCAGCTAGTGTGAACGTAGCTTCTGCGGCTGGTCTACACCGTTTTATGCGCTGGTATATTGGCATTGTTCAGTAATTACAGCACTAAAACACTAGTCGGTGGCTGTTCAGCTGTGTAGAAAGCTGTGGTTCAAACTATAGCCTGTAACTGAGCAGTTTTTGTCTCATAAATATTCAACAAATGTTAGTTTTACCAAATCATGGCAGAAAAAAAGTCTGAGCAGCTGGTTTGTTGGGGGCAGAAGGGGGATTTTTCTTGTTTGTCTGACCACTGAGAGATGTGGATGAGGAAATGCATTTTACAATAATCACAATTGTTGCTTTCGGCATCACCATGGGAAACGCCCACTTTTTAAAAAAGTTACCAACATTGTTTTAATTAATGGCGATAATGTGCAGCAGAAGGTTTCCCAAAATATAGTGAAATAAGTCATATCGATAAACACAAGTGGCAAAGTATTTTTTTTTTCAGCGTTGACTAATCTACCTTTTAGTTCACAATTAATTGATTAAGTGAATAATTGATAATTGAGCTGGAAGATTTTGCCATTCTTTTGGTCCCTGCATTACTTTTAAATAGGAACACCAAGTAATGTGTAGGTAGAATGATTTTACAGTATAACAGGGCTAAAATACTGACCTTCTAAAGTCACACGTAGTCTTTCTGAACTGATGTTTTTCTTCCCTCCTGGCTCATTGGTTGACTGGTTTGGTTCTGGCCAGGCCTGTGCGCAGCTCTGCACTTCATCTTCCTTGCTGACACATGAAAACAGGGAGCAGCTTGATGACCTGGCTGCCATGGTTGAAGCTCCTCCACAGCTCTGTCCTATTGTTCTCTGGGCTGCAGATTTGTAACGGAGCCTGTGTTGCTGTGCAAATGTTACACTGACTGTCATGTTCTCCTTTTGAGGCTGCTGCTTGTTGGATTTGCATTATCATGCAATTTATGTTCAGGTAATGAATATATATCCATTCTCCTCTCTGACTAATAATATGAGCAGTTTCTTTTGATAAACACTGAGGACAAGTATTATATAAGCATGTGGCAAAAAAAAGCCCATGTCTTTATTTGGCACAATTCTGGAGAAAGGTACAACCATGCTGATTTTCCATACAGTAATGGCATCGTTTAAAATGAGCACAAGATTTACTGCAGGATGCATTTATGGTTAACGACACAGATGTGTTGCTAAGTGAAAGAGCAAAACGTCTGATATTCCTTTACTCTTTTAACATCACTGTGTGATAATGGGTTATCATTGTATTGGCGTAAATAGTGAAGAAGTTCAAATGTTTGTGCAGCTCAGGTGGCAATTAAATGTCGCGGTGTATTTGTCTGGGAACACTTGAGGTCATCTTCCAAAAGGACAGTTTGATTACGTTTCATTTCCCTGGGAGGCGGAGGTACATACTACAACAAAACATTGTAATGAAAGAAAAAAACATTAAGGCATCAAATTGTGAGGGTGTTGTTTGTGGATTTTAAAGTGTTTGACTGTTTTTCTCCATTTACAGCCATTTCTAAGGCAAACAACAGATGTTTGTAATCTGAATGGTGATTAAACAGCTCGACTACTGATCACTGTTTGTTATATAGCTGCTGGAAAAGGGTGCGCTGTTCTGATCCATGACTATAGTTCTACTTGCAGTAAGGAATATTTTCACCAAGCTACTCTACTGTGGCGCTTTGCTGTGCGTTTGTCTTGAGTTTAGTTTCACTCATTTATCACTGTTTGTATATTGACATATCAACCTCAGCTTAATAGAGCTGTGTATTAAGTTACTGCTGCTGTAAACTTTATCAGAGTTAGTGGATCTGTAACTGTAGTAGCATCCAGTTGGTAGCAAATCAGCTATTCTCCATAACACTATTAATAATAGTAAATAATATGATCAGTATTGGTTTGATCGCACTGATCAGTCAGTGGTAGAAAAGAGCAAAGGAGTCTTCTGTACATGAAAACCACTGATGGATTATGTGACTGCTATTTCTAGACAGTTTCCTGTGACAGTGGTACTTAGGGGAATGACATCTAGAGAGGGATACTAACTAAATTTAGAGCAGGAAACCATTAGTCAGAAACTTAACAGTAGATTTAGGGGGAAAATGGCTTGAAAACATACATTGTGTCCTGAATGTGCCTCTCTTTGTCTGTTCTTAATGTCACAGAAAGTTCACCTTGAAATTGAACAAAAGCACAGGTGCATGGCAGCAGTATGAGAAAGTTATCAGTTATGTACCTTTCAATTATTTGTTCATTTGTGATGTCTAGAGGAAAGATTGGCATTAACATAATAATTCTCAGGTAGCCAGCACAGAAAAGATGGGAAAAGAAGGTCTAGGTTAAATCATACGTTTAAATTAAATTTAATTAAAACTTATATAGACTTGAGAATATGAAAGGTCTGCTGCTATATCTGCTATGTCTGCTTTGACTAATTATAGGACCTAAAGGCCACATTAATGCTACTAGCATAACACACCCAAATCACTGGCAGTGGTTATATTGTATCTTGGGTTCTTGGTGCCAGGTATTGACAAGGATGACTTCATGCCAAAAAAAAAAAAGACTCTTAAATTTTCTTTAATGATTGTAGAGTACAGAGGTATTAGCTACAAAATGCAGAAGGGGTCCCTTCTCTGTGTTGTAGTGTTATGTTTTGTATCTAAAATCTGCATCAGAAGATGAAACATTACTTGATGTGAAGCACTTGAGTGCTTTTCAATGGTGTTTTTCCACCACTGCCAAGCAAGTAAAAAGCCATTTAAGGGCCAGCTTCGTCATGCAAAAATTGATTTCTATCTGCTTTACACACCGTTGTTCTTTTGTGGTATGTGTGGAGTGAATTTAACTTGTCAGTATGACTGCATCAGAACTAATGCTTAAATTGCCCTAAGTTATGGCTTTTACAAAGGGGGGAGAGTGAGCATGGGACAACAGTGTCAGAGTAAAAACATCCCCTTCTTACAATGGGACACTTTGAGCATTGCAGTGCTCCGCATTAGTCACACAGTCACAGAGTACAGAAGTTGTATAGGGTGAAAATAAACAGTCCACGTGTCAGGAGCCAAACATGAGATCATGAGTTGGAATAGCGGTGCAGTTAGTAGCTACAGATTAACAAAAGGGTAGCGCTTGATGTCACAAGCCCTGGAGGCCCTGGAGGTAAGACACACCAACACCAGCTTTAAAAACTAGCAGATTTATTTATTTTTTTCTTTCATAAAAAGCTGATCAGATTTTTCATGGCCTCTGAGGAAATATTCTAGCCATCACATTGTCTATGGCAGTATGTCAAATGATGTCTTTAGGGGAAATACGTCTGTCTGTATTTGTGAGTGTGAAGAGATCAAAAGGGAGCATTAACTGCTTCTTTTTTTCTTGTTACCCTCCTTATAATAACTGCCCTGGGCTGGATTAGTGTGCATGTCCCCCAGTCCAGATGGGGACTGTAAAACCTTCTTTACACAAGTGTAAAGTGGTTCGTAAATCACACATATTCTTCTTTAATGTTATACCAGGCACACAGCACTATAAGCATGGAAGGTCAAAGGGGATGTTGGTTCATCTTGAATGATGACAGATAGTGTGTGTATGTGTGTGTGGAGGAAACAATAGCTCTGTCTGTCTGTGTAGACAGTGAGAGCTTGGAGAGGATGGGATCAAGTGTAGACTATACAATACCATTACTGTGTATGTATCTGCATTTATTTATCTATCACAGGACACAGGTCACACACTGACTGAGCCCAAACACGCTCGCATACATATTTGGTGTCATATAAACATGGGTTACACAAAGCCTGCAGACAAGTCAGTGCATATTCTACAAAATAACCTTTCATACGGTGTGCGCACATGCTCAAATCACCACACACACACACACATAGTGCTTTACATTAAAATGCCCTCCTCTCCAACAACCCCACTCCTTTCTCTCTTACTTCTCTGCAGTTTCGTCCGAGCACACAATGACATTACACCAGCCCTGCTGTCATATACAGCACAACAGCCAAGTTCAGAAAATCTGGCTTGTTTTTCTTTGCGAGACCTTCACAATGTCCTTCCATTAACCAGACTGCGAGAGAGAGGAGAAAAACACACTTTAGCTCTGCGTGACTCACACATTTTATAGTGATCACAGTGACACAGCTCAACAGCTGTAGTACTGGAACCAAAAGAAGCCTCTCTTCCCTTTGTGCTGTTGTCGGTAAGAGGCTGACACTTACAAAGATGCCTCCCTGTCACTTACAGTTTTCTTTCTTTAATTCAGTGGATTAATCTGGTGTTCACTTAATCTAATGACCTGTTTATTAACAAATGCACGTTCCTGGATTCTAGGGTTTTTAGTTTTGTTTTGTTTAGAAATTGAATTAAATTAGTTTGTAATTTTTACCAAGATTGACATTTTTTATTGATTAGTCTAAATCTGGAGCTGTAGTATTGGATCCCTGCAACAAAGATATAAACTCAACAGATATGGACAAAAGAAAATCCTATATCCTACTAAAACAAAACCTTTATTATTAGTGAGTCAGTGTCCAATAGAAAGCCAGCTTTAACATGGCGTCATACACAGATGATTTTAAGAAGAACAGCCAGATAGTTTTTCTTGTAACTGTTACAGCAATTTATTCTGTATTTTGCAAAAAAAAAAAAAAAAAAAAGTGCTTGTGCATTAGCTTATCTTGGTGGAGATACATTTCAAAATTGTCATTCTAATAAATGTGATTGGTTTCATTGGCTTGTTAATGGCTCTTTTGAGGAGTCTGGTTTGTTTCAATGCATGAATGTGGTCCTTGTTTTTTTCCCCGTCTTGCAGTGTTCAGACAGTTCTTGGCTCATTTCCTGAAGGCAAAAGTTCTGCTTTATGTTTTTTGTTGTGTATGTCAACATCATATGCTTCAACCTTCACGCTTGATCACATGGCCAATATCCGTTCTTCATTGTACTGTTTTGAAATAGTAGGGGTAAGGTAAATATGGCTAGAATGACCTGTATTTATTGTGTTTTTGGTATCTGCCTTATCTTATATGTATGAATTCGTAATACCCGTGTTTATTACACAGGTTATCATTAACTTGTATGTGAGCATGTGAGCACACACTGTACTTTCCACAGGGCAGCTCCAGTAGACAAGTAGACAAGGGAGATCCAGTGGATGTTTGGTCACCTCTGGTGGTGCTATGCTGTCCTGTGGCATGTGTAAATTATTCACACTGTCCCTTCCTAGCCAGCTATCTGCCTACTAGACTGTGCTAACATTAACAAGTTGAATGTGGCATTGAGGCCATGTGCACACAAATAACATGGCACACATAAGTTTTGTTTTTTGAATCACTTTTAAACGCCCAGTCATTTTTATTCGCAATTCATTTGGCTCAGACAGAACAGTTGCTTCAGTCGTCTGCTGCCCGAAAAGTTATCTTTTCCTGCTGTGTTTACATGATCACTGCAGTTCACACAAAACAACAGTCACATCAGCAGCAATGTTACTTCTGTTTAGAGTGTCCTCTGATCACAGACTTAGTGTGCAGTGATGCACCATGATGCTCTCTGTCAGGATGATGTCAGTACAGTGACTAAGGGCCACTCCTTCACAGCATTTATTTGAACCAGGGTGTGGAGGGGCTTTTTAATGTGAATAAATGTGATTTTATTTCCTTGGGTAGTCTCCCCAAAGGTTTATTGTATGTTTTCACAGCTAGTACACATTCTGCAGCATAGCAACCTACAAAATATGAAGACCATATTGTTAGCTGGCCTACCTAGCTGTGTTTCATTTTATTTCCTTATCTGTAATCATTTCCATTGATTTTTTTTTCTGTATCCATGACAGGTTTGAAGACCTCTGATCATATTGGCTCTGGGACCCACCAGGTGGCCAATCAGGTGATAGCCAGGCCTGAGGAGGGAGTCCATCAGTGATACTGGGAGACCCCTTAGCCACATCCACACAGCTTCACGCATCCCACTCCTTCCTCAACACCATGTCTATACCCAGCAACAGTCCAGAAAGAGAGGGCTCTGGTGGGGTGCCTCCTCACCTGGAGTGTCCTTCTTCCCCTCCCGGCATGGATCCAGATCCCCCATCGACAGGCAGCCCAGTGCTGAGCCCTGACTCCTCTTCCCATGATGCAGCGCTGTCAGCCCCAGCAGCCTCTCCAGCAGACTCTGAGAACCTGAGTCCTGATGAACTGGAGCTGCTGGCCAAACTAGAGGAGCAGAATAGGTAAGTCAGCAGCTGCAGAGCAGTTCTTCAGCTTCACTGTGACTGAGTTGGACCTAGAGTGTAGTTGTACATTAGGCGAGTTTGACCATTAGGTCAAACGTATGCAGTTTATGGTGGTAATTTCAGGCTTTTAGAAAAACTGGCCTTTGTTTTTACTCAGTATTAAACAAAAAAAGGATTTCCTCGTTCTCATTGATTTACTTCTACATTTTGCCAAAATAAGATATATTTCAAGGAGCCTTTAATCAGCACATTATGGATACATACACAATGAATTACAATGCTATAAGACTGAGGGTTAAAGCAAAATATCTCAGACAGCAAATTCAAATTCCAGCCTTTGGAATAAACTGGGGAATGTTCTATACATTCATCTCCCATTCGCTGGTCAACTACGGTCCTATGAGCTCTGACCTCCTTTTATGCTCCACTCTGCTTTGAGATGTTTTGGATTTACCTTACACAATCTTTACACCACTCAAGAAAACCTTTGTTGCTCTGAAGTGTTCTTGAAAGAAGAAGGAAAAGGTGGCTCACAAACACATACTTAATGCATATAACCTACTGTACTTAACTCTGTCCCTGCTTTTCTGCTGTGAAACATACTCTTACATGACATACGGCTCCATTACTGGACAAGGTACTAGCTACAGCCAGCATTAATCAGCTTTTAGGTGCGTGTTGTCAGCAATTTACCCCGCATTGCTTCATCAGCTCAGAGACAGTGTTAAGAGAGTGGTTCCTGAACACCAGTGAATGAACTCAAAAACATAGCTCAGCATTACCCTGAACACAAACTGTAATCAGAGTTAAAAAATAAACTCTATAAATCTAACTCTTTCACACTTATTTACTTAACTAATGTTCCTACACCAGAAAGTTGACATCCTCGTTAGCAAAATGTTAATCCCTTTAGAAGATTTGGACAAATGAGCGCCACTGATTGTTTTTCCATTGATTGTTTTTTACGTTAGCATTAGTGTTTCAATAAAACATTTTCATATTTGTAGGATGAAATTAAAATATCTTTCAGCCTTACATGAACCTGGGGTGGTTTGAAAGCTCAGCCTATAATGGTGTGGAAGGACCTCCTCATATGGGGCATGATAACATTAGAGAAGATTAACAACCTATAGCCATTTTTACCTACATTTACCTACAGACCTACATTTTTAAACACAGCAAATAAGAGAAAAACTGAAATTGAGATTTCACAAAAAAGAGCTTCAGAGTCTTCAAGTATATTTAAAATGACAAGTCTGTTACAAACACAGTCTAAAAATGCAACAAATCTCATTCAGAAGTAAAAGAGTAGCACTGTTGTATCTTAGATTAGATGACCAGCTCAGCGCAAGAGTCAGAGTGCAGAACGAAAGAGTCAAGTGACTAAAAGAATCAAAGTGGGACTGACTGTAACACCCTCTGGGTGAAGAGCAGCCTCTTAAATCACATCATCACTGCTTCCTGCTCCACATTGATTCCACGAGGAGAAATAAATAAATACACTTAAAGGGAAACTTTAGTTATTTGGTAGCTTGGAATTAACACTGGAAACAGATTATAGCTATTTGTCAGCTTAACACAGTGTTATCTAAGTTAAAAGCCAAACAACTCCTCCTTCCAAGGGACTGATCTTTGAGGCTTTTAGTGCCTGTCTGCAGTTGTACTAAAGTCTGCCTCAGTGACATCTGTTGGCAGGGACTCTTAATACGGGCATAATCTTATATGTCACTCTTTTTCTAAGCCCCACATACTCTTCTGTGTAGTCTTGTGGATATTGTTTTCCCAGAATAATCAATCATTTTCAGCTTTCTGTCCTCATTAACTTGTTTCCTATAGGTTGCTAGAAGCAGACTCCAAGTCCATGCGGTCGATGAGTGGCTCAAGACGCAACAGTGGCTCCTCTCTGGTGTCCAGCTCCTCTGCTTCTTCAAACCTGTCCCACCTGGAGGAAGATACCTGGATCTTATGGGGACGCATTGTCAACGAATGGGAGGAGTGGAGACGCAAGAAGGACAAGTTGCTGAAGGTGTGGCTCTGGGACTGGAAGTGTGTGATGTTTTGTGATGGGGCTAGGTGACTTTGTCACTGGTCTGTTTTTAATCATAAGGCCACTGTGAGTTTGTCAGATATCACTTCACGAAGAGATCTGTCATCGTCTCTGTTGAACAGGTCAGATCAGATGGCGTGATTCTATTGATACACTAGTTTCAACATTAATACAACAGATGCACCTCTCTGTGCGTCCTCTACCTCCCCTCTTTCTCTCTGATGGTCTCTCTTTGTGTCCTCTGTCACAAGAAGAGTAAACCCAGGGGAAGAGAAGATGGATGCAAGAAGAGACAGCAAACATGAGTCAGGCAAAATAGGGCAGCTGACAAATGAAGCAAAAATAAAACGACTGCCTGCTAACTGTACAAATGCAGAATAGAAGTGTGATCCATCATGGTGTAATTATGAAATGACACTAAATAGTCATAAATAAACGTCTTCGTCTTTCTTTAATAAGATAAGCTCAGAGAGCTTAAAAAGTGCATTTAGTTGTCGTCTTTAACCTCTCCCTCTCTGTCCTTAAGGAGTTGATCAGGAAGGGCATCCCTCATCATTTCCGGGCCATAGTCTGGCAGCTGCTGGGCAACGCTACCGAGATGCCTGTGAAGAACCAGTACTCAGAGTTGCTAAAAATGTCTTCCCCCTGTGAGAAACTCATTCGCAGAGACATCGCCCGCACCTATCCTGAGCACGAGTTCTTCAAAGGCCAGGACAGCCTGGGACAGGAAGTCCTCTTCAACGTCATGAAGGTGAGCTCTTCATTTTCAATTTCAATTTCATTTGCATTCATTTCAGTTTGTTTTGTCCAGCTAATTAATCCAAATAATGTATGTTTTATTTACAGTATTAAAGAATGGACACATTATCATATGTTTGCTTTGACTTAAATGATGAAGTGTTTCTTGTTGGTCAAACATAAAAAAGAGCCCCATCTGGAAAGATTTGATTGACTGTGTCTATGTCCTCTGTGTCTTTCCGGTATCATTATGCAATTTTATTCTTGAAACAAAATCCACAGAGACAAAAATGTGTAATTGTGTTGTTGACCACTATGGAAACAAGCTTGTTGACTGTATACAAATCAATCTAGTTCCCTCATTGCAGCGCTGCTCAGGAAATGAAGGGACCTCTGGTGACTTGTTGATCCATTTCCTCATAGTCTAAATGGTTATGCAGGATTGCAGATGTTGTTTTATGCAAATACAGAGCAAATATAATGTAAAATGTGATTTCAGGCATATTCTCTGGTGGATCGAGAGGTGGGCTACTGCCAGGGCAGTGCATTCATCGTGGGCTTGCTTCTAATGCAGGTAATGATAGAAAACTATATATGTGTGTGTGTGTGTGTGTGTGTGTCTATGTATGTATGTATGTATATATATATATGTATATATATATATATATATATATATATATATATATATGTATATATATATATATATATATATATATATATATAGACACACACACATATATACATATATTGCCTAAGACACTAGAGTGAGTCTTAGCTTCATAGAATTTGTCTCATTAAAGTTTAACCTTTATGTAGCTTTTTTTGCACTAAAGTTGTCTTCCAAGGTTCATCCATGAAACACTTGTGTTACTGTATAACTAGCTGTGTGTGGCTTTTTGCAGAAATGAGTTTCTTGTACAGATTTAGCCACAAGTCAAAGGCTCTATGTCCCACTTTTCCTTTTGCATGCGAGCTTCCTGATCTATGAATTAAAAGTTAAGATCTACCTTGATAAATAGATGCTTCTAATGCAGGTAATGATAAAAAAAACTATAAATATACTATACTATATATATATATCACAACTATATATATCACACATACACACACACACACACATATATATATATCGAAAAAAGTCTATAATGATGAATTAGTTCATAAGGAGCTTCACTCACCCCTTTTACCTCTTTCCAGATGCCAGAGGAGGAGGCGTTTTGTGTATTTGTGCGTCTGATGCAGGAGTATCGTCTACGGGAACTGTTCAAACCCAGCATGGCAGAGCTCGGTCTCTGCATCTACCAGTTTGAATATTTGCTACAGGTAAAACAGAATCTGACAACAAACACAAGGATTGCAATGTGAAACGTGTCCACAAAGGGGCAGCAAATCATTAATTGTTATCTTCAGTGCATCATTTCGTTTTCCTGTACCTTCTGGTAAGTCTGCTTAGGTCATACAAAGGTTTGGTTTGCTCTGTTACCTCAGGAGCAGCTTCCAGAGCTGAACGTCCATTTCCGGTCCCAGAGTTTCCACACATCCATGTATGCCTCATCCTGGTTCCTCACCCTTTTTCTCACCTTCCTCCCTTTGCCTGTCGCCACCCGCATCTTCGATATTTTCATGTATGAGGTATGACATGTTTTGTGCATGTGTTTTGCAGATCATAACATTTTTCAAATTGTTATATCAGCTTTGCGTCTATTGTAATAAATCACTTCTGTACAGGGCCTAGAGATTATCTTCCGTGTGGGCCTTGCCATCCTGCAGTACAACCAGACCGACCTCATTCAGCTGGACATGGAGGGCATGTCACAGGTAAGCGACCACAGCTGTGTGTGGCTTTTTGCAGAAATGAGTTTCATGTACAGATTTAGCCACAAGTCAAAGGCTCTATGTCCCACTTTCCCTTTTTGCATGCGAGCTTCCTGATCTATGAATCAAAAGTTAAGATCTACTTTGATAAATAGACGCTTCACTGAACATGCTTTTGTATCAGTGCTTTGTAAAAGTGAAACACTGGCACAGTGTTGATTCTTACTTTGTTTTTAGCTTGTTCTCTAAATCTAAATTTTACCTTTTTTAAGTTGTACTCTACCAAGTTAATACAACAGGTGAATTTGATGATAGAGATATGCAGATACTAATTTTGGAAAATGACTGTTCAGGTCTGCAAGTTTTTTGGTTAAAGTTATCTTTGAAACACAGTAGCAGCAGCTGGCTTACCACAGAGCCACTGCAGATTATTCTCTTGGTCGCTCATCTAAAATGTGTCTGCTTCATCCTAAAAGTCTAATGAGCTTCTTTGTCGCGTGTGTGTTTCTCTCTGGGTCTGCCAGCATTTCCAGAAGGTGATCCCCCATCAGTTCGACAGCTGCCCAGACAAGTTGATCCTCAGGGCCTACCAGGTCAAATACAACCCCAAGAGGATGAAGAAGTAAGAGCACTCATTACTCAGCTAACAACTACTGAGACTGGATTATGTAGCCCGAAACGATTTGTGTTTCTGTCTTACTAATGCTGAGGTTTTTACACTGAAGCACACGCACATCCGGTGTGTTTTATTATAAGTGGTACATTTAGTTGGAGAAAACACTTTCCTGTGTAATCCCCAACTGATTGTTTTACATTTTAACAACAACTGTAATTTTGGATCAGTGCTGCAGAGCAAAAAGGGATGAAGTTCTGCTTTTTTAAAACAAATCATTTGAATGTTGATAAAACATTACATCATTGTTTTTATTTTTCTTCAGACTTGAGAAAGAATACACCACGATCAAGAACAAAGAAATGGAGGAGCAAATTGAGATTAAGGTGTGTATTTTATGTGTCTGTGCTCGTTTGTCAGTATTACAATAAAAACAGATGTAATATAAAGCAACCAATGTGCTCTGCCTTTATTTCTTTTTCTCTGTGTTCAGAGGTTACGCACAGAAAACAGGCTACTGAAGCAGAGGATTGAGACACTTGAGAAGGTAAGAAGAGGGGGCTTTGATTCCAATGTATCTAAATGCTAATAGAAATCTGCGGCATCATTGACATTAAACAGCTAGATCAGGCGGAGCTAGGACCCTTCACATTGTGATTTAAATACTGTAATAACATAATGCGGCCGAGTTAAATTCATGAGCCCATTTCTCTTGTTGATTTTCTTCCCCTGAGGAGTTTGTACTTGAATGTGCGTGTCTGTGGTTGTTGATGCCTGTTATTGGTCATGCTGGCGAGCAAGTTTTTTTTTTTCCCCAGACATTGCAGTTTTTAATCTTGTCTTCTGTGAAACACATTTTTCTGAGTGATCTCACTGCTGCCTCTGTTTTTTCACACAAACAGCTCTGCGCTTCTCTGATTCAAATGGTCGCTTCCCCTACTTGTGATCCTGTTTCTTTCTTTCCCTTGTATTTCCTCATGGGTTTTCTTGTGGTCTATCCTCCCTGCTTTCCCACTGTTTTTCACTCACTCCATCACTTATTTTCATCCTCTTGTTCCTCTCCTTCGTTGCGCTGTAGGAGAGTGCTGCTCTTGCAGACAGGCTGATACAGGTAGAGTACTCTAAACCACTTTCCCACTGACTTTGCTTTCCTCTGCTCTACTCATACCCTCCTCCTCTGTTCTCCTGCCCTGCTTTTCTCCCTCTCCTTAACTGGAAAAACATGCATGAAAAAAATGTATCCATGTTGTACATTAGTCCACGAGACCATCCTGCAACACCTGAATGCATGTAGTGTTTATCTTCAACAGAAATTGACATGAGGTTGTGCAATCCCTGCATGAGGCATGTGGAAGTTTATTGTTATTACTCTTACTGTTATGAGATTTCCTTATAAATCCCATGTAGTTGAATTGAAATGTGCTTATTTGCTTTCATGACAAAACTAGCTACTGTCAGAAGATAGTCCGTCTAGCTTAGCATAAGGACAGCTAGCCTGCCTCTGTACAAAGTTGATATAATTGTTATAATGGCGCACCTAAAGCTCATAAATGTATATGTCTCATTGGTTTGACTTGCACAAAACTGAAAAAAAGTATGGCTTTACAGGGGTATTTACCTCGGGACCTGGCTGACTTTTTCCTTCAGACAGAGCTAGGCTAGCAGGTTTCCCTTGTTTGCTTGTTTGAAGCTAAGCTAGCTGACTACTGTTGAGACATATGAGAGTGGCATTAATCTCCTCAGATACATAGAGAGCAAATAAGCACCTGTCTCAAATGTTGATATATTCCTCTAAAAGCATAAAAATTCTGCAGTCTGACATAATAAGTTCCCCATTATCCTTATAATATATTTTTCTCCTTGAATAGTAATAATAAAGTTGAGACTCCACAAATGCTCTGAAAGCCTTTTCCTGCTTGCTATTTCAGGGACAGGTGACGAGGGCGCAGGAAGCAGAGGAAAATTATGTAATCAAGCGGGAGCTGGCGGTGGTGAGGCAGCAGTGCAACACAGCCAGTGAGAGCCTGGAGAAAGCTCAGGACACCATCAGAGAGCTGCAACAGCAGAGGGTAAACAAATGAACAACTGAATGTACAAAAGCTAGCTGTTAGAACAAGGGGCACTTTGAGCTAAGCTAAGCCAAATGTCTGGCTCTTGCTTTAAACATCTGGTGCGCTACATAGAGTTAAATGCATTGAACAGACTGTCAGAGAAAACAAGACTTACACTATGTTCACACCAGCAGTGAGAAAGCGACAAGCTGCAGTGCATTTTCAGCTGAGTTGTAACATTCGTTTCATGTAGTGTGACCTCTGATGCCACCGATAAAGTGTTAGTACAGAATGAAAATTGTACTTTGTCTGAACTGCATGTTGGTTGGTGGGCTCCCCTTACAGTCTGACTTTCATACTGTGATTTGAAAGCTGTGCGGAGGTGAAAGAGGAACGGGGGGTTTATAGTACTTCCTCTACCAGCTCTGTTTCTATTTGCTACTCGGTTGTTTATCATTTTTAATGCTCCAATGCATCAAGCTTGTTGGCTGTTTTCCCATCTTGTGCTGTCGGTTAGTGGCTCTAGTTTTTCTGACCCCTGTCTGTGGCTTTTCTGACAGTTCACCATGTTAAATTGGTTACAGAGATTACTCTGGTCAGCTTAGAAAAAACAGTACACAAGAAGAAAACCTGAAACGATGGAAGTCATTTAAACTGTAACGTTTATAGGGCCTAAAAAGGACCTTTCCGTTTTTACATGTAGTCTTAACATTTAAACTGCGAATCTTCTGCAGACTAAACAAATTATTTCCAACTATTGCTGTTATTCCAGTTATGGCTGTCTAAATATGCACTGGTTTCTGCCTGATAAAGATCTTGGAGGTTGAGATCTTTTATACATTTTCAGAGCAGACAGTTACACTTTAACTAAATGATGGACAATATATGATATCATCATAGTTCAAAAACAAGAAAGTGATCCTGGCATTTATGTGGATGACACATGGTATTGGAGTATGAAAACTCCCCATTTCACAAATTTGGTGAGTATCTGCAGGATGTGCAGTAACAATCCTGGTTCATAGAGGCCCCTGCCCTCAGCATCAAGTGCACACAGTCCGTCCATTCTGCTGCCAAAGGCTTCACGTTCCCCGTGAGGACATGCGTGCTCCTCCACCTCCACCTCCAGCCTGGCATCCCCAGCACTTCTTCTGAAGTTCAGCGGGAATCACAGGCATCACTCCAGGCCGCTCAGGGGACACGGACAGCGCTAGCAGCTGATCTCTGGAACACACCAATGGACACAACAGCCACTCCACCAAACGGCACAGCCAACGACACAGAAAACAAAAAGTCCAGAAAAAACTAAATAAAATCAACACAAAAAGACAAAAACGACTTGTTAACTGGTTCAAGAATAGAAAAACAAGAACAAGTCAGACAAAAAACAACACATAAGAATAACCCAAAAAAAAGGTTAACATCACAGAGCTACTGGCGGCATGCAGCCACTCTTTTGGGTGCATTTTAAAAAAAAAAAAGTTATTTACTTTGTGTTTGTGATTACAAAACAGGGCTTCGATCTCTAATATTCTGTAAACAATAGTAAGAACTGCATACATGTATCAAAAACTGTTTGTCTGGCTCGTAAGCTAACTGAAAAGTTCCCTGTGATCCCTGCCAGTGCTGTTAACCACAGTTAAAATTTTCACTGCCACCTCAGCAGCTTTACCGTGAGAAGAGGGTGTCAAGTGGAAGCAACTGATGTGAATCAAGCAAATTATTTATGAAGTGGGTCACTAAAAGTTACTTTGAAACAACCATGAAGTCACTGATTTAGCTGTAAGTGATGCCATTATGACGTGTGATTTTAATTCCATCTCAGATTGCTGGCACTCATCACCCACCGAGGTTCACACACCTCCACACACTAGCATACCTCTTTGATAACCAAGAGTGAGAAGCCCAAAATGACAAATCGAGAATGTTGTACTCACGCTATGTACTTGCCCAATTTGAACCTTTATATTATGTGAGTGTTTTTCCGCTCAGATCTCTGTTTTTCTGCTGCTCTCATGCTCTCTGTGTTGGAGTTTCACTTTGATGTGGTGACATGAAAATGTACAGTAGCTTTCTCTTTTCTGACATCACTCTGAGTCACAGATGCCTGATACCAGACAATCTGCACTTAACTTCTATTTTAATGTGTCAAGATCATCTAAGTATAGAGATAACAATACAAAACAGAAGAATAAGCTGACCGTGTTTGGGCCTTTGACATAACTAAGTTTTTAATAATCATAAGGGCATAGATGCTCTTTTTTGTTAGAATTGTTAGAACAATGTAGTAGCTTTGAGCTGCAGCCTAGAATAGTGTGTAACCTTCCCTAAATGTAGCTAGATGCCACTTTAAGTTCTCTGAAAGGACATGTAAAGGACACACAGTACCGTTTTGCTAAATTTTCTGTTTCTGTTTTCTCACCTTAAGAAACTGAAAGTAAAAACAAAGCAACAGTTTGTGTTCAAACATCTGCAACTGGTCTACATGTGAGAATCAAATGAAAACTGACACAGACAAACTCTATTTAAGTGGCAATTATTCTCAATCAAGCAGTTTCAACAAAATGATCAATGGTGGTATGAAGCCCCTCTGAGCTAACATGTTTAATGCTCTGATGTTTGTTTCAGTACACAGAGCAGTTTGTGACTAATCTGCAGACCGAGCTGGAACAGTCTAGGCTGCATGAGGCCGAACTCCTCGGAGCACTGAAGGAAATGCAAGACAAGGTTCTTGACCTGGAGAAAGTGAGCTAACACACACAAACACACACATAAACACACACACACATTAAATGTGTATGAGAAACAGTACAGTGGAGACAGTGAGCCTAGGCAGAGGGTGTGTGTTAAAAATGATCTTACTGTAAACAAACTTCAAACACTGGTGAAAACAAAGTTTTCTTGCTCTCACTTTCAAGGCTGTTGAAACACAGCTGCTCTTGCTTCTTCCTGATTATGATCTCACTGTAACATAAAGATAAAAGTTAGAAATAGATCTGTCTTTGTGTGGCTTAGACTTAACCCTGACTTTCTTCCTCATACAACATTTAGCAGCGTCCAATATTGTTGAAATCTTCTCTCCCTTTTGTTAAATTGGGAACCTGAAATTTTGTCCATCCAGAAGAGCAGCTGCCTACCAGATGAGAACAACATGGTGGCCCTGCAGGAAGAGTTGAAGCAGATGAAGTTAAGGGAGCTGGAGACGCTGAGCTCATTCAGAGAGATGCAGGAGACTGTCACTGAGCTCAACCAGCGCTGGCAGGTAAAACCCACCATCCCTTCTTCATAAATAACTAGTGCTTGCCTGTTAACATGCTCCACAGACATAGTGGCAGGAGAGTTGTCATTGATCACTCTCGGTTTCTCCAGCATCATATGTCCCGTGCCAGCAGCACGGGTGGAGGGGGCGGGCACTGGAAGGAATCCCCAAAGAAGAACGCCATGAATGAGCTGCAGGACAAATTGATGACAGTCAGGCTGAGGGAGGCCCAAGCCCAAGCTGAGCTTAGAGAGGTCAAACTCAAAGCCTTGCAGCTGGAGAGCCAGGTCAGACTTACTTTCAAGATTCTACTGCACTTAAAACGGCTCTGCTCTGTGGGCGACACGGAGGAGGCTCTTGCTGGACTTTGATTTGTTTGTTTGTTCTTTTCGTCTTATATTGTGCATATTTTCTACAGAGCTACCATAGAATCCATTATCAGGTTTGGGAACCTCACAGTCAAGTACAAATCTCAGATCACTCCCTAGTGAAGACTCCTTTTAGGATTATGGGGCCGCCTGCCCTACCTCTCCACAACACTTGTTTGAGCAGGCTAATATCAGGCAAGCTAACAACATATATAGGCCAACAGGCAGGCCAACAACATAACATTCACAAACCTTTAAACTTATTCCCTTCTCAATTAAGCTAATTAATGAGCAGCTAGGAACAGAAACAGAAGTGGCAAAAGAGGCCGAGGTGATAGCGTTTATGGGATGAATGTGGTATGTGTGTGGTTTTGAATGTTGTTTTTGCACATTGTTTTAAGTGTGTTTATCAGGGTTTTTTGTCCTCTTGTCCAAGACAAATTTCTCCTATGTGAGACAAATAAAGAAACTTTGAACCTTTACAACTGCACAGCCAGTGAGAGGGCATATGAACACACTGTCTGTTTCCTTAGTATATATAAGGTGCCAGAATCAGTGTTGTTTAATGCTTTTTGTAAGAACTGTGATTGTAGCATAATGCAGCAATATGACATGAGTTTTTGGAAACTTTTGTTTTCAAACATTCTAAGTAATTCTCGGATTATTTAGAACAGTTGGGGGTCTGACTCTGACCATATCCCATTTGACTTCCTTCTTTCTAGAACCAGATCCACAGCAAACTGATTGGCCGCCACGAGCAGGAACGCTCCGCCCTGCAGGACCGGCTCCAGATGCTGGCCAATCAGAGCAAAGCTCTGCAGGCCCAACTCAACGAGATGAAAAGGAAGCAGGCCGAGTTGGATTGCAAGGTCTGAATGGAAAGCACAGAGGAATAGCCTTTGTTACTTCTCTCAATGTTTCAAACTCTTTGCAAAGGAAATAGAAAATGTTCCTTGTGTGACTTTGTCATAAAATGCAGTAATAGGACACTACATCAGATTGGAAGAGAAGGAGTAGGAGAAAAAAATGATAGATTTTGTGGAACAGAAATAGATAATGATGAGAAAATGGGGCCTGACTATAAATGCTGAGATTCACATCCTGGAAAGATGGACAGATGCAATAAAGGAGCCGCAGCAGGATGTTGATGATGGGAAAGAGACGATTCATTTTGTCTGATAATGATTGTACGATTGTCACCCAAAGTGTTGTGTGTTAATATAAAATGTTCTTTTTCCTTCTCATCTTAACCTACTTCCTCTCTGTCCCCGTTATAAACGTAGAGTAAGGAGGAGGTGATGGCCGTGCGACTGAGAGAAGCAGACACTATGGCTGCCATGGCTGAACTCAGGCAGAAGATCGCCGAGCTCGAGATACAGGTAAGCATGTGTATTGTAACAGTATTGTAATAATGAATTGACTGTGATCTTATGTATGCATGTGTATGTGTGTAAAATGTGTAATTCAGAAGGAAGAAGGACTAATCCAGGGCCAGCTGAACCACTCAGACTCCAGACAGTACATCAGCCAGCTCCGGGACCAGATCACTGAGCTCAAGAACGAGGTTGGACACACGCAATCGCACACAAAGACACACACTCAATTCAATATAGATGTGTGTGTGTGTGTGTGTGTGTGTGTGTGTGTGTGTATATACATTTTACATTTTAGCTTGTAGCTCAGTTTAAAACACAATATATTCATGTATGTGTGTGTGTGTTTACGTGTGTATAGGTATACGTATGTATATGTAGGTGTGTGTTTGTGTGCATACATACACATATCCTGCAGCTTTGCTAGCCACCACAGAAGAATCTCGTCATCTACATGCTGACACCATTTCCGCCACGACACACACACAGGTGTTTAAATATCTTTCTTGTAACAACAGACCACTGCTCTTCCCCCAAACAGATGGGTTCTCCTCATTTGGTTGACATTACAGTGAACTATGATTCTGAAAGAGGAGTGAAGTGTATCACCATGAAGTCTTTTTTTTCTTTTGTCTGTCATAGGTGATCCACAGTTATTCAAAATACTCAAAATACTGTTGTTTATTTTTGCATATCAGATTTCATGTTTGAGCATGCTGAAAATTCAGTGACATCTTGGTTTATGGAGATAATGTCCAACCCTGATTGGAGACACAAAGTTCTCATAAACACTGTGTTTGTTCATTCAGAGAGTGGCAGTGCGTGACTAGGAGGGAGTGTTTAAGAGTGAGGGGGTGTGATGAGACTACCCTGGCCTTTACCGCTCCTCTCTTTTCTTTTCCTCTCCCCACCTTTTTTTATCAAAGCAGCGGTTCTATAAATCAGACCGAAACTTGCGTGAGTACAGATGAGGAAGCAATGAACCATTTAGACAAATCTCAGTGTAGCGCTCCGTGCGATCATCTTACGATTGCCAATACTGATACATAATGACTCATTCTGTCTAACGCAGATGAATTCATTTTACATACAGTTTACATATTGTGAATCAGGTTCATTTTCGTTTTGAATTTTAACGGAGACATGATGTCTAGGATGTTAATCAACCAGTGTTTATTGAAAATCAAATGACCCAATGAGCGTGGATTATTTTCTTTATATTTCTGTGTGCAGTCCGTCACAGTCAAAACATTTCCACTGGTTAACCACTGGTTTCCCCTCCCCCCTCTACTGCAACTACTCTGAATGTATGATAAGGGGAAAACAAAAACCTCTGAGATTTGTCATGAGTCACTGTGGTACATGCAAGGCTAACATGCAAAAGGCATGCATGTGAAAATGGGCTGTGGTGGGTTCTGATCTGCCAGCCAAGAAGGAATAAGGCTGAAATGCGACGGCTGGACAGCAGCGACAGCACGTGTGCTTCTATTTCTGTTTTTTTTATTTGTTCAGCTTTCAATGTTTATCTAGGTCAAATCAGAGCTCCCACATAACTCGACCCTCAGGTGGGTGCTCTGATTTAATTTTGTATTTTAATTCTGAAAAAGAACCCACGACTCTATTTGCACAACCTCTGGACGACAAGAAAGGTGCACATCAGTGGGTTTCACAGTTTAGTTTGTTCACACCCAACATCCCTTTACAAAAAATTCCCAGCACATGACATTTAATGCTTTTGCAAAGAATATATACCTATCTTAGCAAGAGTTACACACCATTAAATGTCCCCCAGTGGCACAGTCAAACACTGTAATTGTGGACTGTAAAAACAGATGAATGGTTTAGATATTTTGTGTTTTAAACTGAGTTAAATGTGGACTTGCGCTTTTACATGTTAGATATGCTCTATGGACTGATGTATTATTGTATTTCTATGAAAAGAAGCTATCCGCAGACCTTATGTCATTGTCACCTTGCGGAGAAGGTAGAGGTTTTGCTACAATTATCAGTACTCTACTTTACCTCTCTGCTGTACTAAAGTTTCTCACGTTTTATTTGTACCTCCTCATAAAGATGTTTTTCCTTGTGTACCTTAATGACAGACAAGCTGAATTAAAGCAGAAGTTTTGTTTTTGGTCTCTTGCATAACATAGCCGTGCTGCTGTGAATACTTAACAGCGAACCAAATGTGGTTTTGTCTATTGTTAAAAATAGTGACCAATAAATAAAAAATTTACCCAGTTTTATCCACAATTGCTCACTGAGGCTCTTGTTTGCTGATCAGGTAAGGAGTTGTTGGACATTAGCAAGGCCCTTGACCCTAGTAGTCATGACTGCCCCTAACCCCAGCTTCCAAACAAAGGAGTGACATGTAATATAAATGAATTAATAAATAAGTTCACGGTGACATGAAAGGACTTGAGTGTCAAAGATGGATTAGGGAGAAAGAACATTTTGATAATGGGCTTCATTGAGATTTGCGGACCCACTTAAGCTTTCGTTCTCTGTACTCAGGTCAGACAGCTGCGAGGGCAGAAGTTGGCAAACAGCTCCAGAGTCAGCGGCGGAGGAGGAAACACCAACTACCAGGATCTCTGCCTGGCCAGTCCCGCCTCTGCTGAGGGGGACTACCTCAGCTCAGATGAGGACCTCCTCCCAAGCCCACTGCCCACCACCGCGCTCTATTCCAACCTGTCCGGCCAGTGTCACCCGTCTGCCCGCCTCGACAGTGAAGGCAGCACAGACAGCGAGGCTGAGGAGCGGGTGCAGACGCATCCAGACCCCCAGCAGCTATATGGCAGCATGGTGTGTGCCGAGGCGCTGGATAACTGACCTGGAAATAGTGCAATGGTTGAAATGGATTTCTTTGGACTAAAGAGACGCTGGAGCTCTGCAGGATGAAACTGCTGCAGTAAACTTGGATTGTATTATCCAGTTGCCCCCTTTGCTATTTCTGTGTTTACCTTTCACTTGATGCAGACGTAGTGGCATTGGTTGGACCTCTTCTTATCCTCTGTTGTCTCTGCTCCCGTTACTGTTTCCAACTTGTTCCCCACAATGTCTGATCCTGTGTCCCCTGACAAAGAGGTGAAGTAAAGCCTCTCTCCTTGTTCCTACGTGTAACTGCGCCAGAAACTGTCAAAAAAAAAAAAAACGTCCACCAAACATATGACATGCAAACACAGTGGATTGAAACTGAACCAGCACGGCAGATGCTGCTTGAGATCTACCACTGGACCTGAACCTGTGACTGTGGTTAAGAGTGAAGGCTGGGTAGACAGACAGTAACTGGTCACACTGTATACTTTGTCTACCCTTATATAATTCTCCTTCCTGACTGATTCAAAGTTAAATATATGTTTATCCTCCCCTTTCCCGATTATGCTTATTATTAGGAAGACTCACATCCATTTTCACTGCCCTCAAAAAAAAAAAGACTTTTATCTGTTCACCTCTAAGTGGTCACAAAAGAAAATTCAAAAGGTGATGATGAGAAGGAACAATGCAGTGTAGGAAGTCGCACGCATCCGTATCAAACTATGGGAATATCACAAGATGACATTCATAAATGAATCATTAACATACTAAACCTTTGTGTTGCTCACAACAGATAATGTCAAAACATTCTCACGAAGCCACAAAAAAGGAAGGAAGAAACTCAGTGTTGCCAAATCATTTGTTTTATTTTATTATTATTATTATTTATGTGTTGTAATTTATTTTTTTAATGTTTTATATATCTATATGTATAACCGTAGGAGTGTAGAGATACCAACCGAGGCCAAACTTTCTACACCGTCTTTTGTGCCAACCAGTGATCTGTCGTGGTGTCACCACGGCACTGGATGTTTCAGAGACAGAAAATGTGCTGCTATGATTTTTTTTGTTTTTAATTCTAATTCTGTTTTGTTCTTACTTATTGTTGTGAGTCAGTGTACAGCCTCCTGTCAACTCTGCCATGCAGTCGGTTTACAGTTAGTATGAAAAACAGTCAAATGTGAAAAAACTGAAGTTTGACCCTCCTCCCCCCGGAGCTTCTCAACATTTTGCAATGGAAAGAAACAGTTTCCTTTAAAACAAGCAAAACTTAAACAAGTTAGAGGAATCGTTCATTGTTTTGGCAAATGCCTGTCTTCACTGTCCTACTCAGATTGAGATGAGAAGATTGATACGTCTATAAAACCACAGCCAGAAGATGGCAGGCTTAACAGTGGGAGTTTATGCTCTGGATTGTTTTCTTCACATAGCTCTCCTTCAGGCTTTGTTTTGCACTTGACTCTTTGTATGCATAACAACTATATGTTTTGCTAAAACTAGGTCATGGTTAATGAAAATGAGGTGATATTATGGTAAATGCTAAAATATTGCGTAACATTAGCACAAGTAGAAAAAATGTCCCTCAGCCATATCAGTGCTATCACTTGCATAGCTTTATTTTGCTAACTTTAGCTAACATTAGCCAGTTCTAAGAAACTGAGCAGTGGGCTAAAGCAAACCAAGAAACTAAACTAATTCCAGCCACTAAATCCCTGAGTATGTGGCAGATGTTGTTAATATATGGGTTCGTTATTGAGCATCAAATGTGCTGGTAAATGGATTTTTACTTTTCTTGTTTTGGGCCGTGCCATGTTAGCAGTTTCCTTCTACTTCCAGTGTTTATGCTAAGCTAAGCTAACTCATTTCCAGGATTTAGCTTCATATAAAACAAACAGAAGTGAGAGTCCAGTAATCATCATTGTCCTCATAATACCATGTGCTCATATCACTTATCACTTGTTATCAGCTAAAACTGAGTGTGAAAGAGGAAGGCAGTAAGGATGCCAACAAAATTCCCTCCATCGTGACCAGTGAGTGCATGGCTGCAAACTATTTTACATATCAAACATTAATATATTCTGTTCAGGAAAAAAAATAAAGGTTGTAAAATATGCAGATATATGAAATATACAGTGTTACAGGAAAAAAGAAGAGATGATATTTAAATCTCACTGATCAAATCCTACTGATGGTGACAAGTCTGTATAGTTTATGAAACAGGGTACATACGGAGCAGGTCTTTGCTCTTTGCACGACAGGGAAAGGCAAACTCTCCACTTATGACATGAGGCTGTGAGAGGTGGTGTGGAGGAGTGGTGAGATCATATCTTAAAGTGCTCCAAGATCATATATTGTGACGTTGTATGGTTCTTCGCTGTTCCTCAGTGTTGCTTTCTCTAAGTTACCTGCTAAAGTCTACCATCTGCCCCACAACACAATTTGTATTGCACAGTATGTGAATGAAAGAACGACAAAGCAGTGCATCATTGCCATCTCTTCAGCAATCAGGAAACTGGATTTTCCAGTAAAGGCCATCAAAAAGCTAAAGAGGATGTTGGTTTGCCCAGCGTGCTGTTGCAAATAACAGCCTTTTAGTGGTGGGTGTAGCAACTGAAATCTCAACACTGGAATCAGTGCTTGGATATCATCAGGGCAAATGACGGTTACACTGAAGACTCTCTTGAGTTCTGTCTTGTTCTTTGTTCAAAGTGTAGACTCACATTAACTCTGTTGAGAATCAGTCATTCAGTGTTTTTGCTTTGAGCTATGTCAGTATATTTCATCCTTGGAATCAGCCTCTTGAAATACTTGTGCATGACAGTCGGCTGGATGGATGTGATGCGGGGTAGGCTTAAAAAGACATTTAAAAAATCTATCTATAGAATATTGATAAAAACCCACACAGGCCAAAATAGCAGGAAGCTAAAGCATTTGTGTGGCGTTCCAACAAAATCAATGCCATTATTTCCATGACTGATTTCTACCATTTCATTTTCTTTTAATGACGTTGTTGTGCTGCGCCTTTGGCTTCTGCAGCAGTTTAATGGTACCTCACTGGAAAACATCAACATTTATTTTTGAGATGTTACCATGAAGCTAGTTAATGGACACAAGAATGAATTTGTCATTTTATTTGACATTTTATTCAGATTTACACCACATCTGGATGGAAAACTTGCCTCCTGCTGACTGCCTTCTTTACTGAAACATTTTTCCACCAATGATTGGTTTAGCTCCTCTACTTATCTTATCTTGCGTATCTTATCGTTATTCTCAAACCACATTTCACCGGAAAATAAACATATAATGTACAACATTGGGGTTTAAAGTTTCAGTTAGGCTTTCTTTTAAAAAAATAAAAATAAAAAAATACCAAAACTAGCTTTCATTCAGGATTGAACTTCATTTCCTGAATCAACATTAAACTGAACCCAGATCAGCGCTCGGCATCCCCCAAAATATGAACACATCGGTACATACACTGCTGTTCAGTGCAGGTGCTCTTCTCACCACTGTCGGAATACAACTCTATCTACTGTGATTAAAACCTTTTGATATGTTTGTAAATTAGTTTTGAATATGATACTAGCCTTCATCCTTAATATTATTTTTATACTTACCATCAGTACTTTGGCTCCTCCTGCTAAGAGTATTACACGAGATGACGATGACGATTTAACATCGTAATGTGCCATAAAAGTAGAAAGATTTACACACTTCATTCATCCATTTAACAGCCATGGGATACTATCACAGTGTTAATCCAGATAAATAGTCTTCAGACTGGGCCATCTGTCATACATTCTCCCCGATATCACACTGACAAACATCAAGAGTTTTCCTTTCAGGTAGTGTTGGTCTGCTCTACTATTTTTCAGATTTAATGTACTGTATGTGACGGCTGTTTGATATCCATAGCATCATACCCACGAACCTTGTCCACCTTCATAGTTTCCCTTTTTTGCAGTTCAACTGATGTTGTCAAATATATTAAATGACAGTAAAAGTTATATAAATTCCATTATGATGGGGAAAATATACATTTCAGTGTTCTGTATCCTATGAATGATACAAAATAAACTTTGACATTGCACCTTTGCAAAGACCTAATTTTGTTGCGGTTATTTTTTTAATGAATCCTTGGTTGTGTTTATCATGTTCACATGGAAGGTTCACATGATCACTGTCAATGGTGGTATTCACTATCTCAGTGGAAAATTGTGGAAGTGGACATTTTTATAGTGTCCAAGTTCATGAGTTGCAACCAGTTTACTGATGTTTTCAGGAATGAATCGAAGTGAGTGGAAAAACTTATTGGAAATGTAATCGTTTAGAGTTATATTTTAAGTCGTGTTGCTACTTCCAATGACTCCTCCTTTCATCTTACATTTCTTACATTACGTTAAACAGCATTAGCTTGCTAATGATTGGCCTCTGTGAGTTTCAGATGCCAACCTTGCAGCCTTGGTCTTGACACTTACTTATGTTTCGCTTATGTTTCCATTAGAATGTGGCTGACTCATATATAAACCTCACCTCAGTCTTCATCAGAAAACTCTTCTGCATTTCAAAATGTCAACTTAGCATTTATTCCATCATTTCTGAAAACCTAAATAAAAACTTCACAATATCTGACCCTAACAAAGATACCCAGTTATGACGATGTAACTACCACAAGAGGCCCAAATGCACACATGGAGAAAACAACCCTGTTTGTGGGCAGCAACAATCTAGTTGATTGGCCTTTAAGCAGGAGTCATCATCACACGTTTTACTAGATTTCCTAGAAGTAAAGAGGTGTTAACTGGTTAGATACCAATGCTCCCTTCAGTGGTGTATTTTCTGTGTTCACAAGTAAACACGAGTAAAAGTTGTCCTCTTGAGGAATTCACAACCTTGAAACTGGACATTTGTTGTTGTATTTACTGAATTTTTTAAAAAACGGTAACTTAATATACAGTAATATTGTCAAATACTAAAGACGCAAATAAATAGCAAATAGCTTTTTAATTTTTTCATATGCAAAATATAATATATATCAGGACTCTTAAATTAGTGGCCCGGGGGCCACATGCAGCCCAGAACTAATCCCCAAGTGGCCTAGCCTGTGAACTGATGCAGAATGCAGCGTGTTTCATAAGATTTCAGATATTTCTATAGTGTTTCAGCCCAGAAATGAAGCCCATGTAGCGGAGCAACAGTCTGCCCACAATGCAGCACGTTGTTTTGAACCATGGCTAGTGGTGCTCATGGGAGTAGTGCCAAAATACAGAGTCAAAGATATGTCCTTTTAAACTACCATTCAAATTACCACCAAGTTCAAACATCAAACCTAATTTAATTTAAGTTAATATTTATTTGTACTGATTTAAATTTGCTATTACCAGTTGCTTATTAGGCACCTCACATGTCTGGCTCAGCTACATTTCTTGATTTTAACTGAATAGCCCTCTTATATACCATACTATATGTCTGAGGGAAGCACCTTGACCTAACACTTGACACCTTGCGTTTTCTGTACACAACTTCCTATGTTACCACAAGATCTAGATCTACGTAAACAGCAAGTGTCAATGATCCATATCTTAGAAATGATTTACAGATTTTCAAAAAGCTAAGATGGACAACAATATTGTTCAATATTTTAAGAAAGGTGGTAGCAGTAGTTTTTAGCCGGTGTCTCTGAAAACAGGAGTAAAACACTACTGTCTGGGATTGATTCACATTTAGTAACCACAATGTCTATCTGTGTCTATGTCAACCTAAAATCCACTGCAGCAACCTGCATCACTGAAGTGCTTTTAATGTACAGCGATAGAAGGAAATCTGAAGTTGCATCATCCAGGTTCTTTTAAATTTGACCTTAATGGTTTCTTTTGCAACTAAACTGTGTCAACATGGCGTGTCAACACTTTCTGAAGAATTTTCAGCACAGTTGTCTATCCGCTTCCTCTCCAATCAGATTGATCTCTCTTCCCAACACTCATCATCGCACGCTGCGTTCCCTTTGTGCAACACATCCACAGTTTACCTATGTGTTTAAAAGTGTTGGTGGACAGATTTTGTGTTGCTGCTGTTGCTGCTGTGAGTGTGCAGTGGGTTTGTGTGTGAGGAAGCGGTGTGGTTGGACTGTCAAGCGCAGAGGTGACAGAGCCGAAACACTTCCTCGTCCTACTCACTACTCGCATCACGACGACCTGCAGACTTTACCAGCCTCTCATAATCCACATTAGAGCGAACTGACCTCACGTGTCTCTTCCAACTTGGCATGAGGCGCTCATGTAAGTTAGTGTGAAGTTTGCGTGTAACGATCAGAAGCATTGGCGGAAGGAATGTAAAGTCTGGTGAGTGTCTTCTTTATTTATTTCTGTTGCCTACGTCTTAACAGTTATTATTCTTTTGGGTAACCAATATACACAATGTGGACTGAATTATTACAAAAGCGGCCTTTTTTGTGAATTATCTCCATGTGCTCCTGTGGATCATGCTTTTCTCCACTATAAAGACACTAGTAGATCTTAACATGATCTACTTGCAGTGTAAGTTAGTCAGTTTTCATGTTCATCACAGTGACCTATGCTCTTTGGTAAATTCACATTTATGAGTTCACAAACCAATTTTGTTATGCAATTTCCACCCAACATACATACTTAAAAACTAGCTTTAAATTAGTATTTAAATTCAAAAATACTTTTCGGACTGAGCTGCAGAAACGATCCATGAGTGCCCTTTAATCGTTTACAGGATAGTGCCTTGATTATAGCTGTTTGGTTGTGCCACGTTCTGGATATCAGCCCACATTTGACAGGCCATACTCACGCAAAAACAAAGTGTAAGCAGTTAGTTTAGAAGAAAACCACTCACTGTAAAATGAGAACGTCTGTGCTGTCTTACTGACAGTGGCAGGGAATTCACGCTACGTGACACTAATATCAAGGTTTATCGTCAGTGCTCACTTCCAGATTAAATAATACAGATATAGATACACAACTTACAGTAACAGCTATATTTAAGGTAGGATTTATCTTTTTTTTATGGGTTGCACACAAAATATCTCAAAGTGAAAAAAAGGCCCCTCTGAGTACTCCATATATTGTTCTCCGTTAGTCATAGATACACCCTTTTTAAGAGTCCGTCCGAGTTCATTTTCACAAGTGGGCTTTGGCTATTTTACTTGTAATCATAAAATGATGACCTTTTGTTATTTTCAGCTATTTGTATGAGTTCAGCATTGCATATTCACGTTATGTTTTGAGCTACTTCATACCTCTAAGTCGTTACAGCTGTCTAATAGCCAAATTACGATTTCATATTATTTCATATTTTGTCTGGTTATGTCCTTTAGTCTTTACCTTTTAAACTTTTTGACGCTAGAGGACATAAATGATTCTATTTGTTTTTGAAGTTTGTTTGCAGGGTCGTGATCATGTCACAGCCCCATAGATTTATCCTGCTACCCTCCAGAGCAGGGCTGTTAAATCTGTTTTAGTTCAGGGGGCACATCCAGCTCAGTTAGATTTCAAGCGGGCCGCAGTAACTTAATACTATAGTAACAGCTACAAATGTTTTAGTGCAAACTTGGTGTCTTCTACGTATTTTTTTAAATTCATCCTGCCAACCCTCTGGCAGGCCAGCTGCGGCCTGTGAGTTGTGTGTTTGACATCCCTGCTCTGGCTCAGGAGGGACCAGGTTAGGAATCACATTATTATATTGCTCAAATGCATAGGGCTTTGGAACTAACTATGATTCGGCCAGCTGTGACAAAGAAATGCTATTTTCCAATGGTTATACGACTGTTGGTAATAGCAATCCTGTAATCTCTGATCATAAAAGTAAAATCATTAATAGTGGAGATTTATCTGTGAATACAGTTCTAACTTTTGATATCATAAGTACATATTACTACCGAAGGGTTAGCGATTCCATCCCCGTAATGTGCCACATGCCGAAGTGTCCTTGAGCAAGACACTGAACCCCCAGTCATTCCCAGTGCAACTGGCACTGGTGTGTGAATGCGTGTGTGCTTGTGTGAGTGAATGGGTGGATGTGTCTGTGACTGTAAAAGGGCTTTGAGTACCAGTAGGTGGAAAATCGCTATATAAAAGCAAGACTATTTACCGTACTGCTGATAACGCTTCTGCACTTTAAAGCTCTGAATGAAGGACACATTTTCAATGCGTACTGAAACTCAACCTCATGTCTGCTACTGTTGCAACATGCAACATTCATGACACTTTTTGGCCAGTGTGGTCTAACGCCTCAGTATTCTTCAGTGAACTCCCTTATTTCACACTGGCGCACTGAGTGATGACCGAGTCAAAAAAAAATGTATTGGTGTTATATCGCTGCCATTGTGATACAGCAAAGCACCTCATCTCCGTCCTTTATGACAAAATAATGCTGTTGATATGAGTAAAGCAGAGAATCAAATCCAGGCCGAACAGGGAGACGTAGATTCTTTGCTCCGACTTCGACTTGCCTGCAGATCTCTTCTCTGGGGCTGGTAGGATTTGTTTAGGAACAGTAATCAGAGCAAAACACAGACAGCTCGGAGACTAAAACCTAAAACGTCTCGAGTGGATTCAGGATGAGGTAGCTCACAGTTCAATCTGGAGATCAGAGGTTTAGAAGTAAACTCACCTATTTTATCTTATCTTTTAATACCATGAATACATTTGTGTCATTTGCTAATATACATCTATCTACTGGAAATATTAGAAGCATCACAGTGCCACCAAACTAAAACGGTCACAATTTTTCTATGTTGTCAACACGAAATGTAATGTAATCATTATGAAAGTACAGTTGTGCTGCCCTCTTTAGGGCACAGCAAATATTTCACCATTTGTTATTTACACACTGATGTACACACATATTTTTTTAGGCAGTATATTTCTTATTGTTTTAATACATTTACAAATATGCAACCAATGACATTCAAATAATTTTGAATACCTCATCTCAAACTGTTTTTATTTTATCTTCTAGGTGTCTGTGAATCTACCATAGAGCACGTCTTCCTCCCCTTCTGAATGATGCCTCGTTCATTCTTGGTGAAGAGAGGAGGGCTGCACCACATTCGGCCTATAGCAAGAAGCCCCAGCTTTGGATCGACCCCGGTAATTTTTGGCGAACTTAAGAAAAAGACGGGGCCCTGGGGTACATCCTTGGAGTACACCGCAGCAGAAGTGCCAGATGATAATGCAGCCTCCATCACATCATTGCACCAAGACGTTCCTCCTGAGAACGCTCAGCCATTCAGTCCCAAGTCTTACGGTGGGTGACAGAGATATTTCATGTACGTTTAGCCTCAGACATCACAAAAACACAAAACAAAGACATTAAATTGACCTGACCTCTTTGTCTTTCCTTTTAGAGTGTAGTTTAGCAGAGCCCTGCAGTCCTGTCACCAGCAATGTTGAGAAAGTTGTCCCTCACCCTCCCACGCCAGCAGTATGGTCAAGTCCCCACATGAGCTCAGGATATCCAGACAAACTCTCAGCAGGCCTGGGAGACTTGACTGAGCACCATCAGATCCTGAGGGAGACCAGGAGCGGCGGCTGTTCCAAGATCAGTGCTGCGAGGCAGGAGTGTCCACTCTGTAGCAAAGTATGGCCTCCCTCCATTACAGTAAATGATATTTATGTCTGAAAGTTTGACCTGGAGGCAGAGTTAGAGGGTTAAGGGTTTAAACTTCATCCTGAAGGTGGCACAAGTAGGTGTACCAAATAGCCCAGTTACTGAAGTAGTCGTTCATCATTAAATTGAGAAAAATCTTCTGGAGAAAGTTAGGACAGTTTCACTTAAGTATCTCTGAACATTTCAGAGATTAAAGCAGCAAGAAATCTGAACTTTTGCACATATTTAGCTGTCTCCTGTATTTTCTAGAGGTAGTTTTCTCCTCTTTCTTGAGGTGTACAATTACCATTTACAGCATTAAAATGCATTCGTCTTTGCAGATGTTTTCATGTCTGTCAAGTTTGAAGACTCACATATGTAAAAGTCATGGAAGCAGAGCACGTCTGTCAGCACCACACCTCAAATCCAGGAGGCCTGACAATGAGCGGCCATCAAGCAGAGGAAAGGTCAGTCTCACATTAAGGGTTTCGTCACGTTTTTGGTCACCATGCATGTATGAGGTCCAGCTCTCCTTAAGTGCCTTGTTATTGCCTTGTAGGAGAGGACATTTGGCTGTACGGTGTGTGGAAAGGTGTTCAAGCGCTCCTCCACCCTCTCCACCCATCTGCTCATACATTCAGACACCCGGCCCTATCCCTGCCAGTACTGTGGCAAAAGGTTCCACCAGAAGTCTGACATGAAGAAACACACCTTCATACACACTGGTGGGTGACACAACTCACGCTCCATTATTCATCTGCAATTTGTTTTTCTAGACATTACAGCTGGTGCTATGCACATACTAATCCTTCAACCCTTACGTCCACACGCCAGTGTGGGAACGACTGAGTGGGTCAAATGCACAAAAATAATTACTTCATGTGGTGGGATCAATACAGTAAATCTTTAGCTCTTATTTTAGTCGACAAAGGCTAATGCTAATTATTACCGCTAATCACTAAATGTCCTAAATATATTGTTTACAAATGTATGACAACAGTCTGCAACGCTGTTCATGCAGTACGTGTACACAATACATAAAAAATGTTAAAATATATCTATCTGTTTCGCGACCATAAACAAATCCTTAAATCCTTATAAAAACCAAAGAGTTTTAAAATGTATCAGACTATGAAGTCCTGCGATAGGCTGGCAACTTGTCTGGGTATACCCCGTCTCTTGCCCAATGCCAGCAACCCCCGCAACCCTAGTGCAGGATTAAGCGGTACAGAAGATGAGATGAGATGAGACTATGAAGTCTTGTCACTACCCCTTGTTAAGACACTGCCCAGCACAGTAAATTCCCAACTCATCACTTGTATACTTTAGTTTTGTATGGATTAAACAAAGAAGGCTTGATGTGTTGGTAACCTTCCATTCTTTATGCTAAGATAAGTTAAGCTAATCAGCAGCAACTTCATATTTAGCATACAGCTGGTTTTCTGACTTTACTGCCAGTAAAAAAGTGCATATGTCTAAAAAAGGAACTGTACTGGTTTGGGATTTCCTCGTATTAGGTCGGTGACTGTTTGATCTACACAATTTCGCCGTCCTGCATATTCACACAGCTTGTGATCTGTCTCTTTGTGTACTAGGGGAGAAGCCCCACGTGTGTCAGATTTGCGGCAAGGCGTTCAGCCAGAGCTCCAACCTCATCACCCACAGCCGTAAACACAGGGACGACCGGCCCTACCGCTGCCCCCGATGCTTGTACGGCTTCCAGCACAAACTGGACCTGCGACAGCACCAGGAGCACCACTGCACCTACCGCTGATGGTTGCACAGCCAACACCTAAGACGTTTTTTGGTCATCAGGGAAACACTGTCGGAAGAGAAAAGCTACTGACTGTGTTGTTCTAAAACCAGAAGACATATTATTTTGCTTTAATTCTATTCAGCAGTCTTTTAGGACTGGGATAGGCTAAGAATTTAATCTTCTGTGTTCCTCTTCAATTGTAAAGTTTCAAGCTACTCTTGTTCTAATTACAGTGTTTTGATTATATAAGGAAGTTTAACATTATTTGTATTTTTGTATCTTCTGTAATGAAATGTCCCTCCAATTGTTTTCTGTCCATTATTGTCAAACCAAAAATGATTTAGAAGCGCACATGCCAGAAGTAATTTTTATATTCTGAGAAAAGCCACTTGATAATAATGGTGAAAATAAAGACCTGAGGCTGTTGCTGTCAACATCTACATGTCACCTACTGATATTACTTTAACTGTACAAGAGATGGGGTCCATCTGTCCTTAGAAGACCAGTCTTCTCCAGAAGTTGCAAAGAACTCAGAGGACCTCTCTGTTATTTCAAAGTTGAGTGGAAAACTTCAGATAAACACAGCTTCAGATAAATGTAAATCAACCCAGCAGAAATTCTTCGCATTTCCCCTTTCACTCCACCAGAGGGTGAAATCTACCACAAAAACAGGTACCAGTTTTTACTGGTTAGTAAGTCTACTCTTTTCTACAGAAAAGCATTAGGGCCAACCATGAGAAAAAAAAATAAATTAAATGATTTTTTCCCCATTTTCCCATTTTTTTTCCTAGTTGTGGGGGTTGGCGGTATGGGAGTTGAGATGGTGGGGATTACTGATAGTTAAGAGTCTCAGTTGTCATTACTGTTTTCAGTTGCTTTAATAGTGCGGATGATTCCTAAGGGAGTTAAGTACCTTTCTACATTTTAACAAGTTATTAATGCCATTAGTAGTCCATGTTAAATACTTAAAAGCTACAGCTGTCATTTCTTTAATCTACTTCTCCTATGAGGTGATGCAAGATCCAGAAATAATCAGGGCAATAAATCCAGGCCATTGTCTTATCTAAGAGATACATTTCTATGTCGTGTACGTAGAGTGAGAGTGTAAAAGGAAAAAACAAAAAGAGAGTAAACGGGAAATAAATCACACTAAACCCCCCCGGTCCCCACTCTTGCCCCACTCCCTCCCCAACTGAGGGAGTGCTGAACCCCTAATCTTCCTGACTATTTGTCACGTCCAACAAAAATATTACAATTTAAGATAAGGAAATAGTGTATAAAGTATAAAGCATATTATACTATGGAACAAATCCCCATAATAACACCAGGGAAGGACTTCTAATTACATAAACAGAAAACCACAAAGCCAAAAAGCTTGTAATTAACAGACCTTTTAGTTATTAAACTATTATTGGTAACTGAACAAATCGCCCTCTGGTCCATAAAAACATATACAAGTGTAACACAACAGAGTGATGCTTATAATACCGAGTCACCCTATAATGGAATTCTAAATAATAACCATTACCTCTGTAGTCAGAGGAGAGGAGAAAAAGGAAAGCGCTATGTGTACCTGATAGACTGCTCCTTAACTTACCGTTGTTATACCTGAATATTGCTCTACTTCAACAAGGTGAACAGATTACTATAAACGCGCCCTGTGCATACAGATGGACCACAGCAGAGTCAACGGAGTCAGTCTACCTCCACTGATTGACATTTAAAGATGGCTGAAAATCATGCCAATGTAACGAAAAAGTCTCATCTCATCTCATCTTCCGTACCACTTAATCCTGCACTAGGGTCGCGGGGGTTGCTGGAGTCTATCCCAGCTGGCATCGGGCGAGAGACGGGGTACACCCTGGACAGGTTGCCAGCCTATTGCAGGGCTAACACCGAGACGTAACGAAAAAGTAAAAATAAAAATTACAGCAAAATGACACCAGAGTGAGGTAGTATGGACAATGGTCTATTTTGGTTTGTCAAATGAGGATCACGTTAGCTGGCAGTTATAGTAGCATATAGCATGTCTGCCTTAACTATAGTGCTTTTGAACATTTTATAAACATAATTTAAAGCACAATTGCAGACCCTTAGTAATCTACTTACATCTGGGATCCGTGAAGGAGATGAACAAGTTCGAACTGTGTCCAAAAAAGGAGAGTGATAACCAGGCTACATGGCCAAAATGATGCGTTTACATGCACGTGAAAAAAACTGATTATTGCCTTAATCGGACTATAGTATCACCACCTAGTGTGTCGATTTTCTTGCGCTGAATGTAAACTGGGACAAGGACTGTAGTCAGAAAGTCGAATTTTGAGCATAGCTCAATTAAGCTCTGCATGTAAACGAGTTACTCCAGAAAACAGCAAGCTCGCGTCGGAGCAAACACGAAAGTCCTCAGAGCAAACAGGTCCATGATACTCAAGCGTTGTGGAGCGGTAAAATTGCGCTGGTAGGAAAAGAAGTTTCCCCGGCCATCCATGATCAGTCCTGTCCACCCGCTGCTGTTATAAGTCCCTGCAAGTCTTGGAAGAGGGTCGAGATGTGCAATCCAGTTTACCGTGTAGTGAATTAGTCTTGAGGCAGCACATCTGGGTGATATTTCTTAAGATAGTTTTCAGCAGCCTGTGGTGTTGTGAAGGTGTGCCGTCATTATCATTATGGTCGAGTTGCCGTATTGTAGCAAACTTTTGTTCCGGGTGGCCTCGGTCATCTTGACCGTGTCAGATAAGCGGAGCAGTCGGATCACGGTGGCGCGGGGTCTGGCGTCATCTGCTGGGCGTGGTAACAGACCTGTGAGCACGTTCCAATTCAAAAGTTTCCCGTTCCAAGTCAAGCATCTTGGGTAGCCATTCTTGTACAAATGCCACTGTGTCCTTCCCCTCCACTCCTGGAAAGCCGACCAACCTCAGGTTCTTCCTATGGGCTCGGTTCTCTTTGTCGTCCAGCTGTTCCCTCAGGTCACTCAGTTCACTGTCTGTGGTTTTTTTATAGTCATCCAGCTCACGCTGCAAGGCGGCTAGCAAGTCATCAAACTCACATTGCTTCCCCTTTTAGCCCATTTAGACATCCTTCAATCATGGATTCAGTCCTCTGTATTCCTTTCTCCATCTCAGAAATGAACCACTGAGGTGCATGCTGTGGAGGCTGGTTAGCTAGCCTGTTGCTGTTGCTGATAGCACTCGGTGATGGCACTCACTTGTTCTTCTCATTTTTATTTCCATCATATTTCCATCGGTGGCATTGTCTCGTTATCAGTGTTTCCACTTATTAAAGCACGATTGGCATTAAGTTGACTTGGTGAAAAGTCGGCAGAAGGCTAATTTCAGTGAGCTAGTAAGCGGAGTATGGAAGCCAGTTGGAGGGTTTTTTGCTGCTTTTGCTTCTCGCCATGACAAGTAGTCCCACGAACCATGCCGACAACAGCCTCAGCTGCTCCTCTTGACGAAGCTATGGTTTTAGCTTCAGCAACTGCATTTTCAATCTGAGCAGCAGTTGTCAAACTCTTTTCAACTGTAAGTTTATCCTCAAGCAGCAGGCACCCTCTGATCCGTGCATTGCACGTTTTCTCCACAATTTGGTCCCTTGTCCTCAGATAATGTTCCAAACTCACATGTAACATTTAGCTCCCACAGGAGAGCTGAGTTACATGCTGCAATTCCAACATACTGACATTCTACTATTCAGACACGTCACCATTCCGACATGCGGACGTCCCGCCATTCTGACAAAGTTTCGTCCCAGCACTCTGACAAGGCTTTAGTTTTCATGAGGAAATGTGCAATGTACTTACGAGTGTGTGTGTGTGTGTTCTTTTTTCATCTTTTAAGACATGTGTACAGATATGATAAATAAACAAAAAATAAATAAAAAATAAGTCTCGCCGTTCGAAGGAGGTGGTGCATTGATCGGGAAACAGACCATCGTGGTTTTCAATCACACAGTCCGATCATAGAACTAGAGGTGTACTCCATCAGTCTCCCTACCCACAGCACACTGAAAAAAAGAAAAAAAAAAGAATCTGAATTTAAACTCAGTTTGTCTGACTTACATTTATCTCACATAATGCATAGATCTATGCTTGTGCAGCCTGCCTGGCTCCATGCAGCAGCCTGCCATCTGGCATAGTATGGATAGAGTCAGGCTGCATCTGACAGCTCGGTGTGACGTAGGCTACGACCGCTGGCCTTTATTGGAGGCAATACGAAAAACAATCGATAGGTAATCACAGATCGCAGCTTCAACACAGCTATACCAGTGTTTCCTCTTCTAGGATGTTCAGTCTCTGTGTTTATAACAGATGCAACTTCTTCGCTGTTGTAATTTAGCTAGGACAATATTTTAAAAAAAATTAAAAAAAAAAAAAAAAAAATGCTCCCTCAAAAACGAGCAAGTGAGGAATCATGTGTTTCACAAATAGCTACTTATACATAGTTTTCTGATTTTGTCATGCTTTAAGATAAATTGAACATAAGTCTGTAGAAGACTAAGCCATTTGAAGATCTTTTCCCATTATCTTTTCCAATTTTAGTCCACTTGAGGATGAGCTCTGTGTACCTCTTTCCTTCTACTCAGAAGCCTTCCTTCTCTGGTCTGCTTTTAAAAGAAAACCACTGTGAACTTTATTGGACTATTTGTCACGTCCAAGAAATCATTTTTGTTAGGTGGTTGTTGTCTTGTGACTTCCTGTTTTCTTTTGAATTCTCACACTCTTCTGGTTTCAGGTAACTTGTCCCTTCCTGCCGTTCCTATGATTGTCTTCCCCGTCCTGATTGTTTGGCCCAGTTCCCCATTATCTTGTGTATTTAGTCTCACCCTCTCACTTCTTTCTGTGCCAGTTTGTCTTGAAAACCGGAATGTTTCCATGCTGTTGTCAGGTTTTCCTTTTTGGTTGATACTTTGAGAAGTCGATTAGTTGTGTTTTTTTGTTTAACTTTTCACTTGTTCCTCTTTGAGAGATTTTCTTAGTTTCTTCTAGTGTTCTTCTAGTGTGATTTTTATTGGTCTTTATTAATAATTCAATCATTCTTTGAACTCTGGCTCTGGAGTCGTGCTATTGGGTCCTGTCCTTGTTCAGTTCTGACACTTTTGACCCATCATGCAGTCCTCCTGAGAGGACACATCCTGCTATGGTGAATTCTTGTTTCCTGCCATGTTCTGCAACACATAACAAAACTGAAACAGAACACACACACATACACAAGCTCACTCACAACCACAATAATATCAAATCCTGTCAAAACTTTGCACGCAGCTTTGCATCCTTTGCACCATTATGTTGCTAACCACCTTGACTCATACTCTGTTTGTCTGCCTAGTTGGCGCTGGTCTCTGTTCAGTTTAATGTCTTGATGTGTGTATTGTCTCCTAAATATTCTGCACTGTCTATATTGTACTGTTTCCTTTTGCACTGTTCTCATTCTCATTCTGGGCTGTATTTTGTGTATTTGTTTGTCTGAATGCACTAAATGAGCCATCTGTCCAGAACGTTCTTATATGAGGTTGTTCAGCTCAGAGATTCAAACTCTACATCAGATGGAAAACAGAGACTACATGCGACTAGACTAGCACAGAGAGGTAAGGTTTTGAGTCTGAGTCCATTCATTCATTACCTATGACTGCTTGTCCTCTGGAGGGTCACAGGAGTCATTAGTCACTAGTCATTAGTCATTAGTTATATTACATAATTACGGCAGATAGGGCTGTAAAGGCCAAAGATTCATGTGCAGCTCAACTGTTACTTCAGTTATGTTTAGATTTGAACTCTGGGGAAATGTACCTTTGATACAGACTATGGACACTACAGGAAATTATTTTCCTTGAACTTTAGTTAAGTTAAAGTTATTTATATTCACAAATCTTCTGAATCCAGATGTTGTCAGTTAGCAGCGGCTGTTTGAAGGGACATGAATGCAAAGGCCGCATGGGAATTTGCGATTTTTCATCACAGTGACAGAATGGGCTTCAGTTGTTACTTGAATCTTTTGACTGTGTGACCATGAGACAGGAACTCAATTGCTTTACAACTCACAAGAAACAAAGCAAACAACTTAAATACACAGAGGCATTGTTTGAGTGTTTGTTATGTATTTATTCAGCTTTGACACAAGATAAACAAGTTCATAATTTGTTACAGATTTCCTTCACCTTTAGCTTTAAAAGCCATCATTAGTTTTGTACCACTGAGCTCTGGCAACAACATCATTGGAGTAGTCTCTACCCGTTGTTCCGCCATCCACGTGTTCGTAGGAATGGACGTTTCTATCCCCCATGTTGTAGGCCGCAATCCCTCCTAAAGAGAAAAATACAAATGAAACTGAAACTAAGCAAAGTTCTAACAGAGCTGTGTGGGTTTTCTGATTTCGTAAAACAAACCTTTCAGCTTCTGGTTTTTGTTCCACGACGGAAATTTCTTGCTGATCTGATCGATAAAATAAATCAGGATCTCGGTTCCTTGGCAGAGGTGTTCCTCACTGTCCCATGCGCCTCGTGCAGTGTGTCCACCTCCTTGTGGATTAACATCAACCTGCAGGGAACTGTGTGGTTAGTGTACTGTAATATGAGGCTCTACTGAAGGCAGCAGTATTTGTGCCAACCTGCATCAGTCCCCAGGCGTTGTACGCTCCTCTCTTTGGGTCATAGTCCCCCCAGCCGTTATGTAACACATTTCCAGCCCTGGACTCTCTGGAGATGATGCCAGCAATAATAGCTGGATCTATGCCATATTTTCTGCCAACATTGTTGATTTTTGTCCTGTATTTCTCCATTCTGCCAGAATCAGTTTGTGCCATTTTGTGTGACGCCCTTACACCTTTAGGGAACAAGAGAGCAAAACTTGTTACGACAGTGTTAACAACGGCATCTATTTCCTCATTGTTCTGCATGCCATGACTGTTTCTGTCTTCCTGAATACGTTACCTGAGTAGTCCAGTTTGTCCTGCTGAGCAGTTCTCGCTGACGCTCCAGTTGTTTCAACCTGCATGATGTTTCCATATTCTGCAAATGTTCAGCTTATTAGACACATAGTAAACAGTATCCAGACAGTACAGGTGTGTATTCAAATGGAAGTTTTATAAAGAGTACAACAATAACACAAGTTCTCACCCATTTTGTCAGATTGCTCTTTTGCTGCACCCGTAAAACTGAAATGTGAGAGATCTGGACACAGCGTCTTTCTGTTTCGTCTTTGATAGGAACTCACAGGACAGCTGTATTTATATCCGTGGGTTTACTTCCAGTTTCACTCTGACTCCCTTCTTTTTCTGTTGTTTTGTTTTTTCACCCGAGGGGCTGAGGGGAAAGCACAGAGAAAACAAGTCAGCTGATTTACAAGAAATAAACGTCACTGACGTCACTGAAACAGACATGTGACTCTTTGTGCAGGTGTTGCGTCAGTTGCACCAGTTTCATTGTCACGATATGTTCCCACCCTCTCGATGTCAAAACAAAGCCCATCCCTGAATAAATATTTTGACATAGACTTGGTTAAAGTCAGGAAAGACTCAGATAAATTATGTTGTAAATGAGATCACGGAGTCAGCTGATCTGATTTCCTCATCAACTCCACAATACACCATCTTATTGTTGCCACTTTGTGGAGAGATGCATTCTCAGATGGAAGTCCAAATGACTTTGTTTCCAGTATATTTATAACTTATATGTTCAACGTGACAAACAGCCCTCCTCAAAGACAGGTAATTATCCAACTGTTAGTTGACTGCAATGTATTTCCAAAATCACAAGACAGAATGTTGACAACAAGTTTGATATATTTATATAACATTTTAAAACATACCATACAGTGTATTTACAAATACCCACTTAAATCATTAAAGATGTGCATTTCAAAAACAAAGAGCCTCTATGAAATCAAGTCCTTTGCTGAAAAAATGAAAGGAAAAAGTGCACATTTGCTCGTAAAAATGCAAACAAAGTCCTTCCTTGTCAAAAAAAAGGTAAAAGAAAAGTGCACATCTTTGGAACAAAAATTTAAAAAAAAAACTTGATGGAAACAAAAAGGCTTCTTTTATGACTTCTTTCTGTTACTTGCTTGGCGTAGCTTATACTGTTGCATTTCTTTCTTATGATTTGTCTCACATCTTGCATGGTGGTGTCAGGGAATTTCACCTGAGCTTGGACTGTCAGTGAAAAAACACACATACAAAACAAAACATTACTTCAATGTTATTTTTATTCACCATCCACAATCAACACACATGTCAAAGAGACATGAAGGATGGTTTATCAGGATTATTCAAACCACATAAAAGCCTATTAGAATATGGAAAAACCTAGAGAGAAACTACCACAGGCTAAGCATGTAGGTCAATTAAAATGGGGTTTAAGTGCTAAATTAAATTTACACTTATATGCTAAATTACTTACTTTTGAAAGCATTGCCATGTATTGTGAGCATGTAAATTAGCTTTTTTCAAATATATAGGTATAGATGTCTATTTCCAGGAACCACTTTGAGAACAACTGGGCCATGACAAAGTGACAGATTAAATCAATGCTATCAAGGTAACTGGGAAGGAATAAAATTCAACAATTTACCACCAAACATTAAAACTTTTGCTGGGAAAAAGGTTGGACTGTCACACTTTTTTCTGCCTTTAATGTCCCACTTTACCTCCATCCATCCATCTTCATCTTCATCTTCGAGATTAGGGCACTGGGTGATTCGTTTTGGACATTGTTGCTGGTTGCTAGGACTCATCCATGAAACCTTCCCAACTTCCACAGCCTTGTCTTTGAAATAATAAATGGCAATGCCATTGTGGTATCCTAATGCTGAAAATTACGTTTTAGGTACCGTATGTCTTTTCCTCCTCCTCCTTTCCTCTGTCGGTACCAGATATGCTCGCCCCTAGTATCCGGCGATTCTGGATGAGGTCACTTCCGGTCAAATGCATGTTCATGAAAATGACCGTGTTCATTTTCATTCGGCTCGGCCTGCGAGTTGGCTTGCGGTTAGACAACATGAATACACAGAAGTTTTACATACATATAATATCATATAGGTGTGCCATTGCAAAGATGTGTGGAAATCTAAGCAACTGCTTCTGGTCTTCTGACCGTTTTTTGGTCGATGGAGTTCTCTATCACAGTCAAAACTATGACAGTCTAAACTAGAGATACAACAGTGCTGTATGCTTGAAAGATGGTACATTTTGTTTAATTAATTACTTGATTATTTTTAAACAAACGCATTCACATCAAATGTCTGCACTTTGCTCATGTGCCAAACTATGTTGTGTTTTAGTTGAGGTACTTACTAAACCAGACAGGCCTGTGTATAAAGATTCACAGATCAATGTAGAAAGTACTTTAATATATGAGGTTAAAAAACTTAAACTATCAATGCTGTCTGCCCTGACATGATTAAAACATGCATCATGTGTTCTTGTTGAAACAGATGATGCTGTGTACATAACACCATTGTCTATAACTTGATCAATAAAGTCAAGTCAAATGTTTGTTTGTCTGTTTTTATGTATGTTTTTAAGGTACGTAAAGATCATGCAATTGAGCACACATACTATTTACTGTAAACTTTAAAACCCCAGCACTATATGATCTTGAACATCAGCTTGAAGTTTATAACAGGGGCAACACCTCAAAGCAAATGTGTGTAGTGAAAAACATTTTTATTCTGCTAAATTAAATGTAAGCAGGAGTCAGTGACTTCACCTTATTCTGTACTTAGATCAAGATATACTAAGTATTAGTACTTTGTGGCAGAAAGAAGTAAAAAGTATACTAAAGTACAAGTATAAGCTTTAGTATAAAAGTATAAGTGTAAGTATAGAAAATATAGTACATAAAAAGTAAACTGTTTTCTATTTAAAACTCAAACTTCTCACCAGTCTCTTAGAACTGGAGAAGCTCCTCTACAAATCCAGTTGCCTTTTCAAATGCTTATTGGATTTACCATAACCTGGATGACTGAGAACCTTCACAGGCTACTGGTTGTAATATTTGCCTGGTGGATGACGGCAAATGGATTGAGAAAGGAGAATAGAGAGGTAGGGAATTAAAGATTTCCTTAGCGACCGTTGACAAAGAGGAAAAGCCTGAATACCTGCTCCCTGCAGAGATGTATGCCGAGTCCTTAACACCACAAAAACTGACCCACAGCCTATATACACCAACAGGGCCTGTGTGGGGAAGGTCTCCATCTTCAAGTTTCTGGGCCTGCATCTGGATGATGTCCTAATCTGGAACACCGAGCCAGCATATCACCTATAGAGCACAATGAGAGCTAAAGTAAACAGACTGAAAACAGCTCATTGCCCGTGACTGTGCAATATTCCACCTTGTGCAATGCTGTGGACAACTGTGCAATGTATAATAATGTTAAGACTACTATAACATATACCTATGAAATAAACTTCACTGACTGGATCAGGTATGCGATTCTTCGTGCAGGTGTTGTGTTAGAACCTGTTTCCTTTAGGGCTGGGCGTATCGATCTAAATATCGATAGTGTCGGTGCAAGTATCGATATCGGATCGATACTAGCGCACTGAGGTCGATACTTTACTTACTGTTTTAGTCCGTTCGTCCAGTAAATTACTCCTCACAGGTTCATGCGAGCGCAGCTTCTTTCTAAGTCTGTGTGCGGCAGGACCTTCTCATCCCTCATCTGTTGCAAAGGTGGGATATGGACAGAGGTGATACTCAAATCCTAGCATCACAGCAGCATGCAGAGCTGACACTGATCTTTTTTCTAAAACCATCATATGTAGTAAAAGGGGAATTATTAACAATTATTTGTTAAATTACTTTATATTATAATTAGTTAAGAAAAAACGGGTTATTTGCCTTAATATTTGTCCCGTATTTTATCATAATCCTAATCAACTAACTAATGGCAAAATTTATTATTATAGTTATTCAATGATCATGACATTTCAAGAAAAAAAATATCGGTATCGGCGATACTAGCCCAGTATATACTTGGTATCGGATCGATACCAAAACCCCAGTATCGCCCAGCCTTAAGTTTCCTTATCACGATATGTTTCCAACCTCTTGATGTCAAAAAGCCCCTCCCTGAATAAATATTTTGAGACAGACTCAATTAAAGTCAGGAAAGGCTCACAGATAAAATTGTGCTTTAAATGAGATCACAAAGTCAGCTGATCTGATTTCGTCAAGCAGGTTTGAAATCATCAACTCAAGTTAGATAGTATTCATTGGGCTTCATGGCACACACCCAAGCAACACAACGGGGGTTTGGATCATCACAGCAAAATAGTGGTGGAATAAATAATAATGGAGAAACAGATCTGACCCATGGCCTATATACATCAACAGGGCCTGTGTGGGGAAGACAGAGCCAGCACATCACCTATAGAGCACAATGAGCGCTAAAGTAAACAGCGTGAAAAAAAACTCATAGCCCGTGACTGTGCAATATTCCACCCTGTGCAATGCTGTGGACAACTGTGCAGTGTATAATTATGTAATATGGAGTTTTTAAAGAAAGGAAATGTAAGTGACAAAACAATTATCTATTGAGACAACCTTTGTGTCCTCTTCTTTTTAATCTTTGTTCTTTGAAAAACATTTAGTTTGATAATTAGATTGCTTTTTCTTTTCTTTTTTCTTTTTTTTTTTTTACTCTTTTCTTTTTACAGTTTCAATGAAAGATATAGGTTCTCAAGATGAAGACATCAAAAAAGGATTTCACATACTAAAGCAGAGTGTAATTCTGGATTTTGCTTCTTAAATATGAGAATGTTTGCTTGAGTGTGATTGCATGTGCAAAGAGAGAAAGAGAGTTTATATATATAAAAAAATAAAATAAAATAAAATAAAAAATCCTGGTATCAGCAAATGGCTGATAGGATGAAAGGTAATAGCCGTGTCAATTACCATTTACCCCAAATCCTCCTACAGACCATTTCAAAATATCTCTCAATATCCAATCATAATAAAAGTGGTAATGAGAATCCTAACTTAAAGCTAGAGTTATTTCCATTCCATAAATCACGTATCCAGACTCCTACTATATATTACCAGTCATCCTCCTCTTACAAAAGCATTTGATCATATGCAAATTAATTTCACTAAACTGACAAGGAAATAAACGCTGTCTTATGATTGTTGTCAAACAGGACTCAGCAGCAGTAGATACAGAACTATTCAGGGAAATCATTCATCAGCGGGGAACTCCATCAAAGATATCCGCTGTTTCCCATTTTGTGACCTCTGCTCTGACAAGCATGGCTGAGTATCTAGGGGTAGACTGAAAACAGCATTGTGCCAACACCCCAGCACAAGCTGTATCTGGATCTGAGCAACTGACATGAGGCATCAGGAAGTGTTAAAGAAGAACAGGCACAAATCTAAAACAGTCCAGTAGAACTCATTCCAAAAGCAGCCATAAAACTGATGAACCTTTCAAATGCCTTGCCAGAACTATGGGCAGCCATAAACTTTTTAGATCATACCACATGCTTCACCCAAACGAACATCACACTCTACATATCTGGGGTTTAAATGAGACCACTCCCATATCCCTCTCCAACAATGTGGTTTCATTTGAAGGTTTTAAGTGTGTGATACATGCTGAGGTGTAGTAGCTGCGACTAATCTTTTGCTTTCGTGTCTTTTAATGAGAAGTATTTCAAAATGTAAATTTTAAACGTATGTAGTTTGATTATTGTGAACCACCTTTATCTCACTGATTCAAAGAGGATAAAAGAATCTCTTTCTATGTGTATCTATACGCTGCATGTATGCCTTATTTAGGTGGTTCTGACTGCACCAGAGGACCAGCTGATCCACTTCCCCTCTTTATGCAGACTCGTCCCCGTACTGGATGTGTCCAATGAGGACAGTGTCATCTGCAAACTTCACAGTAGGGTCCCCAGAGGTAGTCATATGTGTAAAGGGAGAAGAGCAGTGGGGAGAGAACACACCAATGGGGGGCGCCAGTGCTAAGAGTCCGGACGCTGGATGTAAAGCTACCCAGTCTCACCTCCTTACTGACATTGTCAGTAATGTGGGGGCACCACAGGGGACTGTCCTGTCTCCTTTTCCGTTCACTCTTTACACCTCTGATTTCCGATACAGCTCTCTGGGTCCTGCCACCTGCAGAAGTTCTCTGAATACTCTGTAGCAGAGATGGACAGGACACTGATCGCAGACTTTGTGGAGTGGTCCCAGGCCACCCACTGCTGAACATGGACAAGACCAAGTAGGTTATTGACTGACTTGAGGAGGAAGAGGACAAGATCAGGCCATTCAATGTGTGCAGTGAGAGAAATTGATCTGAAAGGCTGGAAATGTGATTGGTAGGGAGTTTGAGACATTTGTCTCAGTGAGGGACAGGAGGACACTGGATAAACTGCTCTCCATCATGGACAATCCATCCCATCCACTACACCAAACACTAGAGGGACAGAGGAGCTCATTCTCCAGCAGCAAGCAATTTCCCTTGAGGATCGTTAAAGTCTGTCTAAGTCAAATTCATCTTCACGCAACAAATTGCAGGTCGCCTGCAGGTGGCACTGCTATCAACAAAATAAAAGCTTGTGCTTTGAGTTTGGCAACAGCTTTATATGTAATTCATTGATTTCTTAATGAGCATTTTAAACTATTTAATTCTGAGACTGTATTAATGTAATACTACTAGGGCTAACAGGGAATCTTATGACATAAGATTTTAATTAAAATATGTTGTGAGAATACGTCTGAAAAATGTGTTTTTTGTTGGGTTAATAATAGTAATATTTCAGCCTATCTGTTCACGCATCACGCTGCCATATACAGTCAGACTTTTGAGTCACAAGTCTGTCTTATGACCTCTTTCACCCAGAGCCAAAGGCTGTTTGTGAAGCCCATGAAAGACAAAGTCAAACCTCTGTCCTTCAGACTGATGTTAATGTAGCCTCCTCTGGATCATCCCCCTCACTGGGAAGGCATTGATTTTTTCTTTTTTTCTATATTTTTGAGTTAATACCCAAGCTGCACTTTCCCATGGTACACTGAACTCTGCAGAGCAAACACTCGGCTGAACATAGCAGCACAGTCCAGGTCCTTTAAGGTCAGTGAGTGAAGAAAAGTGGGTCAGACTAAAGGGAAAAATTATGGGAAAATATTGAGTTTTTATTTATTTTTTAATTTTTTTTGGCATAATCCTAGCATTTCCAGTTTTTAGCTGTGAAGACCTGTTTCTTTTCTTTGTTTGATAACATTAAATTAAGCGATTTCCAAACATTGACTGTCTCATTACTCAGACTTGTATTCACTTAGTCTACTTGGACCGAGGCTTTGCAAACAGTCTCACAGTCTGACAATGTACCCAGTTCACGATAGTTGTGGTGGCCACTAATATGCCTTTAGCCCTGTAATGTTTGTATTCAGATAAACTCAAGCAATTGCCACTGCTAACGCCTGAAGATAAGCCCTGGACTGAAGTCAAGATGAGGACGTTATTCACTCAGTAAATGTTTAAAAATGCACTGAATAGAATGTATTTTATTTCTATAGTTAACATTGTGGATAAGCTGTCATGCAGAGGGTGAATGCAAAAAATATGTACTAATCTCGCAGTTAATCCTGTTAGGATTGTAAGAATTGATGCAAATGAACAAGACAGGTTGAAGAAACAGCCACATTTTTTGCACTCTTGTAAAATCATAACAGAAGAAAAAAGATTTACTGAAAATAAAAATTGTCTTTATCTCTCCTTCTGGTAAATTAAGTTTATTTTCATACATACATTTCATACACTTTGACAATATAATTAAATGAAATACATGCTGCCAGCAAATTAACTCCACAACTGTTGGTTGTACAGCTTTTTCTGTACTGGATCAAAATTGATCTAGTTACCTTCAGACTAAGTGTGTTTCCATGAAATTAAGTTTTGGGGAAATTATTCGACCTCCTGAAAATGTTTCCTCTGGTGGTAGCAAAAGGACAAGAACCCTGAGGGTAGGGCTTGCCAAAGCCAAAAGAATTTTATCTCTCGCAGTATCTTGTGTTTGAATGGTTTTTCAGTCACTGAAGCCATCTTCTCTTGAACAGAAACAAGGCTTGAATCTCCTTTTGTCATTCCCTGAAATGTTCCCAGCCACGTATTTCTGAAAACAAGGCGTCTCCAGGGCAGGTGGTGTAGTTGACCGCCTGTCTGTGGCCATGGATGGTGAAGTTGGCAGCCAGACCTCCTCCATCTACAGCGCATTTTACAAGACTGTGACGCAACAGGTCCATGGCATGGCGAGATGGCAGGGTGGCTGTGTAGTTACCAATGATAGAGACGCCATACCCGACAGCATTTTTCCCCTTGGTGTGTCTGCCCAGGTGGTTCCATCCCCGGCCTTCATAGATGTAGCCATCAGAGCCGACCACAAAGCTGAGAGCAAAATTATAGCACAAGACATTTAGAATTAAAGTGGGACATTTTTAATGTGATTCATTTTCAACAATATGTCCTGATGAGCACAAATTACATTTTTAAAAATGCTGATATCATAACATACACGTGAGTTCTGGAGGATCTGGACACAGGAGGTATTTAGCCTAGTTTAGCACAAAGATTGAAAGCAGAGGGAAGCAGCTAGCCTGTTTCTGTGTATGCGAATCAGCTGATATTTAATGCAGCGACATGAGAGTGTCATCCATCTTGTCATCCAACACTTAAAAGTTTTTGTCCTCAAGGTGTCAAACCATTTCTTCCTTACTCTACCTGTATGCAATGTCAAGCCAGTCACGGTCTTCCTGGTGGAAACGCTGCATAGCCCTCATGTCACGAGAGCATTTTGGGAAGGATAAACACGGTGATGAGGGCTCATAGGTGTGATGGACGTAGAGAAACTGGAGGGGAAGAGACAGTGGGATGGGTATACCCTTGGAAGCTTTAGCCCCCCACTGGCAGCGAGGAATGATTTGAGGGCAGTCTGTGATGAGAAGAAAAAAGGATGAGGGTTAGTTTACTATTAGCTATGTGCTGTTAGATTATCCAGTACAGAAACCCTTTTTTGAGTGCTTGGAGGCAATATAACAAATTATAGACTGTAAACTATGGAGAAATATGTGGCTCACTAGCTACCAGTTAACTGTGCTCATCAGTTGGTCGCCAGCTTTTTCTTCTGTGGATTGGAAGCAGGCACCGTTGAACAAGTTTATTGGTACTATACTAATACTGGTTCACAGCAGTTTTAAAAGGCAACTCTTCAGGATGTGATGTGAAGTTGAAAAGGTCTTTACTCCGTCTAGATTTGGTCATTCTTTCCAAGAGTAATTACTAAATGTAATCACAGCTCACCCCAGTACTTGTGCATAAATGCCTGCAATCCATCCTTCACTGCTTTCTCCACCCCGGTGTCCTGAGCAATCCATTCTGTCTTCTCCAACTTCCAGACCAAGTTTAGTGTCTCCATCACCTGACTCTGAAGATCAAGTGACTCCAGAATGGATCTAGAGAGCTCCCGTCGCCTAGGGCTAACATTGTCAGTCACGGCATCAAGACCCCGCGCCTCAGTCAGAGTAAAACTATAGTATCCTTTCAAAATCTCGCTGAGGGTCTGCGTCTGTTCGGATGCAGATACATTGCTGAGGCTAGTCCCCAGTATAGCTCCATCCATGCCCCCATTGATGATGGCATCTGTGGCCAGAGTGGCAGGACGAGACAGCTTGAACATTTTGGGGTGCTCTACGCTGTCCCAGCACCCGTTGGGCCCCAGGCGATGAGATGGTGGGAAGTCCTGGAGGCTGAGGAAGGACAGACCCAGCCTCCTGCCTAAGGTGAGTGGGAAGATCCCAACAGCTGCCGTCCCTTCCATCTTGGCTTTCAGTCCTGATTCAATCCCTAACAGTAGAGGTGCAAGCGCTACGGTGGTGCCATCTGGTGTGAGAACCACACCCCGTTCTTCTCCACTGTCTGTCACAGTGTGGTGGATGGCCTTATCAAAGAAGCTGAAGGATGAAGCATTCAGAATGGATCTCTCCAGGACCTCAGTGTCACTGAAATTATAAGACGCCCCCAAGAAATGGATAGTCATCATGTCGTCATGGCCAGCAGTCCTCCGCAGAGCCCTAACCAGAGCTAGGGGGGACAGACCAGGCTTGGAGCTTTCAACCTGCTGCACGGCTCGGATGAAGCTGTCCATGTTACGCAGGTGAATCGCTGACAACAACACAGTAGAGGGAAAAAAGAAGTTAAGTTTATAATACTGCATCAAAGAGTCGTAAATGAACTGTTCTGTTACATCCAATGACAATAGTATTATACAAGACAGATTAATAGACCATGTCATCTTGAATCTTATTCACAAGCTGAGAGAAACTGAAACGTGCAGGTCACAGAAAAGAAGAAATGTCTAATCAACATGCCGAGCTGACTGTAAATATTCCTTCCAAACAACAATTAAATGATGCAACCTTACTGAAATTTAATGGAAGATGACAAAATGTTTAAATGAATAAATAAGCTTACCTGCTGGTTTGCTGTAGACAGTAAAGAAGAACAATAAAAACTGAACATAAAACACAACTTGAAATAAAGTCATGTTGCTTCTTCTGTTTTTCGCCACTTAAAATGTGTTTTTCTGTTATGCGTAAGGACCAAAATTAGACTCAGCAGTATAGGCTTTCATGCACCCTACAACTGAGAGGATTTGTATAAGTGTATTTGTGTCCAGTGTGTGTACGTGCATTACTGCAGTGTCCCAATAGGGAACTGTTTGTACACTGGCGGGTCCAAATATTGATTCAACCTACAATACATCAAAGTGTGTCACGAGCCAAGCAAAGTTTGCCCCTTCATTCAACATTTCCTTACAAATAACAGGTTTTTAGAAAAAAAAAATAAGTAGTGTAACTCATTCCTTCTATGTATTACAGCCTTTTACATGTCCCTGCTACAGTATGTCATTCAGGAAACACAAAATAAATACATTGACATTAACCACAAACAGATTTATGGTTAATGTTTACCATCTCATGTGATGTGTCCATCAGTTGCATACTCACCAATTTCGGGAAACAGTTTTAGTCACTGCTGATCACAATAACAGTCAACAAGATGTGGAGTTTTACTGCAGAGGAATAATGGAAAACAAGAATAGAGCAGATTTAAGGTGGATTTTTGAAGATGTCGTCTTCAGATGTAGGCAAAAAGCGGCAATATGAACGTGCAGACAGAATAAGTTGTGAAATCAAGAAAATAGAACTTCTAGTTAGTTATTCACCTGAGTATGTAGAATAAACGTGGTACGCTGCTGTAGGGGCAAAATAGCCTTTTAATTCAACTTTGTGTGTAAACAACTATTCTTGACACATAACACGTTGTGACAGTATATAACATTTGGTGCCAGAGTGTAAGATTTTTAGTCATTGAACAATTTATAAACTAAAAAATGTGGACGATCGCTATAAAATTACATGAATGTGTGAAGAAAAATGGGTGAAGACGTTTGTTTACAGCTCACACACAAAAATGTATGGAAGAAACTGAATGGTTTAATGTGCAACTTTCTGTGAATCAAGGAAAAGTCCATTTGAAATATATGATAAATGAAACGCTGACATGAACATGGTTCTAGGAAGGTTGGTAATAGGACATGTAGAAGAAACAGAAGGTAATGGCTTGTTTTTGCTGATTAAAATTAATGATACACGTTGCCTCATTTAGACTGCAATTTTCCAGAAGAGATTTTGAAAAGTTTGGTCTCATTTGAATGAAAAATATATCAATCTTACAGAAAAAGTAGACTTATCTAACAGTTGAACAATACACAAATACACAACAGCTTCTGGACATTCAGAATAACAGCTACAATACACAAACATTTCTTATTTGTTTTTGTTTTTCTAATGATATGTTTTAACTGGATAGAATTTGTGGATATTTTTTTGGTTTGCGGAAATGAACATCGAGAATCACTGCTCATGTGACAGGGTGACGTTTACAATCCGGAAGTAATCACAAAACAACAAGAACAGGTGCAGTAAGCGATCAAATGATTTCTGGTGATAATTTGACGCTGTCTCTGTGAACGCCGGGGTTAAAATTTTCTTCTTTTTGTATGCTCTACGTATCCTTTATTTTGTTCTTCAGGTCGCTGCAGCATTTTGCTCAGGTTAGCATTAGCAGTGTTCGCAGTCACTGATGTGGCTGATGTTTCTTAATGTTTCCTCTCACAGCTAGCAATAATGGAGACTCGCTTCACCAGAGGCAAGTCTGCTATTTTGGAGCGGCCCCTGAGCCGACCTAAGACTGAGGTGAGTGTGAGCGCCTTCGCCCTGCTGTTCTCGGAGATGGTGCAGTACTGCCAGAGCCGGGTGTACTCTGTGACCGAGCTGCAGGCGCGTCTGTCTGAGATGGGGCAGCGGGTGGGAGCCAGCCTGCTCGACGTCCTGGTGCTGAGGGAGAAAAATGGCAAGAGGGAAACCAAAGTACTGAACATACTGCTCTTCATCAAGGTACACATTTACTGTGAATGTGGAGTCGGTTACTGTGACTGTGGTATTAGAAAACTTACTGTTTTATGCACACAGATCAGCCATAACATTTTGACCTAAGTTGCCTAATATTGGACTTGTATGTCCACACGTCCCACAGATGTTCGATTGGATCGAGATCTGGCTTCCTCAAGCCATTCCTGAACCTTTTTCCCTTTGTGTCCGGTCACATTATCCTGGACCTTTGCTCTCTGGGAGTAATGTTTCCATGTAATAGTGTGCAGAGCTTAGATAGGGGCTACGTGTCAAATTACCGAAGGTTTTCTAGCAGAGCATTGCAGAAAACATCACTCCTACTGCCAAAACATCACTTCTACTGCTGTGTGTTTCTCAGCTAAGACACGCCTGTACCAGGCCATCCAGCTGTGATTCATCAGAACAAGCCAGTCTCTTCCACTGCTCTAGGGTCCTGTCCTGAAGCTCAGGCGTCAGCACTCGGTTTGAGGTCAACATGCACACCGTAGATAAGACGGCCCATAGAAAAGAAACTTTTCTTTCTGCCTGCTCTTCTTCCCTTTGACCTTTTTTGATAGGCACTATACACGACAGACTGGGAAAACCCCAGAAGAACTGCTGTTTTGGAGATGTCTGTCTGACCCAGTTGTCTAGCCATCACAATTCAGCCAGGCAAGTCTCAAATCATCCACTCACGTATTTCCTGTTATGCTTTATGAGGAAAATGTATTACGATGAACTGCACTGCTAGTCAAAGGTTTGGACACACTTTCTCGTTCAATCCATGAGACGGTCGGTTCAAACTTTTGACTGGTAGTATATATCCCACCCACTGACAGGTTCCTTGGTAATGAGATAATGTGTCATTCACTTCACCTGTCAGTGGTCAGAATGTTATGGCTGGCTGACATGTAGAAAAAAACATTTGCTAGTCATAAACACTGTTTATTTCTCCTGTAAAGTTGGTTTGCCTCCTCATTGATTTTAACATGGAGGTTTGTGATTTTGAAGTCAAGTAGCCATTTAAGTTGTAAGTTGTTGTTAAGTTGCTTAATTTTCCAGTCCTGGAGGTTGCAGTTTTGAGCATAAATAACTGTTCACTGTTAATGTAGTGTAATAATAATAATAATAATTATAATAATCCTTTGTCATTTGCTTTGTATTTGACAGGTATCTGTGTGGAGATCATTGTTTGGAAAGGAGGCGGACAAGCTGGAGCAGGCCAACGACGATGACAAAACATACTACATCATTGAGAAAGAGCCTGTGGTCAATACCTACATCTCTGTTCCTAAGGAGAACAGCACCTTGAACTGTGCAGCCTTCACTGGAGGAATCGTAGAGGCCATCCTCACACACAGTGGCTTCCCCGCCAAGGTCACCGTCCACTGGCACAAGGGCACCACGCTCATGATCAAGTTCAGTGATGAAGTGATCGCCAGGGACAAGGCGCTGGAAGGCAGATAGAGAGGAGATTTTATGTGACTCCTGACAGGTCTGAAAGACTGTGAGTAGATTTGAAGTGGATCTTAATGCGGGTACAAAATGTAAAGCAGAAAAGGAATGACTCAGACACTGACTGTCATTCCCGATTAATTCGCTGATCATTTTTAACTAACAGTTTCTCTGGACTGATGTACTTACATTGAAGTTAGCAGCTTCAAAATCCAAAGAGTTTCCATTTAATACCATAGAAAACCAAAAAGGTGAAGTCAATTGAAATTCCAATTCAGTTCTTTCTCTTACAGTTAAATGTTACAAAGACATATTTATTGATTATTGATTCCACTACTTGAGAATTTGGTCGTTACATAAAATAAACAACTGATTTCAATATTGTGTTTTTTTTTGTGCAACATATCCATCTGATGGGAAATTCTCAGTTTCCCCCTTTAATGAATTAGTCAGGTAAGATGTGTGGCTGCATCTGTGTTGACAAGCCTGATGGGAGAACACATGTGTTTGTAATGCAGGGTCACCACAATAATGTGACGGTTGGAAAATAAAGTTGAATAACATGTTGAGCTTGCAGCTAAAGCATTAAAGTTGACATGTGTATCTTTGAGAAATATTGTTCATACATACATTTTGTTGTGATAAAATGTCAGATGTGTAAAGGAATGTTTTGGTTTTGGGTTTTTGATACCACTTTGTTATCACTGTTCGAAGAGGTAGTTTGTATGTAGTACAGTTGAACTGTGTTGCATTGCACAATGTATTTGGAATATTTTGACTACCCCCATATCCTGATATGTCTTAAAGAAAGCTTACAGCTCTGCTGAGGTTAATTCTGGAGGTTTAACCAAATGCAGTAAATAGACACAAGCACTTTATGACAAATAACCAAAGCCTGACTATATTAGGGATTTCTGAACTCATTCACCAGTGTATGGTGTACACTGCGGCTTTCTAATATAACGTTTGTGCGTTTAAAATAACCAAGAGTGACTCAGTTGTTTTCTTTCAGGCTGTGCTTTGTAGTACAGTTGAATTGTACTGTGTTTTTATAATTTTGACAACCCCACCGACTAAAATGGCCATTTTTAGAGCTAGTATTTCCGAAAAGTGCAGCTGTGAACCACGAGATCAACGTTTGCTACAAAACAGTATCCCGCTGTAAGCCTCCTGAGTCAAGCGGTCACATGGTGTCGGTCACGTGACCTCGCAGGGCGGAAGAAATTTCATAGTTGTGAATGCAGTTAACTTTGGCAGTCGTAAACAATTACAGCTACAGTAAGACAGCTGCTTTTACTTTTAGTTGTTTCCCACAGTCCTTTATTTATTGTTTGGCTGATTTAACCAGGTATCCATATGGCTGCGACGGAACGCCGGCACTCCTCAGGTAATGTAATGCTAATGTTGGACTTTTTGTCAACTTTCTTGTCACTCAACGGCTCCTGCCTCTGTTTAAAGAGGTTGTTTTGCTTTTCAGTACACTGCTCGGGGGAAGTGAAACAAGTTTTCGACCCGGTGTGCGTGTTTAAAATGTATCTAGCAACTATTAAGACCCCAAAAACAACAACCATCCCGGCCGCTAACTGATTTTCTGCTCTGTAACGTTACAGGTTGACGTACAATAGGCATTATCATAAAGTGATCTTCCCAATAACAAAAAGGCTGTTAAAGGCCCAGACATCCAAATTCATAGAACTGAATGCATGCAGATACACTGACAGTTTGCGGATATGAAATTGCAATATTTGCTATTCGTTTTAAACTTAGAGCTGGCAGTGTATGTAGTTGATTGAAAAGCAACCGCATTATTATTTCAGTAACTGATTGGGACTGAAGGGTCTCTTCTCTAAGTCTGAGGGTGTGGGGCTTCCCGGATATCATATAAATAAATAAATAAATAAATAACGTTTATAAATGAAGTGATTAGTTGTTTATTCTTGAAAACTGCTCATCAAATTTTATTTTATTTGAGGTTTAAGTCCATTGTATGGATTGTAGGACCATCCTTTGTGTGAACTTTCAGAAATGGCAGGGGAGTCCAAAGTAGACTGTTGTTAGCATCTCTCATTAAGCTCCAGATACTGCACCATCCCCACCAGCCCCCCTTTAGCAAATCTATCCAGTCTGGTACATCTAAACGTCCTAACTCTTTCATGCGTAATAAGAAGTCTTTTTCACAAGCCCCCTTCATGCATGGTTGAATCTGAACATTTCTGCTGATGAGAGTTGGCTCCGTTTAGATTCCTGACCTCAGGAGAGTGGTTCGACACAAAAGAACTTTTAAAGCTTGCGGTAGGTAGCATAACACACAGCTTGTGGTCAGTAAGCTTTGTGTTAGAAAGCCAATTTACCTATAATGCAGCTCCCATTGTGTCAAGCTGTCCATGTGCAAAGGTGTTAAAATACATCTCTCAGACTACTGCTGCCTCCAAGTATAATGAGACAAGTGGTGAAAGAAATTTCAAGATAGTGATGTTCAACCAACACGAACTGTGAATGTAATTCTGTAGAGAAAATGTTTGTATTTGTGAAAATGTTTTCTCCTTATAATGAAGTTGCTGACAGCTGCTTTTTAAGCGTGATGGATACATCACTAAAAGATAATCTGCTAGTGACTTTTTTATTTTGAGTGGTTTGCATATTCACTTCCTTTCACGTTATTATAGTGGCAACAGAAATTCAATAGGAGGACTTCTGAAAATGTCTTTATATAGACCAAACCGCTGTCGTTGTTGTAGATTCTAGTGAATTGTCTATTTAAGGCAGTATTACCAGGGCTTTGTTTCCTCCCTTTGAGAAAAAATGAACCTGATGCTGAAGGTTGAACACAGCTGTAAAAATCAGCTTTGTGTCAGTTCATACAAAGTTTCACCTCTTACTTCATAGTAAACCACACTATCGTGATGATCTTTCTTTGTTCAAGGTATTTTACTTCTAGTATAAGTGGGTGTCTTTGCTTCTTGATAGGTGGCCCTTTTTCTGTGGACGGCTAGACTAGATCTGTGCACTGATGGCAAGTTGCTGACAGTTTTGAGTGATCGGCAGGCGACAATGAACCAGAAGAGCCAGATATTTTCATAGACTTATTCAGTTGTCTCTAAGCATCAAGCCAGTTTGGACAGTGTGTGGCGCGCACCCCTGTTTGTTTGTCTGATTTCTGTCTGCCGTGACGATCGCCACACTCCTCCGATCAAAGATATGATGGAGCCTCGCACCCATTGTCTGCATGTTAAGTGGATGGATTCTTTCACCTGTTTTCATTCTCACCATGGCACGCAACTCCTGTTATCCAAGCCAGTGCATAACACCTGTCCTGTCCGAGTCCACTAACATACTGTAAACCTAAGCTAACTGTGTTGAAGCCAAGTCTGGGTGCTGTTCATGTCTACTACAGTTTCTCACAAGTCAGCAACAGGTGTTGTTCTGGTTGCAGGAAGTGATCCCTATAATTATGGATTTGGTTTATTGCTGACTTCTGCATGAGGTTATTATATAATCAGCTGTAATTGTACAGTCTACATCAATCACGATGCAGAGCATCTGAGAAATCTGCCCCGATTGTAGAGGTTACCATTTCAGATGGTAGTGGCCAAGTGGCAGCTAGTGCTTTGTCCAAAAACCAAGAGGCATCTGATAATATCCCTCACTGTTTGACTAAAGCACAGAAAAATGGCATACACTGAGTAACATGCTGGGCAACAAGATGTATGATGCTTTCAGAATACGGCTCATTCAGTCAGCATCCCAAAATAATCCACTTAAGAGCGATAGCAACTTCTTGTCTTCAGTGGCAACATATTTATTTAAATTTGCGTCACGGCTCATTAGTTGAGATAAACAAGTCCTCCACTTTTGCTTACAGTAGCCATAATGACTCTCTTACAAAAGAAGTTATGTGAAATCTGACAAAGCCAGAAAATGTGGGAGAAGAAGTCATTCCAATTTTTTCTGTGTGATATTTTTCCCCTTGTTTCCTGATAGTGCTGACTAATGTTGAGCAGTGGTTGGTTTATTTCTTCTGTTTCACTTCTCATTTCCATTGGATGCTGCTAAGCTGGTGGGTTGTTCTGCTGATGGTGTCTTTAAAGATTTATCCTGATTCAGCAACATAGGTGATGTTGCATATATTCATGTGACAAGTATTAATCCAGTTCAGTTTTAAAGTCATTTTATATTCCTCATTCCAGAACATTTGGCCACATGTTTAGTTGATTATCAAGCCAGGAGTCATTTCTGTTCTGAAAAGTGAGCGATTAAACCAAGTGACCTTGTTCTCTGTTTTTTCTTTGCAGCAGCAAAGTCGAGCAAGCTCAATACATGTGACACGTATTAAATATGATTAGCCTGGTTTGCATCTTGTGCCTTTTCTGTTGTGATGATTGCGCTTTAAAAACACGACGGTTTGAAAGTAGCCACAGTTGGTTTTCTCCATTTTTCCAGCAAAGTCACACTTTGTGGTTTAGCAAGTTGGGGTAGATTAACTGTTGGTCCATGTGGCTCTCTTTTAAATGTGTGTCAGTTCTTTGTTTCACAGCATAGCGCTCACTCTGTACGACAGAGTAGTTTCACATAAGAATGTGGGTATTTTTTGATTTTGGTTCAGTGTACGCTTCCTCCCCCTCTCTACATATTTCTGTTGTATTTTATAATCTTGACCATCATTGTTTTTTACACATGATTTGTTTTAATCATGTTTTAATAGATGTGTTTGTTTAAAATTCAGATTTATTATTTAGTGTTAACCAAATAACTAATTTACTATTTGAAAAATGGACAGATTAGTAGAATAGTAAAAAGAATCAGTTGAAAATCAACCCTACATGTGTGGGAGGATGTTTTTGATTCATGTTCTATTTGTGAAGCGTTATGTGTAAAGGTGATAATGTTGACAATGACATGCTTGTGTCAATTTAACTGAAACATTCAAATATGTCCCATACTGTTATGGATAAGTACTCAGGACACATTCATAGGTTAAAACTGATCAGCCTTTACCTCGAATGCCCAGAAACTGATCGGTTTGTAAAATACTCTTCTACTCTGGAGAATCTAAATAGTATAAGTTTAGCATGGTTTTTGAATTAATGAACCACAGACAACAGACAACAACATTTATTTGAGTCCTTCTATGTTTGGAGCTAAAAACATTCAATCACATGTGGAATTGAGCTCGCTTTCATGCCAGATGGGAAAAGTAGACAGAAAAAAACAAATGCAATGAGAAGCACACTAAGTACTGAGTTTAATTTGTTAAAAAGTCAAAGACCGACTGTTCCGGCCTGGGTTTTGGTGGTGCCAACAGAAATCTGATGCTGGAAGTAGCTTGTGTCAGTGACAGGAAAGTTGAGGCAAGTTTTGCAGGAAATTCCTGGTCTCTGCAATTTGGGTTAAACCAGCTTGATTTATGTGGTTGGTGGTTTCTTTCTCAGTTAGTTAGGCAATCACAACCAACTGAACAATAACAGCTCTTCCCCTGCTCTGTCCAGTTTCTTGCCAAATGTGTCTAGCTCAGCATTTTACTAGTTTTTAAATGAAAAATTTTAAATGTTATTCAAACGTACTTTTGAGATGTTTTGATTTGGACCGACCAAACTGTCAGACGTTGCCATCCTTAAAGGTGAATGAGTGACAGCGGAGGGATGTAGCAAAAACGTCTTATCAAGTAAAACATTCACTTTGTGTATAATGGATGTGAAATTCTCAAAGCAGTTGTAACTCTTAGTCACATGACTCCCAAAGAGATCTGGCCAAACCTCAAACAGTCAAAATAGTGAATGAAATTTTATTTTCATCCAGGTGTTTTTATCCAGTTCTGATTATTCTGATTAATGAGCTGAATTAACTGTAAAAACTCCTGGTGACTGACAAAATACATTCAAGTCTATAAAATACTTTTGTTTTCATCAGAGCGAGAAAGCCTGTCCTCCTCAGTGACCCACTACGGCTCCACAGACAGCAGCGGCGAACACGACGTCAAGAGGAACAGTCATGACAACAATTGCAACAACCACAGATTTCCCTCTGTGACAGCAGGTCACTGGGTCGGGGTCGATGAGGAAGAGGAGGCCATTCGCAGGAAGCTGAAATACTTCTTCATGAGCCCATGTGATAAATATCACGCCAAGGGCCGCAAGCCTTATAAGCTTATACTGCAGCTGCTCAAGATATTTATTGTCACCACTCAGGTACATTATGTGTGGTGTCTGAATGCTGTCTTGGTTTTTTGCCTTTCATCAGAAAATTTCTATGAATCAACTCTTTTCCAGATTGGTCCCTTTTAGATGAATTTAAGTTTGTGTAAATGGAGCAGTCAGTGATTACATACATGTTAAGAGAGCTGTTTCCATTGCAGTAGTTGCTGTTGTTGACATTGTTTGGCACATTTTAAACAGACATACAAAGGTATAGTAATAAATTGGTCTACAATACAGTCTATTTACACCGATCAGACATTATGACCACTGACAGGAGAAGTAAATAACATTGACCATCTTGTACATGTGGATGTTAGTTAGATACCAGACCAGACCAGACTAGACCAGACCAGACTAGACATCCCCAACCCACAGCAATGACACTCCTTGATGGCAGCAGTCACCCCCGTTAGGATGCAGCCTGACACACACACACACACACAAAAGTAAACTGATCAAGTATCTGTGGGATGATCCTCAACACATTGAACCCAAAGGACCCCACCAACGACACTGTGTTACCAGACACCACAGGACACCCTCAGAAGACCCATGTCCATTCTCTGATGAGTCACTACTGTTTTGGAGGCACAAACGAGACCTATACAATTTTAGCAAGGTGGTCATAATGTTATAGCTGATTGGTTTATTGTAACATTTGAGCTTGGAACTGTTTGCAGCACATATGTCATTATAACAGAACTAATAATAATGATTAACTGTATTATTAACAATGTTTAAAGTTTTGCTTCCATAACTGCTTCATTGTTAATGCAGTCAGAAATAAGATTTATAAAGTAAGATTGATGCAGAAGAATGACCTGAATGCCACACATAGGTGTGCTGGTGAAAGGATCAGGAATACATTTCGTTCTCTGACATTTATACTGGCAGTCTCCTGGTTGGGGTTCTGAGGGATTTACAGTATCAAGAAAGACATGCCACAAATGAAAGAGAAAGAGGGGCTTTTTATTTTAAAGGATCCTGATGAATCTCCAACCTCTCCCTCTTTGCTGCAGTTAGTGCTGTTTGGCCTCAGCAACCAGGTGGTGGTGACTTTCAAGGAGGAGAACACCATGACATTTAAACACCTCTTCCTGAAAGACTACGATGAGTCCTCAGATAATTCCTATGCTGTTTACACACAGCAGGACGTCTACGACCACATCTTCTATGCTGTTGAGCAGGTAAGCTTTCTTCCTTTAAAATGAAAAAGCTGTGTCAATTTACAGTCATTTGCCAGTTCATTAGGTACACCAGTCGAAATGAAAGTAATAACAGTCCTGCACTACATCCACTTGCATGGCATATAATGTTCAGTTTATGATGAAACAAGGTAAGGAAGGTTGTAATTTAAATGGATGATCATTCGTGAGGATGTAGTTGGTGGTGTAGTTAAACTGGACTGAAATAAACATTAAAGTGTTTGTGTTGTTTAGCGTAGCGCTATGTACACCACAATACAATTCAATAGAAATACAAACCACAATCCAAAATGAAAACATGGCTGAATCAACAACTTTCTCAGTTATGTACCAGAAGTTTCATGATGCTAAGATTTATTGCAGAACTGTATTATAACACATTTGTTTTCACCACAGTGCTTCATGAATTGGCCAGTGAGGGTCAAAAACCATTATTATGGAGGCTGAGATGATTTGTGATACTCGTGAACATAAATAAAAAACCTGCATGTATAATTGAAGATCAGCCTCAACAAATAATACAGTTTAAGAAAACAGTTTGCGGAGCCAAACAAAAGCACATTCAACATTTCATGCATGTGCACCAAGGACTTGTCTCTTCCCTCAGTACTCTCTCTCACTCAAGAGAGAGTTCTACAACTTTACAGCCACACAAGGCCTCATGTAGCATTAGGGATTTAAATTCTCTGATATCAGTATTGAATGAAGACTGATAGCAACTGAAGCAAAAAAAATACAATATGTTACCTAAATATCCTTTACTCAAGGCCTTCAGTCTTGAAGGCCTCTGACTGCACAAACGTAACATGCTGCCTGAAGTGATCTTCATGAAGTTTAGACCTTTAGAGAATATCGTATTGAGTAGCTACAGTAATTCACCTGAAATGGAAGAGAGAGTGAGTGTTCTGTTACATGTAAAATGCTGTAGGCGTTTTATTAGAGAACATTTAAGAGACTATATTTATCGCCTTGGCTCGTGGAAATCATGGGCCTGATGTGGCTACTTGGCCCTTGCAGCTGTGCTGAGTAGATTTGTATCTGCTGAGAAGTTTTGATCATAAAATGCCACTGTAGGTCAGGGAACAGCTCACTTCCTGTTTTTTTGCAGCACTTTTTTCTTTCTTTCTTTCTTTTTCTTTTTTTAATTTTTCCTGAAAGAGGTATTGTGGGGTCATTCAGGGGTAATTTCTCTGCAAAAACCACTGAGATCATAACCAGAGCTAACACTGTAGACTGTAAAGGATGTAAATTCATACATCTACATCCCTGTAATTCATAGCATATAATGTACGTTGGCACTACAAGCAGCAAACATATACAAGCAGGCAGTGGTAAATCTGACGGTTTTAGTTCTTAGACTTAGATAGACTTAAATGATCCACAACGGAAATTACTTGTTCACAGTAGCTTAATTGTACGACGGAGGATTAGGGCCACATAAAAAAAAAAGAAAAATCACGAGATTCTTCAAGATTAAAATCGTAAATTTACGAGAATAAAGTTGTACATTTACGAGATTAAAGTCATAAATGTACGGGAATAAAGTCGTAAGTTTATGAGAATAAAGTCATAACATTGTTTTTAGAGGAGGAGAGTTAAAATGAGGGACGTGGAGCATTTCGTGAAGTTGTACTTCACAATAGGTTTCACAAACAAAGAGATACACTATAAGTATCAGGACTTAAAAAGAATATGCAAGAAATTGCATGTGCATGTGTTTTATTTATTTTTGTCATCAACCTTACTAATTTTATTTGCAAGCCAGCAACAGAGACACCAACCATTTCTCTGGATGTTCAGTTTAAAAGCTCTGGGATATGGACGAAGGTTTCACCGTTAATTCACTGTGATTCTGTGTCCAGTATTTGGCCTTACCTGAGACCACAGTGGGACGTTACGCATATGTCTACGATGTTGGTGGGAACAGCAGCGCTCTCTCCCTCTGCCAACAGTACTACAAGAAGGGAAGCATCGATCCAGCCAACGATACCTTCAGTATAGACCCTCGCATCATCACAGGTAAATCAATGTCACTGTGTGGCGTGAGGGCTTTTTTTGTTTTTTGCTTTTAATGTTGATGTTAATGTTAACACACACACAAAAAAACAATGCCTGCTGCTCAACATAGTGCAAATGTGTGAAGTGCATCTCAATGTGACAGTTGACATTGAATGGTTGGACTGGTCTGTAGCCGCTTTGAACAACTCTTTAAAGATGATGTATGCTGTGGTTATACCGGATATAAACCACTGTTTACAAGAATGTAGATGTATCACTTCATTAGAACGACACCATCACTACTCTTACTTCCATTTTTCACCAAGACAGTCATTTAACTGTGTGATTATCATCTAGAAGGTTTTTAGAATAAATTAATAAATGAATGTGTTCAGCAAAGCTTCTTTCTTGCATTGCTCCCATTGCATAGTTTAGAAGTCAGTTGTCTGCAGATGGTCCAAGGTGACTGATGTTGCCTGAGGGGACATCACCAACACTCTGATCACTTCCTCAGGAAGCAGTGAGTAGGAGGAATGTTAGACAGTCCTCTTACAGCTGTCTAAGTGAGATGCCTTCTGACCAAACTGTCAAACACATGTTCGCCAGGCTCTTTTCATATGAAAGCTAGAAACCCAGACTGTACGCTTGGGTTTATTTTGTAAGATATAAGTTTAAGCTCACTAAGCCTGTTATAGAGTCCAACTAAAACATGCAACAGAGGTCTATGCATTGATATTTAAAACCTGACATTTTTGCTGCTGTTCTGCATCAGTACTTTCTTAGAGATAGAGAGAAAAGGAGAACAGGAGAAACAGATAAAAAAAACTTCTGTCATAGATACATATGACTGATGTCATATTGTAACATCCCAATAGTCAAACATTTTTAAACACGCTATAATTCAACAGTCAGCCATAATGGAAGTCATTGTTCCCTGACAAGACTGGACATAGATTGGTTAAATAAAATGTTATGTGGGGTACATATGAGTCTTTATTTTTCTGCATATACGCACACTTCTAGTCAGAGAAGGTGTCGCGTGCCCCCAATTTCAGTTTCTTACTTCCTCATATCAACGTTTGAGTTTAATTTGTACCAAACTAAGAGGAAGTAAGATCAACATTGGAACTAACAGTTAAAATCTTTCCTCATCTGACATCACACATCACAACTCTTCTCTTGTTTATTCTTCCCCATATTCAGATTGCGTAGGTGTGAACCCTCAGTCCGTTCCCCCAACTCCGATCACCAGCAGCTACAAGAACTTTACTCTCAAGTTCCACAAGTAAGGCTTCATTTTTCAAATGGCTTCAGCCTGTCGCCTAATCTTTGTTGACAAGATTATCTGCGGTGTATCTGATGATGACATTCAACACATCCCTTATCTCTGCCGCACACTCACACTCAAGCATGTCTAAATGAGCACTGACTCAACAGCGTTGGTACAAAAACACACACAGAGGTATGCAGTTTGTCATCTAGCTTTGTGGGTGGTTTGGATAACGTTTGTGTTTGTGTCTCAGTGTCAGTGAGATTTATTTATTTATTTTTTTGCTTCAAGGCTGATTAATGTGACCATAGAGTTCCAGCTGAAGGCGATCAATATACAGACCATCATCAACAATGAGATCCCAGACTGCTACACTTTTCACATAACAGTAAGTTAAACACTCAAAGACGTACACATGCTTCACACTAAGGTGAAGGATTAGCTACTCATTCAGCACTACTGGAGGACACTCAGTTGAGATCCAGCCACGGTGACCTTCACAGAATTGGACATTCACCAATCAGGCATAACATTATGACCACCTTCCTAATATGATGTAGGTCTCCCTTGTGGTGACTCATCAGAGAATGGACATGGGTCTTCTGAGGGTGTCCTGTGCTGTCTAGTAACAGAATGTTATTAGTGGGGGTCTTTGGGTCCTACAGGTTGAGGGGAGGGGCCTCTGTGGATCAGCCCACAGATACTTGATCAGTTTGGGATCTAGTGAATTTGGAGGCCAGGTGCTTCATGATTTTTTTTCATTGTTCTAAAATTGTTTTTGTGTGTGTGCCTGTGTCAGGCTGCATCCTGCTGGGGATGGCTGCCGCCGTCAAGGAGTGTCATTGTATCAAAGAAATACATCTCATATTTTGTTCAGAGACAAGAACTTTGTGCTTATTTTAAGAATTGTTGTCAAGCAAAAAAGCCATTGGCATGTTTTTCTCATGACAAGATGATTTGATTGAATATAAGAATATTTAGCTTCTTTCTAGTAATGCTGTTTATGCTGTGTGGGGTGGGGGTGCCTGCTCTGGTCTAGGTGGGTGATACATATCACCTAAGTAACATCCACACGAATGCCAGGTCCAGAAATGTTAATGTTATTTACGTAGTCCCATCAGTGGTTTAAATGTTGTGGCTGATTGGTGTACATGTAGACCATTTAATGTTGTGTGTATAATACTCTGCTCAAAGACAACATCTGGAATTACTATTTTGAAGAAAGGGAAGTTTTTTCTATGTGAGTCTCTGCCATGCACAAAGCTCAGATTGTCCCTCATTCTCCTTTCTCTCCCAGATCGTTCTGGACAACAAGGCTCACAGTGGTATGGTGAAAATCCGGTTAGAAAACCAGGCATCAATAAAGGAGTGTAAGGACCCCAGCGTCTCTGGACACGGTGAGACACATTATCAGTGGATGTTTACGTAAACAAAAGAGAGCAAGAAAAACTATCTCAAAGTGCTCACGGAAATACTGCTGTGGTATGGAAGCAGTGGTCAAAACAGCAGCAAGCGAGAGATCTGTATTAAAAGTAACTGTTAACCAAGGAAGCTAGTTGTACAGCAGTGTTTAGGAGTAGCGGCATACTGGGCCACAATCATGCAAAGATGACTGACACCTCTGTGTTTTCTACCCTTTAAACTGTCAGCTGAGAGCTACACACGTTTAGCATTTGATGTCGTCGTGGCTATGGTGTGTTTGCTGTCGCTTGTGCTGTGTGGGCGCTCCATAATGCGAGGCATCATACTGCAACAGGTAAGAGAAATCTTTCACAGCCATGGAGAAACATAACAGAGAATGAGAGTTTGAGTTACAACAATCAAAGCTAGACTTGAGACTTTACACATATGTATGACTGTACACATATTCAACACAATAGAAAACTGGACAAGACAAGAAAGTGCTCAAAATTAATAACAACTTGTGATATCAGACATTGGATGTGGTGGACATAGATGAAGTCTGGTATCTCTGACCTCATGGTATTGGGATGAGGTGTTGGTTGGGTCGGTGTGTGTTGTCCTGTTCTATTGAGACTGCAAATCTTACGTTGGAGGCAAGGTGTGTGATACGTGTTAATTTTGTCCCGTTGTTTGTTAAATTAAGCAATATTACCCTCGAGGTTGTGCTTTAACGTCATTTGAGCATGACCGAAGTGCTCAAATTCCGTTTAAGCACACCCTCGAGGGTAATATTGCGATTATACAACAATTACCAACAAAATAAAAGGTACGATCAAATATATATTCATGTTGATGGAAATTTTGTTCTCAAAATTTAGAGTTTTTTGCGAGTGTGCCGCCCGTTTCCATGGAAATAAATGTGGTCTGACTAATAACTGGAACACAATCAGTCACGTCAGTAGACTCCTATGTGTAACGGAACCTAGTTCACCGCTACAGCAAATAATCCAAACCTTAGTAACGACCTAGCAACAGAAATGATTTTCCAGTCCCAGATGAGTGAACTCTGAGCTGGCGTTCATGTTTTAACGCGGTCTCGGACTTTACCGAAATAAATCAATAATGCATAAATGAGCGAAATGCTTACTTTTATTGCCTAAGTCATTACAAAGATGCTGAACAACAAACCGATCCATTTTGTAGCGTACTTTTCAGCCGTTTCCTGCTCCAGCTCTGACAGTTACAGTGTTGCCATGGAGATGAATACAATGTTGCCACAGACTTGGTGGAGCAAATTTTTTTAGTGATAAGTGCTGTAATGCTGATTTGAGCACGGTCCAAGTCTTATTGAACAATCAGATTGCTTGGTTGGAACTACTTGTTGTATAATTAACACATGTAAATCACGTAAATCATGCTTTACATGGTAAAATGCAGAGCTAGAATCAAAATGGGAAATGGTGGCTAAAACGATTTCATATTTTGTGTGAACTAATGCCTTCATTCACTGTAATAGTAGAGACAAAGGATGTTATCATTTGTGTAACAAGTGTAATCGATATTTAAGTTTCATGAAGTTTCCTCTTTCTACCTCTGTTCTCAGGAGTTTGTGCAGTTCTTCAGGGAGACTCTGGACCGTAAAGTGTGCTGGTCTGACCGGCTAGAGTTTATTAATGGCTGGTACATTCTCCTCATCATCAGCGACATCCTCACCATCACTGGCAGCATCATCAAAATCGGCATTGAGTCCAAGGTTTAACTTCAGCTTTAGCTTTTCTGCAAGTTACACACGTTTTACGATAACGCCCGCTACTTTTTACTGAGCATTGTCTTCTGTGCATCTTTTCCCAAAGACCATGTCCTCCTATGACGTCTGTGGCATCCTGTTAGGGACCTCCACTCTCCTGGTGTGGGTGGGAGTCATTCGCTACCTCACATTCTTCCAGAAGTACAATGTAAGTCACTGAAAACCTGATACGCATCCTCTGATAATGTTACTAAGTCGCTTCTAATTTAATAACTTGAGTTCCTCCTTTGGGCTCAATATGATGTAATAATTTCTGTTAATCTAGTTTCCCTGCTCTTTCTCTCAAAGTGTAATTTGTTCTATCGAATGCCTCCTGTGCCGTAGATCCTCATCGTCACGCTCCGAGCAGCTTTCCCCAATGTGATTCGGTTCTGCTGCTGTGTGGCCGTCATCTATCTGGGCTACTGCTTCTGTGGCTGGATCGTCCTGGGACCATACCACGTCAAGGTGAATAACTCTGAAGCTCTTATCAACAGGAATGTCATCATCTGGTAGTTTTTTGAGTGAGTGAAAGTAACTCTGCACGCTCGCTTACGTACTTTATATAAGTGCAGTTTTCAAACCATTTCTTTGCCTTTTATTTAATGATGGTATTCATCACCAAAATAAAGACTTACTATTGAAATTCAGCAGCATTGTTTGTATGCGTGAACCCACATAGAACAAAATGTTAATAGAAATCAGATCTGTTTTGTACACAGAAACAAACTGCCACATTGTGCCTCTACTCCTTGATGTAGAATCATTTGTCCTGGGCACCAGAAGAAATTGATCTCATGCTCAATAGCTGTGGTGCCACCGAGGATTTGTATGTTTTTCTGGTTTCTTTAGAGACACTTCTCCACCTACAGACCATTTTCAGGTTCCTTTGAGGTGAACACAGAAATGAGCTCATAGCTGCTCTGACCTTTTTCTTTTTGCAGAAGGCTCGAGTTGCTGTATTGTTCTTGCTTAAGTCAAATTTCTTCATTTTAAAGCAATTCCTGAACATTTCCTCTTAGTGTGACGTGTGGAACCTTTCTCCCTGTAACATGATTCTTTACGTACAGTCTAACTTCCATCTTATCTCCGTTTCTTCACCTTTGCAGTTCCGTTCTCTGTCCATGGTGTCAGAGTGCCTCTTCTCACTCATTAACGGGGATGACATGTACGTGACGTTCTCAGAGTTGCAGGAGAGCAGTACTCTGGTGTGGCTGTTCAGCCAAATTTACCTTTACACGTTCATCTCCCTCTTCATCTACATGGTGCTGTCTCTGTTTATCGCTCTCATCACTGGAGCTTATGAGACCATCAAGGTAGGAAATAAATTCACTTATCACTTTCACTTAAAAGCATCAGCGTTTGTGTCAGCGCAGTAGAGCTGAGTATAAACACATTAGAGAAAATAACAATTAATCATAATAACTGTAATGTTCTATTGAATTGCTTTGCACAGCACCAAACTCAGGAACCCATCCACATTACGGACCTGCACGCCTTCATAGCAGAGTGTACAGATGCACCAAATTCTGGGAAGTTCAGGGGTCTGGAGACGTCGCCTTGCTCCTTCTTCTGCTGCTGTGATAGGTGAGTGTAACTTAATAAGAGGGAGGTAAGCCATCCAGGCCAAGACAATGAGCTGTCTGAAATTTGAACTCCACTCAATATAAAACAAAATTAGAAAATAAACATAGCAGGAAGCCATGGAAACACCACCTCAGCCCAAATAAAGAATAATAATAATATTAGTAATTATAATAATAGTAATAATAACAATAAATCAGATTAGATTGGTCAAACCTCAGGCTGCTGCTGCTGTTATCACTGAGGGCTCAGGAGAGAGAGAGAGAGAAATGGGATTTCTGCACCATGTACTGACTCACTCACCAGTTCATTAGGTACACTCATGAAAGTGAATGCAATCTGTGAAAACAATCCATCTTAGCTTGCTGTAGGCCAGGGGTGTCAAACATAAGGCCCGGGGGCCAAAACCGGCCCGCCAGAGGGTCCAATCTGGCCCGTGGGATGAATTTGCAAAAATTACACTGGAGATATTAGCTGGAAATCTTTGACGAAATAAGAAATTTCACAGTTTTTCATTACATGTAGCAGTACTTTTTTGCACTAAAGCAAAGGGAAACATTTGGAGTTGTCGTTATTTACCAGGTTATAAGCTATTGGGCAACCGGCCCGGCCCCCTTGAGGTCAAATTGGGCTGTATGTGGCCCCTGAACTAAAATGAGTTTGACACCCCTGCTGTAGGCTGTGGTATTCAGCATTTGTGTAAGTGACAGACTTGCTGATTCACTGTGTTTTTAGTCTAGAGGAGTGGTTTGTTTTACTATTGAATTGTGTTGAGTTGTATATAAGAAGTGCACATTATTGCCAGCAGAGGGAGCACATACCAGCATTGAGGAAACGCATCAGCAGACTCTAGCAGTTATGGAAACACATTTAAAGTCAGAATGTGAGCTACGTGGTAACCAGGCAACCAACAGTCGTTCTTATCTCAATACTAATAGCTGAAGGCTCTCTCCAAAGATATATCTACCATGTGTTTATCCCTAACTGAATCCATCACTTGGGGACTAAATAAAAACATCAGTGTATCAGATGGCATGAATGTGGGAAATGATGCAACTGGTTTGATTTCCTCCACAGAACAACAACATATGAAGATGTCCTGCTGGTGAACTGAAGGTGACCTCAATGAACTCAGAGGCCTCACCAGCCTCCTCTGCTGACAGGAGGGGCCCACTGCATGCTCCTCAGTATCTCTGGGTCAACGTACTGTATGTAGGTCAAACCCTTGCCCTGCTCAGACTGGGGAGTCTGGACCTGTAGACTGAATAGCAGTGTCCTTACCGGACCTCTTATTTTTCCCCATTCTTGACAGGTGATATGGGCTGATAAATAGCTGGACATTTTTTGTGTACCAGCAGGACTCCAGCAGTGTCATGGATGACTAATACGCAGACATTTCTCTTGTTTGTTTGTTTGTTTTTAAAGACAAAAATACAGTGTTTTCTTCCTGTATGGACCAGCAGCATGACCTGCAGCCATGTGCCATCAGTAATAGTAATAGTAATAGTAATAGTAATTCATACCTGGTGCTGACTGTTTTTATTTTTGTAACATTTAAAATCCCTTACCTTCTGAGATTAGGAAACATCTACATGAACCATATTCAATTCTACATTTTCTTACACCAACTCATTCATTTGATATGACACCTACTACACTTGAAATGGGTCGTTAGAGGAGAATGAGAGAAATAAATCCCCTGTCTTGTTTTCTGTCTTTTTTAGACAAAATATCTGAAATCAGGACCATAAACAAATACTATGCGAGGTTTCAGATGTAGAATTGATTTGTTTTCTCTGTGCGCTGCACGCTTAGTATAAAGTTTCAAACTCTGACGTTAGCTGCGGTTGTGTTGCATAAGAATCACATTGCTCTCAAATGTAGTTCTCATTGCTGTGCTTCTTTGTGATATGTTGCATTTATCCCAGTAATGGGATAATCAGTGTAATGGGATGCACTCAGTCTCCCACTAATGAAGCACTCCGAATTGTTAGCTACAAAACTGTTCTTCAAATCCACGTACATGTTTCTTTAATGATGCCAAATTATTATCAACTACGTCTGTTGTTTAAAAAGTCAAAAACACATGATGGCCATTTACAAACTGATTCTGAGTTGTTTTAAATGGGGAAAAAAAGGCTTTTCAGTCCTTTTGTTGTATTCATAATCATGTTGTAAACCATTTCCCTACAGTGGAAGCTGGATCAGTGTCTTTTTCTTTATACCTCATGAAACGCACAATATTTAAAGGTGTTTGAAGAGATGATCTTTTAGACTGTGACAGTTAATTATTATAACCAAGATGTACCTTCCCTACAGTTTGATGTTTTTTTTTATATATAAATTATCTGCACTGCACTTGAGAAACGCAAACGATACCAATTGTCATGAATGATCTGCTTGGTTTCAAATGTACTGATGAACATTTCGTGGGTCATCCTTGATATTAAAACATGATTTTATGTATCATGATCCAGTTCTTCGTTTACTTCATGTCTCCTGCAGTTCTACCGAAATGTCAGTAGATGGAGCAGAAGTAATTCATGTGTCAGGATTCTTTCTACATTGTTTTCGGATAGGAATAATACATATATTGAACAACCACAATATTAAAACCTCCAACTGGTGAAGTTACTAACATTGATCTCATTACTGTGTAATTTATCTCCTGGTAAAACCTGGATCCTGTAATTTAGCCTTCTCTCGCCACATGCATTCGTGAACCTCGGCTGTCTATGTCCCTGCCACCAATTCATATTTTTTTCCCTCCCTGCATCATGTCTGATAGGTGCTGAGCAGGAATGCCCCTCAACAGCTTCAGCAGCTTGGAGATCCTCTGAAATCTTTGCACCTCCCTTTTTCCTGCTTCTGACAAATTAACACTAAGAACAAAATGTTCACTCGCTGCCTTATATACCCCACCCACTGACATGAAAACACAATTATCAGTGCTGTTCTCTATGAATATAAACGGTTGGTCGTAATGTTGTGGCTGATCAGCGTATAAGACTGAAACGCTTTGTTTCTGCTGTGAAGCTGCAGTTCAAAGCTTTCAGAGATTACAAGTCTGAGACATTTTCTTTCAGAAAAATCTAATATGATGAGCTCATTTCCTGGTTACTGAGTGAGGCTTGGCAACCGATGCAGCACATCTCTGCCTTCCTCCCACTTACACTAATATCATCAGACATTATGCACTGACCTCGTGTTGGAGAGTGTGAGACACAGAAGGAAAGGTTCATAGTTTAATGCTTTTCAATAAGAGTGGCTCATTCATCCATAGCCCTGGAGTATGTTCATATTCACAGTGTTTTCACATGTTTGTTTTTGCTGGGCTACTTCACTTTGATCCACAATGAAAGCCCAGAGGAAACAGCTGCCAGAAGCTGCTAATGGTCTATCAGTTGTAGTTTCAGTGTGCTTTGTTGGTGCCTTTTTGATATGATTGTGGCTCATTGTTTGAAGCACCTCCGATCAAAACCATAGGCCTGCAGCAGCAAGCGTTTCCTTGTCCCGTCTTCAACACTGAATCACAGGAGTTTGTTTGTGCCTGTGTGTTTGTCTTGTATGTGGGCTTGCCGATTGTGTTTTCTGCCACAGGCAGTGTGTGCAGCTGTCTTTGCCGTGAAATGTTTGGGCAGATGGGGGTCCAGACCACACAAAACTGAAGAAACACTTTCAGAAGAAAGTGTTAAAAGCCCTTCGATGATCAGCCTGCCCTAATTGTGTTCAGATTTTTTTTTTCACCATTGCGCCTCTTCGTGTCACACCCTAGCGTAACAGCATTATGGAGCAATCTGAAATGGATGGGCAGGATGTGAGGAGATTGAGCAGCTTTTCTCAGCTCTAAGACATAATGATGGATGCTATTAGTGTTGAGTTAGGCCAAATGAAACAAGGAGCCTTTACTGGCATATTTGAGGGGAATCCAAACCCAAGAACCCACTTCCTGTGGTAAGAATTTAGTTTCTGGGTTCGGATTAACATCATCAACACAACAGAAAATAGTAAAGTCAGCTCAAACCTATTTGAAATTATGCAGTTTAAAACTAGTTTCAGGGTTGAAACCGTATTAACAGAGGAAGAATCGGTGAAAGTTTTGGGTTTTCCCCCTCACTCTGGCCCAGGGCCTCTGGCTGGCTGGAAATGCTGACAAGCAGCTGATGAAACATCTGCCACAGTCCTGTAAAGAGCATGGATGGAGAGGCAGAGCTAACGCACATGACTCACAAACTCTCACTTTTCACTCTAAGAACGTGTGCACTGATGACTTCTGGTCAGCCTTCACTCACAGTTCTCCCTCCCTAAAGCCATCTCTTTTATATGTCTCCATTATTCCTCTCTGGGCTTTATTAGAGAAAACAACAGCTGATGTCAGATGCCTTAACTCATTCACCCTTCATGTCTCTGGAAGTAGCAGTGTAGTCTTTGTATGTTTTTCTGCCGTGGCGCCTGCAGCTGCGACTCAGAGAAACAACGCTCATAAAAAGGGTTCATCTCACAGCTATTGTGGGCTTGTACCATAAGGAAGTGGACACTGTATTAAAGTGTAAGTACAGGAAATTAACAATAAAGCTTTTCAGAGGATACTTCCAGCTATTCATAGCTCAGGAAACAGAGTTGTGCATGCAGCTCTTGAAACTTAAACACAGACAATAAACTAGTGGATGGAAGAAAATGAGATGGGGAATGTGTGTCACTGCTGGAGCTAACCATTGGAAATTGGCCCCAAAGAGAGTCTTTGGAAAATCCTGTGTGATGAGAGACCATAAATTAAATCCATGTGAAACAATTCATGCTGTTGTTACAATTTGTCTCAGACGGACAATGAAACAAATAGTAAAATTGCATGAAAGTAAAAACATGAGAATGATTGGAGAATAAAACAGAAGGTCCAAAAAATTAGGTTAAAATGAAAACAAATACATTGATGGGAGATTGATATGAAATATTTCTGTTGTTACTGAATGCAACTTGTACTGCAACAGGATGAGGCACTGTGTTATCCCAACTTTTGATAAATAATTTCAAACGCGGTGACAAAAGGAAGCTTGTAGCTGGACTATGTGAAAGTGGTCAATCGAGTGATTGAGTGAAATGAAAAGCCAGGATATCTCTGCCTGTCACAGTACTAAATTGCAGGGACTCATCTATGACCATATTTGGAATTTGGAATCCTCTTTTTTTTAAATTTGCACTTATGGCTATTTTATTTAACCTTATTGAACTTGAAACATTTGGTTGAATATAAAACGTATATTGATATAAATCTAAATATATAAGATACCAGATGCTTTATTCCTTCCATGAGACATAGTGAAAACAGAATAAGATTTTAAAAAAAAATCATCATAGTCTAAATGTATACTGTACAAAAAAGTTAATAAATTATACAAAATTATAAAATATATGTAAAAAACAAAGAACAATGATGTTTAAGAGCGCTGAAAGGTAACGGTCAAATATATATATTAAATATCATTGTTCTTTTAAACTATATATAAAAATTTGAAACTAGACTATATATTATTTTTTATATATAATTACATATATTCTATATTCCTAATAAAATGTATGTAATATATATAATTATTAATAAATACATATTTGGATATAGATACGTTTTATTTTTAGTTTACATGTTTGAAAAATATTTATATAAAATGTATTATTATTATTATTATTATTATTATTATTATTATTATAACGTCCCTTCCGGCCCTTGTGCAGGGACCAGTGCTCGCGCTTGGTTCGGATATTGACGTCACCCCTGCTTTGCATAACGTCCGGTCTCGCGCTGTTGATTGGACCGCTCGCGGGATTTAACGTACATGTTGTTTAGTGAGCGCCACGCTTCGCCTCCTTCCAGGCTGCAGCTGGACTGCTCGTCACTCCCCCTCCCTGCTCCTCCATCCTTCATGAAGCAGAGCACCCTGCCGCCGCCCGCCGCTGTTTAAACGTGGAGGGAAGGACACGGAGAGGGACGCTCGCCGCCGACTGCGCGGCGCTATTGTTTGTCTGGTGAAATTTACGGCTCCGTCGACGTATTTAGTGCATTTTTACCTTGTTGCTGACCCGATAGGGACGCACTGTTTGTTTCTCCTGGAGTGTGGACGACTCGACAGCTGAAAGGTAACGGTGGATTTACAACGAGAGAAATTATTTAAGTTTCGCTGCATTGCCTCTTGGTTTCTTTGTATCGTTTTAACCGCAAAGTACCTCCAATGTTCGGTTTCTCTTAGAGGAGCTCGCCATCTTTTGAGTGTGTGTTCTTTTTTTTTTTTTTTTTTTTTAAATAAACCAAACCGCGTTTGTTTTTAGACAGGCGCCCTCTTTGTAGTGTGAAGTGTCCAGTTTGTGGCTGCATGGGATGGATGTGTAACGTTAGCATGGCACGGAAGGGTTGGGCGCTGCATTCAACGTGCGTTTTACTCCCAGTGACAGATTTAATTGGGTCTGGGGAGATGCGGAGATTGGTTGACATGTTTTTCAGTGGTATCTGATTCAATGTATTTCCTTGGTTTATGCTTCAGCCTGCAAGCTTCCTCAACGTACACCGCTATTGTTCTGTGGGGTAGGACTGGGCCTTTGCTAAACCTGGGAGAGTTCAGACTGTTTGTTCCAGGAGACAAATGGCATTATTAAAGCTCCACTTGACGCCTGGAAAAACACCCAGAAAGTCTCTCAACAATGGCTCTAAAACTGGGGTCCGAAGACCACCTAAGGGTCGTTGACATTTTCCCCAAACTCATGAGGACAAGACTGACAACCTAGTAATTGTTGGTATTTTGTCATTATCTGCATGATATCTTCATTCGTGTGAAAGTCGTTTTGAACTGGTTTTCTTGCTTTAGTTCAGTGCCTCTTTAGTAGTTTTCCACCATCAATGTTTGTTGTTTACAGATCTGCTTCCCTGCACATGGAGCGATCTCAATCCCAACCTGGTAGAACAGCCTGTGAGGCAGACTATCAGATGGTACTGCCTGCAGATCTCAGTGATGAAGAGATGCAGTTTGTCAGTGAACTTTGTTGGCTCTGAGTCTGCATTACATAATCACTGTTTGGGATTTTACTGGGTGTGGTTGGATGGGTTTGGACACAATAGTGATGACTCTCTCTGGCTTCAAAACGGTATTTGACATGCAGACCCTAACAGGGCCATTTTTCTTCCGTCAGAACTGTCACTTGTGATGGCCTGGATGAGAAAGTGTGAATGGGACTCCAACTTGCCCCCTTCCTTACTAATGCTTATTCTGGCTGGCTAAGCATCAGCATAGCAGCATATTTAGTTAAGTTAGCAATTATCATGTGTCTACATTCTTGCATTTCCTAGGTTTTGTGTGAGCTAGAGCCCAGGTGCTGTAGAAAAACTGGTTCTTGACACTGACAACTGACTGGGTTAGAATCAGTGGCTGTTCATGTCGTGAGCTGGGTCTGGATAATCATGACCAAGAAGTACAACAAGAAATTTATGACTGCCATTTTTTTTTTTTAAACAACAGTGCAAGGGTGGTGCCCTGTCCATCTAGTCCCAGGATCAATACAAGACGGCAAATTTAAAGCAGAACTGCTTTGTGGACCTCGGCAGAAATTAACTTGAAGGTAGATACAAGGACAAGACATGTATTAGAATTGAACATGTTTAAGTCATGACAAATATAGATGTATTTGATGACATATAGGCACGGTTCTTTAGTGACTTAGTGAAGGCTAAATCAGTTCTCAAACAGAACCTCAAAGATTGTGGAACCACCTTAATCTGTGGTTTCGATGGACCAAGATCCAACCTGGAAACTTGGACACAGCTGCGTTTTTATACTACAGAGCCCCTTCCCCTTTCCACACCAATTTCCCTTTCCTCTACTGAAAACTCAGGACAAACCAGAAGAGGAGCCCAAAATAGTTTACTTGTTTCACTGCATCCTATAACCTTTAGAAATCTCAAGAGATCAGATGAAGTGGTTGCACCAACTGCACTGTACTAAAACTACTAGGACTTTTTGTCAATCACGAATCACATTCCTTTGTTATCTGCTGATTTTCTGATTAAGTACTTTGCTGCAAGTTCATGTTCATTGTACAGAATGTTTTAGGTGCTTCCATCTTGTGAACTTTGTGAATTTTTTTGACCCAGGCAGGGCTGTTGTGCTCACGGGACAGATATAGTTGTTGTTTATTTCAGGCATGGCAGTGTGTGAAAAATGCAGATGGTTGCCATTGCGGTATGTGCGCTACATCGACCTGACTGACCTGTTCAAAATGGGGGCAACGCTTTAGGAAATCGCTAAAGTCTGGTGATCTGTAATGAGCGGATACCTGTCTTGTGTTTTCACTGACATGCTGAATACCTTGTCAGGATTTACTTGAATCATTTTGAATGTCAGACATTTGCAGCCTTTTTCTGAGCTGATAGGAAAATGTGCGCTTCAGTCTCTTACTGTGGGATTAATACATCTAATGGCTGATCTGTGTTGTTCATTCAGGATCATCTGCATTAATGTGACAGCTGTGAGGGGTTATGATGGTTGTTGAGGTCAGCAATTCAAATGCATCGTGATCCCATGCTGTAGTAGCAGAAAATATTTCTTGGTTACTCTACATCCTAACAGCAGATACATAGATAGATGCTTATTTGTCCTTTACAGGAAAATTGTTTGCACAGTCCACACAGCCACGAGAAAACAAACACACACCCACCGGATAAAAGACATCGATCTTTTGAGATTATGGAACTGTTTTTAATAGCTGAAACATTTCGTGTTTGAGAGATACATTTAATTAAATAAAAGTAGAGAAGAAGGGTCAGTAAAAGTATGTTTCAAGCCAATTATGATCCAGCACATGGTAAACATTTTTGTTGTTCAGCCCTGACAGTCTATTTTATTGTTGCTTAGACATGCAATTGCAATATTTGATTCTTACAGAGAAGTGTTGAAAACCTGTAGTCTTATCTTCCTGTCCTGTTATCTTCTATAATGTGAAATGCTTAATAGACACGTGTGAGTACTGCAGAAGAAATGACCATACTTGAAAACTGAACACTGGTACGAAAAACTAGTAATTTTCGCAGTGTATATTAATGTTATGACATGTCGCGCTGTGTCGCCTCATTGTTAACTTGCAGACTTATTACAGGTTTTCAAAGTTTTTCTTTCTTTCATTGTTGTTTGTCTAACCCAGCAACAGTAACATATGAAGTTGGGATTTGACAAATGGTAGTGTTTTGGTTGGTGGTCAGCAGACCAATCAGGAGCAAGGGAGGTTCAATTCTTTAGTTAATGTCAGGGACTCCACACAGCATTTGCATCTGCTTGGAAGTCAGCTGGTTGCAGCCTGCATCTGCGTCCCACACCCATGGAAATTCAATCCAAACTTTTGCCAGCTCTACTGCATCTGAAGACATTCAGGGTTGAACTGGTCATTCATGCTTAAGGTTGTTGTGTATCTGCTGTGTTGCTCTTGACTTTTCAGCTTCGGCATGGTAAGACAGCGCTGTGACGTTCACTGTGGTTTAGAGGCTGGCACTCTCCTGCCCATTAGGATAAAGTGGTGGACGCTGGCGCTGCAGTTTTTAGGTGCTCTGTCTGCGACTGTGAAGCTGGGCACAGTGCACTGTAATTATTGAAAGAGTAATTCAGCACTTTGAATGTGTCAGCACTTTCTTATCCTTAAGACATTTGATGTTCCTTAGTACAGCACAGTCATTTTTTAGAGAGATATTTATATATATATATAATTTATTTTGAGTGGTGCATTTTTAACTTAAGCCTTTATAGGGCATGATTAAGCCTTAACCTGGCCTGTTTGCCTCGCGCAGCTACAATCTCCTCTGAAGCATTGTTGTATATTGATCTGTTTAGTCATTAATCTGGATGAATCAAAGTGCAGCAAAAGGGGTGTGTTTCGTTTAGGGTAGGCCGGGCATATACTGTTGTCCAACCTTTGCCTTTTTGTGTGCATGTGAACGTCAATTCAGTGTGTTTAGTTATTGGTTTGTGTCTTTCACACTGTTGTGGGGAGTGGCTGTGTGTTTAGGTGGCTGTCAGAAAGACATGTAAGCGAAGCGTGGGATCGTTGTCCATCTGGCCTTGGCTCACCCTACCCAGTCAAAGGCATGGTAACTGATCTTCCCCGCAGGCTTTCCAACATTATATTGACTATCTGCCTGTCTGTCTATAACCAGTTGGCTGGTGCACAAGGGAGTGCCGTTGGCTGGCCTTAATATGGTAAATATGATGTCAGGTCTGTCTTCTCTACAGCCAATCGTCCCTGATAGAACTGCTTAATGTGTTTTTGTTTTATACACTGCCTAGCCAAAAAAAAAAGCCGCACAAACTAATATTTTGTTGGACCACATTGAGCTTTGACTACAGCACACATTCACTGTGGCATTGTTTCAGTAAACTTGTGTCACAAGGTTTATTTCCCTCCAGTGTTGCATTAATTTTTCACCAAGATCTTGTATTGATGATGGGAGAGTCTGAACACTGTATGAAGTCTACTCCAGCACAACCCAAAGATTCTCAATGGGGTTCAGGTCTGGACTCTGTGGTGGTCAATCAGTGTGAGGAAATTATGTCTTACGCTCCCCAAACCACTATTTCACTGCAAATTGAAGCGTCTTTTAGTTTAGCCTCACAGGCAAGACATGGTGCCACATCAGCATCCACACATCACAGCTGTAAATTCCCCAGATAATTAGCAGCTCTATTCACACTCAATCACACATTACACAGACTTTGTGTTCAGGAGATAGCAGGGCAAGCTTAGTTTAATGTCTGACCGTTGATGTCTATAAAGTTCTGGTCTGGATCACATGTGAAAATGATTGTTTTCGGTGGGATACTGGCATGAGCCTTGAGTGTGATTGCTAGTCGTGCATCACTTCTATGGTGTAGGTACAGCATAGCTGCCTTGCTTTTCACAACTCCCCAGAAATGTACCTATGTGACTTGGCGACACAGACCACAGCAGCTGCAGAAATGCATTTCGTTGTTCACCTCTCTTGGTGGCTGAACAAGCACAGAAAAGCCTCCCTCCATGTACTTAGATGTCTTTGAACCGTTCTGTGTTGCAATGTTTTCAGTAAAACTAATTGTTGATCAACATGTATAAATTCACCTGCACCATGAGCTGCTCAGCTGCACTCAAAATATTCTGAAATACACAGTAAAATTTAATGCACCTGACTAGCGTTTACAACAATGCAAACACACTGGCACACAGGTGAAAAGGTTTTCACTTGTGTAACCCCTATACCGTTGGCTCTGTGTAGACACATTGCGATTTTGAGTTTTATGGCCTTGTTTTTAGTTTCCCATTTTCTGCAATTCTTGCATAGCCTAGCCTTTCTTTTCACTTGTCCAGCATGCTAGAGCAACCACAGTCTAAATATGGTGCTTTATCAGTACATCCATGTGATATGCATGTCTTTTTTAAATGGGTGTCATCCGTGTGTTACTTTTTCACATTATAGCCTGTTCTGCAGCTCTGGGGTCCTTTGGGTGAAGTTACCCATGCCAGCTGCTCCTCTGTCCCGTTATACTAGTTAATCCCTTCAATACCAACCCCCACTCCATGTATCCCCCTCGGCACCATGCCTTAGGGGGATACATAGTGCGCAGTGCAGACAAAAGAGCCAGTCTGCCCACCCTCCCCCTAATGGCACGCAGTGATACCCTAACTCATCTATTGTTTTGGACCAGATCTAATTAGATACGCACAAATATTTGAGGTATATTGAATCCTACTGCAGTTGGCCACCTTACTGACTTTATATTCTCCATGCCCAGGGTGCTGTAATGGCAGCAGGACCAGATTGCCACCCATTTCATGCAGACCTTCAGACTAATGCATTGCCAGTAGCCGGGAGTCCATCCTGTTTTGAGTGCCACTCCCTTACAGGCTAACTGGCTCGGTAACACTAAACCACCTGCCCCTGATGGCCTTATTGAGGAGCTCACAGTCACTTAGCACATGTTAATGTCCTGTAAGAAGCAGATTAGAGTAAGCTGTGAGTTTAACATCCAGCCCAACCCCCTGGATGAAAGTGTTTATTTTTCTATAGTAATAATAATATTTTTCTATAATAAAAATCACATTTTTATTTAGAGGCATGCTTCAAAACATCCAAGGACACTGTACAAAGAATGACAGACAAAAAACTTAATGGTCATCAAAATTAAAATTTCAAGACAGTAAAAATATTTGCTTAAAATAGGCCATTTCCCACTGACTTTTGCACTGTACATTATGCTTGTGAGGATATACTTATTGTCGATTCATACTTGGGACATTCTGGAACAATGTCAGAATATCCTATGTTGTAAATATGGTGGAAAAAAACAATACTAATAGACTGCGTGTCAGATTATTCTAGGCATTTGGAATTGCAAAAGTAATTTAAGGATGAAAAAGGGTGATGCACACCTTGTCAAGACCTGCACATGGTCTTGTTATTCTGACAGAGGAACAGAAAGCAACGAAGCTGCACGATCTCTGAGGGTTAATGTGTCTCTTTGTCTACAGATAACGAGATGCGTGGAGTGTCATTCATCTTCTTGATAGGTTACTGGGAGGGGGATGAGCCTCTGTAGACTGCCCTGCCCTCTACACATACACATAAATACAACCATGGACCTTGAGACACATTTCTTGACTTTTAGAACCATTTAGAATTTTTGTCATGTTTTTGTCGTTACAACACCCAAAGAATCTCCGGTTCATTCAATACAATTACAAATTGGATCAATAAAGATGTATCATTTGATAAACATTTTCACTTGTACTTCAGCATAAATAAATATCCCTAGCTTACCATGATGGACTTAAACGATACACAGATGTGTTCAGTAGGGTGGTGGCTTTGCCTGAAGGTTTTATATCTCATAAATATATCATAAGCTCCATGATGTTGACAACAGAAGTTGGAAATAAATAATTCATGTTGAGCCTGAATATGTTACTCTTGTTGTATTGGATCAGAACACATTTGTTTGATTTTGTTTCTTCAGTTGGACAAACTGATCAGACACAACATTAAGACCATGTCCTAATATTGTGTAAGTCCCTTGTGCCTCCAAAACAGTTGTGTGTCATGGTGTCTGACAACATAATGTGGTTAGTGGGGGGCATAGAGTCCAGTGGGTTGAGGGGAGGAGTCTCTGCAGATCATCTCACAGATACTTGATCTGTTTGGGATCTAGTGAACTTGGATGCCAGGTCAACACCTTGTGCTGTTCTTCACGTTTTTTTTGAGTTGTTCCTAAAAGTTTTCTGTGTGTGCCTGCATCCTGCTGGGGATGGCTGCTGCCATCAAATAGTGCCATTGCTATGAGATGGGGGTGTCTGGTCTGGTCGAGCTGGGTGGTACATGTCTAAGTAGCATCCACACAAATGCCAGGTCCAGACGTTTCCCAGCAGAACATTGAATTGTCATAACATGGTCACTGTTATTTCCGTCTCCTTGTCAGGTGTGTTCAGAGATGTGAGAATTTTTTTGTGGTGGTTAGTACAATACACATACACATAAACCTGGAAAATCGAACAATATTTGAACGTATCTGTGGATTGGACCATTGGACCATTGGATTGAACCATTCATAAGTCAGAACACTCTTGCCAAAACATTCATTACACTAAATTAATTCTTTTTGTTATCACTTTTCTTCACTAAATCTTCACTTCATGAAGGTTATGGTCTTTTGTTTAAATATCTTACCCGTAATTCATAGTATCGCGGCACATTGAAGGTATAGCTACGATGTAGCCATGTTACCCTGCTGCACACCTCCCTCCGCAATATAACTGCACCTTGTGGCAACCCAGACCATAGCAACTTTGATTGGTCTGACACGCATTTCTTTGTTTATGTGACTCGGCAGCTGGACAAGCACAGAAATTTCTCCTTTGTTCAGGATCATATGCCCCATGTTCTCGTGCGTCTTCTTTAAGTTGGGCCTAATAATGTAATGTAACTAATAAGCAGCCAAGTGAGTGTGACCATCCTAAGTGCTGAACTGGTTCTTTTTAAGTGCATTTAGACTGCTCTTTGTGATTTCACTATTTGTCAATATAGAGGTCTGTATATAATGGTCAGTCAAATCTGTCCTTAGGCCAAGGGCTGTTGGGAGTCTTACTGTTCTAAATGTACATTTAGGACATAAGTTAGGAAGAGCTGTTCCCCTCAACCCTCACAGTGTGTATTTAGGCTGCTTGGTTGTATGTGTGTATGTATTAGCTAGTGGGTGTCAATGTCAACAAAAATCTCCAGGGATTTCAACTTGGCCGTGTCTTAATTATTTGGTAGAGCAAGTGGGGTAATGTTGAGTTGAAAGTTGAGTGACCCAGATATTTTGGGTTTGGATATTTGTTTTGTAGGCATTTAGTTTTCAGTTTTGGGATTCAGACATCTGAATATCAGATTTGTTTTCCCAGACATCCTAAAATGACTGCTAAAATATTATTATTTGCCTTAGTTTTTGTTTCAAGTGTTTAATATGATGATGACAAAAAAGGAACTATGCGCTGAATCAAAGCTGAGCAGAAGTACAAGAAATTCATTCTGAACTAAACCTTATGTTCTTAGAGTAATAAAACATCTTATGTTCATAGATAAACTGAATTTCTGTTTCAATTCTACAGAACTAGTACAGTGTTTCCTCTAGGATTTTTTTTCATCAACAGGGACAGATTCTTCAGTGCTGGCAAACAAAGATTTTACTTTAACAACCTATTTATTGAATCGCTAGTTGATTCAAGTTAAAAACAAAAATAAAAATAAAAACAATAAATAATAATTTCTTGATGGGGCTGTAGAATCAGTGGCAAAGTTTGCACCCAGTGTCGGAACAATGAATTTGTTCTGTTTTAGAGAAGAGCCATAGAATGATTGCAAGTGTGAAATATTTTTTTTTTACCTAACCATTTATGAGTCAGTAAAAGGCTAATGATACCTGACTAGCGTTATCTTCATCAAGGGCCTTTCTCTTAGAGAAATATTTTGACAAGCTCATCTGACAATGCAGTCAGCAATTACATCACGGCGGTTAGATATCAGCTTAATGCTATCAATTATACCACTTTCACATTTTCAGACGTGAGTCGACTCGCGTGTCGTGCGCTTTGACATCGGCAAAAGTCCTGGGTTGGACCTTCCACTGTGAGAGCTGCGTGCCTGTTTTTTACTCCCTCATACGTCATTGCGTACAGGTCATCAGTATTTTGTAAATGTCTAACTGTTTAACTTGTGAAATCTATTATGGGTTATCTTAAGCTAATAAGTCTACCTTTTCTTCGGTAAGTCACTGCCCTTTTCTTTTTTCAAAGATCACACACCTCCAACTTTCTGACCTGGTGCCTGGGTCCTTGACATGATATCACTTTCACTTTTGTGAGTAATTAACATCGTAATACCCCCGTTCCCCTCCCCGCCCTCCCAAAGAGTAGATACTGAGCAACATAGTTATCTGTTGTTTACCTTCGTACTTGCGAGTACCCAATCCAACAGGACTCTGCTGTGAAGGTGGACACATGTGGCGGTGGTGTGTTTGCGACAATAAAAAAGAAAAATAAATTTGAAGGAGTGGCGGCTAGGATTATGGAATGGCGGCCCGTCACTGCTAAATGAATGTAGAGGAAGCACTGTAGCATGGCACTGAAGTAAGTTGGTTCAGTGGCAGTTGACAGGCTACCTCATCCTACTGCTGTTTGTTTGTTTCCACTCTGGTGCAAGCTGTGTCCATTTCTTTTAAGATTAGATCATGTTGGACCAGTTGAATGTGGTGCAGGAGGGTACTGAACTAAATGGGCTTTAAGTTTAAAGGACTGATTTTGCCCACTGTCTGTTCTATAAATGTCAGATAAACTACAATTTGCCAGTGTTTACGTGTTTGTCTATTAGACTGAGATTCTCTATGTTCAGAGATTGATGCAACTGTTCAGTAACGTGCTCTTTAGAGCGTTGTATTCACAAACCCTAGGCTCACATGCACTCTTCCTCTCCTCTGTGTGTGTGTGTTCCAGCAGCAGATTGAATTTCTTTTTTTTTTTTTTTCCTCTCTGTCATTCTGTATGTGTGTGAACTAAACACTTCTGTGATACAACAGAAACCGCACCACTGCCTTGTATGGTCAGATGGCGATTCAGGCATTTACACACACTGGCTCTCATTTCCTGGAGGGATTTTACCTGCTCACTGTTCACATGCATTTGCTTGAAGTTTCCGCTCTGAAGACTGTCCATGAACAGTTTTTTGTGGTGGTAGCTGTTGTAAAATTCTGAAAAATGTGGCATTTTTTTGTACTTTCTGTTGTTGTGGCTTGTAAAGCTCTGAGTTAGGAAAATCCCCTCCTTTTCCCGAACGTAATTAAACCTCTTTTTTGATTTTCACTCCACTGCATGAATCAACCACCTTCTTCCTGTTAACCGCTTTATTCTTTTCTCACAGTTGCATGCACATACACATACACTTGGGTCCTCGGACACTCGCCAAACTCATTTGTAAACATTGTTTAAACACAACTAGCACCGTCTGCTGCACAGCCGCAAATCTGTTGCCATGTTCAGGTTCAGCAGGCCAACTTTAGCTTGTTGTAAATGTCTCAAGGTGTGGTGAGAATGTAGGAAGAATGTAAGGAATTCAGGAAGTGGCATGCCACCAAATTCCCTTTTCTCTGATTTTGTCTTTGTAAATTTATGCAAATAAGATTTTCAGACTTCAGTTTGGAAGTTCTTTTGTTCATTCACACATCATGTGTATGTTACTCATGCATTAGTTGATCACTTGCTGACCCTTCAGCTCCGAAAACTCATGCACACACACAGACACACTCACATTCTTTGTCAGCTGTCGCTGTGTAGCTCCAAGGAGTCTTGAGGAAGTTGACAGAGCTGGAATGTGGTCGGGACTGCATGAGGCATTTACTTTCCACCATAAATCATCTTCAGCATTTGTAGCACTGATAAATCTAAGTAAAAACCCAACATTGTGTGTAGCCTCATGCACCCAGCAAAGGTCTGCATAGGTCTGCAGCACTACACTACTTTGCATTATCAAAATGATGATAGGCACTTTTTAAAGCTCTGATGTTTTATTGAACAATGCTCAAAGTGACATCAATAGATTACTTGTTGTATCAACCAGCTGTTCATTATTTGTTCAGCTCTTACATCTGGAAAAGAACACCTCACAACTAAGATTCCTTGGTTTTAAAATGGGTTGAATAATTGAGTATCAGTTTGATGGTTGAAATGTGCACCCCAGTTTCCCTACATTGCCCACTATCAGTATACAACACGCTTATTGTATGTTTAACTGCTTTTTACATAGTTGTGGCAGTGTGATAACCGCCTGGGGTAAATGTACAGATAACTTTGTACTCCAGCATCATCAACACATGCCCTCCACCACCTTCTGCAATCTGCACAATGCATTTCAAATATGGGGCCATTATTGTAGCAAAACTATTTGCAAATGTGTATTGCGATCCACAAATGCGTAACCCAATGCGCAAAGGTGTAACCAAATTTACAAATGTGTAAAATAAATTTGCAAATGCGTACACTAATCTCAACAATGTGACCTGAAGTATGGTATCCTTTATATCAACATACAAATGGCGTTGGCAGAATAATTTGAGCACAGTGCAGTTCGTCTGCATTAGCTGAGGATATCAAGTAGCTGAAATGGCTTCACCTGACTCCTAGTTTCTTAAATGATATAACGCACAAATAGACATTGACCTGCCCAGACGTGTGGCTGAGGGCAGCGCTTCTGCAGCCTTTCGGACCGAGGAACAGCCTGGAAGTCGATGATCAAATGCTGTTTCACCGTGGAGCGTTGGTCCCATTCATTAAGTCTATCCGACCAGCCCAGATACCGGTGGCTGCTGTCATTGGTGCTTGCGCCCCTGGTGGTATGGAGCTGTACAGCTACGTAGGCACACAAGTCTCTGTGCGCATTAGCAAATCGCTGCATGCATGCATTTGTGGATCTTCCGTGGAAGAAGATGCCCAATCTAGAGGCCGGATAAATCCTATAAATGGATGTACGCATTTGCAAATTTATTTAACACATTTGGGGATTTGGCTACACATTTATGAATTGTTTTTTTACACATATGTGGATCTGGTTACACATTTGTGCATTGGGTTACGCATTTGTGGATCACGATACGCATTTGTGGATCTGGTTATGCATTTGTGGATCGCAATACACATTTGCAAATAGTTTTACTACAATAATGGCCCCATATTCAAACCCCTGCAATGTTCTCAGCCCAGCTAAATCCCTTTCAGCTTGTATTTAACACAGAATTAAAAGTGACCCATTTTGTTAGGCCCCATTTCTAATGTGTAGAGGGAGAGAATGAGATACAGGATTCAACAGATTTAATTAAACTGTCTGGATACAGATGTCAGAAGTAAGATTTAATGGCACACAGGAACATATTTATATTAGAACTAGAATGTAAATTCTATGAAATTTTTGCTAACTGTTTTTTTTTCCCCTCTGTCTTGACAGTCTCCGTCTGATAATCTGACAACATTTATAAACATGCACTCTTTGCCTGCTTCGACTAGATATATGCTGCAGTTTTTTCAGCCCTTAGGCCTTCAACTAATAAAAAAAAACTGCAACACATGGTAATTGTCACCAGGGGCATTGAGTTAATAGTGATTTTAAATTCTGTTGGTATAGTTGAGTGACTCAACATGTTCCTAGCTACGTGTCAACAGCTCGAAGAATTCCTAAACTGAGTTTAGAATTGCTGTAAAGGGGCCTTTTCCAATTATGAAACCAGACACCAGTGTGCTGCAGAGCAGTCTCACTATAATCATTTCTCTAAACCATCATTTATCTGTGTGCCTGTGTGGATGGGATTTAATGATCCTCTCACTTCCTCTCTGTGCTACGTCACATGGTATCAGCGGGTCAGAGATGATGCTTTTACTTGCCCAGGAGGGGCCTCATCACATGAGGAATTTGATTCATGTTGATTCTCAGCCTCTGGCAATAGTAGCTGAAGAACAACCTTCAATGCCATGCATGTCACAATATCAGGTGAACTTCCTGTCTTGCTAATTTTTGTTTTTAAAGGGTGGGGTCTATTGACAAGTAAATCCACCAAGTTTCCTTGAAGTGCAAGTTTGACCTGAGACTTAGACTTGCTTTATTGTCATTCAACAAGCACACTATGGGTGCATAATTATATTTAACAGAATTTCATTTCCTTGGCTCATAGTGGAGTAGACTTATAATTTATCTAAAATACACTTTATTCATAGAATATAAAATGCTGATATGACTTGAACAGAAGTTAAAATCGGATAGAATAAAGTGGCATAGTGAGGTAGCAGCATGTCATAGTCCAGGGTCGGGATGCAGGAGGTCTGTACCAGTCCATAGACAGGTTTTATTTATTGTGTGTGAGTGTTCAACTACCCTTCTCAACACTTTACGTGCTCTCCTGCCTTATGTGATCTACCATGAGTCATCAGAAAAGGGTCATAGGTTTATACTTTTTTTTTTTTTCATGGATTTAGTTTTTTTAAGCTTGGAACATCTTGCCTGTTTTGGGCCACACATACAAGAATCTACTAGTAGCAAGAATCCATGTAAAGGTAATGAAATTCAGCAAGTTGTAGTGATAACTTGGAAACCTTTAGTGACACAAAATGGACAGGTTCCAAGTTGAAGCATCTCATTTTTGAGGCGACTTGAGAAGACGGAAACTTTTTGGCTGACTTGTACATTGAGACAACCAGAGTCTGGGGCGTCTATTGGCAAACAAATCTCGGCAACAAAGCAATGGCCAATCAGTGAATCACTTAATATGACAGAGCTTATGGACCCCACTATGATAATAACATCAAAACCTCCCCCAAATAAATAGTTTTACCTGGCATTTGATTTACTCACCACTTTGTCTTATTAAACCTAATCTAGGCTTTACATTTTACAAAAAAAAAAAAAAAAAGACATAACAACATTACTTTTGGCAGGCTGCTCACAACTACTTGGTATCCTGTCTCTGTGTCAGATTTCCAACCATGGCAACCAGAGTAGAATAATGGTTACAACATGAGGCAGCAAATTTTAATTCTCCGTCTAAAGGCAAACACTGCACCCAGTTTGTTACTTTTCCACGGCTGGCCAAAAGGGTAAGACTTAATTACTTTATGCAGGAGAGCAGTGGATTTCAGTTACTTTATGTGCAGGCATTTGTGTGGAGTCTTTGGGGAACTTTGGGCCAAACCAGTAAACTTGCAAGCATAACTAATGAAATAAGATGACTAATGGCTGGGTTGTGTGGGAGAGGCACTTCAATCAGTGCATTTACACGAACGCTTGAAATTTGACTTTCTGAATGTGGTCCTTGTCCCAGTTCACGTGCAACAGAGAAAATCGAATAACTGACGGGAGCATGTCCTCCTCCTCCACACTAGGTGGCGATATGTGTTTTTGTCAGTGGGTTAATACGGCCCCACTTTCTGGTTGACATAATACATCATATAATAAACCACTAGTTCATATGGCAGACCGGCATTTGAAACAACGACGAGATGGATCAGAGTTCAGCTTTTTTAATCTCGTACATAATGTGCACGCTGCTTCTGATGCAGATGAGATGCACGTTATCTCTCAGGAGGTTCTACTACTGGGATCTGTTTACCTTCTTCTTCTGCGACCAACTTTCTTAGACTTAGATTAACTTTATTGTCATTTTGTATGCACAAGGTGTATACAGAACCAAATTTCACTGCATGCAGCTCAGGGCAATGTTATAAAATTACAAATAAAATAAAATTCTTTGATGTTTTTGTTCTGGGGTCGTACACCAGCACAGTGGTTGTGGCGAATGTGCACACGTGTTGTCTAATTGAGCGTATACATGCTGGAGAAAATCGATTTCCAATTGCATTATCTGGGTGTCTTAGTCAGATAAGGAGAACTCCGATTTTAGTCGGAGTAACACGTTTACATGCGCTTCAGTCGTCCAGTTAGAGTCGGATTAAGGCAATAATTCGCTTTTTGTCACGTGCATGTAAACGCACTGAGTTTCTCACATGACTACTATCTAGATCACCCCTCGGGGGAGCACAAGTGGCTCCCGTGACAAAAGGAGATGAGAAGGGTGTGGTTAGAAGCTGCTGTGGTCAGAGGGTCAAAGAAATGGAGACTCTGGACAGAGAGGATGATGGAGTAAAAGCCTAAACCATAATGATCCAGGAAGAAACTAGACTGAGTGGATTAAGAGTTCTGAATATGACCCCACTCCCAGTCCATATTAATATCTAAATTTTTTACTAGCACAGTCAGGATCACCCAGCACAGTCCATCTCTAAAGCAACCATCAATGACGCAGCAGTTAGCCTCTGCATCTGCAGAACAGAGGGGGAAGACAAAGGCCAACAAATAAGCCATTCGGTGCTCGTTTCCCACCTCCTCCTTCTTCTCACCCTCTGTGGACTGTGTCGTGTCAGGACATTGTGAGGCCTCTCATAGATTTCACCGCTCCAAACCACAGCTTTTGCTCTTTTATATTTTTTCAGTTGCTGGAAGCAGTTTAGGGCCATGTCCCAAGTCATCTGTTTTTCTTCTCCCCCCATTAATTTTACAGTTAAAACGTCTACTTTTCTAAATTGTGGCTGTTTAGTAGTTAACTGAACCTTTGAATTTATTTTGTTTCTGAGGCGTTATTGTCATTTCTGTCTTAAATGGTTGCGTTGTCACTCTGTCAGAGTGTGGCTGGTTTTATAGAAATAATTTACTGGCATCTTGCACTGCTCATTTCCTGTTTTTTTGCCCCCCCCCCCCCCCCAAATTCCACTGAGGCCCCTTACCATAAATGGTGCTTCCTTTGGCTGACAGAATTCAGCATTTAAAAGGAAGTCTAAAGAATGCATGGGCATGTAGTAAAAACTGTGCCTGGAGATTAATCCATGTTTTGTTGTTTGTCTACAGGATATTAAACTGTGAAAGGAACAACCCTCCTAGTTAACAACATCAACGTTGGCATCCACATCTTAGGAGGAGGGGATGAAGCCAGATGGGGTTACAATGGACACGACAGAGCCCACAGAAACTGCAGCAGTAGCAGAGCCGTCTTCATTGCAGGACAACATAACAGAGCAAGCCCCGTCTCAACAAGAGGAAGGAGCAAAGGATGCAGCACAAAGAGCTGCTCCAAAGGCTAATGGCAAGTCAGGGACAACAGAACTTAAAGTCAAACCAAAGGCCACCGTAACAAAAACTCAATCCACAACCAAATCAGCAGGAGTGTCTGGATCTTTCTCACGGCCAACTACTGCATCGCACCGCACAGTGAATGACGTAAAGTCCTCCAACAATATTTCTGCAGCTGCAGGAAAGAAATTGGCGACAACCACAGCAAAAGCATCATTGACAGGAGCTGTACCTAAAAGACCAATAGGTGTAGCGGGAGTTTCCACTGTATCCAAGAGCCAAACCAGAGTGCCTGACAAGAAGTCTGTTGGACCCCCCAGGACTACATCTGTTGGTGCTCCTTCAGCGACAAATGGTACCAAACTAACACCTGTGAATGGCACTACCAAGAAGAGACCAGCGACTGAGACTGTAAACGTAGCTAGATCCAAAACCACAGGTGAGTCCAAAGGTGTTTTGTAAAAACAAATTTTGACTGATGAAGTTTTCAGAACCTCTAAAGCTGGATTTAAGCTTCTGCATCACACTTACATCATAGCTACAGTGTAGCTGTGTAGTCCATTTACGTTCCTAGATACAATGCAGAAATATAAATCAAATTTTACAAGGCATTTTGCCTTTTTTGTTTATTCTGACTTCTTTGCAATCTCATTGTCATTTTTGTAGCTACTACCAGTAGAACGGTGGCTTCCAGCTCTTCTAAGCCCAGCACTTCAACCACATCTAAAGCTGTTGGTGCGACTACTTCAAAACCCACAAGGTAAAGCTGTCTATCTCAAACAGACAACAGCCAAACTCACAGGTCTGATGGTGACGTGTAGTGAACATTTGAATAAAATTTTGTGGTTGGGAACCCCCTTTAATTTATTGATAAAATATGACGAATGTGCTTGTCTCTCTCTCCGCTTTTGTTTCTGACTTTCTCTCTCTCAGAAAATACACACTCACTATTCTCTGAGGTCTGAACTTTGTACCCCCCTTACAAACTGCATGACAGGGTGACTTTGTTTATCTTGGTGCCATGAAAAGGAGCAGTGGAGAACGATGTCCATTGTGGCCTTTGAGCCATTATTGAGTCGGATTTCACTTCAAGTGTGTGTGAGTCATGTTAGCAGAAATAACCTGAAACAGAGGGCCTTAACAGAACCAGTGATACTGAAGAACCACCGCTTTGTCCCAAACAGACCCCCTGGCAGAAACCAGACCCACCTCCCCAGGCCAGAGAGTTGTTGACTTGGATCATAATCCCTCTCATTCTAGGCCCATTGATTTTGATAGAGAGTGCTCTGCTTGAGCTACTTGCTGCTCTTAAATCGTCTTCATTTTTTTGCCATTTAAACTAGAAAAGGGAAAACACAGGATTTATATTCACAAAACATATTTGCCAGTTCATGCATTGGCTTTCAGCAGTTTGTTTATCCAATATATTTCTGATGTGATAGGTCTTGACTTGATAAGTATAGTAACTTGTGCAAATTAAGTGAACTTTCTTAAAAGTTTACTGCTAGTCAGATCTATAATACACCATTCTACTGTGTTTCCACAGGATGTAATGTTCTGTACTGAGGGCCTTGTTTAGATTATGCTTCCACTTGGCTTTTCTCTTAATGCTCTCTTATTAAATAAAGGAATAAAGTGCTGCATCACTATTCTATGAAGTAGCAAGCGGTCACTGCATTCATATTTGACTATAAGAAAATGTGCTCCCAATGGCACTTTGTTTATCTTGCATTACTATCTGAGATATACATACAAGCTAAAATGTATGACCTATATTATGCATTCAACAATGCATTTACTTCAACAACAAATAATTTTCATGGAGAGTATTGTGATTTTGTGCAGTCAATTAATTTGTGTTAAGACTATACATTTTCATGGTTTCTGAGATTGGGCGTCTTGTTTTATTGGTTCCAAAGCCAAAGATGCTTATTTTGTAAAAGTTGTACAACTACAAGTTGTAGTTTTAGTTTGATAAATGACTTGATTAACTAAGCGCGTCCACATACCTTTAGTGACCATTGTCAATTTTAGGAGGCATGACTTATTGTGGCAACACATTAACTGCAGGGTGATGATCTGTACTGTGTGTGTGTCAGTGTGGACATGGAGAAGCTCATCCTGTGAATTAATTAGATGAGTCTTTTGAACTGCAGGAGTCTGATTACAGTGGCACCTCGCCCTTATGTCAGTGCTTGCTGACTTGCTCCCTGCAATGTAACATCAGGCTCTCAACAAGAGAGCAGCAGAATGTGTCTTCCCTTCTGAAAGGTGATGCATGCTGTGTTTTATGTCACCTTTGTGTGTGTGTGTGATGTGATCAGTAGTGTGTTAGAGCCATTGTATAGCAACTGTTTTAATGGTGTGAATTTCAGTCTGTATTGATTTTTGTGTTGTCTCTCTGGCAGTAATATCAACAAATCTCCTCTTAGTTCGTGACATGACTTGCTTTAAACTTGCAAAAGTGTGCAGATCTAACCTTCAATTCCAACGTAATTTAATAGCATTTGGCCAACTATGCACTGAGCTCTAGTTTCAACACAGCAGCTTGATTTCCTCTTTGTTGTAATTCCAGCCATACCATATTGTTTTCATACTACTGTGGCAACCAAACTGTCAAGGCCTGTTGGGATATGTACACACATAAACCTGTGTCCAATACTTTTTCTTAAAATGTTAAAATGTACTGGCCCAAAGTGAGAAACAAAAAATATTAGGACTTATCTCAAAATACTTTACTTCAACTCAAAGAGACAGTTTGGTGAAGAATAAATAAGGTTGGCTGATTAAATTGGACTCGGAGCTCCCTAAAATAGGATTTCACCCAGCTGAAATTTGAATGAGCATCTCTGGTCCTAATTTCTTCCAGTGTTTCCTGCACCATTGGCACTGTCACCAGTTTATACATTTCTGTAAATAGCTTCTAATAGTAGCTGTTCCAGTTTCCCAGAAGAGTTAATTCACTGCGCGTTGACCATTTGTGTTCTTTGCAGTGTGTTTAAGTGCAGCATCATAGCCTAGACTCAAGCGATGTCCTGTGGTTCTTTGATTTCAGGATGGTGTGTCTGTACCTTTGGGAAAGTTAATGTGATTTGATAGAAGCAAATGGTAAAAAGGCAGTAAAAATGGATCTGTGCTTAACAACCTTGTTGTGAACACAGCAGAGGCAGGATTGCGTCACTTGTGTGTCACTTACAATATGTACCTAGGAAATGCACACAATCCATTTACTGCAGGGTGTCTCTGTTATAGTGGTTGTTCAGATTGATAAATAGAGCTGACACCAAATGTAGGATCTGGCGCTTGCCTTACTCTGATCTCCTTTATTGCTGGCCTATGGAGTCCTTGCACTGAGCTTTTCCCCCCACCCCACCCCCTCTTTCCATCTTCCTTCTCAGCACCCGTTGATCTGTCTCTTTGCCTTCTGTACATGTACAGTGCTGGGCATTTAGCCAGGATCTTTTAAGTCTTTTTGGAGCCTTCACATCTATGTAGCATTCAGACACATTTGTCATTTAACTGCATATAGGGCCTGAAAAAAATCAATGTGCATTTGTGCAACAACAGAAGGACAGTGATTTTATCGCCTTTGTATTGCAGTGCTGTGATTAATATTCAAAAGGTCACCACTGGGAATCGTTGGTGTTTATCCTCATTCAAAAACTGAATGGCCTGTAATGTATTATTTGTCAAAGGTTACACCAAAGGCACTGTACTGACTTCACAGGAATGATGTGGCTTTGCAGTACACTTTCATCTTACCTTTTTATCATCTTATTTTGTTCTCTATCTGAATAATCCTGATCTTATAGTGCGTTGACCCACTAGAGATAAAACTGCGTCATTTCTCCCTAACAGACTTGGCTGGGAGCTGGATTACATTCCTAACATAAAACGACCCATGGCATCTGTCACAGTGACAGTGGGTGTCTAGGGCCTCCTAAGAGCCAAGATTGTCAGCCCCGACTATTGCTAGGCAGCAACGCATCATCTACAACTCTGGACTGAGCTGGTCCAGGCATTCACTATTTATTGTCAAGGAAGAATCTGAAAGCTCACACAAAGTCTAAGGAATGTGTGCTCCTTTCGGGAAGGAGTAAATCTGCTAGTTTTGGACAGCCGACAAACCAAACAAGGCATTGTTAGGGTGCTCCATTTCCCTTTGTTGTCTCTGTGGGGGCCATTGAAAAGATGAGAGGGAAAAGGGCAAAGGCAGAAGCATGTGTACTTATACTGCAATTTATGTAGGGCAACCTTACTGCAACATGGAAGAAGTCTGTCTGCTGGCCAACTGATTAAATCAGAATAATTCAATCTTTGTCAGGGGACCTTTGTTTTCTTTAAAGAAAGGAAAATTGTGGATAGGAGGTATGGCTTCATCAAAGATGCTCTGACTTGTGTTTATACTTTGATTTTTGGCAAAACAGACGTGGCAGCTGCTCAGTAGATTAAATCCATGAGAATGTTATTGCATCTGTGATAAACTTTTGTGACTATTGACTGAAAAACAAAGGGAGCCCATAAAGTATCAGTGGCGTATTCCTATGTTGAACTCTGACCTCGTGTTTAGTCAATAAAATTGTGTAGTACTTCTCATCTTTGCTGGATTGTGGTTTTGTATTGATTTTTTCCCTCTGTTGGCAGGAAATGTAATCCATACTAATACTCAAACAACAGAACCACCCGGCACCGTCCACAGGCAGTGTGCAGAGTCATTAGTGGCATTAGGGGCTGTGTTTTTTCCTCTCCATGCTGTCTCTCTGGATCCAACCGGAATAACTTAGAACTCATCATGGAACTTTGGAGAGAGGCTTTGGTGTCGTTTAGAGTTATATTGTCTATGAAGTCCCTGTGCCCTCTTCATTCATCACTTAACTAACTTCAGTTCTCCCCACCATCCCCATCTAGACAAAGTTATTATTTTGATTTTCTCTATTTTGATTCCTGACGTAATTGCATGGTCCTGCCAGTTCACATTTGGTCTGCATCAAGGATTTGATATGAAAATTGCTTTAATATATGGACATTCTCCTACTTTTATTGCTGTTTCTGCTCAAACTTTCCGATCTGTTTCTTGTTACCACCCTGTTCAACTGTAACTCTGGGTAGATCTCATGTCGGTGTCTGACACACTTTCCAGTGTTTGGGCTGTATTTCACCTTAAAACCCAAATCTTCTGTCTGATAGCAGCCAATTACTCCCATAGATATGATTCCATGGCTGTGCAGTGGTTGTCTGATCTTTCTGAAACAAAAGGCCATTGTAATGGGTAATGTAATGTGGGAGCGGCATCTGTGTGCAGGCATGCTACCCCACTGAAAGCCATCAAAGTCATTCTGTATTTGCCCGTTTATGTCATGATCTTCTACAATATCAGTAGACCAAGTAAAAAACAATACAAATTGTTGTAATTGTATGCGGAACCACACAGCTCCTTAAGGCGATCCAGTCTGCTGTGTTTGAAAGGCTTAATATTTACAGTGCTGAGGTTTTACATTGTTTCTACAAACTAAGTTTGTTTTTAGGTTAGCCAAGGAAGTAATGTTCATTGCAGTGTGGGGATTTCACCAAGTATAGCACAGAAAATGCAAAACTGAATAGTCAGGTCAATTGTGGGGAGAAATCTGCTTCATTGTACTGTTCTTCTAGTGTTCTTCTATCACATTGACCTAAAGGTTGTATTTCGGACACAAACTGGACCATAGAAAAACTTTCAGTTTGGGCAATTTTAGTTGCATTTACATTGCACTTGGATATGTTTTGTGTTTGGTTATTATTAAATGTAGGTTTCTATGAATTGTCTCCTCGATTAACTGACAGAGATGAAAGGTGCTGTGCAACCCATGTTTATATAAGCTAATAAATAAAATGAATGTTGATGTTAAAAATGCATGTTAACTACATAATGTTGTTGGGTGTATCAGCCTGTCTGTGCGAAAGACTTGAGCACATGTTGATTCTAATTGTTTATCTAGGAGCAAAGCTGAACTGAATAAGAGGAATGGAGAAAGGAGATTTGGCTTGTTGTAGTTGCAGTTGAGGCGATTGAGTGGATTAGTACAGTGTCACGTAAGAGCTCTTCCAAACAGAGCAGTAGACGAGGAGCTTAGTACAGGATAAATTCTAAGACTGTTTTCCTCTCTACATCAACACCTGCTGTATGTGGTCTTGGTTATTATTTCAGCCCCTCCCTTTTAAGCCTATTCTTTAGCTGTGTAGCTTTCATAATTTTTCATCTCCTCTACCTCTGCACTACAATTTTCTAAACCATCCTTAACCACTTAGAAGTGACTGGAAGATGGAGGATGTCTTATGTGGCTGTATATGGAAGGTGCTGCATCAGTTGTCCCAATGCTGAAACTGCTTTTGTAGCTTACATTAGCAGGTCAAATTAAGTTAAGCTTGAAACAAATAAATGGGGCACAAAAATTAATCTGCATTTTTATCTATTTTTATTTCTGTATTATTTAATTAATAATTTTCATGCCATCTAAATGTGTCTGTCTTTGTTTGTCTCCAGGCCTGCTACAGCTGTCTCAGCATCTCGACCTACAACCACAACATCCAGACCCACAGCTACAACCAAACCTTCCACAACAGCCAAAACCACTGTTTCCAGAGTTAACACAGCACCATCTACTGGCAGGTCCACAGCAGCACCTCCTCCTAGAACCACTGCTGCTAAGAAAGGTAAGAAGGACCTTGATATCTTTTGCTTGATAGTCATTTAAACTGGGGAACATTTGCTACTTTGAATCTGGAGACTGAAGTTTTTTAATCAAAGAATATTGTAACAAATGCTAAAAATTTGCTAGTGACAAAACTGTTTTATTATTAACAGTCAAATAGGTGTGTGAGTCTTTATTTGTTTTTCCCCATCAGATGTCAGTCGACCAGCTTCTACTACAGTGGCCAAGAAACCCACAGCAGCTACAGCATCAGCTGCGACCAAAAAACCCGAACCTTCTAAACCCACAGCCACCGTAAAACTCAACTCTGCCCCCAAATGGTCCACACCAACAAAGGCAGCAGATACAAAGCTGTCACAGTCCAAACCTCAACAGCCTGCAAAACCTGCTCCCATAAAGAAACCTCTAGCTGCTGTACGATTCCCTGCAAATAACAAATTGCCCCTTGGTCAAACCCCACCTGCCTCTCCAGCCAACAAATCTGCAAATGGTAGTGCCTCTAAAACCAAGCGTGCTACCAAACCCACTCAGGCTGTTCCACCTTTCACTGCCGCCAAGAAGGCCGATGTCTCAAAGACTACTGCACAGTGTGCAACTGGTACCGCGACTGTAGCTGCCACAGCGGCAGCAGTCGCCTCAACAGCGAGTCTAGCGGAAACACAAGGAAAGGCTACAGTGCCCTTACCACTGGGATCATTCCATGCTGCCTCTACATCTGAGGAGCTCTCAGCCCCTGTCTTGGCCCAGGATACTGCACCAGAAGTGGCTCCTCAAGAGGCTTTTCAAAGCCATGAAGCTGCACCCACTCCACAAAGCCCTGTTAGGCCAACCTCGCCTCAAACATCTCCACCTGAGGAACTTTTAGAAAGCAGTGCTAGCTTAATAAAAACCCAGGAGCAGATCCCTTTCCCTGTTAAGCCTACATTACCACCAGTGGCCTCAGTTCCAGACCACTTGGAAGGGCCTGCTCACTTAACAGAACAGACCCCTTCAACATCTACAGCTCTCCCCTCAGAAAATGCCATCCTACAGATAGTCCCACCAACCAATCTAAACGAGGATGAAGATGAAGAGGAAAAGGAGGGTAGTCAGCAGGTTTCTGTGTCTGAAATGAGTGGAACCACACAGCCCACAGAAGAGTCTCGCCCTGGGTCAGCTGGACCAGTAGGAGGCTCGGTTTGGAGAGCTAGTGGTCCCTTGCTCTCTGAGTTAGACTCTGAGGAGGTAAGTGGCAGCCAGCAGGGTGCATCTGAACTGAGTGCCCCTGGTGTCTTGGAGGGCACAGAAAGCATGGATGATCTGGGGGACGGCAGTCTCAAAGGAGCTATTGACATGGAAGGAGCCTCAGCAGGTTCACCTGACTTTGAGAAGGTTCCTGACATACCAGTTAATGACTTTGATGAGGATGAAGATGAGGATGACTATGATGATGATCGGGTGTGTGACATGGATGTGGGCTCAGAGCGTGCAGATGAACCACAAAGACCCAGACATGACAACGACGTGGATGATGATGATGATGATGATGATGATGATGATGTGGAGATGGCTAGTGAGGGGGTGACAGAGAGTGGGCTAGAAAGCTATGGGAATGCAGATGAGGATGACTTTGCAGAGGATGAAAGGCTGGACAACTTGAACAGGGTGGTCCAGCCCCCACCTCCCCCGCCTATGCTGCCCTCTGCCCCGGCTGCTCAGTGGGATCAACCAAACCCTTTTGCTAATCCCTGGGCGGAACCCATTGAGCAAGGGCTTCACGCCATACAAGGAGCAGGGGCGGCTGTAACAAGCCCTTTGGCAGACCCCTGGCAAGCAGATTCCGAAACCCCAACTCAGTCCCCTGCTCAAGCCTGGCTAGAACTAGGTTCTGCTCCTTTAGTCCCCGAAAATCAAGAAGTTCCTCAGTATTCCTCTCTCAAAGGTGAGCCACAAAATCTCGCTGTTCCAATGTCCATTGATCAGATCAGCCCAGCTCCAGTGCAGACCCTGACTTCAGGTGCCCCAGGAATGTCTCTATCAAGCACCCTAAGTAGTGAGACCAGCACACCTGAGGAACTGGGCGACTACAATCGAGAAGGGAACCTCCAGCCACGAGCCCCTCTGGAGGGGCCACAGCCTGACCTGGCTGTTCAGTTAGACAGAGGAGAGGGAGAGGAGGAGGCTGACACCCTGCCTGCTGATGAAGTGCTGGGAGGCCCTGCAACTGCCCCCACTTCCAACCCCTCCTCATCCTCCGTAACAGAAGATGAGGCCAGCGACACAGAGGGAGAAGCTCAACTGGATGACTCCTTGGAGACTCCAGCAGTCATCCACATAACCTTTGACAACCAACCTTCAGCCCAGCGCTGCTTGTCAACTGTAGAAGAAGGTGAGGAGGCTGAGATGGAGGGCACTGCAGGGGAAGACACCACTCCACCTTCAGCTACCTCTTTGGTATCTTATGGCTTTGACACCACGACCACAGCTTCAAATTCAAATGCACAGTCCACAGGGGAGAGCTGCATCAAGAGTCCTGGCATCTTCTCCTTGGAGGAGCTGCCTGAAGAGGCCAAGGAATCTGGCTTCATCTCGCCGCCTTCTGCCCTTCTTGCAGAGCAGCAGTACATTGAGTGTGGGAAGCAGGAAGTAGAGTCAGCTGAGCATGGCAAGGAGGAAGTGCTGGGGTCAGAGGAAGCCCCAGTTCCATCATCAACTCTGTGCACTTTGCAGCAACCAGAGGAAAACACAGATGATATCCAGCCGCCCTACTATTCTGCTATCTGCGAAAAGACCGAGGACTCTTTTGCAGGTAACGTATAGTTCATCATCTCCCTAACAGCCCCAAGTTATGTCTCTTAACTCTCTCTGACTCCTCAACATCCCAGCTATAGTCCTTGTTGTCATTGTTTATCCTGAAATGTCTGGGGGTGGACATAATCAAAGATTAAAAAAAAATAAATAAATGAATAAATCAGAGAGCAAAAAAGGGAAGATATAAAGAGGACAGCAGTGGCACTTCATGATATAATGTTTTCATAATGATTATACGGCTTCAACTCCTGTATGTGCAATAGCTCTATCTATTTACTGTTAATGTGTGAGCGTGCCTGGGATTCGGTTTTCACCTTATTTAACAGAGAATTATGTGGTTGCCCTAAACTGGCATGGTTGTGAATTATCTGTTTACAGCTCTTAAAGAGGGAAAACATAACAAAAGAAATGTGTAATGAATTGTTGATCATGTTTCCATGTGTATTTACCCCTGTACTTTTTACTGAACCAAGTTAACAACTGAAAATGAGTTTTGATTGTATATTCATGTTTGACTGTTGCTTTCCTACCATACACAGAACATCTTCCTTATCCTTACTCTTCTTGCACTTTAAACTGTACCCAGCTTTTTTTTGTTTGTTTGTTTGTTTATCCATCTTTTGGAGTAATGAACCTTAAAACTTTAAATAAAGATTAGATTTCTACCATGATGCACTCTCTCACTGTACAGTTTTATTACAATGAACACTTTGGAGTGGAGTGCAATGCACAATAATGGTGGATGATTTGTTTTGTACACAAACCCACATAACACCATTGGTGTTCATTTAGACAAACCAGTGTCTCTGTACGCTCAACGAGTTCCTACAGTTCCTTTAAAAATTGGACACTTGACAACAAGCACTGAAACTCATGTCCAACCTCAGTGATCTGAAAATAAAACAACCAGAGCATGTGAGCTGATTACCTCCTCATCAGATGACCTCATCCTTTGATCAAACCCACCTGAAGCTGCAATGAAGATTTGATGTCGTACGGCCTCATTGGAACCAACGGCTCATTCTTCTGCTCCTGTAATTTCCCTCCAGTTCACTGTGGGTGTGTTACTCTTTTAGCTCTTTTCTGCTGCCTTTTTTTTTTTTTTTTTTTTTTTAAGCATTTTTACTGCATTGTTATACAGCACTGTAATAAGGTTAACGAAAGCTTATGCATGTTATTGTTGCACAATCAACTGATTTCATCTCATTACTTTGATTGGTGTGTCCAGGGTTAGCCTGATAGCTTGGCTTTAGGACTTGATGTGCTTAGGTGTGAGTAACATCTGGCCGTGAATTGATTCGTTCTAAAGCCAAGCTATTATTTCCGTTTCTTGTGATGCTGGATGTATGGAAATGCATGGAGAGCTTTTGCATGTACCACTGGTCGACTAACTACAAACTCCATTCACGGGTGATGACTATTTAAGCTTGCGTTAAGCTTTTCTGTGATTGTTAATATTTCACCATAGCTGATAGTGATTGCATATACAGGAAGTCTGGCTGCTTTTTGCACATACAAATTCTTTCTTTTCTCTGTGTCGTATTTTAAAGTTATAAAAGAAATCCTCTTATAAATGCATTTTTGCTCTCTGCACAATTTTCCCACCCCCAGTCACCTTATCTTGGGTCACTATTTTCTTGTGTGTTTCACACAGATACTCCAGCCCTCTGATTACATTTTGAAAACCACCTGTCACTGCTGCACATGTCCCACTATGACTAGTTATAAAGATAAGAATACTTGTAAGTGTTGGTCAGTTTGGTGATGTAGGTTACTGGCACACCTCCAGGCTTGGCTTCACAATGCTTTAACTATTCTTTCAGCAAGTATGAGCCTCTGAAGCCCACCCTTCCCCTTGCCCTTTTCTGCTTGTACTCACACTGCATTGCTGTCACTTTCCCGCTGCCTGAAACTTCTGTTGTATGGCATCACACTACTGTAATCTTCCTTCCCACTTCCTTTCACACACAGGCTTCACCACGATCCCACACCCACACCGCCGCGATCACTCGGCATACCCCAGGGCCTACTACGACATCGTCAAAGCACCCGGCTCTGCTGCCACCCCGCCCAGGCTGACCTGTGCCGACCTCCCGCCCCGAAGCCTCGGGCAGCAGGCACTGAGCCCTCAACTCCGCAGGCTGGAGCAGCACCAGAGACAGCTGCTGGAGCTGCAGCAGCGTAGGGAGCAGCAGAATAGGCCCCTGGAGGAGGCGGAGCAGGAGAGGAAGAGGAGAGAGGAAGAGGAACAGAAGAAGAAGAAGGATGAGGCAGAAGAAGAAATAAAGCGAAATAAACAAGAGGACGAGAGGAAGATGAAGGAGCAGGCTGAGGTGGCAAAGAAAGAAGAGGAGGAGGAAAAATTGAGGAAAGATGAGGAGCTTAAGCAAAGGCAAGATCTTGAACTGCAACTGCAGCAGCAACAAGAGGAGCTGAAGCAAAGGCAGCAAATCATGCAGTGGCAACAGGAGCTGCAACAGTCCAATAAAGGCCAGACAGTTCTGCTGTCACCTTCCTCTGGCCTCTGTACGATCTACGAAGCTCTGGAGAACAGTGATGAAGAGGAGGCTGAAGAAGAGGGAATAAATGAGCTGAACCCTGTAGAAGCTAAAGAGAAGAAAGAGCCTCAGCAAGACACATCATACGAAGAGTTGGGCACCAACTGTGAAATGATGTCACATGAAGACCAACATCAAGACTCTTTGCTGTCTGACAGCCCCCCTCCTCTTCCAGGGTCTCCTCAGTCATCCAGTAATCCCTCACAGGATGGAGACACATCCTCCCCTTGTCCCCCTGAGTCTCCAGAGAGACCTCCACCCCTGGAACTGGACTGGGGGAAGAAAGTGGACATCGTCCAGCAGCTGATCAATCAGACCTTGTTGCTGAATCGAGACGGTTGCTCGTCTCTGATGCTGCTGCCAGGGGGGGCAGGAGGCACACTAAGCCCCCTGGAGAGCAGCCTGTGGCCCAGCCTCCTGCCTCCACTCACCCCTCCCTCTGCCACCGTCACTTCTGTCAGTAGTTTCTCCCCAGAGGCCACGGGCAGCTCCCCACAGGGAGAGTGGACAGTGGTGGAGCTGGAGACACATCATTGACGGCGGCCAAACGACTGCAGAGGTGGTATTTATCAACATGCACACAGGGAAAAAGACAAGTGCTGTTTACACACACAAGCAAGGGAATTTAATACTGGAAGAGAACTGAAACACACACACACACACACACACACACACACTCTCTCTAACTGTACTGTTTCTATACACTTATCTGTATTTCTGGAGAACGGCTGTACAGACTAAAACACATTTAGGCTCCACAGCGTGGTAAAAAGATCACACTATGTTAAGATCCATAAAATGATTTTATACATTTACTTAATATTTATCACAATTTACTAAATCATAAACGGTCGTTTTAAACTGTTCAAAACTGGGAATCTTAAGAAAAAAAAAAAAACAATACATGAGCAGCCCAAACGTGGTTCTCAAACAAGGGAAGACTCTTAAGGGATTACAATAACATATTTATTTTTGTTTTGAGACTGTAGACTTTATGAATACTGCTTTTGTTTATGGGTTTTGTTTAAACTACTGAATAAATCTACGTGTCAGGGCTTAAAAAAGATCCAAAAGCAGAGATGTGCCTAGGAATCATCCCTCTCTGGTTAAACTACTTACAGTATGTAGAGACATTCAGCCCGTGATGAGTCGTCTCAAGTGGAGAGCTTTATTTTAACCAGTCCAAAAGGTTGGGGACCACATTTCTAGGCTTATTAGTGAAACACTGGGATTTCTTACTACTGTGAAAAGAAGCACAACACAGATACTAATGCTTGGTGGTGCTATAGTTTTATCAAATGCTGTTTATTGATGCAAAAAAGGGGTGAGGGACTTTCTTACCCCCGAGTTCAGACTGTCAGGCAATTCTCATTCATTTATCTTTATGAACATACAGGGATCTGCTGGTAAAATCAGTTTTTAATTAGTGCAAACAAAAATCCAGGACTCTGATGTGTTCAGTGTTGTAGCAGTAACGCTGCTTGAGAGTCTCTGCACGGGGTGAGGAAGTCTCCGATGCTGCCACTGAAGCTGCTGGCTATGGTCTCTGCAGAAATTCAAGTAGACAAATACAATGTGACACCACACTGAAACTCGGCACCTGTCTAACCCCACACTTGCCATCCTACACCACCTCTATACACACTTTACAGACTATAACATCCCTCTACAATAAACCTCTAAATCCCCATGATGCAGCAGTGCTACTGACTGTTCACCTGTTGTTAATCGAAGCCATACCTGTTTGTTCATACTTGTTTACGTCACCTTATTTAAACGTGAGAATACACTGGATGTCTTTCTATTGATCAGTGATGTACGCTCACTGATTTCTACTGTTTGATCACATTGCACTTACTCCAATTCCTCAAGTATTGTAAATCAGATTTGGTGATTATAGGAGAACTCCCTGATCGTTGTCCATTTTTACATCTGACTGATGGAAGTCATTCTGAGAAAATAGGGAAGAAATGAGCGCATTCTGAGCCGTATGCATCTCACAGGTCTTTACCAAAGTTTAGTATGTGTCATTTAAAACACTAATGAGACTTTCTTACTACGTATAACGTTGATAAAAGCTGGTGCTTAAATCTTACTGAGGGTTTATTTTTACACAAGTACTGGTCTAAATACTGATTAACGTTTTATTAGGTGCATCAGGGACAACAGTCAGATGATAGCCTGTAATTATGTAAGTCTTACCGCCCTGGTCACATCCAGTAAACAGACGGTAACGTTCCAGCCAACTGCAGGTAGAAACCGACACTGCTGTGAAGGTCAGAGGTCACTGTGTGAAATGAGGAGTTTAAAAGGACGCTTTAAAAGGTCTTATTCTGGGGATTAATTGTGTACTGTTTAAACTGCGAGAAGTTGTGCGTGTCTCACTAGTGGTAAATGTTCATATTGGTGTTGACGTCTGGATGCTGGTTTAAAGATGAACGCTGTCTCTCAGAGTTTGGTTGTTCATTTCGACTGGAGGCCACAGAAATCTCACGACAGCTCTGACACTGAATCAGTTTCTCGTTTGTAGTCTCTCGACTCGCTGCCTTGCCCTCCAGTGTGTAATGGCATAAACACTGCATTGTGTTCAGTAACAGAATTGAAAGCAGTGATCCGAGTATTAAAGAGATTAAGGGATCTGGCTTCCAGAAGTTTAAACTTTTTGAAGGTATTTGCTCATTTGTGCGCTGTGAACATTTAGCAGCCAAGGAGCAGCTGAACCTGAACCGTCTTAAATGTCCTTCCCACAACAAGTCTGTGTAGTGTTTTGTAAAGTATTGTTTGTATCTTGTTGAAAGACTTATCACTGTAATGAAGGGAAACTCCACTTTACTTTTGTACCTGAGAGTTTTACAAGTATAGTAGCTGAGTTCTATCTAGATTTTTATTGAATAGGGAATGAAGGGTGTAAATGGTAGATTTTATTTTCTGTAAGTACACTGCGTTCTCTAGATGTCCGGCTAAAAGCATTGTTACAAGGTCAAACTGAACACAGTAGGCTGAACTCTGAGTGAACAAATCTCCTTTGTTTCTTGGGCTCGTAGTCATTAAATGTGTGGTATATTAATTTATTGTAAATGAAGTGTGGCCTGCATGAGTGCATCTGAACGTCTTGATGAGCCAGTTGAAATGAGGTGAATTGTGTTGTATGACTCCAGGCCCAAATCAAGGCAGCTTGTTCTAACGTGTTTTTCTTTATCTTCTGACAGATGAATCTGTGATTGTGTGTAATTATTTCAATGAAATGTCTCATGTAAATAAAAATCTTTTTTTTAATAACACATCTTGACTTCTTTACAACACAACAAGCCAGTGAACTGTAATCAGAAGCTCAAACTGAGGCTATAGTCCTGAACTCTTTGCCACTGCTCTATCCAATAAAGGTATAAAAATAATTAAATAAATAAATGTGTATATATAAAAAAAAATATTAACACTTATGAAATGCTTTAAAACACTATAAAATCTGCATGTTGAACAGAATAAAGAAACAAAAAATATGTTTTTGAAGACATACCAAAGTATCCATCCTACAAACTACAATGAAACTATGAAAACCCAAACATGACACTTTAAATCAACAAATCAAAAGGCACACGCTGGCATAACTTTAGAAATTAAAAGTGGGCTGGTTCCGTTCCACACGGACACACGTGTCCTGCATCAGTCTACAGTGAGATGGGACAGCAGCAGCTGCTGCAGACAGTCTGTAGCACTGCAGCTGGACGGCTCCTCTCTACCCAGAAACAAAAGCCTGTGATACGTGGCTTGAGGGACCTCGCATATGATCCTGAAACACGAACACAGAGACACTCTGAGGGCTGGAGCTCAAAGATGATCAGCTGGTTTATGCTTGACGTTTTCCTGGAGCCTACCAGTCGCTTATATTCTCGGTGTCTGGGTCAGGGTTCACCTGCACCCACTGACCGATGGACCACATCCTCACCACCTTACTGTGAGAAGAGACTCCTGAGTTATCCCGGTCGGCCTCTGCGTGCGGATTGGAAATATCCTCGTAGCACAGGAAGTAACTTTAAGGAGTATGAAAACAGCGGTCGCACATCAATAAATGACCGAGAAGACAAGTGAGAAAACAACAAAATAAGTCCAGCTCACTAGTCTGTGTCATGGCCCGTTTCCGCCTCTCTGCCCTCGCGCTGCCCCGTCTGCTCCTTATCATCCTGCGGCTGCCCACGGCCGAGTCTCTCCACGTTCCAGCGCATACGTTTATACAGTCCAGTGTCAACCCGGGCCAGGTACGGCATCGGCTTACAGTAGCGGAAAATGGTCAGCCTCAGCTGGCCGAGGTGAATCTGTCCAATGCAGAAGTGAGACACACTGAGCACGAAAATGGGAGAAAAGAGAAGAAAGTAAATGGTTTTATTAGCAGCAATGCTCACATAATCATAAAAAAGCAATAAGGAATGTAATATAGTGATTACAGACTTGAAAAACTGCACTTCCAGACACAAAAAATATCACTTGATAACATTTACTAGAACACTTTTCTGCACTGATAAGAAGACGTTGGACATCAAGTCAAGCAAACACACGAGCCTCCTACAATGGTGACTATTGTTTCTAGGTGCACAACATCATTTGTCTGCCTTATCAGTAAAAGGGGTTAACCTATGGAACACTCTACCCACTTACCTAAAAATACAGACTGATGCAAACGCTTTCAGCAGAGGGCTTAAAGCGTGGCTAAAAGCACAACAACAATGCTCACGTGTATACATATGGCCCTTTTTTTCTTATATTTGTCTTTCCTTCCTTTCTCTTGTTTTACCATGGTTCTTAATAATACTGTTATGTTAATGTATCCTGTCTGTTCCATTTCCTAACATTGATTATTCTGTGTTTTTAGAAAAGCCACCTATGGACTGGTGTTGAAAATTAGCATATCTGCTATATACACACAAGCAAAGCATCTGGTCTGTCCACTGGGACAGTGTCAGTGTATTTGTGTTGTGCATATCTAATAAAATAAACATAAAGTACAAGAGGAATAAACTTTGGATGATCTATAAAAAAGGGTCTTTAGAATAAATCATCTGATCATAACGACATTGTGTTCTGTTCTGTTGTCTTAAAAAAACAAACAAACAAACAGTCAAAATTGTTCTGAGGAAGAACAACACAAAAGAGCAGGATGACAGAACTACACTGCGGGACTCTGTGCAAGTGTGTACCTGGTCGGCTCAGCCTCGTCCAAACAGAGACTGTAGCTGGAACAGGTCAACAGCAGCTGCTCCAACCTTTCACACAACTGCTGAGAGAAGTCCAACAGCTGCACACACACACACAGACACACAACAGAGGTTCAGGGTCAGGTTATGGCACTTGAACCAGGATGTTTTCATACGTTTAACACAAACAGCTTCTTATTCAGCAGCAGATATGACTCCACTGGGAATAACTGATCTAAATAGATGACAAGCAATTGACCACACTAGCATGTGTTTGTTTCTTAGTGTCACATGTGTCATAACTTCACTAAATCCCATCCAATGATATCTGAGGCTGCTGCTTCCAGCAAGAAACAACCGTCACTTAAATCATTTCACTTCAATTTTACTCATACAGTGCCCCTTGTCGACAAAAGCATGGTTCACTGAGTTTAGATAAGATACCTGGGTATTTAGCCAAGTGGGAACTGGATCCGAAACAAAGTAGATCGAATATGTGTTCCAAAAGTGAATTAAGCCAAAACTCTCAAGTGACATTATGTGATTTTGGTGAAATAAACCCCTTTACCATTGTGTGAATGTCTGTAGGCAGACAGGTGTTGGGCCACAATGCCCCTAGCTGTGGATTCCAGGTGGTTGAAGTATGGCTGGCAGATGTACAGGAAGCTCAGCACTGCAGCAGCAAGAGACTCTTTCTCTACACAGCCATGTGTGCTGGAACACAACAACAAGCGTCACAAAACAGCACACAGTTAAAAATCAGGGCTCTCCGGTGAGGCTGGGACAGACCCGTTGACAAGGCAGTCCTGCAGGTCATCAGCTTTGCTCGTGAGGAACTGGAGCTGCCGCTGTATGGACTGGAGGCTTATCTCCATCCGCCTCACCTCCAGGCACCTGCAGGGCACATGCTCACCACAAGGTGGCGCAAGAGCAACGTCAGCCAAAAACAAAAGCGGCTCATCCGCCTCTGAAAAACAAATTAATTCAAAAGTGAGATAATAATTCTTTTACTTAATCGTATCTCTTAAAAGCAAATATAGCAAATGTTTTATCACATAAATAGAATTCACGTATGGAGAACCATGGCCATTTAAACAAAGCTATAGCATCAAACATAAACACTGTAGAATGCGAGACTTTGGATGATACACGGTATAAATTGAACCCTATATATTTTCAAAGCTTGCAGGCCATGTTATCTGACCTCGCCGGCTGGAGTTTTGAGGGTTTTCCGTGTAGTCTGGCCTCCGCCCGCTCACATTCTCCTGCTGCAGGTTCTCAGACTGAGACGGTCCTGATGGTGAGTTTTCGAGCAGGACTTCAACCTGAACTTCAGTATCTGTCATGTTGCTCAAGGTAAGTTGACATGTGTTAATAAACCTGCTGGGGAAAATAGATTAACATGAATAAATAACTATAAATAAACGTTTACTTTTTGCTAAATCACGATTATGCTAACAAATCGGCAAACTGTGGCGATACTAGCAATGCGGCTACGTCTTGACATCCGAAACGAACAAAAGTACATTTATACAATTCGACCAGTTATTTTCTTAACAAATTAATTTATTTAAACGTCTAAGCACTGCAGCAAATTAACTAAACCGTGTAACAAGCGCTAACCTAAGTATTAGCTATCACGCTAACTACGTCACTTACAGTGTCAACTTTTCTTCTTCGTTGGCTTCTCGAAGGTCAAAGGTCATTGCTTTTATGTTGAGTCTTTATTATAGATAAGTAAATATAATACATTTTTTGTTACAGTCACTTAGATAACCAAGTAATTGTTTACCTACTGTTATCAATCAAGCAAAACTGACACAGTTTTATTTTATTTATTCATTTATTTATTTATTTTTTTGTGTGAAAAAGCCTCTAAAGAAAACATGATATTGGGCAATGTTCTCATGTGTTGTGACACCAATAAAACATCCTCCACACCGAAAATAATAATAACTCTGTTGTTATTATCTTTAAGCATATACACTATAAAAAATACGAAACACCCATTTTTCTAGACGACAGGACAAATAGATCTGTGTGACATTTTAAACAATATATTAAGCAGTTGTCATTGTGAGTCAGTACTACCTTCCCAACAGTTTCTGCTGACTGTAAGTGACTTGGCTGTATTCATTTAACTGCCTGTTGTGAGAATGCAGATTTCCATATCGTTTATACGGGATATGACGTGCGTATCCTGTAGTGTCAGGTTTCTCTGGTCCTACATCCTTCATATCTTTCATGCATGCAAATTTTCAGCTTGCAAATCAGTTATGCAAAGTGGGCCAGTTCGTCTTTGTCCAGTCTACCAACTCCAGTGCACTGTAATGTCTCCCTGTCATGGGTGTTTGTTTCTCTCCCACACACAAAAAAATAAAATGTATGATTACAAAGCACATGTTTTGTAAAAATAATTACAAGAAGAAAATTAAGATACTGACAATACTGATACTTCTAAGACAAAGATGTATGCTTTAGGCCATAGGCAACCCAGCATTTTTCTCCAATGTTGCTAAGTAGAATAAACTTAGCACTCAAAGTACTTGAGTATAATTTTGATCTATTGTGTTTTATTAAAAATGAAGATGGCCGTGCCTGTGTTAGCTGTGGCTGCACTGGCTTGTGATAGCAATGTTTTTTTTTTAGATTCAAGAGTCTTTATTGTCATTATGAGAACATAGCACATGTCCCTTAGTTGTTTGTCCTTGTTTTAATGTTTATGTACCTCTTTCCTGATGGAAGAGGTACAAACTGTGTTGCCTGGGTGGATGGGATCTGTTGCAATGCGTCTAGCCCTCCTCTGAACCCGTGAGCATAGACTGAGTCCAGATCTAGTAGATGACATCCCAAAATCCCCTGCGCTGTCCTCACTGCCCAAGCTAAGTCCTTTCTATGATGCCGATCCTACCCTGTTATGACAATCTATCTGTCTGTCTGTCTGTCCGTCCGTCTTTTGGAATATTCCTATTTGATACTACAATTTAAACATTTTTAAATACATTTTCCTACCGACAGTAATTCTCCCACTACATGGGAATTTGCATTGCATTTGATATACACTCATAGTTCCCTGAAGATGAATCTTGACTTTGGTGTCATGTGTATGATTTTTTTTAGTGAAATGTGTTGATAAATGTGTTGAAAAAAGGATATGATTGCTAAAAAAAAATTAAGAATAACTGAACAGTATTTTTGTGTCAGCTCCACATTCTGTTTCTTGTCATTTATTAGCAAATTTTAATATACAAAACAATGGTAAATAATGTTCAGCACCAACATGTTTTGAATGTGGCAGCATACTGATGTTTGCATTAAGCAGCAGTAGCATTTGGCAGCAGGTTGATGTTAGCATTTAACTTGAAGCACCAATTACAAGTAATATCAGTTAGCATTAAGCTAATTGTAGTGCCTGTATGTCGCCAGTAGCTCCGTGATGTAATCCCTATTTGGGTTATTCTTTTGTGTTATTGGTTGTTTCTTGTCAGACTTCCTGATTTTCTGTGCCTCGAACCAGTCAATATGGCTTTTGGTTGTTTTGGTCTTTTTGTGCTGTTTTTATGTATTTTTTTATGGACTTTTTATTTTCTGTGTCGTTGGCTGTGGCTTTCAGCAGACCAGCCATTGTGTCTGGTGGTGTGTTCCAGAGATCAGCTGCTAGCGCTGTCCGTGTCCCCTGAGCTTCCCGGAATGAGGCCTGAGATTCCCGCTGAGCTTCAGAAGAGGTGCTGGGGATGCCAGGCTGGAGGTGGAGGAGTGGAGAAGGAGGCTCAGGTCGGCAGTGCTGTCTGTCCTCATGGGGAATGTGAAGTCGTTGGCAGCAAGATGGATGGACTGTGTGCACTTGATGGGACCCAGAAGGAGTGTGTCATGAGATGTGCTTTGGAGACCTGGTTGACCACAGTACGTCTGTGCACAGCTTCGAGACTATGAGATGACACACTCCCTTGGCGTTTGCATCTCTCCCTCAGCGACAATGACAAGGAAACACCATGCAATGACACAATCCATGCCACTGTTGCTATGCAACTGGCCAAACAACCACATCACCTTGGACACTACTTTGCCAACTACTTTTGTACATTTGTTCATGCAAATTGTGTATTTTTTTTGATTACATCGCTTATTTTAGTAGATAATAATCAATTTTATTTTATTTTGATCTAATCTTAATTTATTTTATCTTTCTTGTTTGCTTATGTACAACAAAGCTACTGTGACAAAGTAATTTCCCCCGTGGATCATTAAAGTCAGTCTAAGTCTAAGATGATTTTAGAATTTAGCTTGGATCACCAATTTCAGGTAATATTAATTAGCATTAAGTTGATGTTAGCATTTAGCTTGATGCACGGAGTACAAGTTATATCAATTAGCATTAAGTTAATGTAAGCATTTGCATTGGAACTAAATGCAATTAATATCAATTAGCAATATATTGAGCAGCAATAGTAAACTTTATTGAATTCAGGACTTCTTTTACACTTGGTATATCAACAGTTGGTTCCTTGGATTGGAAGTTGAGCGCCGTCGCAGGTCACGTGATACGTCCGGGCGCGCCCACGCCGTCCTGCCACGGACCAATGAATGGCCAGGCGGTTTGCTCGAGCGTCGGGAGCGCGCTGCTGGGTCTAGTGAGTGGTATGTGCTCCTCTTCCCTCAGTTAGTCGCAGCCTGAAAAATGTTCGTCCATCTCAACTACCAAGACAAAGAAAGGCCTTTTCATTTGTTTTAAAACTAAAGTCAGCGGTATATTTAATGGACATTTGCTTTCTGTGTTGCTCTTCGTTGTGAGCGGCTTGTGGAGGACTGACAGGCGGCTTTTCTTTTTGTGAGGCATGTGATACAGACAAGAGACCGAGGCGTGTTCATGTTTCACGGATGTTACCGGGGAAAGGAGAGAGGGAAGAAGGAGCTTTCTTTCTTTCGCCGTGTTTGTGGACAGCGGATGCGACTATCTCTCGGCTTCGGCAGGACATGACGAAGGAGCCGGTGCTCCGGTGGATTTCACGGAGCTCTTGCTAGCTGTTGAATGGGAAGAAGAAGATGATGAACAATGATTCTGGGTCTCACTAGTGTCGCTGTAAAAAAGCAAAAACGTGCATAGTGGACGCATTTGAATTCTTGTTAAGTGTCTAAACGCACAGGGTGGATCAGTTCAGGCGCGGCCAGGCGAGCCAACAATGCGGATTACCTCTTGACTGTTTGCCTTTGTGTCAATAGACTGTCGGCATAAAGTTGAGATAAGACCAACAGCCAGGCCTTTCCACACCATCTCCTGTTTTATTGTCATAGAAAGGAGACAGCTCGGGGACAGAGGGACAGTTCCCTCATGTGCACACGTTGTCTGTGAAACTGCACGGACTGAAAACGGCAACAGGGACAACCATGGCGAACGACTCAATTCAAGTAAGTTCATCAAGCTGGGTGTCCTGTGACCTCCACGAATGATCTAAAATATGATTATTTTTCTTTATTAGACTGTAACCACAGGATGTTGGGTGTGTCCCAGACGTTTGGCAAACGACAACATTAAGTCAAATGAAGTAATATTAAATGGACATCCTGTTACTGTGTATTGGGTTCAACAGTGAAGGCTTTTTGTGTTGAATTTAATAGTTTAAAATGTCCGTTATTTAGTCTTGCCCACTGACTATAATGGGGATGCCACAATATTAGAAACGTGTCACAACACAATCCAACAGTACAGCCCCCAAAATGAAAGGCTGTTTAATCACCAGCTCTCTCAGATATTTGAAACAAACGCTGAAGACCAGAACCTCCACCAAGCTAAGATTTAGCACAAGACTTTTCCTTTTCACTGCTGTTCTTAATGAGCTGGTGAGTTTGTGTAAGTGGCCACCTTCTCCATCTCACATTACATTTCAGAGGTATTCGGTATTTCATACAAAACAGAGTTGGCTAAACATAATCATCCAGGCTGCTACTGTCCAACTGGAAGACCTCAGTTGTAGACCACACCTAGAATAAAAGGGGATTAGATGACAATCCGTTTGAGAATAGGTAATTTATTTTCATTACTTTGTCATGCGGTTTATCTATGAAAAACATTTATTGTAAGTTCCTCTAAACAAATATGTTAATCTTTTTTAACACAAAAGAAACCCGCCCAGAAAAAGTATAGAAAAAGACTCAACCTTCGTCTTTTTTCTCTTGATTAATCAGCTAATCGCTGCAGCTGTTGTGGGGTTGATTTGTAAAATGTTTCTGATTTGCTGGAGGCTCCTTGCTGACTCCTCCAGGAACACTGGCAGACTCCCACTGTGAACCACTGACCACTCAGTAGAATTGGAAATGGATCGTTTGTGTCCTCTTAATAATGTATGATGGACCCTTTTCTGGTTTTGCAAAGGGCTCCAGCGTGGTTCTGTCTCCTTGGTGTTGTTCTGTATTTCCTGTGATGTGGGCCTCAGTCTGACTGTAGCTTTGTGCGTTCAGCAAGTTGTGTGTACAGACTAAAGGCAGGTGCACGCAGGCACAATACTGGTGTTTGGTGTAAAACAACACACTCTCACTCACAATCCCCAACTCCCTTTGGTCATCACTAGACCATGAAAGCATTAGTAAAGCAGGAAGTCTGCTTACTTGGCATTTGACAAGGGATAGTTGTGTGCATACTGAGTTTACTGAGTAGGTATAATTGAGTCAGATGTTATGGGATCTGCTCTCATGAGTCATCAGGCTGGAATTGGCCTTATCAAGTAAAACGTGTTGACATTTATTTTTGAAGTGCGTGAGGAGGCAGATGAACATTATGAAAGATACCACTGGGCTCAATAAGCATTGTTCTTTCAGAGCTTGACACACTGACATTTAAGTCTTGGCGAGTATCGTGTATCAGTTGACGTAGGAGCATGGAGTTGTATTCTGTTCAGAAATGCGTGTGCTTGTGATGTCATGCAGGTGATGCAGGTTCATAGGTCACTGGCAAGCACACTGTCTTGTTTTCATTTTAGTAACATAGATGTTTTAGATTCTTTCTGAGAAATAATGGCTAGCAGTGAAACATGAGACAAGTTAGCATCAGTATAGTCTATAATTAGAAGTAGCCAAATGAGGAACAGATGCATGTGAAAATGCAGACTGGAGATAATGAAGATTATATCGGTTGCATAGAGACTGTCAACTGAGCACACAGGTGTAGTAATAGGATGGAAACGGGACATAAAAATTTGACTAGACAGTTGAATTGTTTCACCCATACATCCCTTTCCTCTCTGCATTATAAATGACCAAGGTGTGCTGCCTTAATTGATAGAGTTACCCAGTGACGTACCTTATGACGTATGACCATGAAAAAGTGATGGTGGTCTTGATGTTCCGGCTGCTCATGACTCCCAGGAGTAAGCGCGTCTCCTCACCTGGTCGTTGTTCAGAATCCAGGAGCGTCACCAGGTCGCTTTATTTAGGCGGGTGTAAACAAAGCACCAAGCTAAAACCTGACAGGGTAGTGTCGGCCTGCTTGCAGTTGCTCCCTGGCGTGATTCGTTTGCAGTCTGAAGACAAGGCACAAAGCGGTTTACCTGATGTGAGGTTCACATTTACAGGCATAAACACCAGGGCCCACATTCACTGATGATGCCTCATTTTAGGTTCCAGCATTCCCTGAGATCCAATTTTCCCCCAGAATTAGAACCAGTCACAAAACTGCATGCAAGCACCTAGTGACAAGGGCTTGTCAAAGAAACTTTTGTCAAATGCTTACTTGCAAACTGAACTAAACCTGTGAAAGCTCCTAAAACCAAGCATTTGCATGCATGTGGTTTTCTTTGTTATGTAACAGAACCATATGACTGTTTTAGTGTTTGAGCAGTGTGGGACTCTCCAACCAAGGACAAAATGGCAATTTAAAGACATCATACTTAGTAAATGACCTTTAAAATATAGTTTATGATGCATACAACTGCTCATTTATTAGTGATAATAATCTGGAGACTAGTACATAGTAAATATAATTATACGCTGCCAGACTGCCATAGCTGCTCCTTTATTAGACTATCCTCTTTAATTTATGTCAGGATGTCATAAATCTCAGCACGTGTTGGTAGTAAAATGAGACAAAGTCTGTGTTTAATTACGCTGCCTAAGTGCCCCATGTTTTAATTTCTTTTCAGTCAGTTTGCCTCTTGACCAGGTCTTATTCTAGCTTCGCTATCATGATGTAATACTTGGTGTAGAAAAATCTATTTTGAACGGATACTGTTAAATTTGGTTTGCTTGCTCTACTGGCCGGTTTGGGTGATTGACTGGAAATCTGAATGAGACACCCAGTGAAACTGATGTGCATATGACTAGACTGTGAAGCAAAATCATTTTTCTGCAGCCCACTCTTTTCTGTCACGCAAGGCAGCCACACCTTAAATGTAGCATTTGAAGCCATAGTACAATGTAAACATGTGAGTTATAGAAATCTTCTCCCCACGCAGCTGAATGAATAGACAGATTATTTCTACAAAAAGCATCTATGTAGACCGAAACCTTTTTTGTATCTGATGGGCCAATCAAATCATTTTCTGTTGTGATAGACCGAGGAGTAACAGTCACGTCTGTTGTAAAAATGATCAACAGCGAAATAACTTTAAAGCACAAAAATAGGATTAAGACATCTGTGGAGATGCATGGAATTATATCATTTGTTGCTCTGATTGATTGAGGGATCTAATTTGGTGCTGAGGTATTTTTCTGGTCATAATGAAATCTAAATGGCATTTTACCAGACCACAGGTCAGATACGAATATGCCACACTAGCCCTTCGTCTTTGTTTGGGTTCATTCTAGTCACTGATGTAGCCACAACCTGAGGTCTGGTCAGCTCGCTTTTTAAAAAAAATATTCTTTAATTTCACACCCTCAGGCCATCAGACAGTCAGTGCGTTTACATGCACATGAAAAAACCCAATTATTGCCTTAATCAGACTATAACAGGAGAACTTAAGTGCATGTAAACACGTTACTCCGATTAAGGCACCCAGATAATGCGATTGGAATTTAGTTTTCTCCGCCCTATTTACGTCTTAATTGCAGTATTGATTGGATAATGCATGTGCGTATGCTCCACCACTGCGCTGGTGTGTGACCCCGGAATAAAACCATCCAAGAAAGCTGGTTGCAAAAGAGGAAGAAGGTAAACGGAGCTGCTAGAAGAACCGTCTGAGGGATAGCGCGGATCTTATCTTCACCAGAAGTAGCGCAAACATTACGTACGAGATTAAAAAATGTACTATTATCCCTATGGTTGTTGTTTGAAATGCCGGTCTGCCGCATGAACGAAAGCAAGCTGTATTAACGTGGTATTAACCCGCTGAAAAGACACGTATCGCCACCTAGTGTGGAGGAGGAGAACATGTTCCTGTGAGTTATTCAATTTTCTTGCGCTGCATGTAAACTGGGACAAGGACTGTAGTCAGAAAGTCGAATTTTGAGCATAACTCGATTAAGCTCTGCATGTAAACGCCCTGAGTCTTCACTCTAGCCACAACTGACTGGAGTGGTTTCACAGAGGCTGAGTTTCTGTACGTTTTTATCACATTCAGTGGCACTTCAAGGACTTTAAACGGACTTTGAAGTGTAAATGTATGGAGTTCCCCTTTAAGTTTACATTGCTGTAAATTCGAGTCAGGCAGTGAAGCTCTACTCCACACAGGAAGATGGTATTAAACCGCTTCAATAGAAATCCGAACCCAACTGTGTCACACTTCCTCACAAAGGTTAGAGGGCAGACAAGAATGGAATGGAGAGGGAGTTGTGTTTAGGTACAGTATGTGGAGGGATCTGCGGTTGCCGGTGTTGCATGTTTTGCACATATATCTTCACTAGAAAGAGCCTGAAGAGCCGAGACGTGTTCTCTCGGTTTCACAAAAATTACAAGAACACACATGTTCTTGTTCTCAAATATACAGATATAGCAAGTGACAGAGTCAGACACTCCAGGGAATGCATAGGAGTACTTCCCATAAGCCTTACCATGACGTAAGGAGACAGCTATGCACACAAAGTGGGCTTTTCTCAGCGCTGCCCTGTGGCCATGTAGACAGACGGAGTCCACAATGCATCAAGGAACTGTTGAACAACTAGAGAGAGAGAGGGGAAGAGAGATAATATTCTAATATTCCCTTTTTTTATGCCAGGCATCTCGATTGAATGAAACAGTGTGGCCTAACAGTGGACTCCCAATCATGTGATTCAAACTCTTGCATGAACATTTCTATATTTAGGCTTGTAACACATGATCATAACCTCCTACTGGCTCTATTGAATGTGTGCTTTATTCCATTTAACCTTCAAGGCAGTTACAGCTTTCATAAAACCACTGTTTACTGGTGTCTACTTAAATGCAGAGCATGTAAAGGTAGCAAGTAGTATTTCATCTTCCTATTTCATCTTCCTTTGTCAGCAAAGTTAACTATCTAAACGGCTTTGATGGTCAATGTAGTCCATGCAGGCATGCTCTCAATTCCACCGGTCGCTTTAACATGGTTGTTTTTAATCGTAATCCATGAGTTTTAAGTGTTCCTGACCGCAGCCTCCATCCTTCCTACTCAGCCAGTGCTGTGGGAAAGTGTTGGACACTGTGACCTGACTATCCTCTGATGGGCTCTCTGCACTGTCTCTATATGGTGATCGTATTACAGTAGCTGTGCAGCCACAGTCCTTATCGTAGGGCCGCATTTCACATCTGCTCTACATCGAACAGCTAAAGGCTTCATGCTGTAAGTTTAAAATTGATATTGTGGAAGGATTTGTTTCAAGTTAAAGTATTTGTCACTGTCACAATGAAAAATAAGGCCGTCGTAATCGCAAAACAAAACAACATCGTTCAAAACATTGTGCATTCAAACATTTGCAGCATTTCTTCAAAATGCATTGAATGGCTGCCTTATTCTAGCTTTATACGTTCACCATATTAGAATAAACAAACACTAGGTGCCATGAAACCATAGAATGACAAACACAAAATTACAAAATGTAATTAAGAGGGTACCGCTCAGACCTCAGTCAGTGGAAAACATGGAAGTATTACATGAATGTGACATTTCTGTTTGTTCCATGCTGAAATGATTATGTGATTATTCAAGGTGCCTGCCAGCTGCTCAGATATTTGCAGTCAGGTGATTTTGTAATAGTTATAATAATATAACTAAAAAACAACAACATTGGGATTATCTTGGAATCCAGCTCATGAATGTCTTAAGCACCCGTGTGATATTTCTGCTTCTGGAGGGAAATTTAGTTAAGAACTGCAACAGTTCAATTCAACAAGTCAACTGACTGAAAATTAGTTTGGGAATTTATTTGTTAATCACTGTAAAGTTTCAAATGATTTTACAGCGTCAGCTTCTTTAATGATTCCTGGAAATATGGACTGATTCTTAGTCAACACAATAATGCCAAGCTTCATGGTAATTAGAATAATCATTAGCTGCTTCTCAAATCTGGAGAATATTCATTTGTCTTGATTTTATTGATAAACCTCTGTTAGATACCAACATTTTTGTGAGAAATGGTTGTTTCCAGGAAGCTAGCCAAAGAATCCTTTGTTTGGCAGAATGAATTTGTGAGTTGACCACTGAACACTTTCTTTTTCTTTCCTCATGAGGGAAATTCATGGTTGAGCACTTGAAAGATAAAATACCTTGGGAGTCTACTCTGATAGAGGCGGTTCGGATGGGGTGAGGCTTTGCTCGGCCACAGGGTTGGAGGTTGCATGTTGGAGGGAAGGGGTGGGCCAAAGGGCGTTATGCTGATGATGAGGCTCTACGGCTGCAACAGTACAATAGCTCGTATTGTCTGCAGCCCAGATCACGTTCAGTTCACTGCGAGTTCATTTTCCTCATCCTAGCTGTAGCATGTAGCACAGCGACCACACCCTCGCCAACAAACCAAGCAACCCAGCTGTCCACCCCCTGGCACCCGTAGTAAAACCTGATTTATATCAAGTGTGGTTAATAGCTGTTTTTGTTGGTGGAGCCATAAGAGTGTTTGTTTATCAACATGTAAAGTGAAATCCCTCAAGCGTTCACACTGTGTTTTTTGCTCCTTGGTTGGTATGAGCTGCAGCAGCTGCTGTAAGCAGGCGTTCGTCTCTGTGGATTTTGCCCTGTGTCTTTATCTCTCTTCAACATCTCGCTTTCAGCCTGTGAAAACATCCCATAATTCTCATGACCTCATAACTATGTACCCCCGCATTCCTGCCGCGAACGGACCCCTCCTTCTCCCCAGACACACACATACAAGGCAGCAGTGCTGAGCTCACACACATGACATCACCTATCACCCATGGTCAGCTTCCTGTGTGAGGCTGGAAAAAATGGAGGACTGATCAGGAGGATGGACTGGAGCAAGTGGGTCAGGGTGGGTCGCTCAAAACGAAATGTTACCGTCCATCCTCTGAGATCACTGATGCTGCCGTTTTGTCCCTCATGTCGGCATCAGTATCAGTTTGGTTTTGATTTCTGACGTTTAATTACGCATCTACAGCAATTACTTACTTTTGCTCTCACAAAGCTTGGCTTGTTTACACCAGTAACCGTGACCCTTGACTCCTCCTCATTATGACAGTGCACAGGGCCCCTGGGCCACATACATTGATCCCCAACCCACTGCACATTGCTGCCATGCCGTTTAAACAGCCGCGCAAATGAACTATCTGTGGAGTTTCTAGAGGGTGACCAGCTTATAAACATAGAAATATGTTTTGTAGATGCCCTGTACGAGTTTCTGTTGTTTTTGTTCCATGAAATAAAATTAAAAAATAAGAAATTAAAAAAAGAGAAATGAGTTAAAGCCACAGTTTTCAATAAAGGGAATGTCCTGAAGTAGGACAAGATATTTGAGGACATAAGCCGTTTTCTGAGCTTTGTTAACTGGAGGCATCATCAGGAAACTGCAAGTTTTGAGAAGGATTTGAATACTTACGACTGGCTTTCCTTGTTATGGTTTGGCATGGCGTTTATGAAAAATGTGTAGGACTGGAGGAACCCTGATTGTATTTGTCATTTCGATCTTGTCCTTAAACAGTTTTTTAGCCCTCGAGAGTACTGTGCCCTCAGCCCTTTTGCACGCATTATGGCAATTTAGTCATGGTGATTTCCCCCACAGCAGGAGGTCTGCTGGCAAACAGTCCATGAACAATAGCAGTATTGGACAACATAATGCAATAAACTAGGCATGGTTCCCTGCATCCTACGAAGCACAAGCTGATATGCACGCCTCATTAAACAGGGTTATCTCTCCATATTAAACCCAAGAATGGCACATCCAATCATTTCTTCTGACCTGCCGAAGTATTATTATCCACAAATCAGGCACCATGCTACTGGTAAACAAGGGGTTCTGTAGTTTCCTTTTGATTTAATAATATAACATCACACTGTTAAGGATGTTTGTCAAAGTTCTAAATAATATCCCAAGCTCTCCTTAACAGTTTGAAGCAACTTCTCTACAAATGCAAATTTAATAAATCAATACATGCCACATTCAGAAAAAGCCACAAACATCTGAAAACGTGAGAAAATGCTCAGATGCAGCACAAACTACAGTACAATTGATTCAAGGGACACTAAAAAAAACATGAACGCAGCATCAACAAGTTGCTTTCAGCGATGCTGGAAAATGAGAAAAAATATTTTTGTTGTTTGTTTTTCTTAGAGGGGTTTATGCATTTTCTCCTGTGGTCTGTTCTCTCATGGCCACTGTTGATTTGCCATGATTGGACAAAAACATGTGGTGTTGGACAAGACAAAAAAATAAATAGTGAGGGCAGAAGTATGCTGTGATTGTGTTAAACAGCCTCTGTAAAAGGAGACAGATCTATGGTGGAGTTTCCAAATTCCTAATTGTGGTCTCCAAAGAATTTTCTGTCGGTGGCTTCTCCATGACTAGGAAGGCTTGTCTGGTTAAAGATATATATATATTTTTTTTTTTACCAGGTTTGGAAGTGAAATTGACAATAACAAAGAAAGACACAACGAATTGGCACCTACTCTAAGTAAAAACTAGAAAGTAGGAAACTAGGACGTTGACGTGTTGTATCATCTATTGTGGCTGCAGCAGTTAAGGTGAATCTCTGGCACTCACCAAATTGAAAACCAGCATTCAATTGGTTGCTAAAATTAGCAGGAAAAATTGCTGCCTGACCTGGTTATCAAACAGCTGTTTACATGTCCTGCAGTTGCAGATCAACACTGTCATGTATTTGGTTGCCAAGTCTCCAGTTTATTGTCTTGTAGCTCTGTTTTGGGTCTCTACTCTGGGCTCTACTATGTTGAGCAGGTTATTATAGAGCGTTTTCATTGAAAACGACTCACTGCCAAAATGCCACTATGGGACCTGTGTAGAGTTGTGGGCCAGGCAGCTAAACAGTGAACTTCCATACTATTAAGATTTTAGGGTGAAACCAGAAGTCTAGCACGTTTAAGATAACTGTCATGACGGATCTGGATTTTGGATTCTGGGTTTCTTTTTTTCGTTTGCGTGGATGCCTGATACCAACATGATGATGTCATCGCTCACTCCCCGCACCTCGACCCTGAACCCCCTAACGTCTCACAACTATAACAACATCAATGGTGGACTAGAGGCTTGTGACTTTGCTGCGTCAGATATTGACTCTTGTTGGGTGGCTAGGGCAATATATACTGTTACTGTATGTGTCTGTATACTGTATGTTTGTATCACGCAGGGTTGGTGCGCATGCTCCACCTCTTCTTTGCTTTTTTTGCTGAGTTCTGTAGCGGAAACAGTGCCACGCATAGGTCTGGGTTATGCACTACAGTGTTTCTACAGTAGATGCATTTTGTAATGGAGTCATCTTTACGGAGAAATTCTGGAAATGATGCCAAGGAAAACCAGAGAAAAAATATTGTTTTGGTATGAGTGAATGTGGCATGAAACAACTTTAAAGTCTCTATAAATTTGTACTAAAAGGGTGAACTTGTTAACGTAGCAGAGAGTAACTAACTACACAGATAGAGAGGAGATGAAGACATGTTCAAGTGTTGTTGGATGTTGTCATCTGCTGAAACAGACATACATGAGTATATAAATTGAAGCCAGAAAAGCCTTGAGAAGCAGGATAAATGGCACTGGACCTGTTACAGTAGGGGCTGTAAAATGATCCACCCCTTCTGTTATCGTTCCCACCCCTCCTTTCTGTCCTACCGCCTCCCACTGACTCTCTCCTCCTCCTGTCTAGGCCGTGCAACAGCTGCTCCTCTCCTCGTCTCTCCTCCCTCTCCTCCCACAGCCCTCCCCTTGTTTACCCATTTGGGTGGTAGGCCCTCGAGAGCCGCCTTCCACTGGGAATAATTAGAAGGAAGACTTTTCCTTTCAAGTGATGCTGTTGTGGTTAATCAGCTTAAAGCCAAGCAGACTGAACTCTCAAGCTACACGGTGTTAACTTGGTAAATTCATTTCGCAGCGTGCCACTGCTGTCACGCACAAACCTGTTGTGTGAAGGCTGTAGTTTGGTGTGTTTCCCCAGAATGAAAACATCTTGTACTATCAGGCTGTCACCTTTTACAAATAACAGATGAGTACGAATGTGTGACTGGTTGGGTAAACAGTAAGAGTTTTGAGCCAAGCAACTGTTATTAGAGCTTCCTTACCATAGCACAGGCTTTATTAAAGTGTGTGGGATGGGGCGTGTGCAGCTTTGTGTTTGTTTTGTGCGTCACACAGAGAGATTGTGACTTAAGAGATATAAATAGGTTATGGGAGTTATTGAAGTCTCCCCACTAACAATCCTCCTCATTACAATGAACTGGAGATCAAAAAACACAGATAACGTTTGGGTAACAATCATTTCCAAGAGTTTCACCAACTTTGGGAGTTGGATGGATGGATGGATGTTGTCAAATCATTTTTAATGAACTAAGTCCAAGAGACAAATACCTTATTTGTGTATTTAAAATTGTTATTCCATCGGTACCAGTATTATTATTACATTGGATATTATAATGAGTGTATCTTGTTGGAAAAATGACAAAAGAAGTGTGATTCTTAGACATCCATTATGTGCTGAAGTCTTTTATTTGACTGTTCTGACTATAGAGGAAATCATTTGCTCATAGTTTTGATAATTAATGAATGCTTAAAAAAATAACATTTTCTTTGAGCCATCTTCTCACACGTGGAAATTAGATTTTTTTATTTATTATTTCACTCAATAAGAAATATTTTGGAATTTGAACTCAACTGAGCTAAAGTTGAAATGCAATCTTTTCACATTTTATACATTTTGGTCTGAACCAAAGCAGAAAAAGTCCTGGTTCACTTAGCAGTCACATTCATTAGGTTTTTAATTATTGAACCAACAGCCAATCAAGGAAGCAGACAGACAAGGCACAACTTGATTGGTCAACTTTTACAATGTGTTATCTGCAGCAGGACTTAAACATTCTAAAGCAAATTTGTGGTGTTATTTTATTATTATTATTATATAAAGGGTTTAGATGACTCATGCTTATAGTGGAATAGCATCAGAATTAAACCAAACTCTCCAAAGGTGAGCACACCTGCTGTGTTTCACAACATAAAGCTCGTTGCTGTAACAATGGACATTCATTCATTACTGACAGATCCCATGATCTTCGCAGTTTGACAGATCGTCTTCACGTTGTAATCGTCCACGATTTAATATCATCATATCGCCCACCCCTAACCTCAACCTTTGTCTCTTTTTGTTGAGGGTGAATTGAATTTGAGGACTGGACATGAGTGTATTGTTCTTAGTATCAGGAAACTGTGCATCTTGCAGAGATAACAATACTCTTTAAAGTAAGTGCACACATTTTATTTGGAGCTATTCGGAAATTAAGAAAACTTATATGAATTACAATATATTAACATATTAGCATATATTATAATGTCTGGAAATGTCAACAGTCACGTCACAGTTTATCAGTTCAGAGTTTGATAACAATAAGAAGGCGCTGCTCATATGAACTTTACTCACAGACACTGTAAACTAAACCACTGGAAGTCAGAATGAATGGGTCTGAAGCACTGTTAGTATTCCTTTCCTTTCCCCACTTACTAAAATCTCGAGATCTGTTGTGAAATATGCTGTTCTCTGACATGTCGAGGGAAAATTCTTTTCCACCAAGTTGAACAGAGTGTGTGAGTCCGTTAGCAGATGTTTGCAGGCTGAGGTGGAGCTGCAAAAACAAATTTGGCCAGGCTCCTTCGAACAGTGCGTGTTTGCAGATGAAACAAAGTTTTGCGTATTGGTTTGTGTGTACAGTCCCACCAGCTTGCAGTGTAAATAAATGGACAATATGAAGCCACAGTAAAAACACTCGACCTTGTGTGGGGCTTTTCCACAGTGGTTCTATTTTGCACTGGTCATGACCTCTACCTTGAGTTGATGTCTTTAGAGCGAGATGGATTCTTTGCAACAACTCACTTCTTTAGTGCTCAGTTAGTCTTTCATTCATTTTTTATTCACATCCTACTTATTTGAATGTCAGTAATCCTCAGTGCAGAGGGAGTGTTGGATAAAAAGACAGCCATGGGGATGGAGGAGACAGGTGTTTTCTGCTGTGGGGGAAAGCGGTGCCTCCATAGAAACAGTTGGCAACAGCATGAGGTCATCATTTTTCTACTCAGTGATTTTACATACACTTTCCCACAAGTCCCTGCAACAAGCCTAATTTAGGGAGACCATTTTATTTAGAGGCAAAGAGAGCTGTACATGTCATTACATTCTCCTTCCACCACTGTCTACATGTTTTTTTTGTCAGCTTTAATGGGAGTGGACTCTCAGGACAATTAACCAAGCGTGGGCTGTAAAATTATATTTGCCAATGCAGTTAGAGATTTGATGGAAGGGATTTCAGCCTTGACACTTGATTAAGCTGTGGTTACTCAATCATTATCCCCACATACTTGTTGTGACCTCATTCAAATTCACCCAAACGTGAACCTTAACCTTCCTCTATTTGACAGCTCATCCTTCACCTCCACGAACACATCTGAGAGTATTAATTTACAATCTCAACCAAGGTGTTGCTCCCATTAACAGCCACAAATATTTACTCTGGACTTAGAAGCCGGAGCTCTGATGTGACCATCTATAGCTCCGTATAAGCCGGGGAAAAGCTCAATGCTTTCAACAATATTAAACGTTGCAGTTAAAATGAAGTACTGGGTAATCCTAATATGAAAACAGCTGTTTGTTCATTGTACAACAAACTGCTCTTGCGTAACCAAAAGGACAGAGGTTGAATGACGTGACCTACTAAACAGGTTTAAGCTTGATTTATAGTCCTATAATGGGTCTAAATGGAGCCTATGGAGATGGAGAGAGGGAAAAGAAGAAAATAGTTTACCATATTAAAGTAGCAGATGAATGCATGGATAGCAAAAAGTGCATACATCCTGTTGGTGGTCAGCAGACCAACAAAGTGCTAATTAGTAATGTCCTGATCGGTATTGGAACTAATCCAGCCATTTTTATAATGATCAGATGGAATCAGTAGTAATATCTGTTGCGGTTATCTACTTTAAGTCTGCCATTAAACAAAGCTGTGTCCCTAAAATGTCTCAGTTACCAGTTGGCTAACATCCAAACTCCCAAAAATAGGGGCAGGAACCTAAATCATGTGACTGAATATGTCTGTGCAGAAGTACTCTGGAAAATGAGGCAGTAGAATCTGTCCCTGTGTGACCACGTGATCAGTGAGACTTGTCTCTGCAGGTCGTCTAAACAGAACCACATAGACCTGCTGCACTGGTCACACCTCACAGCTGAGGCCAACTGTCATAACCTGCGCGCACGCACGCACACACGCACACACACACACACACACACACACACATACACACACACACACACACACACACACACACACACACACACTGAAGGCGATAACAGATGTATTTAGCTGCATAGTTAACAAACACTGTTTTAATCAACACATATTTTTTAGCACATGTTACAAAGATAAGTGTAAACTGCTTTTCCTGCATTTCCTAAAACGTTACTGATTTATGAACGTTCAAAAACAACTCAGTTTTGTTCAAGCAAGAGACTAGCATGAGTTGTTAGCACATTTGAAATATTTATTTTTTATTTTAATAATTAAAGTTAAATTGAAGTTTGTCATTGTCCTTTATAAATGAATGAGTGAAACAAACGTGTATGATTTTTTTAAGCCAACCCAGCTTCAAGGCCAACAAACAGAGCTAGAGGCATTTAAACGAGAGAGAATGACAAACATTTTCAATCACTTTATTGTCATGCAATCTATTCTTATGTGATACAGCATGTGTGTGCATACACTCATATGAATGGCCTCCTGTATGCCGCTGTATCTGTGAACCCACAGTCTCTGGTTTTCCTTCTATCTCCTCTCAGGGACTCAACATTTCCTCCCTGACTGTCACACTCTGCCCTAGAAAAGAGGCTGGCTTTATGTCTGAGAACTGCAGGACGTCCAGAGGCATAAATCAGAAGTGTGCTTTTAAGAAGACTACACCATGAAGAGTGCTGTGTAGAGATCCATTAGATTCTAAAAGAAATATGTTGAGTGAAACAAAATAAAACCTCCTTAATGGGAAATTGATTTGTTGGTTGTGAGGTTGATGTGATGTTCCTCCCTGCTTTGTGTGTGTCAGACGGGTTTACAGCTGCAGTGCTCTGCCAAATGTGCTCTCAATGAACTCTTCTCCACCCATGAGTACAGGCTCGCTCTCATCCTCCTCCTCCTTTGCCTCATGTGTCTGATGTCTGTGTATTTGGCAGTGAGTCCAGCCTCCCAGCATGCTCTCACATGCTCTTTTATCCATCAGTCGCCTCTGGCTCCGTGGGTCGACCGTCCTCCCTTCCTCCTCCACCTGCTTCTTTATCACTTTTTGGCCGACCATCTCTCGTATTCCCTCTCCCTCCCTCCCTCTCTCCCTCCCTGCAGTCTTTCTCTCTGGCGGTCCCCCTCCTTCAGTCTGTCTCTCTGCTCAGAGCCTTTCTTGGCCTTTGTGTGCCTCATGGGGAAGGGTGGTGTGCATCTCTTTCTCCTCTTTCTTGAAGTCTCATTCCTCCCTCAACTCACAGAGAAAGAGATGAAAGGGAGTGTTGAGCAACAGAACTGATTTGAAAGAAAGTGGGCACATTTCCCCCTGAAAAAAGCAGTTTTACTTCTCTCAGTGGGACGAAGGGGATTTCTCAGAGTAAAGGCCTCAAGTTCTGTGTCTACTCATCATTCATTAAAAAATGTAAAAAGTTTTGATCATTAGTCAAGTAACAGAGAGCTATTTGGATTGAAGGAAATATTAATGAATAATAATAGTTATAGTAATAGTTATATTAACATAGACTGCCATGTGATCTCATAATTTGTGTGACACGATGAGAACTTCAGTTTGACATCTAAGAACTTACAAAGCCTGTATTGTCAACAGCCAACAGTTGTCAGTTCCCTAGTGTTGGCTGTTGTTGAGCATCTGTGGTGTGTGCGTTTCGCATCAGTAGCTGGGTTTACATGGAGCCAAATATTCTGATTACATTCGGTTTATTGGAAGCCCAAACTGAACGAAAATGCTCCATATAAACACCTCAGTCGGAAAAAAAAAAACAGGCCCAAACCGAATGAAATTTCATTTGGTTTCACGGGTGTAGAATATTCCTTTTCCCAAAGCGATCAAAAGTCATGTAAACGTTAAATCAGAATTCCTCAACTGGTGTGCGATGCAGTGGAGAGCTTGTTTTTAATAACAACCCTGAAAGACCTAGACATTATCGCATGCTTAGACGGCAGAAAAAGTAGAAATACCGAACTGTTTAAAAAGCAGTTGAAGCTGAGTTAGACTGAACCGTGTAACAATTTCAGAACTGCTGGAAAACCTTGAAGACTGGCTACTATAAGGCTAACACAAAGGGCAACACAAATGTGGATATGACCCCACAGACTTTCCGAATCAACCTGTTGCTTTAAGAACAAAAATGTAAGAACAATAGCAACTGCTATGCTGATTAGAGGAGAGATCAGTCGCGGGATTATTTTATAGGATTTAGATTATCCAGATCCACCCTCCATTTCAGTAGGTGGCGGTAGTGCACCTGAAAGCTGTTTGCCAACCGCCATTGCAAAAGAAGAGGAACGGGGCATTTTCACTGATCTGCGTATGTCACATTTCCGTAAAACTGCCGTTCCAATTGAATGTAGTGGTGCATGTAAACATCAGATCGGAGTGGATCACCTCACATGTAAACAGCTGACCTGAAGCCTCCAATCGGACTGGTTTCAGCTGGAATGAGAAAAAAGTCTCCATGTAAACCCGGCTATTGTTATTAGTCGGACCACATTCAGAGGAAAGCTGAAAGTAAAATAAATGACGAATTTCAAAGGGTGCTCAGAAGACTTTTCTCTATTATCACAACATTTAAGCCCACAAATATTTGTAAGACGGCTTGATCTAGAACGAATAAACTACAGCCTCGAATGATCAGCAGGATTCAGGAGAGGCTCTTCTTAGCTTCCCAGGCACAGAACACAAGTGTCAGCTGGTCATTGGCCTTTGTCTCTGCGGTGTGTCCAAGTGCAACTTTCTGGTCCAGAAATGGGCAACTAGGAGCAACGTGTCTGGTATTTCCTTGACGTGGGTTTGGTGTGCAGCTGCGCTGAGAACTCAGATTAGGGACTGTGCCAACTTTTATTCTCTCAAAAAGTTTCTGATAACACTTCTCTTTCCCAAATGAAAATACCACACTGTGTACGTCTTTGAAGACTTGTTTTCACCCGGCAACACCCCTGTTTTAAGAAGGGATCGTTGTAGTCCATGTGGTTTTTATCATAGTAAAAATCAGTTGAGCTTGATTAGGTGGAGACACACTGTAGGGAGTGCAGTGTAATAAGTCAGTGATTTTATCGCTTTACTGCCTCCTCCTCCCTCCTCTTCTCTGTTTTACCTTTCCCTCCATCGTCCCTATTCTCCTCCCCTTTTTTCCTGCCAGGTTGGCTGTTGTCACCACTCAGGCGTCTCAGGAATGCCTCCAGATGTTTTTTTCTTTGACTCACACACAGTTTCTTGGACACGTTTCCTCCCGTGCGCTCATAAACAGAGTGGAGCAGACATTGTTTTGACTTCAGGTGGAATTTTGCATCCGACCTTTGCTCTCATGTCTTTGGTGAACAGAGGCCTGTGTCCTCTTTTATTTCTGTGCCTTTTTTTCCTGCTGTGTGACGAAATTGAACTGACATCAGATCAGGGCCTTATAATAAGTCAGCTATGCAGACCCATTTCTATCCCTTCACTTTAGAGTTAACACGCTCACACACAAGAATCCAGAGATAAGAGTGCAGCTCTGCAGGGCCTTCTATCCCGGAAGTTCATCTCGGCAGATACTTGAGACTTGTCAGAGTCATTACAGCTAGGTCCTCTGTCACACACACATAACGACCGCAGAAACACACACAGTTGATATCGCCCGCTGCACCAAAGAGCAGATTATCTTCTGTGTAGTTGTGATGAACGGTTATCGCGATCAGCGGTATCAACATCGGTGAAACATTTTGTCATTTCATGTTCAGCCACTGAAAGATACAATCTTGCAAAGACTTATCTCTTAACGTGCACGCTGTTGGCTGCATCAGCGGCGCACGCTGGCTGATTCATTGCTGGAAAGGACATGGTAGTTTGGGTTTCTGATCTATGAATAGAAACACATTTAACACTTGGGCAAGTTTAGTTTTTTCTTTCCTGTAATTTATGAGCTATTTTCCCCCAAAATCAGATTGGGTGGATGTGACTGTGACTGTAAAAGTACCAGTAGGTAGAAAAACGCTATATAAAAGCAAAACCATTTACCATTCACATTAGTGGTGCCTTTGGCGACAGAAAACGTTGGTGAGAGAGATTAAGTTGTTTTATACCAGCGTGTAATCTGAATATTCATAAATACAAATACTTTGTCAGTCACATGATAATGTAGAAGGAATAAAGTGTAGACCAGCTGATCAGGATCTTTCTGGAGAGACCAGCTCTCTACGATGGTTTGTGGCTCTTTCTAGCTTGTCCTGGGACTTCAGTTTCCCCTTTTGTGTGATTACCCATGTGGTGGTACAGTTTCTTTTCTCATGTGCATTGCACCACAAACCAAACAAATAGTAGACTACATCTCAGCTACTCCATTTAACATATTTACCATTCAAGTACATTTGGCCCAAATTGAACATAATGTTTTACTTTTACAGTGCTGACTTTTAGTTTTACCATGTAGAGGTTGTACCTCCATCGCTGTGTTGCTCCCAAGACAGAGTATCTTTTAAATGTTCTTGTCCCGTGACTGTGTGGGTTTGCTGTACTGCATGTAGTTGATTTTAGATAACTGCTGAAAGGTGGCCTGCTTCATTTGAACACAGTATTGAAAGGCTGACAGAATTAAATGGTTGTTCTGTCCTCGTGTTGATCAAAACATGTCAGATTTTATGAGGAACAGGAGACTTTAAGCTCAGTAGTCGTCCAGCCGTCTTGGAAGGCCAACTGTTCCGCTTAGAGATGACATGTGTTTACTTTCCCTCCTGGATTCATTTTGTACTGCCACTGGAAAGGTTACGTTAGAATCAAGCCAGTTGTCTTGTCACTCCTCTCGCTGTGTGGTGGCCTTTTTTCTGTTGTAGCCAGAGGATGATTGAGAGCTGCCAGGCATCCGACTGACTCAGCAGGGATTGGATGCTGATTGATAGGTGTCTGGTCTGCTCACTAAGCACGTCTGGAACAGATGGTGATTGACGGGCGGCCTGCTGCGCTGAAGGTCCTCCCCCTGCTGATGAGGGAGATTAATGAGGCTGGTGTGAATGCCAGCCTCTCTGGGCTTATTCCCAGGAGATAAGAGTGTAGAGAAGCTGCTTGCTCTTGTCTTCTGCCTTCATTTTGCTCTTCTTCCCTCTTACATGTAGAAGGGTTCAGTAGTTCTGGAGCCACTTCTTCCTGACTGTGTTTACATTCCCACCTGGAGATGTTTGTCATTTAATTTCCACCTCTGTTTACCAAAGACCTTTTATGATTGATTCATCTCTAATCTCCCTCTACAAACATTTATAGCTCCCTGGCTTTCAGCCATTTGATCTGTTGCTTCTCTTACTCATAGGCTCAGCTTTGTGTAGGGCTGTAATAAAATATTATTCGGTTTAGTTAAACAGTGTCCCAAAGCCAGTAGTGACATCTTCCAATAAATTGTGTGGTTCTAGAGCATCAAAGTGTAAACAAAGTACCGACATGAAGTATTATGACATAGTGTATTGTATTCAACTTGTTGTCTTTAAACCATGCCTCTGTAAATTTTGTTGTTTGCTGCAGTTCATTGATTTGCTAGAAACTAATCTTCTTTGCCGTTGAAGTTCTGAATCAGATTCTACAAGCCTTTCAGGGCCTGCAGCCGAGAACATCTCATGATGATAGCATGATGCTGTCACTGCCATGCTCCACTGTGGGATGGTGTGTTTGTGATGGGCAGTGTTTCTAGTCTGAAGGCAAAAAGGCTCCATTTCGGTTTCATCTGACTAAAGAACCATCTTCCAGCTGACCTTAGTCAAACACGTTTCACTTACATTGCATATATTATAGCATATTCGTCTTGTTTTCTTTCTCGCTTTCACCTCGGATTTAACAAGACAACATTCCCACGTCACTTTTTATGCATATGAATGTGTGTTAGGTTTTCTTGTGTGAAAACAATTGAAATCTAAAGTAAAATGCAGCAAGTTTACCCAATCACCTTCCAATTGTGATTCACAACCAAGTAAATACTCAATTTCTTTAGTAATTAAGTTAATTGGTAATTAAGTTAAGAGCGACGCATGCTATTACCTTTTGCTCCTTGTTCAGTGAACCTGAGCGGTCTGGCTTCGGCTGCCCTGTCTGATGACAAATGGTTGTCGTCATCAACAACCTCAACAAAGGTGTTTGGTCAGTGTGTATCCTTGAAGTGGATGACAAAACTAAGTACAAACACAAAACCTTTCGCAAACTTTAGTAAGAACACTGGAGGGACTAACTGATTGTAATCCGACCAAATGTATCCAGACTGTTTTGAATGTGAAGTTGACATGTCATTTATTTTGTTTGTGTGGTCTGCAGCGTGTGAGCAATGATCCAGGTGAGAATCAAAGTCTCCACCCAAAGCTTTGCATGTCAAAATAGCTGCTCATTCACAGAAGTGGATCCTCCCCATTTTCTGCCCTTGGGCAGTTTTATGCATCAGCTGATTTCTGAAGTAGAGGAGGATTATTTTACATTTTTCTCTCACGCTCCATCTCATCACTACAGCTGTATTTTGTGTTGAGGTTTTAGAGCTAGCTGACAAGCTTTTTGGCACGTTGGTGAAAAGAACAAGATGGAAGTTTTGAGTAAACGTGAGGGAGCGACAGATCGGACACGGTGCAAAATATAAGAAAAAGTCCTTCCGTAAAGTGCATATTAAACCATCAGCACCTGATGTTTTCACAGTCAACACATTGGTTGTGTGTTGCTGCATGTGAGTGCAGGTAAGCACAGCTTCCTCCACAATGATCTTCAGGAGGTGGTCGTACTAACAGGTGATCAGGTTGAGCCAAGAAAAGCATGCCATGAAAATGACAAATCGAACGTCCTTCTTCAGTTCAATATTTCCTCTTTAAGGGCTGCATGAATTCCCTCTCTAGGGTAGAGATGACGACAGTAAAGGTTGAGGCACGAAAATATACACATGATTTAGAGCCAGTGGAGTAGTAGAGGGTGAGGACGATGGAGTCGAGACTGGGAGGGAGGGAAAGTAGGAAGGCCTGGAGGTCGTCAACATGACCGCGAGGCTCGAAGAGCAAACACTGCTCTAGTTCTCATGAGTATCCTCGTGAATTTGTGGAGGTGGGTCAGGTCACCCAGCCCCAATTATAGCCATCGTCTTTTCCTATTGTCATCTCTTCCACTTCTTTTTTTGTTTACGCTTTTGTTGAAATAATTAATCATGTCAGTCACAAGGCAGAAAGAAGAATATTTTGAAGTTCCAGTTTCTCAGATGTGAAGATTTGATGCTCTTCTCTGTCATATAGAAGTAATATTTTACCTAAGATGTATCACACAAAACTTATAATGGGCTTTTTCAGGATTTTTTCAACATTCCCAATGCTTACTGTATTTTAAGAAGCATCAATAAATCATTGAGCTCTATGTCCACCCAAAGATAGACTAGACTGCCAATTATAACTCTCAAAACACAAAGAATTACAGAATTGAGTCAGTAGCCACTCGTCCATGAGAACTGTTGTTGAACACTTGTCTGACACAGATCCTTCATGTGGTAGTTTCAGTTTGCTGATTCATTGCAGCCCTCTGGCCTGTCGTCAGGGCTTCCTACCCCGTGCCTCTCTCATCTGTCCCTCTCTTCCTGCCCCATGCTGCTCTTTCTTTGTTTGCCTCTTCTATCTTTCTTTCTCTCTCAGCCCATCACTAACCACTTCTCTTTCTGTCTTTTCCTTAAGCGTGACTGAACAAACTGGCTGTTGCTCTCGCCAGCTTTTTTTTTTTTCCCCCATATCTCTGTTACAGATGGTCGCCTCACTGAAGAATGATGCTTTTGGATATGGGGAAATCTGTGCTGCTGGTAACATGCTTTGACTGTATGTGCAACTCCACCTTTCCCATCAAGGAAAACATTTTCTTAGATTTTTATTTCCATCTTATTGTCCACTTCTTATCCTCTCTGCTGTGTCACTTTAACAAGAATAGGAAACGATGTTTCCTGCCAGCTTGTCTTGTCTTTTTAGCAGAATAATGCAACCTGGTACATGTTTGTAGGAAATGACATACAAGTTCACTGTAAATCCATTAGAGAAAACTTTGCGGACTCCTCCTCCTGTCATTGTTTGCTATGAACTGCACTACAGGGAACTTTAGCTGTGGTTGTAGTAATGGATGTATGAATTGCTGTTGTGTCTGTGAAGATTTTCACTCATCCATGTCATGGTTTAGTCCTTTGACAGAGGTTAAACAAAGGCGACGGATGTCAGCCATGACCGCAACTCTGGGAGGCTTAACTTAATGCAAACAAATCAGAATTTAGTTATTTTCATTTGCCTGGAAAGCCAGACAAACTTCATGTGTCAATCAAATTGTTTGCAGCAACTTTATGTGTTGATAGACAGTAAAAGTGACAGCCATCCACATCATCTGAGCACCGGGAAGTTGAATTTGTTTACGACAAAATGCCTCTGATTGTTTGGAGCACTATCCAGTTTCTTGCAGAAGTATTTATTTCTTTTCCCTGTATCAGTTGAAACGTTCCCCATAATGAAATCTAAATGTTACCAGACCCATAAGAATTGAGCCTGGTTACACCAGCCTTTATTTTCATGCTGAACTTAACACTAATCATTTAGAACTGATGAAGCCACTCTCAAATGGATCAAGAATTAATTTATGAAATTCTATTAACTGACCACTAAGTGGCTGAGACGCATAACCTCAGTGCTTCCTGCCTTGGAGGGTTGTTGCAGGACTTCTCCTTTTGCATGTTACAATACTAGAAATAAGAATGTGAAAATACTGAGTTCGTCTAAAAAAAAAAAAAAAAAAAAAATACACAGTTATGAAAGCAGTCACCTATTTTGGGTCATCACCAGATGAGCTGGCACTTATGAGTTCCTCATAAATATTACATAATAACACATCTTTTGCTAAAAATAAAAAACGGCCATCGCCCTTTTTTGGTTCTTATTTAGTACAGTTTATTGTAGAAAGCCAGTTGCAAATTATTATTGAATTTTCGGTTTTTGTTACTGTATAAAATGTTGTCTGAACTGGTTATTTCTCCTTCCTCTTCTTCCTTCCTCCTTTATTTTTAGCTGTACCTTTGAGCCCAGCCAGAGCTCATCTGTCCTTCCTCTCTTGTATAAGATCAAGTGTCAAGTCACAGTTAAAATGGCATTTTCACGTAATGTCATGTTCATAGTGGATTTCGGAGTGTACCGTAGCCATATGAGAGCCCCGATCACACCCTCTACAATAACAGTGGAGCTCTGTGGCCTCACTCCCAGAGAGACATGTCCTCATGTTTCACTGGAAACTGAGAGGGGTTTTGTGTTTGTGTGTCTGCGTGTGTGCATTCATTAAAAGTGAATTTCTCCTCTCCTATTTTTGTCCATGCCATGCACGCTAGCACAGGCGCTCCATTCCGTGACCTCTGTGTGGACACGGTCTCTGTACCGAGTAGTCATTATCACTCAGTAGGAAAACTCCAGGCATTGTAATCGCAGTGGAGGACACACCACGCTCGGTTTTGTCCTTCTCTGTCCAGCCCTGGGCTCCTCTACACTGCTCACACAGTCTGATTGAATTAGCGTCGCTGGGTGCCGTTATCTATCGGATTAGCTCGTCATTACATCCCTGGACACCCCAGCTGAACGTCCCCCCCTGATCTGGCTCGCTAACAAGCTGCACGGGATGAGTCGTTGATGCCTCTTGGCTGTCGCCATCTCTGCAGTGTTAAACAGGGTCAGCTAGACATTTAAGTTAGTTGTTGATCTGTGTCCGCTTCACAACTGTTGAGTTCCGCTACTATAAAAAGTGTTGGCATGACTGCTTTGACTGAAGGTTTGTTTCCTCTCCGTGCTGCATACATACTTTTGTCAGATCATGCTGTAAACATCTGTTGTCGTTGTTGGAAGTGACGAAGCAAGATCACCACCAACTGAACAAATGACACATCCTGAAGGGAGTGACACCTTATTGTTGTAGGACTGGATACTGATGACCTGTTTACTGAATCACTGATCCTCTGAAACCAACCAGATCTGCACATAAATCATCCAAACATCCCCCACCCTATTTTCTCTAATTATAGATAGATGTAAGATGTGATAAATTAACCTTTATTTAAAGAACACGTTTACAGTGATTTTCTCCATAGCTCAGTGAAATAAACTGATGTCTTTTCATTTTATTATTCCTTAGACCAACTAACTGATGTTTTTTATTTTTGTGATTCACACAAACAACTTAAGGTCAGTGCTTTAACAGAATGATCCGTCTTTTTTTGTGACATTAAACTGAAAAAAAGTCTCTGTTATGAAGTGATCATGCTGCGGCAAAGATCTGCTGGGCTAATCCAATCATTTGTGAGGGCTGTATGTGTTGATGGGCAGAAGAGTAACAGTGACATAGTGATGCGGGGCATCTGAGACATGGAGTTGAATTTGTTTACAACATTTTTTTTTTTACAATATGGGTTTAAACGTGCCCCATAATTAAATCCAAATGCCGTGTTACCAGGATCATCAGTTGAGTACATCAGGCAACATTGTGATCCTTAGTCGGAGAGAAAATGAAAATTCACTGTGCCATAGAAACAGTAAAATAGATGATTACAAACTAGCTGCTGCTGTGGAAAACAGGCCGCTGTGAGGACACAGAGCTCTTGGAAATTGGCAGTAGTACTAGTAGTAGTAGTAGTAGTAGTAGTAGTAGTAGTAGAACCTTATGAATAAATATGAAGTTTAAGTTGTTGAATTACGTGAATATTCCTGTGTGGGAGTTTGTACAGGGTTTAATGCACAGCCATAAGTAAATTGTAAATACAGTTTTTCCTGAAAGAACCTGTTCACCAGTGGAAATTTCTCTGCTAGACTTATGTTATGAAAATGTGACAACAATTTTGTAATTTATATTGCAATCTGTGTGTATCTACATTTTTTAGTTGGTGTACACCAGTACCATGTGTTTTTGATATACTATAAAACTTTATTTGTCATGGGAGTTACTTTGATCAGTGTCTCTGCTGATGATGTGTGTTGTGGATAAGAGGAAGGTATGTGAAGTAAGACATATTTTAAAAAAAAAAAAAAAAAAAAACTCCTTCTATCTCGGTTACACAATCACTTCACCATCTTGAGATGATCACTCTGCAGCAAGGCTCTGCAAAAACACAACAATCCACAGTAACACTGAAACACTACGCGCCTCTTTAAAGCCACAACAGTTCCTCCTTCTGACTGATGCTGAAAATGTAGGCAAACATTTCATCAGTGTTTTTTACTGTGGTAGGTGTGGATCACACGTCCACACACTTAACAGAGGGAGGAGGAGGCACCGAGGATTAACTGTGTCACGGTAAAGTGACATCTCGCCTGAAGTAAGATTTCCCCTCATCTTCATCAGTCAGTCTGGAAGATCACGCCCTCTAGTTAATAAAACAAACCAACAACAGCCCAGGAAGTGTCTTATTTGCGTCTCTCCTTTTCAGTACTTTCAGTCAGCTGTTGTGCATAACGTCTACTATTAGATTAGATTTGACCCTGTCAGAGACGGGCTGATTAAATAACACGTTTCTGTGCTCCGGGCATAGTAATGATTTTTCAGTGGAGTGAATATTGAACAGTGCTTTTAATAATCGACTACATTTATGAATGTTAAGGCAACAAATTAAAACACAGGTAGCCCAGTGTAATGCCACCTCAATATAAAACTTAACTAAATTATATTTGCAATAGTGGCATCAAAACCCCAACATTACCAGCTGTTTTATTGGACTGCATTAGAATAGAATGAGATTACGCATGTGTAGTTCATCATTAATATTATTTAGCAGATGATTTTACTTTCAGTAACTATTCGTGTATTCATATGTTTTCTCAATATTCTCTGTATTCTAAGGGCTGTGACACACTGAGCAGACAGTCAGCTGCTTTGAGTGACCCTAGTTCCTTCAGTGTGCTCCACACCATTGGCTCTACCCGTCCCCTGATACTGGCTTTTCAGATGAATGCATATTGAATTAGTAATGGAAGAGAACCAGGACAAGAAAAAAGAAATAGAAGAAAGATAATTAAACAAAACAACAAAATCCAATCAGCACACACCAAACATTTTGGCATTTTAGAACTTTATCTCATCTGAAGATTCAAATAAACAGATACTTTATCAACATTATCATCTAGAATAATAAACTATAGACAAACTGACCATCTTGATCCTGGAGGGTCCAGCCCTGTCAGACGGTTTGTTTTTCTTTTTAGATCACAGCCTCCCAGCTAATAGTAGCTCTTCTAGTCTCCTTTTATCTGAACCTCAGACACGGACTATTGCCACCTGCTGGTATGAAGCGTTCTTTTCTTTTACAGCTGGCTGTAGTGTTTGTGGTGCATTAATGTGCAACTTTTGGTCCCAACATAGGTTAAGTGTCGTCATAGTTGAAGTTTGTCGCAGGTAGTTCTTTATTGAAGATCTGGTGTTCCCTACCTTGACACGGTCTTGAGAGTTATTGTTAGTGCCACTGGAAGGTGAACCGGTCAGATTTTGGGTACAACAGAAATGCTTATTCAAATTGTAGGTTTGATCACAGCTACTAGGGGATGACTGATGTATCGTATGTGTCTCATCACCATAAATTCCCAGAATCCCTACTTGGCTTAGTTGGACTTTTCAGATTACAGGAAGTAATCTTGTCTAGGTGTACACACATGAGCCAGTTTTGTGAGGAAAGACAGGCTGCAAAATTACAGGCATAATTAGTCTCTTTATCCTCTCGTATTTATCTGACATGAAAACATTTCCAGCTACCGTGGTGAGAAATAATTTGCATTATATTTTATTGGTTTGTCTTTACTTCTTCTTGTATTCTTTTTCTGAACAAGCTTTCCCCAGATACAGACTGAATATAATTTGATTACAATGAGCAATTATAAAGCCTGCTTTGCAGTGAGTAAGGGAGGGGTCTTCAGTCAGGACTTGTGTCTTTGGTCATCCTTAGGGATGCGACAGGTCATCTTCTACTCTTGTTGGACTGCCTTCTGCTGGCTAGAGGCTAACAGTGGCTCAGTGACACCTGCATAGCTGGTTGTAACTGCAGCACAAAGCTAACAGCTAGCTTTCAACCTCTCCTTTCTGTGTTTTCGCATCCTGTCAGGCTCCATGCCTCAGTTCTTTTCACTCCTAATTTTTTGAATGTCACCTTTTAAACACAGTAATATGAGATTGTCTGAATTTTGAGACATTAAAATATTTTAAAATTTCGGCCTTTAAGACGCAGCAAAATGAAGAAATCAGTGGTACAGTTACAACCCACAGTAACAAGCCAGTAAACAATTAAGAATCTAAAATTAAGTGAGTTCACTGGACAATACAAGAGTAAAAGAGAAAAGCCTACAGCACACTTCAAACCACGAGTCATACCTCACACAATTGGCCCTACCTCAAATATTGTACTTGTTAACGCAGAGTATGCACAGTGTTTATTTTCCTGATTGATGGATAGTGTTAGCACTAGCATTAGTGTAACTCAGCCTGCTGCTGCTGCTTTATATGAAGCTGGGGGAACCCCCACTGGGCCTGTAGATGAGAGGAAATAAGAGCTCATGCAGGCAGCAGAAATGTGTCCTCTTTGGCTTTGATCCAATACTTAGAAAACGCATCCTTCCCTCATTTCCGCCCTCAAGATTATATCACTGACCCAAGCCAGAGTAAAAAAAAATAAATAAAAAAAAACTGTCACAAATTCACCTCCAGACAGATGTGATTAATTGGTGAACACATGCAGACGAGGAAGGAATTGACATCATAAGCAATTGATGCCAAACATCCAGGAATGATTTACAAAACCTTCAAGAGGGAGATTGTATTCCTTGTATAAAGAGTCTCTGTCCTTTTTTTCCTCCTCTGACAGCAGCAAAATCGCAGAGGAAACAGGAAAGGCCTGAGCAGCTTGGTGTTGGGACGGATATCCTCTTTCGGAGGCGTTCCCCCTCCTCCCTCACTTAACTCTCCCTCTCTTTATCTCTTTTTATCGTTTTTTTTCCCCCCCAGCCCATTTTGCTCTCTGTGTGGCATTAGCTGTTTGGCCGAGCTCGGGCGCGAACTGAAGATTTCTGCTCCTCCGTTAGCTTTTTGGGTCATCAAATCTGACTGAACTATGTGTTGGCATGGTGATGAGGAGGATGAGGACAGCTCTGAGGTGAAGTGTCGCCGGCTCTTTTCTTTGATTTGTTTGTTCCTGTAATCGAGACTGAGTGAGATTTCAAGTGACTGACAGTCTCTCGCTTGTGTTCCTGGCTATGTCTGAGGCTTGTTGAGTCTGCAAGTCTCATTGTGTAGTAAGTTGTAGGCCTGTTAGAGGCGGAGTGAGTGTATTCTATTAATATACTAGTGCTAAGGTTTCTACGAATGTTTTTCATGTAACTTAAGACAGTTACTGAATTTTCCAGACGGTAAAGAAGGACTGGACTGTGAGGAAACACTGATTGAGGACAATATACAGCACAGGTCGTGGGAAGTTCGTAATTTGCATTGATGCTTATGTATAGTCTGAGTTACATATGGCAGACAAGCAGCCCTGAAAACAACATCTCAAGTCTCAAAGTTCTTCTTGTGAACAGGTTGGCAGATTTGTTTTGAAATATTAAAAACATCAGCTGAACGAGATATTTCATATATATTTGATCCTCCTTCACCCCCTCTCCAGTCCGACTATTTCTTTTTCCACTTTACTTGTTTTTGCCTAACTTTTCCTCTACCCCTCCGGCACTATCATCTCACCCAGTCTTTCCTCCCATTACGGTCTTATCTGACTCACCATCTCTTCCTCTTCTGTTTTCCTCACTCTCAACACCTCTTCTTACAGACTGAGTAGGAAATTTAGACTTGGAAAAAATATTCTGTTCTATAACTACAGTGTCTAACATATATATATTGTTTCCCCTCCTTCCCTCTTGATCTACCCCTCCAGAGCGACCCAGGCGGGCTTTCGGTTCTGGAGCAGCTGGGTTTGGACCAGAACTCGGACTTCTCAGACTCCAGTGTTCAGCAGCTTCTGGACGAGCAGCGTGAAAGGATTCGCAGAGAGATCCGCAAAGAGCTGAAGATCAAGGAAGGAGCCGAGAATCTGCGCAGGGCGACTACTGACAAAAGGAACGCTCAGCAAGTAAGAGCTAACGGTTACCCATACTTTACAAATCAACCAGGAGGAGATGGAGACTTAAAACTGATTTTCTACTTACAATGGATGATTTGAGAATATAATGTGTAGAAGAAAACTCACTAACAAGTAACGGAGTGATAGTAGCAACAGGAAGCCAGTGTAATGACGGCTGTCTGGAACTGTGGCTGGTGAATCAGACACATAACTGTTTCACCGGAACTGTGATAGATGTGACGGTATGCTAAGTTCTTATCCTGTTTGTTTTTATAGAAAGCTGGGACTTTTTGAAGGATCTGACTCTATTTAAAGTGTTAAAGACACCAGTTGTTTGACCTCTGTTTGCTCAGCAGTCAGCTCGCTGACAAGTACGTCCTTATTATGAGGAGTTTTGTCTCCAGCATCACAATCACCTTCAGACATTTTCATAGTTTCTATAACTGTTGGAAACATGCAGCATTTCTTTGTGTGTTTGAACTGTGGAAACTAAAAATGACAGATTGAAACTGCAATTTTTACAACTCAGTTTGCTGGGTATATTTTTGCTCCTACTTCAGTGTAGCTACTTCCCCAGTGCTAAAGATACTTTGAATGACCTAAGTGTACAGTGATCATATGTATAAATGCAGCCCCTGGCAACTTTCATTAAAAAAAAAAAATCCTGAAACAGTAGCAGTGTAGCACTTAACACGGGCCTTGAAAAATGAAACAAAACAGAAATACATCAGTAAGGAAGCCCAGGCTTTATGGACTCTATATGCCATGGTGTTGGACAGGGGACCCATCTGGGACACACTCCAGACCCCAACGAACCCCCTACTCGATAAACTTTTATAAATAATGCAGTAGTGTAAGGCAGTTCTTTGTGATGCAGAAGTGTGTCAGAAATGACGTTTGTAAACCAGCCAGCAGACCAAACTAGAACTGAATCACAACATCAAAATACTTGGGTCCATAATTCAAGTCATAGCTGGTGAAGGTGTATAGTTCTGAAGGTAGCTCGACAGTGGCTAGTTACACCTGGAGTCGTCATGACTGTTTCCTCCGAAAGCACTTAAAGACTCACACATTTACTTCTAGAGCTCCAGCCCAAACAATCGTTGTTGTTGATGTCACAGTGCAGTTGACTGGTCAAACAGAAGTGCATGATTGGTTGATGGCAACAGCTGTCATTGAAAATGAATTGTAACTTGTTGCTCTGTTGTCACTAGTGTGAACATTAGGCTCTGTTTGTTGCTGTAAGTGATCTTGTGTGACTTGTAATATGTATATGACTACAGCGCGAATATAATGTGTTCAAGAAACTGCATAGATTATAGAAGGATGGTTCCATTGATTTCACAAAGATGTCACACTGATGAGATTTTTCTCTGTTTGCTGACTTTTTCTTTAGTACCTACAACTGTATAAGAACAAACTACACTTACTGGCCACTTTATTAGGTACACCTGTTTAATTGCTTGTTAACACAAATAGCTAATCAGTCAATCACATGGCTGCAATTCAATGTATTTAGTCATGTAGAGGTGATCAAGACAACTTGCTGAAGTTCAAACCGAGCATCAGAATGGGGAAGAAAGAGGATTTAAGTGACTTTGAACGTGGTCTGGATGTTGGTGCCAGACGGGCTGGTCTGAGTATTTCAGAAACTGCTGATCTACTGGGATTTTAACGCACAACCATCTCTAGGGTTTACAGAGAATGGTCTGAAAAAGAGAAAATATCCAGTGAGCAGCAGTTGTGTGGACGAAAATGCCTTGTTGATGTGAGAGGACAGAGGAGAATGAGCAGACTGGATTAAGATGATAGAAAGACAACAGTAACTCAAATATCCACTGGTGACAACCAAGGAATGTAGAATACCATCTCTGAATGCACAACATGTCCATCTTTGAAGAAGATGGGCTACAGCAGCAGAAGACCACACCGGGTGCCACTCCTGCCAGCTAAGAACAGGAGACTGAGACTACAGTTCACACAGACTCAGCAACACTGGACAACAGAAGATTGGAAAAACGTTGCCTGGTCTGATGAGTTTGGATTTCATGAAAGCATGGATCCATCCTGCCTGGTATCAACGGTTCAGTCTGGTGGTGTGATGGTGTGGGGGATATTTTCTTGGCACACTTTGGGCCCCTTAGTACAAACTGAGCATGGTTTAAATGCTGTTGAGTGTTGTTGCTGACCATGTCCATCCCTTTATGACCACAGTGTACCATCTCCTGACGGCTACTTCCAGCAGGATAATGCACCATGTCACAAAGCTCATATCATCTCAAAATGGTTTCTGGAACAGGACAATGAGTTGTACTCCAATGGCCTCCACAGTCACCAGATCTCACTCCAATAGAGCACCTTTGGGATGTGGTGGAACAGGAGATTCTCATCATAGATGTGCAGCCGTCAAATCTGCAGCAACTGTGTGATGCTACTATGTTAATATGGACCAAAATCTCTGAGGAATGTTTCTAACACCTTGTTGAAAGTATGACACGAAGAATTAAAGCAGTTCTGAAGACAAAAGGGGGTCCAACCTTTTACTAGCAAGGTGTACCTAATAAAGTGGCCAGTGTAGTTTGTTCATATACAGTTGTAGGTACTAAAGAAAGTGTGACATCTTTATGAAATCAATGGAACCATCCTTCTATAATCTATGCAGTTTCTTGAACACATTATATTCGCGCTGTAGTCATATTACTTTCCCAGAGCATTTCTGTTGGTGTGTGTATTTTGTTGATGATATTTTCTCATATCTCTACTGCACCACTTTAAACAGTTACTATATTTGATGTATGGCAACTATTTTTAGTCTAAACGCTGCTCATAATTTAAAGTGAAGTCAACAGTTTACTGAATGTTTAACAGGCATGCATGTTTCTTTATGCTGGCATCATTTATAAATAATATTCTCCACTGAACTGTTTCAGAATCAGGATTGTTCAAAGACAAAGCACGGTAGTTTGAGCTAGTCCAATTACATTTGATTTATTTGAGAAAGTGAACAAAAGAATGTTGGGTTCCCACATGTGCGAGTACAGTGGTTAGTGACACAGACTACCACACTGAAGACTGGGATTTCTGTGCAGAAAAGAAAATAACATCCATCCAGTGAGGATCCTTAGACAAGATCCTTAGTGCTACTAAGGCCTACCTCAGGAACATGAGAGCACAGAGTCAAACCAGCTCAGACATCGCCTGGGTTAACAATGTCCTTGTCAAAGTCTGTGTGTACACACACAGAAAGGCATTATAGAAGAATTTAAGAATCAAATGGATCCATCATTTCCAAAAAAACTACAGAATTCTTGATGTCTTGTAAAGAAATGTCCACAGATAATGCAGAGTTACAGTATGGAAGGTTTAATGCCTGTGTCTTTACCTACAGGTGGACAGTCAGCTGCGGTCATCAAACCGTAGACTGGACAACCTGCACGCTCAGCTGCAGGAACTGGACGCTCACATTGTGGTGAAGGGAGGCGAGGAGAATAAAGGTATGTGACAAGTGAAAACCTGTTACTTTTTATTTGATGAGCATGAATGTATGTAACCGTGTGTTGAAATACAACAGTTCATCAACCATTAATTCACTGGTTTCACCTTCATGATAACTGGTGTGGGATACTGTAATGCAACCTAAACGTTTTAGTTAATAGTTTGACCAAACTGATGTGTAGCATTTGAAATGTTGTGCTTATCATATTCCAGAGGTATGTTTCTTCCTGTGTGTCAATATTTCTCAAGGTTTTCCAGTTGAGCTGTATTTAGTACAAACTCATAGCATCACACTCTATTCATTGTTTTTTCTCTTTGTTAATGTACTGTTGAGTAGTCGCTGTAGTTTTCAATAATGTCTCAAAAGCCTTTTAACATTTCATACTTCTCTTAAAAAGAAGGTATATTTATGTCAACCTTCTTCATTCTGAATTTTGATCTTTTGAAATGGGGCCTAAAACTTGTAGGCAGTACATAAGTCTTTTTTCATCATGAGTCGACAACTAAATTGTACAGGCCACACAGCCATCAGATCTGTTTTCCGTAGAAGCTGCTGTTGAAATCCAAGACTGCAACAATATTATTAGACGCTGCATGAAATTCCCTCAAGAGCATTTTTTACTTTAGAGCACACCATGTGAACTCTCATCTTGTTCCTTATTATATCATCTCCAACCTTTCCTTGTCTCCACAGATGAGTGTCCTCAGTCTCCTGGGGCAGAGAGTCGTACGTCAGCCCACAAGGAACGCATCGCGGCCCTGGAGAGGCAGCTCAACATCGAGCTCAAAGTCAAACAGGGAGTTGAGAACATGATTCCCATCTACGCTAATGGATCCACAAAGGTACGAGACATCTACATCTGCCAGTAAACATTGACTACACGCGACACATTTTGTAGGACAAACCATACGCATTCAGCACCCCTCCCCCAGGTGGCTGACAACAGATTGTGTGGGTGCGTCCATGATCTGTAACCTTGGAATCTGCTGACTCAGATGTATATGTGTAAAACCTGATCTGCTGAAACCTCTTCACGAAGCAGATTCTTCAGTTGTGTACATTAAACTTTCCCTCCCCCTTCTTTATGCAGCTGCTTCTCTTGGCAGTTTCACCTTGTTCTTATACCGTCATAAAGGGATACAAATATATATATATGTGTGTGTGTTTGCGTATATACATATTTAGCTTGCCATGGGGAGATTTCCTTATTGTTATGTTAATGTTACATTCAGGATAAGAAGATGCTGCAGACGGCCCAGCAAATGCAGCAGGACAGTAAAACCAAAATCGACATCATCCGCATGCAAATCCGCAAGGCTGTTCAGGCCACCGAGCACAATGACGACACACAGGGTGAGTGGAACTGAGCTCATTTGTGAATGTTTTATTGCAGAGATTTGACAGAAAATCAGAGAAGAGAGGACCATTTACCTTATTGGAAGTTACAAATGCATAAATGTCAAACTTATTAAATTATATGCAAGTACTTGCATTCACAGTTTCAGGCGGTTCATGTCTGTGGTGATATAGCTGCTCAAAACCACAACCACCACGTACAGTTAGTGATGCATGCTCCATCACCCAGCTGTTCTTAATGTCAGACAACACTGAGCTAAACTCAACTCACCTGTGAGCATGGTGGTGCAAGTTACCAGTGTTTCCCGCAGGATTTAAGACGATGTAAGGGTGGGGGCGTTCCACTTGGGGCTTGGGTCTGTGTCGTGGGGGTGGACGGGTGTTAACTCGCAGCCCGGTGCGATTATGAACACCTTTCATAACCACATCAGATCAGCCTGAAATATCTCTAGTGGTGTTAGGATTTATTTTGAAGAATACAGAATGTGCAGCATAGATGTGTTGGGGAATCTAAGATTGTATGCACCAAAAGGCAGGTGAAAGAAATGTAAGGGTATTGAGCTAATTGGATGCAAACCTCACTATCAATAACATTTAAATGCTGTTTATAGATTCTTTTAGCTCAGTCGTTAATGGCATCCAAGCTTAAATGTTAAGTGCAATTAGACTCGTCATAGTTTATGACGGTAATCAGCCGGCCTTGGCAGGATCACTTGTCAGGGTTTGTTCATCTCCGTTTATCTTTATGTGCAGGACTGCTTTCTTCTCCTCTGTATGTCCTACATGTTGTCCTGAGCAGCAGGTCTAGACAGCAGAGACACAATAGCACAAACAGATCGATGAAGAGCTGGCTCAGTGTTTTCACATCACTCTGCCTGCGTTTTGTAGCAAAAAAAAGATGAAGAGGATAGTTTAATTTGATACTCCTTTGACCTTTTGTATCTGTATCTGTATGTGTGTGTGGGTGTCTGCATGAAGGGACCAAATATGGGCGTGAGCGAAATGAAGCCTATGAAATGGCCCACCTGGCACATTACCACAATCAATCAACAGATTGGTCTCACACACAGATGCACAACAAAAATAATTCAACAAAACGGTAGCAGATGAAAGTCGCTTTGACGCACAAATCACAGTAATAGTTTTGTATGTGGAGACAAAGCAGCAAACGTTGTCTGAGCAGGTGGTTGCATGCATTATTAATTTATGCACCAATCAGCCATAACATTAAAACCAGACACCCCAGTCCAGAGCAATGACACTCCTTGATGGTCAGTTTAGGAGCAACTCAGAAAAACATGAAGAACAGCACAAGGAGTTGACCTGGCCTCTAGATTCACTGGATCCCAACCTGATCAAGTGTCTGTGGGCCTCAGAAGACCCACGTCCATTCTCTGATAGGTCCCAACTGTTTTGGAGGCACAAGGACGACTTACACAATATTAGGTCATAATATTATGCCTGATCTGTGTATGTAAAGATACAGTCTAATAATTGTTATGACCTGCACACTTCTCTCTGACACATGTAATGTAGCTGGTGAATGAGTAACAGGCAGTGAGTGCTGTGGACCATTAAGGCCCCTCTGCTGGGAAAGGGGGCGGGTTGATGACGATCACAGGAGGTGGATTATCTGGTAGAATAAAGCAGGGGAGCAGAGAGAGGGAGACAGTGATGGGAGGGAGACATATTCTCTTTGGGGCCATCTATTCTTCTCTGTTCATTTTTGAGCTCAGGGACCTGATGGCCTTATGTCAGTCTTTTAAGGCAAAGACGATAGGAAGGATTATTGAAGGTATTACTATGTGTCCTCCACATAGAAAATCTTAACGTGCTTTCTACTGCTGCAATGTAAATAATAATATTATAAATGTTATGGACCAATTGCTCAATAGTATATTACCCACAAACCATCAGCCGCAGACAGTGTAGTTTAGTCAGGTGTGTTGGGCAGCAGGGCTGGGAAGAGGCCTGACGTATCCTCTTCAAACTTTATTCTAAGTGTAAGCTGATGCTGACTGAGGTGTTGTCTGACCAGCTTTTCTCATATACACAAGTACTCAAGACCTGTAAACAGACTTTAATGTGTAAATCAGAGGTCCACTTCTTTTACATTACATTACAAGATCATATGCCTTTCTACACTTTCTCCACCTGATTGTTTTTGATGGTAAACTTACATTTTCTCTCTTCTTGATCCACATAGTCTCTATGTTTTTCTTCACTCTGCCCTGTTCTTTAAACCACACGCACACACGCACACACACACATTGAGTATAGTGTACACAGACAGACAGTCTCCAGGCACCACACCCGGTGGAGGGGTCATCTAGCGGGGTCTGGGCTCCAGGCAGAACACCTTATTAGGAGATAAAAGTGGCCACATCAGTCTCCACCCCTGCCCCCCTCTTTTTCCTTTCTTTATACTCATGTCTCATGCAGTGTTTTGAACAGCTCATAAGTCATAAAAATCAATCTTGACTGCTCCTTCTGTCGTTCGTCTTTGCTAATCTGACATTTGAAAGTCGAATGTGATTTTTTTTAAAATGCTATTTATCTCATTGTCAGTTTCCTTATCTTCCACCTCCTCCCTGTTCATCCTATGTCTGTGTGCTCCATTGTGTTTGCTGCCCACTGTGAGAGGCTGTCACTGTGTCATTAAGCTAACCACTTAGCTGTAATGCTGCTTCATGGGGTCTGCTCTGAGGCTTACTCTTCTTTAAGTGTGCGTTCCCTTTTGACGTGAGAGTGTAGCACTTCATTTTGTTTTATCTTCCATTGCCAGGTCTTGTCATTTCAGGAGTGAAATAATTAACTGTGTGTGTTTGGAGTGACCCTCAGTCTATTGGGGAGAGTGAAAATAGGTATATAACCATTGCTATGCAGTAGATGGCTATGTTCCTAGCATCACAATCAACAGAGAGAGCTAGAGGTCAGTCGGGGTTAGACAAACATTGTTGCATTAGTGTTGACTGCCAAACTTAAGGTAATGATCAGGCACTTCTGCAAATCTACATAGACAAGAAAGGCTGTTTGATTGCTCTGTTTGCTTTTAAGAGGGGACGCGGGGCCATTTGGTAACAGATTTAGTAAGAGCTACTTACTGGATGAACACTTAGACGCTGCTTACCTCCCTCCAGGCCCTGCTAATGTTTTCTTTGTCTGACTCTTGTGTAATGCATGACACACATTAAGGCATTAACCTAACTTAGTATGCCCTGGGGAGTTCCCTAAACCACAACACTGCCAAAACAAGTGCCAAAACAAGTGTTTCAACATGCACCTGACTATGGACTCTACTTTTTAATAGAACCCATTTAGCCGCTACATCAAACCCACCAACCTGAGAAGTGAAAAACATCATTGATCTACAATGTAATGTTTTTTCTGGGAAACCAGGGTTCTCAGTCCTGTGGCAGATTAGCCACACAGTAAATTGTGTAAAATCACCATCTATGACGTGCTGTATTGTCGTCTGTCTGTCCCAACACATAGGTAACCATGACCTGTGTGGGGTGGAGCTCCGTATCGAAGAGCTGAGACACCACTACAGGGTGGAACATGCTGTTGCTGAGGGGGCCAAAAATGTCCTCAGACTCCTGGGGGCCAGCAAAGTTCAAGACAAGAAAGCTCTGTCTGAGGTTAGTCCAGAAACACAAACAACACAGAGACATCCTGCAAAGAGTTTCCTGTCACACACTTCAAAGCATACACTTAGACACTTGTTGGAGAACATCTGTATCACTGACATTACACTGAAACACCAATGTCACCTACTGCATCAGATACTGACCTGCTCTTCCTCCGTCACTATCTGTCTTCTGTTCTTCTTTAGTCGTATTTGGCATTGTCACTCATCTAAAATATTACACTTAAATGGTGTTAGTTGAGATCCGTGCAGATCTTTACAACACTGTGACATTCTGACGTGTCTGGCTTGGATTTAATTTATGGTTCAAGGAAAACACAGGATACTGAAAGCAGCAAAGCAAAGTCTTCTGAGAAGTCTGTTATTATACAGAGCAGTTCCAACAAATGTACTTTGAAACACGTGTTCATAAAAAAAAAAACTGAAACATATTTTAACAGCAGCAGCTGTTCAAATCAGAATAACTATGCCTGAATCACTGTCAGCACCAGTGAAGCCATATAACTATATTTAATTTTTAAACAAAGTCAATAGAAGCTTATATTCCCAACACACGTACACCTTTTATTTACTCTTTTATTTCATTTTATGCACTGTTAGGCTGGGTAAACATTGTTAAATGTTTATTTAGTTGTCACTCTTGTCAAATGAAGCAGTTGACCACTGGACATAAATGTATATTAAAGCCTGTCTGTGTGAATGCTGTGCAGGCGCAGTCTCGTCTGAGCGAGGCGTCTCAGCGCTTGGACCTGCTGAGGGATTCACTGGACCAGCGTCTTACAGAGCTGCCAGAGGACCATCCCAAGGCCAACATCATTAAAGAGGAGATGGTCTTGGCTTCCTCACCTGCCTTCAGCTCCCGCCACGGCGCCCCCTACCTTCACAATCAGTACAGCACCCTGAACAAGCCCTCGCCTCTCACTGGTATGTTTAACAAGTTGACACCGTGGGGTTGTTGAAGTAGTCTGACTCAGACTGAGGGATGCAGACGTATGTATGCTCCCATACAGTGACCTTTTTAAAGTCTGACCATGTGGTGAGGCAAATATATATTTGGAGTCATCTTCAGATCCTTTATCTGGCCTGTGTATTTTTCCTCTGTCATCAGGGACCTTACAGGTGCAGTTGCTGGGCTGTGTTGGACTGTTGGAGGTGGTCCCGGGTCGTAACAAAGGAACAGCAGTTATGCTGCCAAGCTACAGCCCCGGTGACACCCGGTCCTTCATGAGAAGCAGCAAGGGGCTCTATGGACGCAGCGGCTCTGTCAGCGGGAAGACGCCCAACAAGGCAGACGAACTTTCCTGTGAGTTTGTGTTCATGTGCTTCAGATGAGTGTAAACCTCTTTCCTCCTTTACCACGTCAACATTACTTTCCATGCAATGCAGCTTGGCAGCCAGGTCACATTAAATACTACAGGTCAGTGCTCACACAAAACATCGGCAGTTTTCACTTGATCGCCCTCAAAAAAAAAGGCAATTCACACACAGCTTGTCTTATGGTCTTGCATTTTCTAAGGTGTCTCACGGGAAATCAGCGCTTATATTATATTGTAGAGCAGTTTTCACCAGAAGTGTCAGAAATGCTGAGTACTCATCAGAAACCATTGCTGTATGTGTATGTGTTTGTGTGTGTGTGTGTGTGTAGCTGAGGTGAGTGCAGTGCTGAAGCTGGATAACACAGTGGTGGGCCAGACAGCTTGGAGGACGGTGGGAGAACAGGCGTGGGACCAGACATTCACTGTGGAGCTGGAAAGGGTCAGTATTCACACAAACACTCAAACTGATCTGCACATAATCACCAAACACTCCATCCAAGGAGCTGTAATGTAAATACAACTGCTGCTTTGTGTGTGTAATGCTGTTGCCTGGTTGTGTGTTTGTATGTCACAGTCAAGGGAGATGGAGATTGCGGTTTACTGGAAGGACTACCGCTCACTATGCGCCCTGAAGTACCTGAAGCTAGAGGAGTTCCTGGACAACCAGAAACATAGAGTTCAGCTGGAGCTGGAGCCTCAGGGCCTGCTGCTAGCAGAGGTACACACCGTCCACACACACTGATAAATCCTTTTAGAAAACACACACACTCTATGTACAAAAGTGCACACACATGTTCTTGCATACATGACACCTGTGTGCTATAAATACCCCAAGATATTGAGATGTGTGCGTGTACACCTACCTACAAGCTGTCACCTGCACCTGTACTGGAAAAACACCGCTTTGATAAATCATACTAACAGGTTCTGTGTCTGATGGTTGAAAATAAAATATGGGTTTTTATGTCTTATTTTTTGTGTGCGTTTTCTAGGTGACCTTCTTTAACCCGGTCATAGAGAGAGTTCCCCGTCTCCAGAGGCAGAAGAAAGTCTTTTCTAAGCAGCACGGTGGGCAACAGAGAAGGAAATCAGCTGACCTGCTGTTCCTCTTTCTTTTTCTATTCTCCAGAACTTGTACAGTTTATACAGAGGAACTGTTACAGTCAGAGTAGCTGAAGCCAAAACAACAGATAACACGCTGCTGTTACACTTTACTTTATTTAGACCACGGCACCATCTGGTGGTGGAGAATTTGATGACACTTTGCTTTGCAAGTGTGCACTGTAATATAATGAAGATTAAAAACTAAAGTAGATCTAGACAAAACAAAGATAAAAAAGGGTGACATTTGGGTAAAAATAGATTCAAGAGCTAATAAGGTAAAAGATTTGACTAAAAACACAAGAATCTTTCATAACAAAATTTATTTAGACTTTAGTGTGTGTGTTAGAACATTTCACACTTAGAGCTTGTATTTATTACTGCATTCATTTATCAAAGTTCTTACTATATATTTCTGAAGGAACAAAAATAATTTCCCTGCCACAGTTCTGAAGTCACGTAGGATGGTAGAAATTACTTTCAGATTTGTTCTTGACTTCTTTTCAGACTTCTCGGACTTAAGTTAATTCATTGCGCCCTGACAACAGTTACACAATGAATGCACCAAAAAGGGACAGAGACGTTTTTGGTTACTCTACGGAAGTTTATATATTTATTTATATATTTAATTTTTGTTATCATTGACCATCTTGAGTCTGATAGAATAGAAGAAGTGGGTGAAAGAATGCTAGAAAACTAATTCCTGTGTGTGGCCTGAAAGGACGGTAGTGACTCTAGACGTGTGTGTTTCCAGGCAAGGCTTTCCTTCGGGCTCGTCAGATGAACGTGGATATTGGGACGTGGGTGAGGCTGCTTCGAAACGCCATCCCCACCGTCAACAACTCAGGCACCTACAGTCCCAGCGCACACAGCCTTACACTCAACTCCGGGTGAGACAAGTACACACCACAGGCATCAGTAAAAAGCCGCCGCAGGGCCAACACTCTGCATATGTGTGTGACGTTTGATAGCTGTCAGCTGGACTTTGCTATCAACCACATCAGCATTCCTTGAACCTTTTTCCTTGTGTTTCCTGGAAAAGACTAAAGCACACGATGCTTTCTCTGCCCCGCATCTAACAACCCTGTTGTGTTTTGTTTCATGTCCGTTTGTCTGTCTCCATTACTGCGCTGGTATGTTGGTGTGCGTCTGTGTGCATGTTTCAGGGAGATCTCAGTGGAGAAGTTGAGTCTGGACAGTGACTCTCCAATAAGAGGCGATTTCAAGAGAGACGTGGACACACACACTCCGGGGAGACAGACAGAGAAAGAGGACAACCGGGAAATAGGGGAGGTGTGTGACAAGAGTTGGTGTTGTTCAAGCTACTACAGTTAGAAGAGACAATCCTGAATTCACAAGAAAATAAATAAATAATCATTTTTTTGAATAGTTGCAAAAATTAATTAAAAAAAAAAACATACATCTAAAAGTGCTTATAAATTCACTTTTTCCACATTCATTTCATGTCAAAGTTATTAATTAATGACCATGTTTTGACATCCGCATCACATTTACACCTCAGAAACATGGACATAAATACAACAAACATGTGGAAGATGGTTTACCACTCAACCATGTGGCTTCCTCTTTAATTTCTCTTTGGTCACTAGTTTTTCTTGTGCTCTCTTTTTGACTTGTGCTTCTGTTGCATTTGAATTTCCCCAGTGGGGATCAATAAATCTTATCTTATCTTATCTTATCTTAAACCATGGTCTGGGTGAATCCTCGATTCTGATTGGCTGCGGAGTGTACATTAAAAAGTGATAATGGACACCCATAAGTTCCGGTCAAATTAAATGATGACAGTTCTAAATCATTGCGCTGGTTCAAACGCTTTGGCTTTTGGCAACAGAAACACAGAACATACGTTATTTTACTGTTTATTTATCACAGCGGCAATACAGTTGACAACAAAACTGTGATTTTATAGTTAACTTTAACCTTTTTGGAGAATTTGATAATTTTGAAGACTGGGGTGCAGCAGAAGAGAAAGAGAGAAGGGAATATGAAAAGAAGAAGGAGATGTGACACAAGGAGGTGACACCGGAGGAACTGGATGGTTTAAAGAATGATAAGGATGAGATAAACATATAGAAAACATAAAGAAAACCTCATCAGGCATTATCCCTTACTTAAAAGACTACCTGTAAACCAGTTTATATATTTATAGAAATAGATTGTTACACTTCAAGTCAAGCAAATAACTGTGTGTAAATTCACAGGAGGAATATATCCAAACTTTACAGCCCGTTGTAAGAGCACTGTTCTCACCTCCTGTTAGCAGTGCAGCTACTGTGGAATAAAAAGGACAGTGTCCAGTCAAAATGCCTCCACCATAATGCAGACCAGGGGCAGTAAGCGTTGCCTCCATATTGTTTCTGTTGTCTTCCATTTTGCGTCTCCTCATTGTTGTCTCTGCATGTCTCCTCCTTTATGTATCTTTCCTTGCATGTCCTCCAATAGGACCAGCTGCCAGTCATCGAGCCCTTCTCACCCCGAGACCTCACCCCTGAGTCCACTGTCCAAACCCCACCCGTTAACAGGTACACACACATGCTCGGAAACACTGCATCTTCCTTTTTTCCTTCATTCATATATTCATCTGTTTTTGATTGACATACACTATGTTTCATTATGAGACTTTTCATAGATCATGTTTTGACATGTGGCAGTAGAAATAGCAGAGGTGTAAATGAAAAAAATAATGTTGGCTCACTTTGCTTTTCTTACTACGACAAATCAAAATTTAAACTTTTCCTTCTGAACATCCGTCTCTCCAGTAAACAGAGGAAAGGTCCTCTGTCCCTCCAAGACTTCAGGCTGATTGCTGTGCTGGGACGAGGACACTTTGGGAAGGTAACATTTTGAATCCACAAAATGTGAAAAATGGTTCACCAACCAAATCAAACAAAAGTTTGTTGAAATAAGTGAAATAAGGAAGAAGCTGGAAAAGATCTGATCATTTGTTTTCATTGTTTGTCTGAACCTCATGTGTTAAGGTATCAACAGTAGTAAAGAAAAGAGGCAGCTTTGAACTTGCTGGTTAAAATTGAGTAATTAAGATTTTAAGAGGTTGTTATTTCTTCTTCCGGCTGAAAGAATAAACATGTACCTCTGTATAAAAGCCCTCGGCTAAAGAGTATGTTTGTGCCCAGGTGTTGCTTTCAGAGTACAAGAAGACAGGAATGATGTACGCCATTAAAGCCCTGAAGAAAGGAGACATCATCGCTCGAGATGAGGTGGACAGGTGTGTGTTGATGTCCTGTGCTTATTTGACTGGTTGATGATCGTAGCCTGAAGCTTTAGAGCTTATATATATTATTTAATGCTGGTCAGCCTGTATTCTAGCTAATATCTAGAAATGTCACTCTAATCTATTTTTCTCTCATCTTCTTTATCCTCCCGTCTTTCTCACCTCCTCATCTCATTCTCTTGCTCACTTGATTTTGCCTCTGTGTCCACTTTGTCCTTCCTCCTCCAGTTTGATGTGCGAGAAGCGTATCTTTGAGACCGTGAACTTGTCCCACCATCCGTTCCTGGTCAACCTGTTCGCCTGCTTCCAGACACCAGAGCATGTGTGCTTTGTTATGGAGTACACAGCAGGTGGTGACCTGATGATGCACATCCACACCGATGTCTTCACAGAACCACGGGCCGTGTATGTAATGACTGCGTGTCTGACAAACAGAAAATGGAATTATTCTGTCCCTGTTTTGTCTTTGTCAGTCTGTACACAAACTTGGACAACATTTCTGTAATTGTGAATAATTAAACAAGTTCATTTCTAAAAGGCGCATTTAAGTCCTTTCTGTGTGTAAAAATGAACTACCAGTTAAACCAATCACCTAAGGCTTTCAAAATATTCCAGTACCTGAGAGGTTTTTTTCCTGCACTTACAGGAGTCCAGTTAGAAGGTCTCTGAGACCAGTCTGAACTACATTAAACTAGTAATAACTATACAACTGCAGTGCAACACATGGCAAAAAGCTGCATGCCAGCATTCAGACTGTGGTTTAGATTACACAAGCAGCAGTTTCTGTTATTTATTTGGAGCATTACACTTTGTCTTGTAGCTTATTAATAATGTCTCTTTGCTCTGACTTCAGGTTTTATGCAGCCTGTGTGGTTCTTGGACTTCAGTTCCTCCATGACCATAAGATTGTGTACAGGTGAGTAGAGACTGGGATTGGGGATTAAGGTCCAACCACAAATACCAATACTGAACAGTAAATTAAAACAAAATATAAAGAACACAACTATCCTTTTAAATTTACTGCAAATCTGTGGTTATTTCTATTCATTTCTGGTCGCGCTAGCAGCATGGTTCTAGGAATGGCAGTGTCAGTTTTTTAAGCCACTGCCTGTACATTCTTAATGCCCAGAGGATAAATCCTACTGACATTGTTGAAGCTTTTTGAGCTTGATATTTATAGTTGGTATGGCTGTACAGTATATCACAGCCTCACAGAGCTGCTAGAGTGTTTTTATCTCCTTCAAACTCCCACTGCTCGTGGTGAAATACTATACAGAGACATTGATTCTCACCTTCGTTTTTTCTCCCTCGCAGAGACCTGAAGCTTGACAACCTGCTGCTAGACACAGATGGTTATGTGAAGATCGCGGACTTTGGATTGTGTAAAGAAGGTGGATAACGGTGTTACTGACACATCGGCTTTTACTTTTTTATAACTCAGTTGAGGAAATTCTCTGATATGAACTGACTTTTTAAGAAGAAAAAACCTGTGTGCTGGGCACAAAAACACAGGGCTGCTGAAAAATAGTATATATATATATATATATATATATATTATATAAATATTTAAATGAACTATAATGTGGCAGATTTTTGTCATCTAGGTGATAAAGTTGCATCAAAAGAGGCAAAGTAAATTTGGAGGTCCATCTCCCACACCTTCGTGGAGATTTCCCTAAAAGCTTTCACAAATGTTTTCCATCTCTCTGCAGGAATGGGTTATGGAGACCGGACCAGCACGTTCTGTGGGACTCCAGAGTTTCTGGCCCCAGAGGTCCTGACGGATACGTCCTACACCAGAGCAGTAGACTGGTGGGGCCTAGGGGTCCTCATCTATGAAATGTTGGTGGGAGAGGTGAGAAATAACATACACGTAATGACAGCTTTCAGACTGTCCACGGGATATAGTTAGATGTCAGCACACATTAGAGACGTGTTAGGTTGATGTTGCATGTAGCTGATGTGACACCGTTGCTATGGTTTCACCTATGAGCTCTGCCTTTAAAAGCAAATGGTTAATGTCACGAGATAATGAGAATACTCATCAGAAAATGAATGAATGATGAAAGAAAACTATACATGTGTATATTGTGAACACACCAAGACACGCTGAGGTTGCATTTGAGATCCATTGACATTAGAGGGGATCTGGACAACTTGTGAGTCGTTCTTTTACTAGTGGTTTAACACACAGTGTATCCTGGCCACACTGATGGACCACCTACTCATCTGATGTCCTCTTGCATAAGCACAGTTTTGCCTTATTCATTCAGGGGGGGAAAACTCACTATTTTGAATGTTCAGTAGTAAAGGCAAATGTAACTCACCTGCTATCTGTTCATTAGTAATGAGAGCCTACTTAAATATTTTATCTTTTTAGTTGTTAATGAACAAACTAATAATAATAAATCCAAATAAGCTGACTCTCTTGCAGTGTCTCTAGGAGGTGACAGGTCTATATGACACATGACTGGTTGGCTGTAGTTAAGGTGTTGATTTGTGAATAAGCTTTGGATTAAGCTTTGTGTGTGTCCTGTGTGTGTAGTCTCCGTTCCCAGGCGATGATGAAGAGGAGGTGTTTGACAGCATTGTGAATGATGAAGTCCGCTACCCACGCTTCCTCTCCACTGAGGCTATTGGCATCATGAGAAGGGTAACAGTGCACACGCACATTTTTTCACCACCTCACCATCTTCACTCAGACATGACAAATGCTGCACCTACATGTAAAACATTTAATCACTGACTCTGACACACTCACTTACACACACAGGTCACATTGATGTTTGAACAAAACAGCTTCCTATAATTTCTTGTTTCTCTTTGTTTGTGTGTATGTGTGTAGCTGTTAAGGAGGAATCCAGAGAGAAGATTGGGTTCTGGTGAAAAGGATGCAGAGGAAGTGAAGAAGCAGCCATTTTTCAGAGTAAGTGTATTTTAGCAACGTGTTCATCTAACAACTCTTCATCAAAATGAATGTTTAAAAGTCATCTGCTGACTCCACTCCAGATCTTATAAGTTACACTTCTGACTTCCATCGTCTCGCCCCTTCATATATCTCTGAGCTCTCCCCTTACCCCTCAGATCCTCAGACTGTGGTATGTTGGCTGTAATACGTTCAGGGAAAAAAAGGCAGGGGACTGGGTGTTTTCTTTTGCAGCCCCTTCGTTCTGGAACAGCCTGCGAGAAACTATTAGGAGCTCTGACTCTGTTGAGGCTTTTAAGAAGCACCTTAACACCCATCTTTATTCCTTGGCCTTCAATGCTGGTGTAGATGTTCTTTGCTGTTAAGGGGCTATATAAATGAAATAAACTTCCTGAAGAAGCAATAAGTAATATTCAGCTTTCACTGGCAGTGACAGGCCTGCTACAGTTTTGAATAGATAAATAATAATGTTATATAAATGCTTTAAAATAGTTACCAGTTTATTAAAAAGAGTAAAAAAAAATTATATCAGTGTGCTGAGTGCAGGAGTGTATTTTATCACCACGTTCTGCTGACCCTCCTCCAGGTCTTATTAGTTACACTTCTGACGTTTGTCACCCGTCACATATCTCTGAGCTTCTCACTTCATCAAAATGAATGTACAGGAAGGGGCAGAGCCGACTCTTCTTCCTTCGGGACTCGTTGAGATCCTTCAACGTGTGTAGTGAAATGCTACTCATGTTCTACCAGTGCTCGTTTCCATGCTGCAGTCTGCTGGATGGGCAGCATGACTCAAAGGAACTCTAAGACCATTAAGAGACTGGACAGACTGGTTAGGAAGGCTGGGTTTCTGGACACAGCCATCACAGTGTATAACACCACGGTCTAAATGCTTAAATAGTCACTTGTAAAATTGTAAATTGGTCAACTGTGCATAGTTTTACATGTTAATACATGTTAATACAGTCTTATACATGTTTCCAGTCTTCCGCATTCTATTCTATTCTTTCTGACACTTGCAGAACTAAAACCAGCAGATGCTTCATTTAAAATATTCCCCTTCTCTTTTCTCCATCTCCCAGCATGTGGACTGGGAGGCGTTGCTGCAAAGGAAGGTTCCCCCTCCCTTCGTCCCTTCCATCGGCGGCAAGGAGGACGTCAGCAACTTTGACGAGGAGTTCACCACTGAACCTCCGGCGCTCACGCCTCCACGTGAGCCCCGCGTGCTGTCCCGCAAAGACCAGGAAAGCTTCCGGGACTTTGACTACGTCTCTGACCTCTGCTAGTGGGGCTGTAGCTCAGTGATCTCGAGGAATGTTGGATTTAGATTTTTGAAGGCCTTGCAGCGGTTTTAGTCAGAGTGGACCAACTGACTGTCCGAGCTTGTCTGCCGTCTTTTACACTGTGAACTGAAAGCAAAGAGCGTGAAGATCCTGGACTGAGAAAATAAAAGCCGAGACAGATGGCTGTCAGGGTGAAATCTTGTATCACAAACGAAGGATAAACAAAGGCCGCCTCTCCAGTCAATGTACAACACACCAGTGGGTTGTGTATCTTGCAAACGTAAGCCTCCCATTCTCTTATGCGCCAATGTTATCACCTGTGCAGCTGTGAGAGGAGGAGCTTGTTGTCTTTTTGTACTATTGACTGTTTAGAGGTTGCTTAGTGGCCTCTCATACCAATGCCTTACATTTGTATTTGTATTTGTTCCATAGAAAAGCATTTTGTTTTTATTTTGTGGCCCTCTGTGTACAGGAGGGATGCAGTGTGATGAAGACAGAGAGACAACATTTATAGGGAATTTGTGCTAAAAGCACAAGCCTCTGACTTTATGATGGACTCTAGATGAATTATTAGTGAGCTATGGGGTAAAGAACCACTTTATGATTTCACTGCAGTGGACTTTTTAATGAAACGTCCGCCAACTACTTTTTAAAATTGTGAAGCTTGGATTTTACAATAGGAACTTGCAAATGAGTCATGTTCAATGACCGCTGACTCCTCTTTGTAATATTCATTACGCTGCACAGAACTAGCTTTTTATTAATCAGTTATTGTTTTAAAATTAATTTGATATGAACACAAACATCAGCATAAAAAGCTACATGGCAAATGGATCATTACAATTTTTTAATTGGAAAAAAAGTCAATGACACTAAACTGTGATGTAAGAGACTCGTCATTATGAGACACATTCATCTAGCTGCTACCAGAGTTTTGTGAACATGAAGTAAGTCATTTCCCTCCAACACGTTTAAATTTTTAAACTCGCTGGCTGTAAGATTTAAGCCACCGAAAGGTTGAAATCCCTACAGGGTCCCATCTTCAGTTTCTGATTGAGAGCTTTTGGAAAACATGGGTGGTGCCATAAGCAAACCTGACCTCATTAGTTTTCCACAGTAGAACCAATTAAAGAGCTCACTGCCTTAGATCCCAGTTCTCTTGGCAATATGTTTCTAAATGGACCATATATCATTAGAGAGGAAATGGAATGATAAATGTTGAGAAAACATGAGCCATGGTGAAAATGTTACAGGAGAGGTTTGTTGTGAAGTTGTATTTATGACCGTGTGGATTTTACTTATCTCGTGTACGACAATACAAAACCCTGTGACAGTATAAGATGACTTATTTTATAAAGAAAACCTGGAGTGACTTTTGTGCGTGTTTATTGATGTTATGGGTGGGTTCAATCAAGCAGAGATGCTCTGGAAAGTGAAGTTGAAACAAATGTCATAATGGAGCATTATGAATGAATGGCACAGGATTCATTTGAATCCAACATTGGCAATAAGTCAATATCATTTATCAGATTTAAGTGGAACCATTTGATAATATAGTACAATTAGTTCCCTTTTTCTGTATATTACACAGTATCGCAAAACATGGCTTGAGTGCCTTTTGGTGCTCAAAGGTCTTTGTGACCTGATAAAACATGTTTTTCACTATAAAGAAATCATAAAGAGTGATGTCAAATTTCTCATAGAGTTTATATATACATTTTATATTTTATAAGTCAGTGGTCAACTTCACTGTTGTGTCATAGTGTTTTGTAAAACATTCAGAGTCTTCATAGATAACATAGGAACTATGAACAGACATAGACGTACCCGAGCTGAAGGTGTTTCAGGAACTGCGACCTGTCATCCAGGAAAGAGAGAGGACTTCACCATGAAACTATAAGTACAGTGTGCTAACTAGCCAGCTAGGCTACCAGCTGGATGCATAACAACATCAAGCGCAATGGCACCAAAGAAAGCTCCTTCGATGGAGGAGATAAAGTACATGAAGAAATCTCAACTTTCTGGGTAAGGAGGTCTCTGCTGTCAGGCTGCAACAGAAGAACATCCTAGACCTGGTGGAGGAGATCGAACATCTAAAGCTGCAGAACATTGAAACTCCCCAAAAAAAAGTCCCAAAAATATGTATGATAGAAATGTGCAAATCCTTCCTTGTTAGTGAAGACTCAACCCTCAATCGTCTGGCATTTATTGACTTAAGTGATTGGCCATCCACCCATCTATTACCACTTATGGCAGCTGGGGTACCTCCTGGACAGGCCGCCAATCAGGATCACCAATAAGCAAACGTGTGACTTTGGGCCAGAGAAAATGAGAGACCTTAAAGGTTCACACAGAAATGCCCTAGCCAAGGTTGAAACCCAGATACACCATGCAACAGACCATGCAACAGTGTCATCTGCTGCATCACCATGCCACCTTTTACTTGGCTATACATTTACTAATTCATTTCTTGGACTAATCAATAAACCCATTAATAATTTCAGCTCTATAATCGTGTAATAGTGGAACATATATGATTTTTCATTAACAAAAGTGGTCCTGTTCTGATTTCAACCAGTGTATCCTTTGGTGAATTGTTGAGGATCAAACATATTAACGAGTTCCTTTCCATTTTTTGTCCCTTTGAGTCTTTGTACCAGCTATGTATTTAATTATCTGTAGACTGACATCTGAAAGGCTGCCTCTGTTTCATAAAATAGAATTTATGCTAAAGGCCATCTCATTGTGAGGAATGAAAGAAATCCGTAATCAATACTGTTTCAATAATAAGGTATTAAATGACTATGTAACAAAGGTCACTGTAGCCATGAACCTCCAGAGAATGATCTGAATCAGCTGCTCCCCTCTCCGCTTCCTCTACACTAATCATGTGAGTTTCAGTGTACATCACCCACCCTAATAAAAAACTAAACTCCCTACCAGCCTTTTGGACCCAATGAAATGAAACTACTTAGACGAGCGATGAAGCTCAAGTAAGGCCCATTGGTTTGTTGTTTTGAGTTTTAAATGTTGAGCTCTGTTCATTTCAGAATCAGATGCCTTTATTATCAGTGTGTAAGAGCATACAGTGAAATTATTAGCTGCAACTCAAATGGTGCATTCATCCGCAATACAACACAGTAAAGGATATTTTAATAAGGATAAAATGGCACAGGAGCCCAATAATTTTAGATTTTAAAGTGTAGCCTAGTGCCAGACCGGCAGCTTTGGAGGATCCCTCTGAGAACAGTAACTCACATGTATCAGCTAGTATTGATTTTAAAGTGACTGTAACACTGAGACAGATGTGTGACATGTGGTCCCGTTACTGCAGTGTGTGAGTGTATGTGTGTGTCAGTGAGTGTGTCAGTGAGTGTGTTGCTGGCCTGCCTGCCAGAGAGGGGAGTCGAGAGCTCTGCTGGGAACTACATGGTGCTCAATTTTTCAAGATGTCGTCGCTGGAACAGAGGCTGTCGCGAATCGAGGAGAAACTAAAGCAGGAAAATGAAGAAGCTCGCCGGAGAATCGACCTCAACATCGACATGAGCCCGCACCGGTCACGTCCGAGGCCCAGTGAGTGTCCACCGGGGAGGACCGGGGTGTCGGTAACGGCCAGAATAGAAGGGGGAAAGATCGGAGAGGCGGAGGGAGGAGGGGGGAAGGAGCTAGGCTGGTATGCTGCTATTCTAGCTGTTAGCTCCGTGCTAACAGGCTAGCTGCATAAACAAACGCCGACTCGGCTTGGGTTGTTGATTTTTACAGTCAAAATAAGCACTTAATAAGCGGGACACCTTCTAGAGGGAGAAACGCAAGGTATAATTTTGAAAACTGAAGCAGTGTCGTGGAATGTCTCGCCGGTAGTCACGTCCCGACATCTGTTTTGATTCCGTCCTGTCAGACATGCTAAGCTAACGTGCTAGCCCTGGTAGTCGGCGGCAGGCCCAGCGTCAGTTCAACATTTCATGAAGTTTGCAGTCTCCCTGTGAAATACTACAGCCATGCCATTTATTCTCAATCTGCCTGTATGCTCACGGGCTTAGTAACTTTTGCAACAAGGTCAATTTTTAATGTCATTTTTGGTCCTTTGGCGAAACAGAGGCTACTTTGTGGAAGCTATGACCCGCTAGCTAGCGTTGACCCAACTGCTGCGGTGTAAACACACCTACTTCTTAACATATACTCAAACCCTTTCCTGACGGGACTAGTTTTATCTGGGACCTCTGGTAGTTTTTAATCATGTCGGAGATTGTCTATGATTTTAATCCTGTGCAAATCGTCCCTGTCCGTAAATTGTAAAGCAATAATTACACTGCAAATTACCTGAACCCTATTTCTTCTAAGACAGAGGTCCTGAGATAAAACTATTCCAGAGCGAATTGGTCCCGTCTCTGTGATTTAGGGGTGAGTTTTTACTTTTCGAGACTCTTGTTTGATGCTCTTTTTTTCCCTGTCTCTTGTCTCTTAAGAATCATGAATTATGTTGTGTAAATCAAAGTCTGGACAGGGAGCGAAGTGGAGACGTCTCTGACCCATTCACCCATTTAGATGGATGAAATCATTAAATCAGGCATTAATGTGTTCATCAGTAAAGGTGGGGTTTGTTTAAATACTGACAGGTCGTTGGTTATTTCTTCCCTGGGATAGATGGTATCAAAAATATATTTTTATTTTCCATTATAATTTGCAAAGTAACTAATTAAAGCTGAGGTGGAAAGTAGCAGAGCCATAACAATGGAATGTAAATAAGATTAAAACTTAGAGTTTGTTTATCCTGTGTGGATCACAGGACCTCCCAGGTAAAACTAATTTACAGGATTTCTGTGGCAATGTGATACATTTGCATCCAGACATAAAACAATAAACAATGAATGGTTTAAATTGCCATTAGGTCAGTGTTGTAGGAGCTGGTGGAGCAGAAATGTTGGGCCTTTGATGGTGAAACCAAGCAACATTCAGACTGGCTGAGTAGGGAGCTTGTCTCTGAACACCAGACTCTCTGGTGCCTCTCTGTTATCTTACCAGTGGAACCGTGAACTTTTACAACTGTTGCCTGACATTATTCTTTCCTACAGATCATCCCTTCCTGTTCTTTTGGTATAGGATGTAGGTTTGAGACCACGAACCAGCTTTTTCCTCTTGTTCTTTAATTATTCTTGTAATTAGAGTTTGGTCTGTCATGATGAAAGAGTAAATAAGAACGTGAACAAGATTAATTTCCTTGTTGTCAAATCTCTCCAGAAGACCAAAACCAACCATAATTGATTCTCCTAGCATATACTTCTGTCCAAAGCCTGGTGGAGCTAATCCTTCTGTGACATATGCTAATTTGCCAGTTCAATAGGTTCACTGAAAGGAAAAGGAATGGACTAAATCTTAGCTTCTTGAAGCTCATGGTATTCAGTAAATAACTGAGAAATCTCTTAAGTCAGCTGTACTTTTGCAGTTTGTAGTACTTTTGACTTGTGTATTTTCTGACACATGTTTCCGTTGCTTTGATAATGTAATTTTAGTCAGTGCTAAGCTAAGCAGAAACACTTTAGTGTTTAGTTCAGTTCATATCTTAATAGCACTACAGATTATATCCTCTGGAATGATCATTCAGTTCAGTTACTACCTTCCTGATGCAGTTTCAATATAAAGTGAACATTAGAACAGCCATGAAAGGGGATTTTGAGCAAGACTGGCCCATTAGAATGCATGTAAGCGAATATAGTTTTGAAAACTAGTTACGAAATGACCAGATACAGATATGCCATTAAAAATCTGTCTTTTGGGACACCCCATTGCTCTTCTGGTTGGGGACGCAGGACATGTAGAGACGATTGTCCTCACTAAAGGCATAAAAAAACTACTTAAAAAAAGAAATGTGGGCTGTGATGTTCCATGCAGTGAGCTATACATATTTTATAGTGTAACCCTCTTCCAGACACACCAATGAACTGTACTGTTAGTACTAAGGGATTTGCACTCCATTGCCAATTCATTAGGAACACTGAAAACTAATTTATTCTAACATTACGGTCTTGCACTAAATCCTCCTTCTTGACTGTTGTAATGTTCGGTTTATGTTGAAACGCAGTCAGGAAAGTGGTAATTTTCACATTAGTGTTGATTTTGGAGGATGTAGTTTGTGATTCTGTTAAGCTGGATTGAATTAAATACTAAAGAGTTTCTGTTATTTAGCCGAGCATTGGTCAATATAATAAAAAATTGTGATGATACAACAAAATACAATTCAGTGTTACTAGAACAAAGCACAGCCTCTAAAATGAAAACGCTGTTTAATGAACAGCTCTTTGTTATTCTAAACAAATGCACCATAACCTCCATGAAGCTAAGTTTTAGTGCAATGTATTTGCTTCCACCAGCATACCTAATGAACTGACTCTCTTACACACACAATGTGTGTTCATCTGTTGTTGAAAAAAGTCTCAAAGAGATTTTTACTCCTTTTTGTGGAGTATTTGTTAAGGTCTGCTGTGGCCTGTTTTGTGAAGATATGTTTGGGTCTTTTATTTAGATGTATTAATTCATTAGTGCTCAGTGGGTTAAGTGCTGCAGACAGAGGCTCCAAAGCACTGAGAGGTAGCTTTGCGTATGGTTGATTTTGGTCTTGATGAGGCTTGTAGGCAATGAGACAAAGAAACGTACCCACCTTGTTGTTTTATACAGACTGTTCAGATTTCTGCATTTTGTTTATGTGTGAAGACCACAAGTGTGAAAGTAATTTTTCTCCGTTATTTGACAGAGTGTGTGTCTCAGTAGAACAGTACAGTAATGTGCGTGTGTGTGTATATTTTCTTTCCTGTGTCCAGTCATCGTGATCCAGCTCAGTCCTGCTCCAGCCCCTTCCCAGCGCGCAGGTATCATTCAATCCATCGCTCTCTCTGCCACTGCACTCACCCCTCTTCCCAACACCTGCCTCCCCCCCATTACACCCTCTGCCTCTCCTTTCTCCATCATCTCTTTCAGTTTTTTCTCTTATTTTACACCACTCTTGCACAAACAAAATATTCTCACTATTCAGTACCACAACTTCTCTAAGGGTCGTCTTCTAAATCACACTTCCTACATCCAGGGTAATTTAGAGTCTAAAAGAGACAGTCCATTAAAAAAAATGCACTTACAAAATGGCTGTGGCACAGCATGCCAACAGTCTGTCGTATCAAGTGTGTCCTGCACCACTGGCACTTGTTAGACTGTTGCTGGCTTTTCAGCCGATTCAGCATGTTGAATCGGTGGTGGAACAAGTTGGTGAGAAAGATCTCTCTGATTGACTGAGAACCAGAGAACAGAAATTAAAGGGCACACAGAGCTTGTTTTTTCTTTTTACATCTTCATCTAATTTTAACATTCAAATATACAAATACTTTCACAACAAAGAGATCATCTAGAATGAATAAACTGTACACAAACTGGTCAGTGTGAATCAGAAGAGGACAGCTCTCTGTGACAGCTTTTAGCCCCCCAACTAATAGTAGCTCGTCTGGTTTCTTACCAGAGTTATTCCTTTCATGCAGGCGCAGAACATATGTGCCAGCTGGCTGTTGGCTGTAGTTTTGGCATTTAATTGCAGACATAGGTGATGTGAGGTGACTAGTCCTTTGATGCAGGTTTGTTGTGTCTGTGTGCCTTACATCTTTTGTGTAACATACCAGGTATGTGCACACATCAAATGTCAAAGACATGGATTTTAACTTAAATAAATCCTTTCAAATTTCCTGCACAGTTTGTCTCAAACCCCTCTGATGATTTTAACCTGGATATGTTTAATTTGTGTTTATGAAACCGGTCCTCGACCAGTGCTGATATTTTATCCCAGCAGTTATTTACACCTCCTCTAAACTCGCACCATCTCTCCATCTTTCCACCTCCCTCTCTCCATTCAGTGTGTGTGTGCGTGTGTGCCAGTGGCAGGGCAGTGCTGGTATGCGTTGATGTTCGCATTGTGTGTGTGGACGTGTTTGGGATGATTAACCTTTGTTTCGCTAGAGGCAGAGAATCACGGCGCATGTGGCTTTTCTGCACGGCACAATGTTTTTGGGTTGTGTTTTGTTTGACAGTCTCTAATCCAGCATCCCCACCGGTCGGTCTGCAGGAGTGCTGTGGACACTCTGGCCTCCCTTTCTGTTTTCTTTGTGTGCCGACTGAAGACTTGCCTTCCTGTCCCGAGTCTGACTGACTGACTGTCTGACTTCCAGCTTACTCTGTGCTATGCAGTTTTGGCCGAACTTCTTTCCCCCGTCTCTCTCTCTCTCTCACATCGGACCGTTTGATGTTGTTTGTCTGTATTTCATCTTCTGGCACCTTCCCCTTCCTTTTGCAGCAGCACTGTGAGCAGGAGGCGGTGTAGCACTGCCTGCAGTATCTGTTTTTGTGTGTCTCCTCACTCTGTCTGCCCGTCAATCCTCCCATCCGTCCATCTGGAGCCAGCTGAACTATGGAGATGCAATCTGTGCCAAAGACTGCCCGTCTCCCTTCCTCTCCACACTAACCCCTCCTCCCCTTCACTAACTGATTCTCCCCTTACAGGCAGATGCATCCAGGTGACTCATGGAAACAACCCCCCTCTGGCACTCTCAGAGGAGCTGCCAGCCTGCAATATAAATTATAATGATAATAATAACATCTGCATGGTCTTGTCATTTGAGAAGTCGATGATGACGGGACGTCGCTAATGAGTGGGGAGTTAAACTCTCAGTGACAGCGTTCATGGTCTGGGGACGTCATCACAGGGGCTGGCTTTCTGTCTGAGCATTCGGTTGCATGACACTAACATTACTTCAGATTGTCCTCCTGACATTCTTTAACATATTTATTTGAAAATGAGTTGGCGCTTGCTTGGACATGCACCTGACAGTACAAGGCTGGTGGGGTTTTAACACGCCCTCTAATGCATGAGGTATACCTGTCTTCGTATGGGGCTTAAAGCATGTTACATCTTCTGTTTTCAGTTTGGATTTCAGCACCAGGAACATCTGAGCTACACCTACAGTTAATTATTAGCTGTCCAGCGGTATAGAGTCATTACAGTCATTACTTTAATGTCAAATTATTGTCTGAACAGAACCTTATCGTTAAAGCTCCTGGCATTTTATCATTCAGCAGTTAGGATGACCTTGTACTCACTAAAATACTTACTGAGATCTGGGAACACGGTGATATCTGTAAAACACAAGTAGTTAAATAAAAAGCACACAGCGAAACTATTTCCCACAGGGGTACACTCACTGAGGATCAGCTTGCGTCTGGTACAGTCATATGTTTGTGATGTTGGTGCGTTCTGAGATCTCAGCTGTGACTTAAGTCAGTAAAATGCTGTCATTACTGTTAAGATCAATGTCTGGAGCTATTAAATTAAAAGCCACGTTTAAATACTCTGTAGCTTTTTATTAAAAACAAAGTGTAGACTGCACATCCCTAAACTGTACCTCCCAAGCTGTGGGCTAACACTGTGCTGTCCCTTCCTGCCTGAGAATGGTGTTGCTTTTGCTCTGAGATAACCGTCTTGTTTGCTTTGACATTGGGTCAGGACATCAGCTAAGCGAAAGCAAAGCTGTAACTTTGAGGGGGAGGGGAACAAGTTCATATGCTGGTAAAATACTATACAGGGTCTAGATAGCAGTGTTGTAGTGGAAGAACTCTTCGACCTCACCGAGGCCACTTTCTCTTGGAGTTTTATGGGAAATTAGTTTCAGCCTGAGCACCACAGGATAAGATGTTACTTATTAGTCAAGGGTCAAAAAAAGGAAACACGTGAAAACCAGATTTCAGAAATAAAACATAAAGTAAAAGAAAACATGCAAATTTGTGAATAAAACACCAATTACAAATTCTTATCACCTGTCGATGTACAGCAACGTTAAATCACTAAAATAATGGATTAAGGGGCTGGTAATTCATTGCATTAAGATTCAGTCTGGACAATATGATGGCAAGTTACCAGCTTTATGTATGGGTTCAGGCCTGGAATTAATATACGTATACGTACGACACGTTAAGTTATAATTTACTGATCTCCACCCTGATGTTAGTTAGATCGGCACAAAACTTATAAATTATAACCTCAACCCTGGAAGTTTCTGTACACACCATAATCTAAGTAAAGATTAACTCTTGATTGGATATATTTATCACTTAGTAAGTGTGGTTCAAGATCAGATCTTTCATATATAACCTTTGTGCGTCCTGGGGGTGTTCATACTGTCTTTTACACTGGCCACTTTCCATCACATTGCCCAGATCAGTTCTTAATGCAAAGTCTAAGCAGGCCCGTAGACATGTTGAATGCTGTCTGCTGGTGAAAAACATCAACCCCTGTCACGTCTTTGTCTAATGTGTCTTGTCCCCCCCCGTCCCCCAGCGCTCCAGCTGCCCCTTGCCAACGATGGAGGCAGCCGTTCGTCATCCTCAGAGAGCTCACCTCAGCACCACCCTTACACCAGCCGCCCACGACCCATGCTCCCCCTTCCCACGCCTCCTTACGGCCTGCAGAAGAGCCTAGAGAAGTATGTGGACTCTGACGTTCACCAAAACAAAAAAAAAGTAGTGAGAAAGTTTTCCTGTGGCATCAGAAGGCTCGTTTGTGGACAGATGCCTTGTTGAAAAAGAAACCATTTTTAGTTTTGAATGAATAACTTTTGTTGACCAGTGGCAAGGGACACATTACATCAGTATTCTCACATGCTGAAAATGAACTCATCCTCACACAGGATGAGTTCAACACTTCATGTACATGAAGTACTCACACAAACACTGATCTGCATAAAGTGTCCTTATGCCGCACATAATGGATCCACATGCAGAGAGTGTGGGTGGACGAGGTTGTACAGAAACTCACACAGCATCTATTTATGAGCCAGACGCCCCACACTCCATGTAGCTTTTCCTGACACTGCTGATAATATTTAGAGTAAAATGTTTGTCATTATGATTTGCTTCATTTCTGTCTCCAGTGAGATTTTGACTTTCTCTTCTCATGCTATGATTTTTGTCTCTTTCTTGTCCTCACAGTGCAGAGATCGACCAGAAATTGCAAGAGATCATGAAACAGACGGGTTATCTAAAGATCGACGGTCAGGTGAGATGAGCACCCAGGCACACGTGTTGTGTTTCGGTTCCCTGCATGTCGTAACTACAGAAGTGAAATCAGAATAGGGATGCGCTAGTCTCATCTGCATTTGGTGTTTATTTCTATGTGAGTCAGTCACGCATACCTGTCTAGTACAGTGCCAAATTTCTTACAGAAATTTAAGAACTTCAAGTGTTTTCACATATTTACATCTTGTATCAGTGGACTTGGGGCTGATTGCTGAAGCGCAACACAATATTGATTTCATCTTGTCATGAACTTAATTTGTTTGGGCAGTAATAAATGCACCAATCAGAAAAATACAGTTAAGCAAGGAGTGTCCCTCCTCATTATCGAGAAAGAAAACGTTTTCAACTACAATAATAAAGCAGGTATCCTTGCTCTAGTTCGACAGACCACAGATAAACACGGTCAGGGTTAAAACTTCATGAAAGCAAACACACTCTCAGGGAGCAACTGCCCTCTCTGCCACTTTCTTCTCCATATGTGTTGTTTTGTCTAATAGTGGCTGGTGCGTTGTTTAGTTTATGTGTTGTCTCTCTCTTCCAGCCTTTTCCAGTTTCCACTCTCATAGTCAGGGTTTGAAGATGGCAATTGAGACAATGATGTGACCCATTGCTTCTCTCCACATTGTTTTTACATCCTCTATTTAGCCCAGATGGTTCACTTCATTGCACTCAATAGGATGACCCTCACTACATCAGTGTCAGTGACTATTTATTTTTAAAGCAGAGAAATGCTTTGAAAAATCAGAACTAGCCTTTTGTTTTATGTCCCCTGTACTTTTGTTTATGCACTGAGGGGTTTCAGGCTGTGGATTTTGTAAAGCATCTTGAGACAATTTGTGTTGTTATTGACGCTATATGAATAAAACTCCTGAAGAGTCTGTTTAGAAAGAACAAATATTCCTCATAGTAATCAGTAAAATATCTTGAGTGATCTAAAGTGTGTTGTGCTTGTTACTAATTGTGTGTCCACAGCGGTATCCAGCAGAGGTAACAGACCTGATTAGTGAGGGGGAGATCGGCAGTGGGACTTGTGGACAGGTCTTCAAAGTGCGATTCAAGAAGACAGGCCATGTGATCGCTGTCAAAGTAAGAGCATTCTTTGGTCTGGTAATGTCTCTTTGTTTTGTTTTTGTTTTTCCTGGGTCAGTATCATTTTAATTAAGTATCTCTACAGGGACCATCAACATGCAAATACTCTAATCAGCATCGTCTCACTTTCTTATTCTCTTTTGTGCTTTAATTGTGATTAGTTTACTAACACTGTGGCAGTAATAACCCCACGTAACAACCCCTCTATTTTAGAGATGACATAATTGTAGCCAGCCAAGCTGTACCACAATTAGACAGTCAATCAGCTCGCCAGAGGAGTCTTTGTTTTGTGATTCCCTAATGGCTTGTTTCCTCTCATATGCTCAATGTGTTGCCTGTTGTGTGTTTGCGTCACCAGCAAATGCGTCGTACAGGAAACAAGGACGAAAACAAGAGGATCTTGATGGACCTGGACGTGGTGCTGAAGAGCCATGACTGCCCTTACATCATCCAGTGCTATGGCGCCATAGTGACCAATGTGGGTGTCCCAAAAGCAATTTAGAGTTTGTTCTTAACAAGAAAATATAATACGATAAATTCAGTTCATCTGAAGACCATGGCGCACTAAAGTGTAACTTTGTGTTATTAATTCAGTATTTGCAGCCAGTGTTTTGACCCTTTTATTTCAGTAAAACGTCCTTGCTTTCTCTGAAAAACTGTGTGTTTGCATACATGTTCAGACGGACGTATTCATTGCCATGGAGCTGATGGGTACGTGTGCTGAGAAGCTGAAGAAGAGAATCCAGGGCCCCATTCCAGAGCGGATCCTCGGAAAGATGACAGTGGCAGTAAGTTACAGAAACACACACATGGCAAATTTGACATTGCTGACTTGGTTGTCTCACTGCGTGTATTTCTGGTGTAGATAGTGAAAGCATTGTTGTACCTGAAAGAGAAACATGGTGTCATCCACCGGGACGTCAAACCCTCCAACATCCTGCTGGACGATAAAGGTCAGATCAAACTGTGCGATTTCGGCATCAGCGGACGCCTCGTCGACTCCAAGGCCAAGACACGCAGTGCCGGCTGTGCTGCATACATGGCGGTGAGTAGAAACACACACACAAATATTGTACGTATAGCTGTTGGGCTGTTCCTGACTATCAATCAACCCTGTTCATATTTGGTATTAACATGCATCCTAAGTGATCCAGTCAGAAATGACCAGCTTAAAGTTTAGATGTAAAACCAACTGAGGTGAATACATGTAAGATCTTATCACTCAGTTCACATTTTGAGGTAGTCTGGACCATTTATGATCCCATTCCTTCAGTAGCCACATTAAAGGACTACCTCATCCACTAATGTCCTCTTGTATAAGTGGAGATTTATGTCATTTGTTGGGATGTTAATTAGCAACGTGTTCATATTGGTGCATCCAAAGTAGCTATGTAGAATTACATATTATCTGTTTTTACCTTTATTATGGGAGATTTTTCACTGCTGACAACCCAGAGAAAGGCTTCATAAAGGTGTGTGTGGTTTCAGTGAATGAGAGAGGCTTCATAGGTCATGATGTTTCACATTTCTGACCCACACAACAAACAGCACTGTTCTTGATTCTGAATGTTTGAATGTGTCCAGCCTGAAAGAATAGACCCTCCAGATCCTACCAAACCTGATTATGACATCCGAGCAGACGTGTGGAGTCTTGGCATCTCTCTGGTATGTTTTTTATTATTTTATCAGTGTGGGGACGGGCGCTACAAGATGTATGTGTTTTTATTGTTCTGTTGTGTCTATAATAAGAATATATGGTTATTCTAAAATCAAGGCATATTGTACATCAACTACATTTTATATGACATGCAGCTCAAAATACAAGAAATATATATTAAGGTTCTGCATATTAAAATCTGTTTTAGATGCAGCAGGTGACATACCATACATACTGTAGTATTTGGTACCAGTCTTGGTACCAAATAGAAAAATGTATCCAATATATGAATATTCCTTGTGTAACGTAGCTATTACCATTTGGTAAATAAGAAGAAGCTTAACATTTGGTATATGATACTTGCCTTCAGTCTACACAGAGCATGATGCATTAGTGCTTACAACCAGTTCAGTTCATCATAATTTCATTTGATTTAAAAACTTGCTGACAAAAAACAAACAAAAAAAGCATACAAGTTTTTTCTTGATCCAGAAATGTAAAGCCCCTGTTGGACTATATATATAGATGAAGGACGTAAAAATAAAGGGTTGCTTGGTTCTCCTTACAAACAAGTCAAACATTTGTTCTTGTGTGTGCTAATGTGTTCTTCCTGTCCTTTAGGTGGAGCTGGCTACAGGACAGTTTCCCTACAAGAACTGTAAGACAGACTTTGAGGTTCTGACCAAAGTGCTGCAGGAAGATCCTCCTCTCCTGCCTCTCAGCATGGGTTTCTCTCTCGACTTCCAGTCCTTCGTCAAAGACTGGTGAGTTGGGATCTCTCTTGAAGCTCAGGGCCATCAGTTCATCATTTTATACCAGGAAGAGATCCAGATGATGAAGGCTTTTATAGCTGCTTTGCTTTTGTTCCATGAAAAAACTGATTGATGACATAAGATCTGTCACAGCTGTGTCCACACTCCAAGTAAACTGAAATCCTTGTAGTTTTCTCTGATTTATCTTCTGAAATTCACTGACTGCTTCTCCTTGTGTGCATCTTTCTCCAGCCTCACAAAGGATCACAGAAAAAGGCCAAAATACCACCAGCTGCTGGTAAGTCGCCATTTGTTATAAGCAATAAACAATTTATTGAGATGCACTAGAAATGGCGTTAGAATAAATGTTGCTCATTTGACTCTTTTTCTTTTCTTCCATCTCCCTCATCACAGGAGCATAGTTTCATCCGGCGTTACGAGGTGCTGGATGTGGACGTGGCTGGTTGGTTTCAGACGGTGATGGATCGCACCGAGTCGCCTCGCAGCAGCCAGTGTTATAGCCATCAGCACCAACTCCATTCACTCTTCAGTAGGTAGCCTAGCCTTGACCAGCACGGCGTTAGCTTAGCCATACGCTAGACTAGACTAGCTTTAGCTTTGCCAAGTCCAGACTCAGTCTGTTCTAGTCTAGTCGTTAGCAGCTATAGCTAGCGCTAGACCCAATCTGCCTGTCCATCTGTCCACCGGAGAACCTGAAGAGCCCACAGAGGAGGGAGAGACGGAGACTCACTGGAGGACTGGATGGACAGATGGAGTAATGGATGACAGATGAAATGGATGGCTAGATAGAAGACATAGGTTTAATTGTGTGTTGAATTTGGACAGGCTGACATGGGGAGGAGGGAACAGGAAAAGGTGCACACTGTAGTTAGTACCATTTCATTTACACACTGTTACATCACATCACGTCACAATGTGTAACAGGCACACACTGTCATACAAGCTGTTCATGTCTTGTATGTGCGTCTGCATTTCCTCCACTAGCTTCTTCACCAATATCTACAATGTCTGTTTCCAGCATTGATCCAAGACATTGGATTATTCAACAGAGTAGTCACTACACACTGGAACAAAGCATCTGCTATTTAAGCAAACACAAATCGCTCTTGTATAGAAATGATTAGGAGGACAAAACGATGTCTGGTGCAATGATGATTCTTCAGGTGTTTCTGATATCACACATTCTCAGGCTGTGTCTATATGTGGTCGTAGTGTGTGTGTGTGTGTATGTGTGTGTGTGTGTGTGAGAGAGAGTGAGAGTAAACACCTTCATGTGTGTATGTATGAATTAATATCACTGGCTGTATTTATAAGTGAGGTTATAAATCACTTATTCACCTTCACACTACAGCTCTAACACACAATTGTTTAACATGTAAGGCTGGTAATCCTATATACATCATTTTATTTAGCAGCTGCATAATTGGAAAAACAATGGAAAAATATTACAAAAAAATTAGTGTTGCATTGTAGCTTTCTAGAAGGGTAATTTATGATTTTATTTTTTGTGTATTCAGAGTTGAACGAAAAGAGGAGTTCTTGAGATGGAGGGATATGAAGAAGAGAAATGATGAAATGTGAGATGGAAAGGTAGAAGAAGAAGAGGGAAGTTGAACGCTTTCTGATAACTGCTTGGGAGACTTAACTGTTACTAGTGTGAGAAACAAGAGAAGGAGTGGAGGTAGAAATGGGAGCTAATTCACTGAGATGGCAGAGAGTATGAGCTGATCTTGTACAAAGAATATAAGTGGGGTAGATCTTATTACCTGTGGAGCATTTCTTTACTTCACTCTCTGTTGGTCTACCTCTTCCTCTTAGCCCACCTCTCTGTCTGCATGGGCAGTTCAGTGTGGCGTAGTGCTCCACAGGGTTACCAGACCAAAGGCAGCATGCAGGTTGTTGTTGGTGACGGACAAAAGAATTAGACCTGCTCCTACAAAATATCTGATATTAAAAATTCACAATGACAGGTCTTGTTAAAGTTGTTTTGGTGTCAGTAGAACCTCTGGGAGGGGTGCCAAACTAACCTGGAGGCCTGCACGATACAGTTTCATCTAAAAAAATGTCCCTCCTCAGATTTTGAGATACACATAAAGCTTGTTATCAGTTATATAAGACCACTTTCAACATTTGAAATACACTTTTTTGTTCCAATTATTTTCTTCTACATCTTGTCAGAAACTGTTCTTTGGACAAAAAGTCGCAAACTGACTTTATATTCATCAAGTAGAGATCTGTTACCCACAGCAAGTTGGCAGTAAGAGCCATAGAGCTGAACTGATATTGGATCTCAAGTGGTGGATACTTGTGATCCGATCTCTCAGGACTGAAATTCTGGCATTTTTCTTTTTCTTTCAAATTTTTTTTTTCTGGTGATTAACTGATGAATTCATCAAGTAGATGCAAATATCAGTTAAAATATATAATTGCTGTTTAATGGAGAAAAAGAATGATCCACCAAGCAGTCTCCAGGTAATTCATGTTTGACCCCCTGACCTCGAGGACTGTTGTTAAAATGAAACGGAGTGTGTCAGGCTTGACAAACAGACACGTCAGAACTGGTCACTGTGTGTGAAACTCCTGTGTATAGAGATATAAATGTATGTAATGATTTGAGGTCCACAGAGACAGACTGACTAGAGTCTTACTGCCTCCCCTGATGCAGGGCCACAGCCAAAGCCTGCTAGATGTGCAGTCTCACGCTCCATCACGCAGCAAACCAAATCACTGCTAGACACAGAGAGCCGAGGAGGGGGCAGCCATAGAGACAGGAAACTGTTAAGTGTCGGGGGGAGAGAGAGAGTTCCAGGAATGTTGTCAAGAGGGCAGAAAAGACGAGTGATATGACATGACAGGAAGAGGAGAGCAGATGATGGAGTAAGGTGGGAAGGAAGAGGGCGAGTGTAAAGAAAGTGGGATGGTAAGTTAAAGAAGAGTTAGATGGTGTTAGATGAGAGGAAGTCAAGTTTGTGAAAAAGGAGAGAAAAACAGAAAGGAAAACAGGCCAAGTTTCACAGCACTGCCGAGCTCCGAGGCTGATCATTGTAAAAAGCTTTCATGGTGTCAGCACCAACCTACCAATTCTGATTTTAGCCACTGAGTTAGTGTGTTGCGTTTGTGATGTTTACTGTTCTGTTCAAATGATGTTATTTATTTATATGGCTGCTGCTGCTACCTTTTTATTGCTTTAGACGCTGCTGTCACTTCGTTTCCCCAAAGGACAAATACTTTATTCTCGTTCTTTTAAGCCAAATAAGTGAAATAATGCAATGTCTACACGTGTTACCAAATACTGAAAAGCAAGTCTGAAGAGAGCAAAAGTAAGTGAGAGATGAGGAGATGGTTGGAAGAGAAAGTGCAGGGAGGCTGACGTCACAAAAGTACTAACTCACACAAACTATAAAGACACACCTCACCTCAAACATAGCTGTGTGTGTAACACAAGTAGTTAACCGGTTCTATCCCAGCACCACACTACAAGCCTGTCCAGTGTAGATATGATTAGAGGGGATGTCTGTCTGTCCAGATGCTTTTTTTATCTTATTTTATTTACCCCACATCCATCCAATGCTCTGTCCATCCATCCCTCCATCTGTCCACAGGTCGCCTGCAAGCTTGACAACTTTGACAGTTCACACCAAAGGTGACCACGACGCAACAAGAATACAAAAGAGCATTGTTGTTATTGTTATTGACATTATAATTAATTCCTATCAGCTATGATATATGTGAGCTCTCTCTAGCTAGTTGGGGTGGTGCTGTATTATAGCAGTGCCGTGTATGTGTCATATACTGTACAGGGGGAGACTGGTGCAGTAACACACTACAGGGGAAAGAAAAACCAGCTGCTCAGTCGTTCAAACTCACCACAGGCCGTTACCTGACCTCACTGAGGCCTCAGCGTTAACCTGTAACACACAGCTGGCTCTGTCAAGGGATAAATTAAAGGATTATCTTATCTTCATAGAATGAGTAGAAGCAGAGATGCCCTCATTTAAAGAACCTAGTATGGATTGAGCACCTGAAACCCTTAGGTTTCCTCTTGATGTCACCCTGATGTAATGATCTTAAGCACTATTTTCTGAGACTCTAGGAAGCTCTGTCCAGTAACGCAGAAAGTCACAATTATTTGTCCAAGCTGAGGATAATGAGCCAACATGGGTGTCTTTTTTGTTGAGATTTTATTCAACATTGTGACACTTCAAGCTTTGTTTCATACTAAAAATATGTGAAAATTGTGACAGACCCCTTAAACATAGTTTCAGTTGTGGATTTTTAATCTGACAGTGGACACGTGGTTGTGTTAAAGAACCAATAACTAAATGACCTTTCATTTCAAAGGGCTGAAATGAACCTGCTCTGAGGCAGGTTAGCTATGAAGTATAGGTTACCATGGTGATGTAGAAAGGAGCCAGCTTTGAGATACAGGAAAACCAGCTCCTCTGTCTTGGTGATGCCGGCCCCTGAGCAGATGTGGTGTTGGCCGATCTGTTAGCTGAGCCTTCATCTGGTTTTAACGTCGAAACCAGATGTGACCTGATTTAAAGCCACGGTTTACTTCCCCACTGAACAGGGCTCTCCTGCTCTCAGAAACTCTCCACACGGTGGAGTTCAGGGCTCCTTGTGACAGATCTCCCTGCTAAAACTGTTGTATATAGACCTGGATCTGGTGCTTAGCATCTGTGAGCTGTACTGTTCCGCCAGCACAGCCTGAGATGTCTTCATTGGTGCAGTTTCAAATATAATCACTGTAGGAGACGATGCACTCTCGCTGCAGCGTTTACTCTCCAAACTCTCGTGTGTCTCGACTCACCCCTGTCCACAGCTGGACCCAGTCTCCCACTGTCAAGGTTTCCTGTTATTAAGCTGAAGTGTATTTTAGAAACACACACACTCACTCGACCAGGCTGCTCGAGTGCATTCCCATCCAGACGTCTGATTGGCTGACAGCGCAGAAACATCTGATCACTCATCTACACACGCACCAAATGTATAAATCGGTCCCACTCTACCCAGCACTGCTGGCTGCTGCCCCCAGTGGCTCCATGTGTACATTAGCCTGTCAGGTGCAAGGCCAGCGGTGTATAAAGACAACACCTTGTATATACACTGTGCCGTGGCACCGAGTGAGAGTGTGTGTGCTTGTCTTAACCCCATCTGTAAGTAAACCAAATATCATTTTCACTATGCAGTCATTCAAACCATGTCGGCTTGCTTCGATGGGAATAAATTAAAAAAAAAGGCCTCCTGTACATACACAGATTTAAACTGGCGACGGTGTGTTTTCCTTTTCAACCCCCTCAATCTGATCAACATCACCGCCTTCAGCTAGTTCACAGAGCAGAGACAGAGCAAGAGATATGTTTTGAATGAGCTGACAAATATTTAAGGATTGTATTGGGGTCGGGGGGGGGGTCGGGGAGGGGCGGGGCTTAGACCGGGGTTCGTAGTTGGGGGGAGATACAGATCAATGCTGTAAAGTATATCAATTGCATGTTATTGTCACCACTGTGACTGCCATTGTTTTGATTTCTGTTTGTTTTTGTTTTACTTTTCTTCCAAGACAATGGTCGGTTGGGACGGGGATGCACAAAACTTTATCCTTATTTATGATTTTTACACATATAGTCTGTATTTTTGTTGAATTACTGTGTACTTAGAAAAAGACACACTTTTTGCCTTTTTTTTTTTTTGGTTCTCTGTCGACTTTGCAATATACTTTCTCTGTTTGGACCCATCACTAGTTGTTGAGGAGGAGGAGGAGCTGTGTGTTTATCAGCAGTCAGTGTTTGTTAGAAGTGTCCTGTTTCCTCTCGTTACGTGCCGTGTGTCCTTCTTTTCAGTTAGCTGTGTGAGCGTGCTGAGAGTGTGTGAAGTTTATTTGTCTACCAAAAGTCTTTATTGACGATGATTATTATTATTATTATTATTAGCTTTTATTTTTGTCCATTGTTTTGTTTTTTATTATTATGATTACTGTTTTGTTTTATTATTATTATTATTACTATATTATTATTCAGGGCAAAGATGACACCAAATTGAACAAAGAAATAAAGCGTGTGATCCCAGACAGACAGGTTTCTTTAGCTGGCGAGGTGGAGCGCTCGTTTTACTCACCGTTACGCTGTAGTGTCTATCCACCTGATTCAGACCACCACATAAAGATAAACCCGAAGTCTAATAGTATTTTTGTATTATTATTATTATTATTACAATTATAATTATTATAGATTGTTTTCCTTTGATCAGGCATCATGATCAATTTATTGTTTATATATTATATTTTCCCCAGTTTGGGTCATAAATTGTGTGCTGTTATTTTATTCTTTCTTTTTCCCCTCTGCTTTGGATTTTTATTTTATGATTATTATTATTTTTTATTATTTGTTCTGGTTTGTCTGATGCTGTAGTAACAAGCTAATGGTCAAACACCAGAGCTTTTATTTTTTTCTTTCTTTTCTTTTTTTGTAATGCTGAGACTGATGTTGCACTTCTTGGGTTTTATTTAGTTTAGTTTTGTGCTGCAGATTGGGGTGGTTGTTGTTGTTGTTGTGCAGAGAGGAGAATGTCAGGTGTTTTCCTTATTTTCTTAAAGTCACAGCAGTTATTTTATCAATCATATACATCTGTGACACAGAGCAAGAAAATGATTCAACAGTGTATTTTTCTCACTGATATTTATTTATTGGTCATTTGTATGTTGTTATTATTTTTTTTTAATTTGTTTTTAAGTGTGTTGCTTTTTTGTGGAGGGCAAACAGGACTCAAGGTAGAGGAGTAGTCTCTCATTGGCATTTTCTCATTGTGTAGAGAAAGCAGGATATTGAATCATCACACTAACTGTTGAGTAGATTAAAAATAGAAACCTGCAGCACAGTAACGTGAACTGTTCTTGGCTTCACTGCAACTGTCACACGTCCATTATTTTGTTTACTGTTTACCCTCTCAGAAGGCCTCGACAAACAAAGCGCCCCTGGTTTAAAGCCTCGGCGTCGTGTATTTGACTCTTTGTGCTCTCTAATAACTCCCAGTTAAAGCTTGGTTATCTGAGAGTTTAATGGTTTTTAATCAATTAGTTGTGCCACCTACAAAACTATTTTTCAGGTGTTTCCACTGATGATAACTACTATGATAGCGAACTGATTGGCTTGTTTTTAACCTGCACTCCCTGATAGCAAGGTGGGACGCACCCTGCTTTGATTTGAGGTTTGTTGCTTGGTCTTTCAAAATGCAGTTGTCGGTTTAGATTGCATGACTTTGCTAGGTGTCAGGGTGGGGGGGGCGGGGGGAGGACTGACTCCAGTCACTGCTGGTGCAGTTCAGAGGCTTCTCGTACGTACCACACACCCTGGATAAGTTGGCAGTTGTACCAATCGACACAGCTTTACTGTCCGTTTATTCTGATTTCGTTCGTCCGTTTGTTTGTTGGTTTTTGGCTGTATTTTATCCCCCTCCCTCCCCCCAGTCTCATTTCAAACAGAATAAATGCCATTATATTGTGAATACCTCAGGATTTTTTTGGAGAAAAAAATAATAAAACACTTAAAAATCAAATAAATAAATAAATAAAAACTCATTAAAAATGTGTCGTGGTGGTGTTTTTTTCCTGAGGATATTCCAGTGTTTAGTCACATGCTTCCTTTATATAGTACATCAGTCAGAGGGAGAACAGCAGCTTCAGTGTAATGTAATCTGTAATCAGATGTAAATGTAATCTTACAGAGGAAGGTTTCTCCTCAGCAAATGCTGTGAGTCCCCCCTCTGAACCGTCAGAAACTACCAGCAGATAAATCTATCAGGTCCACGAACTTCAAAGGTTGGCTCACAGCTGACAGAACCATCCGTTTGTAATCAAGGTTATTTATTTAAGGCCTATAATACTTCTTCCTTCAGAGCCACAGAAGATGTTAGCAGTAGTTCAGCTGATTGTACCAAGTGAACTTAACATGTAAATTCTCATTTCAGACTTTGTTCTCGTTCTCAAGACGTTCAAAACTTGCCAGAATTAAGTTGCAATTCCCAGTTTTGTCCACAAAGGGGCGCACTCTTCATTCAGTACTGTGTTAATCAGGTTACAGTAACATAAGTGACTTCAAAGTGGTGTACCTGGCATCACACACAGGACAATAACATTGCGGATTAAAAAGGGAAAAATTATTCCATTCATTTTTTTTTTAAATGCATCGTTTATAGGCTTCTATCACATTTTCTTTAAACTTAAATCTTGATGCTTTTTACTGGATTTGCTGCTTTGTAATAAATATCCTATCTTCTTGTCTACGCTAACTCTGAAACAGTGTGTTTAAAATGCAGCCTGTATTTGCCAAACACGGACAGTCCTGTCCCTGCCTTCCTGCTGCAGCTACTACACCTTCCTTCTCAGTGTTATTTACCACAACTACCTGCATGACGTGACACGACTTGACTCTGCTTCAGCTCCTTTGTTGAAAGTTGGAAGCTTACACAACAGATTTGAACTAACATGGAATTTGTGTTTCTGAACTAAGTTCACAGTGTGTGTTATGCAGGGGGAAAAAAAACAAAAAAAACAAGTATGATCACCTCTGACTGAAGTGAGAGGCAGGAAGCGGCTCTATACTGTATGTAAGTGGTGAAGCAACAGACCGTGCCCTGTGGCGGCGAAAATGAACCAACAGGATCAGGACTAAGTGAAAAGGCAGACTGAGCTTTGAAGACGAGCATTAGAGAAGCAACTCTTACAAAATGGCACTTTTTTTCTGCAGTGAGGTGAATTCAGGTAACAGTAACAGACTCATAGCAGGTTGTTGTTAAATGTGTTTCTGCTCATCTTCAACCTCACTCTCACATATTCATGCATGACCATGATTTCCTGTCATTATAAAAAAAAAAACTGTTAGGAGGTGATTGTGGTTCAACACTAAGTTTTGCTCTGTGAAAATAAATTTTCTGACGACAACACTCTGGTTTTTCACTATACTAGAAAAGGTCCTAAGTCCTTAAAGATCTGAGATGTGAACAAAATAGTTGCATATTTGTTCAGATTGCAGAATTCTTCAGCGAGGGAGAAGTAAGAATTTCCAATGTAGTTACTGAACATAATTACTCAAATATCTTTAAACTTGTACTTTAGAAATGTGACGACCTAGTTTTAGGAAAGTGTGTCTTAAAGTTGTGTCACTTTTCAAAAACATGTAGCAAGCTGCCTTCCTCCAAAGCAAGGAATACAAGATACATGCTGAATTAAATATAATCCAGATTGTGGAATGAAGCCATTCAGGAAACCTTAACTTAAAAATAAAAAAATATATAAATGTTTTTTAAAAGAGAACGGTCTGCTGAACAAGATGTGTTTCCATCAGTATTGTCCTTCCACAAATGTCATCCACTCTGCTCAACAATGAATTCAGCATTCATCTGTGTGTGTTGCTGTTTTATTGTAGTGCCCACAGTCAAAGACACACGCCTCACAGAGCTGGGGGAGTGTGTGTCGGCTGGTTCATGCTGCGACATGCTGCCTCCCTATCAGTTCATCTTTGATGTGTCACAGATCTGAAACAACAGGAGGACCAGAGCTCGGGGTAATGACGGGGGCCTGAAAAGAAACTTTACACCGCAGCAAACCCAACAATAGAGCCCGCCTCCTTCCAACTCTCTGCTCTCTCTCTTTGGAAATCTTTTTCTTTCTGTGTCTGCTCTCTCTGACCATATATGGTAGGAAATTAAACCAAAAGCCCATTGGTGGATGGGAGACAAAGTGCAGGTAGACATTTACCTTGTTTGGGATGTGTGCTGTTAGGCCCAAGATTGTGTTTATACCTAATTCATATCTTTTTATTGGATAACACGGTTTATGTGTTTGCACAGACACTGGACTCACTGTCACTAAAACCATTCCTTTCTAAACATGTGAACACGCTCATGTTGGTCTACATTAGATTTTTCTCTGCACAGCTATTTGTGCGTTTAGTGTCATATTTCCAGCTTGGACACATCCGCTGTGCCACACCCAAGCTCCTGTTGCAGGTACAGACGAGGCTCTGCATTCCCAGACCCTATACTCCTATTGTTGAAGACTCTTATATTCCAGATATGTCAGGAAAAACATACAATCATGGGTTTCGTGACTAACAGATCTGTCTATTAATGTTTTAATTAATGAATGAAAAAAATTAAAGAAACTTGTTTTTATTGTTATAAAGTTGGCGATAGGAAAAAAAAACCTTTGAGAGTTTGAGTGTTTCTCTGCCTCATAAATCACTTGAGTGATATTGATAATCGATAATCAACACTGTCGGTGGTTCATTTTTCACTTTTTTGTCACTGTAATTTGTGAACTTTTTATATTCCACCATTGAGTGCAGATCTCTGGGGCATCATCAAGGAAGTTCACAGTGAGCACTCTGCATGCATCAGTCTTTTGAAGCCTTCACATCTGCACAGCGAGACATATTCATTGATCACATAGTGTATAAAATGCTCATTTGCGCTCCTTTGTGGTATCTAATTGTTAAAATAATAATTAAAATAACATCTGCTTGTTTTAAAGGTCTATATTTTGGTTTAAATGTGGCAACACACCCACGAATACTGATTTTTACGTGGAGCCCATGAATGCAGCACACGCACAACTACACAGAGTGGAAGAAGGGGGCGGGGCCTTCAACTCACCTGCGAAAAATAAAACTGGGTGGATCAAAGGTGCAGATCATCGCCGAGCCACTCCTGAGCAGCTGGACCGTCTGACGGAGCAGAGACTCGGCTGAGGTCGGACTACCCGCAGCGCAGAGGCGTTTATTTTCACCAGCAGCTTCTTGTTTTGTTAAAAAAAAAAAAAAAAACGAGGTGTCGTCGAGCAGGACAGCGCTGCTGCAAACACGGACACAGGAAGACCTCACCTGCAGTGCCTGCAGCTGAAAACCAGGTGTGTTCCCTCTTACCGTTTTCTTCTTCTTTTTTTTTCTTTTTTCTCCTTTAGCTGCAGAGACCTGAGTGATATATCACCCGTGTTTCCAGCAGACGGAGAACACTTTTCATTTAAAATTTCGACTTTCAAATTCTAAATTAATTGGGTCCAGATGAGAAATGTGGCTCACCTGGCCAGGTGTTCACAGAGGAGCCCTGCGCGTGCTCAATTATCTCTCCTATTTTCTCATTATTGATGCAGCCTGTCTTAAAAACGACTTTAAAAGCTGAGCGAAGCTCACTTCTCCAACTCGTGGTCCTCACACTAGTGTAACAAGTCAAATTTAGCCTCCATCAGAAGGAATGATAAGTGGTGTAATTTAAAACACACAACATATCTTTGGTTTCCTTCTTTGCAGAAAATACTATTCACAGTGACACCACCAGCGTTATCAGGACAGGAAAAACAGGCTCATCTTCAGTGGAAATTCATGTGTTCTCCAATATTCACTGTTTAGTTTATATCCCTATATTTTCGCCTCAGCAGTTCATCAGATGTCAGGTTTGCATGAGATCAACTTTTCTCTCTCTCTCTCTCTCTTCATTAAACAAACGCTCACACCCAGCTGCTGGTGTGTGTGTGTCTGCCTTCAGGGCATTAAATTGGCAGGCAGCTACAATAGAGGACTAAGCTCTGTAGCAGCCGTGTGGCGTTGCTGCCTGTGATCAGACCGATCTTTACAGGCCGAACTCAGCTGGATGGCGTTTCCAGTTCTGACTTGTAAAGCCAGTTTTCTGATGCGTCTTCCTCTTTTTGTTGAGGCACAGAAACGCCCTCTCAGCCCTCTTCCTCTCTTGTCGCCTCCAGAGTGAAATGCAGATGTTTAAAATGTTGTCTCATTTTGTGTTCTTGTTGTTTCATAACTTGCTACTGCTGCACCGTCCCACACCCTGAACATTTAAGAAATCAAACGCTGCACTCGCACTCCCCCCCCCCCGTTTCACCGAGTCCCTGCCGTGTGTTGTGTCACCCCACCTGCCTCGTACGAGCGGCCAGGCTGCAGATGGCTGGGCTCTTGGCGTTAGGTAATAGCCGGGAAGCTCGGATAAAGCAGGATTGGGTGGGCGCCAAGAACAGGAGAAAGCAGGAGAGCGGAGATGCTGCTGCAGGACAACACAAGGAAGACAATAGGGACGTATGTGTCCGGTGATCAGGTTGAGGGGATCCATCCATGCCTCTAGTGCTGGGTGTGATTTTTAAAGAGGATGTGTTGGATTTGAAGGACAAGAATGGACACAGAAGATTAGACTGGAAGAGTCTAGTCTTGTGCGTGGTTCATTTTGAACCACAGGAGTGTCAAAATGTGCAGAGCGGCTGTTTGTGCAACTTCCTGAGGAAGTTGGCTCATGGACGGCTTTCACAGCAAAGCCACATGTGAGTGTCACAAGCTTTCTGTGTGATGGTTTGGTGTTCTTAGTGCAATTATTAATGCGGTCTTTGGCCCTCAGATGCACTAGGTGTGAACATATACAATCATTCTTAGTCATGTATGGCCTCGGGTTTACAGTACCACTCGATAAAGAAGACATGTCGCCGTGTTCCTCTTCCTCCCCCACTGATCTTAAAGAGTCTGAGCACATAATGAACTTAGGAGAGACACAGATGACACCTTCTGCACTGATCCCTTTATCCCTCACTGTATAAACACACACTCTATCCATGTCTTTATCTGCCTCTCTGTACACACACAGCATACTGTTTTTCATCATTCATCCTCAGGCCTGTCCTCGTCACCTGAACCCACACTCGGAGCATCCAGAAGCTGACATTCTCTGCATCTACCGGAGCAGTAGTCTAATCTAGTGTTTATGCAGCAGTGAGATGCTTCCTCATTGTTTCTCATGTGCAACAAAAGGCAGTAATGTGTGGACACTTTAATGCTGCACAAAATCTAACATTGCTTTTTATATAATCTGTTTCACTAATATGTTCACTAGTTTAGTTTTTCATCTTTCATGAAGTAACTTTATTTAGAACCTTTTTATATTTTCTCATCAGCACTTTCAAAAATAACATACTGCCCTTCTAGTAGTCTGAATCAGTTCATACTCTGTATATCCATAGCCTGTGGGTGAACACAGAAGAAAGCTAAGAGGGCTTGTAATTTTTCTGATGCAGCGTTGAGGATGTCTCTAGGGTGTGGTTGGGAAAATGATGGCATTTCTGTCTCTGCCCAGACTTGCTCCCACATTCCTTCCCACCTCTCTGCCTGCACACCAGCCCTCCGCTGACCTGCATCAGACCTTGGCCCACCTTCAACAGCAGAAATGGATTTAATGCACAGAGCAGGATAACGGCTGTATGCATTTATTACCTCTGGTGGAAATTGGGGGATCTGAAAAGAGGATTGTGGGTAATGAGCAGGAGTCGGGAATTTGTGGAATCCTTCGTAATGAGTTGGTGAGGAAGGAATGCAGGCCAGACAGGGACTAGAGGATGGACAGGTAGAAGGAGAGGGAGTCGAACTGTAGAGCTCGGAAGTGACTAATAGCCTCGTCTGGTTGTATTGAGCTTCAGGTTGTTTATACAGCGGTACGGACTGAAATGAATCGTGTTTGTGATGAGTCCTGAGAGCAGTGGATTTCCACAGCACTGTTGCACAACTAGGTTTAAAGGTAAAGAAACTGCGTGTTCATATAATGATACAGTGACAAACAGATGTTGCAGAGATAATGTGCCCAAACCTGTGCTGCAGAGCCGTCTGTCTCTGTGCACGCATAGCTCCATTTAATATTCATGGGAGTAGTTTGAAGCTAAAACTCATCAACCAAACTCAGCGCAGACCTGTGACCACCGTGAGTGACGGCTGTTCCACAACAAGCGGTAATAACAGAGGCTGATCACATCACACACACACAGAGGGGTTTTTAGGTGTTGTACACTAAAAGTATTTTTTTCATTAAAGCTCTACAGAGGGAGAATGGAGTGAATAAGTAGCCTCTGATGTGCCCTTGAGCAACACACTTAACCCCCAAACTCTGCTTAGTACTCTTTGTGTGTATGAACTGATGGACTAAATGGTCATTTTCTCAGTCATTCTATTGGAATGATTTAATGCTTGATTACTTTTAAAGCATGTTTAGTGGCAGAGATGTCAGGAAGGATGGCATTCAGTCTATGTCTGTGTCTGTCAAGTCTGGAAATGTTTTAATCTGAATCTTAAGCTGCATCAGAACAGTCAGAGACGGTGGTCGGTGTTAAAGCCGCATTCTTCCCTGAGAATAAAAGACTTTTGTGTTGACTTGCGTCTGTTTGTATTTACCATGATTCTGATAAGTTGCTGTGGTTTTAGTGGTGTCAAACTCTGCAGCATCACGCAAGCTTCATCATTTGTGAGGTTATGCCTCCCTCACCTACAGGATTCTGGTAACAAATTACAAAATAATATAGAAGATGAAAAAGTTTTTATAAATTTTCATTTT